>NC_057348.1:99739866-100476741 GCF_016509475.1 Prionailurus bengalensis
GCTACACTAAGCCTGGTGAATAATGCACATATCTTTGAAATTAAAGAAGCTTGACCACTACTGAGCTGTCCTGCATTTCTGAAGAGAATGTAATGCCCGCTAAGTTGAGAAAGCCTGCAGCAAGGACTTGAAATCCAACTTTGACACATTAACCCTAATGCCTCTGAGCCACGTAGCTCTCGCCTGCATAGTTCCACAACTTTTTACAATGCCCACATAATTTCCAATGATCTTAGAGAGACAACTGGCAGTATCCTTAAGGCCCACTTAATTATTTCCACAGTGGAAAAAGTCAACTATTTGTCTAGAACCAAACACTTGAAACAAAACTTCAATGCCCATTGAACAGATGCATAGGCGAACTGGTCACGGTTACCCAAAACTGTATCTTTGTGCTGTTGAAAGTGATGCTCTGGACCTCATCTTCCACTGGATTTGGAATCATTTGGCCATTTTCCTTCCCTAATTGAAAACTTTTTATTTCAAAACCAATAATAAATTCTCTATGTGAAAAGAAAAAAAAACATGATAAACCTATAATAGTTTATTTTTCTATTTACCTTAAAATTTCTAGCTATAAGACAGGCTTAGAGAATGCACATTAAAATGGTGGAATCATGGAAAGGAGGAGGAAAGAATCCATAATGGAAATTATACAGAAATGTTTTGGTTCTTTTGGTTCGTTATAGGTACCTGTCCTATGTGTTGTTGAAACCTTACAAATCTTGAACTTCCAGATGACTGACTTGAGTTCTTGGAAAGATGTTTCAGGCATCCTTCCAAAGACAACAGGGACAAAGGAAATGAGAAGAATAATCTCTGGATTTGCCATGCTAAACTTACAAGTTTTGTTTTCTTTGGAGAAATGAATCATCTTGGTCATCTTACCTAGTAATAATTTTCCCTAAGTTGGTAAAATTTCCCCATCTGGCAGCTGAAATATGCAATTACCATTGGTGACAATATCTTTTACCTATAAAATGACAAATTACTGTCTGTCTGAACACTGTCAGTTGTTCTGAGATCTTTGAAGCAAAACTGCTGTGTGATTAATGGCCTTATTTCTTACCAGTTTGAAATGGTGGAGTCCGTGATATTTCAAGGTGGTAAAC
The DNA here is from genome assembly GCF_016509475.1 of Prionailurus bengalensis. Taxonomy (NCBI): domain Eukaryota; kingdom Metazoa; phylum Chordata; class Mammalia; order Carnivora; family Felidae; genus Prionailurus; species Prionailurus bengalensis. Next base: position 99,740,979 of record NC_057348.1, read on the forward strand.
ACCAAGAAACAGGCTTTCCTCAGTTTTCCAACACTTCCTTCCTCCCTACCCCATCCTTTAGCTTAGAGGGATTGGAGGAGGCTGCATTCAGCTCGTCAATTAAGATGTTTATGTTCTCCCACCACAAAATCATGTCTTTTCCAGGGTTTGGGTTTCAAGTTACTTCTTTCTCTCCTAAGAAATCTGCCCCTGGGTCTGTAGCTAGAACATTCCCCTTTTCACATAACGAGTTGGCAGGGAGCCTTTAAAGGTTTTCTGGTGTGGGACAGAACTCGGCATTATTTATTTATATATACTATTTGTCTACAATTATATTTAGGGGAGATTTAGCTTCAGGAATCTGCATACCTGTTAGAAACTGTTACTGCTCTGGTCAACTCAAGATACCTTAACATGAGTATAAAATATTTTTTTCATCATTTCTTACATGTCTTTATTATTCTCCCCTGTAAAAAAATAAAAAGGAATTTTAATTTCATCCTGAAAACCAATTATTTTTTGCTCCATGAATATAGTCCTTTACAGGTGAATAGCACCAGAAACCAGCAGTTTCTACTCTCCTTTCTTCCACTTAGATGATTTGCATGTCATAGAGAATAGATGCTGGATACTTTGCTATCCTACCCCACCCCCCTCTGTGATAAAGGCACCAACATGCCTAGAAATAAAACCTCCCCGAGTTTCAGACTCTGGGAGTCATAAGAAGTTTTCTTCTGATATGTTTTATTTAATGGCAAAACTAATGGTAAACTGAAATTCATTACATATTCATGAAAACAGACTTACACTAAAAGAAATCTTAATGGGAGAATCTTGGAACTCGAACTTTAAAAATGAGAGCTGGGATATAATCATTCCTTAACATGCTTGATAGCAGAAATTGTATTTTGATCTCTGAACCTGTCATTCCCTCACTTGTGCCCACTCTTTCTCAGAAAATGAAAATTTCCAGGTTGCTGAAAGCTCTCTACATAATCCAATGTCCATAACTTATTGATGTGACAGAAGGATGGAAAAATTGCCGTGAATGTGATTCTCTGAAGGCAAAAGGTTGAAATTTCTTGAGGAAATGGATGTTTCCTTAGTTGTAGTATACAATGAAATATATAACTATGAAAGATTTCCATTAGTTGCACTGAAGTAAACATTTCCAGATTGAAGAACAGACACCTATGGATTAGAATCTACAGAGAGAAAAATTTAAGCTCAGACTGGTAATAAATGAAGAAATTTACAGTTTCATCAAGGGTCAGGGAAATGGGCAGAAGTGTCCAAGTGCAGACCCAGGGATGGCTTGCAACAGATGGAGGTGGGGGGCGGCAAGCAGATCCTGTAAGTCCTCCATGGTTGTCCTGATTGAAAGGTACAAGTGGCAGAGGGGCACATTTCTGCCAATTACAACGTAATGCCTCACCAGGAACTAACAGGAGGGAGCAGAATGAGAGGCACTGTCCCCGCAGCCTTGGTATTAGGGAGCTGTTGCATTCTGATAGTTTATCTTTCAGATCTAGTCACCGTATTGGAAATGAGGAGGATTCCTTTTGGAAACACATCATCAGGGGTCAGTTTCCTAAAGGACCTAACTCACACGTGAGTTCTGCTAAACAGCCTATGACCATAACAACACAGAGGAGAAAAGGAGAGCCATCAAAAAGTATAGAGTCTCAGAAATGCATTCAGTAAACAGAGCAGTAACTCCAAATCAACAAGTATGTCTTGTGAATCAATTAATTCTCCTCAATTCAGTCTCTGTTTGTATTCCCACCCCCCCCCCCCCTTTTTAAAAGTATTAATACAGAGTGAGTTAGCAGGAATGATAGGGAGGGGGAACTAAACTGAGAGGCAGTTACCAACAGAGGGTTCTCAACCTCCCCTCCACTTGCTGAGTGCTTACTAAGATCCAAATTCAAGGTGTCACTAACACTCTATGATTTGTTCTGTACAATATCCTAAGGAGTAGACTTCAGAGAGGTTCAGAAACTTGCTCAGAGTCACACTTGTGTTTAGTCATGGAGCATGCTTTAGGCAGCTTGAATGGTAGATCCAACAATGTCCTTGACATCTCCTGCCCAGGTAGATGATAGTGCAGGGTCTCCACCTTGCTGTTGGCATGTAGGCAATGGCTCTTCCAGGTGCATGGAAGTCATCGTCAATTTAGAGGCAATCCCTTTCAGGCCTTTTCTAGACCAAAACGCATTCAGGGTTGTCTCCATTTTTGCTGCCTTCTCACAGTCTAGAAAACTTTATCTAGTCAGCGGAGTCTACTCTTTGTAGTGATGGAGAAGACAAAAAGTACGTAAAAAAAGGACATTTTATGTAGCTATTCTTAGTGTTCTATAAATTGGTTTATTGCATTTTTTGTTTTTCATGTGCTAAAGGGGTAGTCAACTCAGAGTAAGTGTATGACGTTAGAACGTATCATTTTCCTGTTACAGATTATCATGGTTATAGAGTATAATAAGGAGACAGAAGGGAACATTTTTTTTTTACAGCTGGAGCGAAAAGAGCAGGGAAAAGTTTCAGTAAACAAACAAAGACAAACACATTCTTTTCAGAAACCCAAGTTCTTTTCAACTTATGAAAGTTCAGTGAATGAATATTCAGTCTTTTATCATAATTGCTAACACTGAAAGAATTTTGGGGCCAGTATTTTACAATAAAGAAGAAGGCAGAAGAGGGCAGAGTAAGAGGATCCTGACCCTGTCCCATGTTTACAACTAGATATCATCCACACCCAGGTCAGTAAACCAGAGAGCAACCTGAAGCCTGGCAGAACCAAAGCCACAACTAAATATGGAGAAGCAGCTGCATGAGGCTGCCTGCAGGAAGCAGGGAGATATGCACATAGACAGCACAGAGAAACGGGCCCTCACACCAGAGAGCTCACACAGGGAAGACTAATCTCCATAATTTTTGGCTTAAAAAAAACACAGGGGCTGGGGCACCTGGGTGGCTCACTCAATTAAGTGTCTGACTCTTGATCTCAGCTCAGGTCATGATCTCACAGTTCGTGAGTTCAAGCCACACATCGGGTGCGCACTGAAAAGTGCAGAGCCTGCTTGAGATTGTCTCTCTCCTTCTGTGTTTCTCTGTCTCTCTCTCTCTCTCTCTCTCTCTCTCTCAAAATAAACAAACTTAAAAAATAAAAAACAGAGGGGCTGAAGACTGTGAGTTTGTAAAACCAGTGGGACTTGAAGCCTGGAGCTTTAAAGGTCAGCTGACTCACCAGACAAGCGATATCTGGGTTTTTGCCCTTAAAGAGAAAGCAGTCTTTGCGGCGAAAGCATAAACACGGCAGTTTACACAACACTGGGGGAGGGGGGTAAGTGGAAGACAGGTCTATTAATACTGATTTGAGTGTGTTGGGGGCTTCTCTGAAAATGAGAGATACGGTGGGTGCCATTTTCCTCCTCCAACATAAACACAGGGACACCTGCAGGAGGTGGGGCCGCACAGACATTTGCTACCTAACCTATTAGTAGTATATACCTAGCCACAAGTTCTCCTGAGGACTTGCCCACTCCAAGCCTACTAGCCTTGGACCTACATCCAGTACTTTGCTAACACCACCACCCTACTCCCATAACACTTTAAACTAGAAGTCAGACACACGTGCACGCGTGCGCACACACACACACACACACACAAATGTGGAAAGAAGACAAATACATAGCAATTAAACAACATGCTACTGAACAATGAATGGGTCAACCAGGAAGTAAAAGAAGAAATAAAAAAGTACATGGAAATAAATGAAAATGAAAATACAACGGTCCAAAACATCTGGGATGTAGCAAAAAAAAGTTCAAAGAGGGAAGTAGATAGCCATACAGACCTGCCTCAGGAAGCAGGAAAAAATCTCAGATAAATAGCCTAAACTTATACCTAAAGGAGCTAGAAAAAGAACAAACAGAACCTAATACCAGAAGAAAGGAAATGATAAAATTTAGAGCAGAAATAAACAATATAGAAACTAAAAAAATAAAATAATAGATCAATAAAGCCAAGAGCTAGTTCTGTGAAAGAAATCAATAAAATTGGTAAACTTCTATCCAGGTTTATCAAGAAAATACGAGAAAGGACTCCAATCACAAAAGAGAAGTAACCAATAAGAAAATATTATGAAAAACTATGTGCCAAAAAATTGGACAACCTAGAAGAAATGGGTAAATTCCTAGAAACAAACTACCCAAACTGATGCAGGAACAAATAGAAAATTCGAATAGACTGATAACCAGCAAAGAAATTGAATCAGTAATCAAAAAACTTCCAACAGGAGCTCAGTTGGTAGAGCATATGACTCTTCATCTCAAAGTCATGTGTTCAACCATTGCATTGGGTGTGGAGCCTACTTTAAAAAAAGCTGCAAAAACCCAAAAGAAGCAAAAAATAAATAAATAAATAAATAAACCTACCCAACAAACCTAAACAAACCAACAAACCTAACCAAATACCAGATGGCTTTACAGGTGAATTCTACATTCCACCAAACATTTAAAGATAAGTTAATACCTATATTTCTCAAACTAATAAAAAAAAGATAGAAAAGCAAGGAAAATTTCCAAATTCATTCTATGAGACCAGCATTATCCTCATACTCAAACCAGATAAAGACACCACCAAAAAAAAAAAAAAAAAAAAAAAAAAGAACCACAGGTCAATATCCCTGATGAACATACATGCCAAAATTCTCAACAAAATACTAACGAACCATATCCAACAATACATTAAGAAAAATAATTCACCACAATCAAGTGCAATTTATTCCTGGGTTGCAAGGGTGGTTCAATATTCATAAATCAATGTGATTATCATATCAATAAGAGAAAGGATAAGAACCATATGATCATTTGAATAAGTGCAGAAAAAGCATTTGACAAAATACAACATTCATTCATGATAAAAAAAAACCCTCAACAAACAGGTTTTTTTTTAAAATTTTTTTTTTTTCAACGTTTATTTATTTTTGGGACAGAGAGAGACAGCATGAACGGGGGATGGGCAGAGAGAGAGGGAGACACAGAATCGGAAACAGGCTCCAGGCTTTGAGCCATCAGCCCAGAGCCTGACGCGGGGCTCGAACTCACGGACCGCGAGATCGTGACCTGGCTGAAGTCGGACGCTTAACCGACTGCGCCACCCAGGCGCCCCTAACAAACAGGTTTTGAAGGAACACACCTCTACATAATAAAGGCCATAAAACAGCTAACACCATCCTTAATGTGGAAAAATGGAGAGCTTTCCCCTGAAGATCAGGAACAAGACAAGGATGTCCACTTTCACCACTTAAAAAAAATTTTTTTTAAAACGTTTGTTCATTCTTGAGAGAGACAGAGACAGAGCACGAGTGGGGGAGGGGCACAGAGAGAGAGGGACACACAGAATCTGAAGCAGGCTCCAGGCTCTGAGCTGTCAGAACAGAGCCCAACGTGGGGCTTGAACCACGAACTGTGAGATCATGAAATGAGCTGAAGCTGGACACTTAACCAACTGAGCCACCCAAGTGCCCCTTCACTCTCACCACTTTTAATTCAACCTAGTACTGGAAGTCCTAGACACAGCAATCAGACAACAAAAAGAACTAAGAGGCATCCAAATTGGTGAGAAAGAAGGAAAACATTTACTATTTGCAGATGACATGATACTATATATAGAAAACCCTAAAGATTCCACCAAAAAACCACTACACCTGATAAACAAATTAAGTAAAGTCACAGTGTGTACAAAATCAACACAGAAATCTGTTGCATTTTTATACCCCAATAATGAAGCAGCAGGAAGAGAAATTGAGAAAATAATCCCACTTACAATTGCACCCAAAATAAGAGTAGGAATAGAACTAACCAAAAAGGTGAAAGGCATTTACTCTGAAAACTATAAAAAAAACTGATGAAAGATATTGAAAATGACACAAAGAAACGGAAAGACATCCCATGATCATGGATTGGAAGAACAAATATTATTAAAATGTCTATGCTACCCAAAGCAACCTACACATTCAAAGCAATCTCTACCAAAATAATACCAGCATTTTTCACAGAACTAAAACAAATAATCCTAAAATGTGTATGGAACTAGAAAAGACTCTGAATAGTGAAAGCAATCTTGAAAAAGAAAAGCAAGACTGAAGGCATAACAGTTTCAGATTTCAAGTTATATTACAAAGCTGCAGTAATCAAAACAGTATGGTACTTGCACAAAAATAGACACATAGATCCATGGAACAGAATCGAAAATCCAGAAATAAACTCACAATTACATGATCAATATACCTCTGACAAAGCAGGAAAGAATATTCAATGGGAAAATGTCTCTTCAACAAGTGGTTTTGGGAAAACTGAGAAGTACATGCAAGAGAATGAAACTGGATCACTTTCTTACACCATACACAAAAATAAATTTGGATTAAAGACCTAAATGTGAAACCTGAAACCATAAAAATGCTTCAAGACAGCATAAGCAGTAACTTCTTTGACATCAGCTGCAGTAACTTCTTCCTAGATGTCTCCTGAGGCAAAGGAAACAAAAGTAAAAATAAACTATGGGGACTACATCAAAATAAGAAGCTTCTGCACAATGAAGGAAACAATCAACAGAACTAAAAGGCAACCTACAGAATAGAAGAAGACATTTGCAAATGACATATCTGATAAAAAGTTAGCATAGTATCCAAAATATATGAAGAACTTCTACAACTCAACACCAAAAAACAAAACAAACCCAAGTAATCCATTTAAATATAGGCAGGAGACATGAACAGACATTTTTCCAAAGAAGACATCCAGATGGCCAGCAGACACATGAAAAGATGCTCATCATCAGTGATCATCAGGGAAATATAAATCAAAACTATAATGAGATACCACCTCACACCTGTCAGAATGGCTAACATCAAAAACACAAGAAACAATAGGTGCTGGCTAGGAGGTGCAGAGAAAGAAACACCTGCGCACTGTTGGTGGGAATACAAACTGGTGCAGCCACTGTGGAAAACAGTATGGACTTCCTCAAAAAGTTAAAAATAGAACTACTTTATGATCCAGCAATTGCACATCACTGGGTATTTACCTAAAGAATATAAGAACACTAACTCAAAGGATACAAGCACTCCTATGTTTATTGTTGCATTATTTACAAAAGCCAAGATATGGAAGCAGCCCAAGTGTTCATCTATTGATGAGTAAAGAAGTGATAAGAAGTGATTACACACACACACACACACACACACACACACACACACACACACACATTATATTGAATGTGGGAAGCACAAACAAATTGATGCATTCATAGATGAAAGGGCTGACAAAATGTTTGGATTTAACTGGAAAAATCACCTTATCCTCAAATGGCCAAGTCTTAAATCATTTTGCATATTCATGTATGATGGATTTCAAAATATTAAACTATACAATGTTAGAGATGTTAAAATAAGTTATAGTCTTTATATGTATAAGTTTGCCCTAATGTAAATGAACTTTTTTCAAAATTATTTATTTTCACCTAATGTTACATGTGCCTTAAAAATAATCTTTAATGATTTAAAGTATCTTCATTTTTTTAAGATGCATGCCTATTCAAGCATACCGAGTGAAATTTAAATGGTTAAAGCTCTGATCCAGTGGACTAAGATAATTCACTTGTTAACGTGGGTCCTTGATAATGGAATTTGTAAAACAAAGTTTATTTCCTATGCTCCGAGATAGGATCCCTGAAAGTAATTCTATTTCACAAAAATATGTTTACTATTCTTTAAAGAAGGTAGGGAAAGGGAGAAAAATAGGTAATTATGAATATCTAATCCACTTTGTTAAAGGAAAAATTTTCCCAAATTTGTTTTATGTTCCCATACCAAGTTAGAATTTTACAAAGTTAAGTGCAAAGTTTTAATTAAGTTAAAAATGAACAAGGTATGAGTTAATGGCCATGTTTTAAATAGCAATCTTCAACACAGAACTTCCTTTTATTAAAGAATTTTTCTTAAGTTTATTTATTTATTTTGAGAGAGAGAGAAAGTACAGTTTGGGGAGGAGCAGAGAGAGAGGGAAAGAGAGAGAATCCCAAGCAGGCTCCACACTGCCAGCACAGAGCCTGATGTGCGGCTTGAACACACAAACCATGAGATCATGACCTGAGCTGAAGTGGGATGCTTAACCAACTGAGCCCCCCAGGCACTCCGAACCAGAACTTTTAAGTTGTCCAATGTACACTAGATGAACTAACGGCAAGCAGGCCTCTCTAAGTTGTGTTGTATACAGAAGAGTCTATTCACCTGAGGAAACAGAGTTAAATATTCTTAACGAGCCAAGATGTGGAATATGGCATAAGAACTTCCTTCCAGTCCTTGTATGTGCTGTCCAGTCTATATATGAATTTGTTCCCAAAATAATGGCTAGGTCTTATTTGCAAAATAGACTTTATCTAAATGAATAACAAAAGAAACACCTCCAAAGGACATTTTATAAGGCTCAATGGGAGGACTGTGGCCTTTGAGTACCATTAGGATGGAGACTCTGGTTTCCTTTGGTTCATCTCATGAGAGGCTGTGTTATGAGACAAATTTCCTCCTATTCACTAAGCCACAAAAGGACCCTAAAGGTATTTCTTCCCAATCTTGACACTTTCCTCACCAATCCAGGCTCAGACCAAAGAATTTATAAAGATATAAATTGTTCAAATCTCTCTCCACTGAAGCCAATTTTGTTTCCCAAGGAACATTTAGCAATTTCTGGAGAAAAACCGAGGAGGTTGCTCTTAGTATCTAGGGATGGAGGCTAACGATGCTGCTACTTATTTTACAAAGCACGGGACAGCACCCCACAACAAAGAATTATCAGTCCTGAAATGTCAACAGTGCAGAGGTTGAGAAACCTTATTGTAAACCAAATGGAGGAAAAAATGTCAATAGAATACCACATCACTTCAAATGCCTCAAGGACAATAAATTTAAGGCAAATTTCAAAATTGCAATGACACACAGTGGGCTCTCCTCCCTATCAGGAGACTCTTTAGAAGGATGTGAGGCACTTAGGCTGATGTGATAACTTCTTTTAATGGCTTCATATTTCTCAGGGAAACATCCCAAATGAGGGTACAATTTAAAAACAATCCATTAGCATCTTTATTGTAAATGACTTCAGTACCACACCATACAGAGGAATCATGGTGTGAACTGTTTTCATAAGCAGTTGCTGCTTTAAGAGAAACCACCGCCACAACAAAACAATGTCTCATTTTTCTACCACAACTTGACAATGATTTCTTCTACTCTGAGGCTGAATATTTTCTCTACAACATTCAAAGCACAGAACATAATTTGTAACTATAAAATATTTCTGCTGTCTCGCAAGTTCAGCTTTTGAAGTTGCCTTGTTTTAAATATTTTTATTTTTGCCCTTCATACCAAATTAGACAGTGGCCCACTGATTATCTCTAAGCTAATGATACCCTTGATTCTGTCATGCATATAGGTTAAAAGAAAGTATCATACTCATATGGACATTTGCCCAAATGATTTCTTCAGCTTTCATTTTTAAATCATAAACATAGCATACAAACACATTAGAAACAATTCTAGGGTCCCTGGGTGGCTCAGTCGTTTAGCATCTGACTTCGGATTAGGTCATGATCTCACGGTTGGTGAGTTCAGTCTCAATTTGGGTAAGAACACAAGCCCCAGGTAAGCCCCAGTTGAGCCCCGCTACTCTTTCTCATTCTCTCCCCCGACCCCTCATGGAATTCTCTCTCTCTCCCCCTCGCTCACTTATGTCCTCTCTCTCAGGAAAAAAAAAAAAAGGAACAATTCTAACCACAGAAATACATAGCATAAAAAGTAAAAAACCATCCCCAATCTCATTCTCTGCCTCATTCACAATGTATTAGGTAGTTCAACAGGCTTACAATTTTTCATTTCAAAAAGATTTCTGAGAGGTGCCCAGGTGGCACAGTTGGTTGAGCGTCCAATTCTGGCTTAGGTCATGATTGTATGGGTGGTGAGTTTAAGCCTATGTTGAGTTTGATGGGCTTTGCGCTGACAGTGCAGAGCCTGCTTGGGGTTCTCTCCCTCTCTCTCTGTCCCTTCTCCACTTGTGTGCACTTCCTCAAAAAAAAAAAAAGAATTAAAAAAAAAGAAAAGATTTCTGAATAGGAAACCCAGGCAAATCATTCAAAATTCAAAAGTTACCAAAGGGTTTATAGGAAAAATTGTCTCCTCCCTTCCCCGTTTCTAGCAATTCAGTCCCCCCCCCCATACAGCCAAACTCTGTTTAATCAGTTTGTATATTTGTGGTACATTTTCTCCCCATTATATTTCATGTTTTTATGGACATGTATGTGTTTATAATATTAAGCTGCCATTTATAAGCTACCTATATTCACTATAGGTCTAAACTGCCAAGAACTCTACATAATTTCATTTGGTCACCATATCAGCTCTGAGAGTTAGAAAATATTTAAGTAGGGGCGCCTGGGTGGCGCAGTCGGTTAAGCGTCCGACTTCAGCCAGGCCACGATCTCGCGGTCCGTGAGTTCGAGCCCCGCGTCGGGCTCTGGGCTGATGGCTCAGAGCCTGGAGCCTGTTTCCCATTCTGTGTCTCCCTCTCTCTCTACCCCCCCCCCCCCCCATTCATGCTCTGTCTCTGTCCCAAAAATAAATAAAACGTTGAAAAAAAAAAAAAAAAAAAAAAAAAAGAAAATATTTAAGTTAAATATTTAAGAAACATGATAGTGTGCAACATATAAAATTTTGGACTTCAAAAATGGTCAAATCTCAGTAAATCATATGGTTGGCCCTAATAGAAGTAGGAGATTTCCATTTTCTGCAGGAAGAGTGTGTATCTTGAGAACCCTCCTTCTACAAAACATCTTGAACGGCATAGCTGAGTTTGAACGAAAGTGAGGGAAATCATCAGGAGGCCAAGTACAAACTGGGAAATGAAATCAGTCCCAAACCCTTGAGGATTAGAGATAAAACATTCATAGAAGATCAAGAGATAAAGCCGTGGGGCGCATAGATGAAATGGAGGGCTCAAAGGAAACATAATTGAAACTCTAATTAAAAAAAACAAAAACAAAAACATATCTTCCTTTCACCACAGATAGGCAATAAAGTCACTTATCTTTCCTGGCTTTAGCTCCATGTAGGGGAAACCAAAAGGGCTTCCCTGATAACTGACTGCCCTGGAGCATTTTTCCCCCTGGAGTTTGAGATTCAGATCTAGGCTTCCCATATAAAGTAAGTAGTATAAAAGGGATTTAGGCTGGCAAAATGCCCAATTCATCTGTGAGAAGCAAACAGAGTCACTTTAGAGAGAAACCTCTTCAACCTAGATCAGAAAAGAGTCCCACAGGTAAAGAAAACCCCGCTTCTCATGAAACTAAAAGCATAAGAGAATAACAAGACAGCATGAAAAAAAAAAGATTTAAAACAACAAATGGAACTTCTAGACTTGAAATACATGATCACTGTCTCAACGGGAAAGTTAAAGAGCAGATTAGACACCACTGAACAGAAAATCATTGAAATCAAAGATGGAGCTGAGGAAAGATAGAGAGAGGGAATATATAAGAAAAATGGAGGATAGGAAAAGGTTCGTTGTGTCTAAATTCGATATTTTTAAAAAGGGTCAATATTTAAAGAAATAATGACAGTTTCCAGAGTTGATGAAAGATAAGAATCTTCATGCTCAAAAAACAGGAGTCCCAAGTAGGATAGGAACCTACATGTATCATAGTGAAATTACTAAAGGTCGAAGATAAAGATCTTAGAAATAGCCAGAAAAAAATTTTTAAGAAGTTTTGTAATTGGTTGAGAACATAAATCCAGTAACCAGCAGAATAACTCCTGAATTATTCTCAGCCAACACGGAATGCCCTTGTATATTTATTTGAAATCCCAGCTTTTAGTTTTATTCTCTGCTTTTTAAACTTTAAACATGTCGTTCATTCATTCAAATATTTATTGACCAACTACTGTGTTCCAGGATAAAAACACAAAAATAACCCTCCATAAAACAAAACAAAATAGTGAGAAACAGGACTCTGAATACAGCCCAGGGGCCAGCATGGTTTCTGACTGGTCATGCACGGACTTGATGGTTAAACATGTGCGAGCTTCTTCCTGAAATTATCTCCTGAACTCCTATACATACCCAGCCTAATATTATTTTTGGTGGGAATGGGGAAGCAACAGATATTAAGCTGGATAAACTTTTAGCTTTTTACCTTAGTGAGATGTGCTTTAATAACTTCGTTTCTTTTGGTGAAAATGGTCACTCTTCTCTTACAACTTTATGTCACATTAATAGGAACCACTAGGTTATTCTGCAAAGATACATGATGTCCTACTTCCATCCTCTCCTCCCAACCACTTTGCCTTGGTAGTGTGAAAACAAAACGAAAAATAGATTTACCTGAGATTGCAGAAAATACAAAAACATAATTTGTTCTTTAGCCACATTCTACTTAGTCTAAGAACCACGATTCTTGTCTATCCTTTATAGCATGCATCAGGTACAGATTACCTTGAATTTGTATAGATATATATGTTTTTAAACTTTCATATGCATCTTAAAATTCACATATATGTGTATATAGACATATATTTGTAAAGATTCTCAGTTTAATAAAAATATTTAAATTAGACTTCTAGGGGGAGGTATGGTCCAAAATGTATACTTTTGTAGTCTAAGGAGGCAGTGAGAATTATTAGACTATGACAAGGAAAAATATTAAACTAATCCATTAGTTCCTTTATAAAAGCCAAATGAGTCATCGGAAAGTAAACTAATGTTTTTAATTTTATAAAATATTTTATTATGAGTGTATCATGGAGAGTAAAGGTATATAGCTATATAAAACAACATTTAAAAAACAACCTTATGCTCATCAGCCAGCTTAAGAAACTGAACATTACCAATATTTTTTAAGACTATTGTGCAACCTTCCAAGGTAGCATACTCTGCTCTTCCTCCCAGAGGGGATCACTGTCCATTATTTTTCTTCATATTTTAATCGCACACGTGTCCATGAAAAATATATTCTTTACATCTGCCTATTTTTGAACTATATATGAATATTACTATGCTTATGCATTCTTTTGCAGTTTGCTTTTTGAGCTCAAAATTATTTTTCCTGAAATTCATTTACGTTGGTCTATATAGCTGTAGTTCATTTTTACCACATCACAATATTTTTTTTAATATATGAAGTTTATTGTCAAATTGGTTTCCATACAACACCCAGTGCTCATCCCAAAAGTGCCCTCCTCAATACCCATCACCCACCCTCTCCTCCCTCCCACTCCCCCATCAACCCTCAGTTTGTTCTCAGTTTTTAACAGTCTCTTATGTTTTGGCTCTCTCCCACTCTAACCTCTTTTTTTTTTTTCCTTCCCTTCCCCCATGGGTTTCTGTTAAGTTTCTTAGGATCCACATAAGAGTGAAACCATATGGTATCTGTCTTTCTCTGTATGGCTTATTTCACTTAGCATCACACTCTCCAGTTCCATCCACGTTGCTACAAAAGGCCATATTTCATTCTTTCTCATTGCCACGTAGTATTCCGTTATGTATATAAACCACAATTTCTTTATCCATTCATCAGTTGATGGACATTTCGGCTCTTTCCATAATTTGGCTATTGTTGAGAGTGCTGCTATAAACATTGGGGTACAAGTGCCCCTATGCGTCAGTACTCCTGTATCCCTTGGGTAAATTCCTAGCAGTGCTATTGCTGGGTCATAGGGTAGGTCTATTTTTAATTTTCTGTGGAACCTCCACACTGCTTTCCAGAGTGGCTGCACCAATTTGCATTCCCACCAACAGTGCAAGAGGGTTCCCGTTTCTCCACATCCTCGCCAGCATCTATAGTCTCCTGATTTGTTCATTTTGGCCACTCTGGCGTGATGTGATATCTGAGTGTGGTTTTGATTTGTATTTCCCTGATGAGGAGTGACGTTGAGCATCTTTTCATGTGCCTGTGGGCCATCCGGATGTCTTCTTTAGAGAAGTGTCTATTCATGTTTTCTGCCCATTTCTTCACTGGGTTATTTGTTTTTTGGGTGTGGAGTTTGGTGAGCTCTTTATAGATTTTGGATACTAGCCCTTTGTCCAATATGTCATTTGCAAATATCTTTTCCCATTCTGTTGGTTGCCTTTTAGTTTTGTTGGTTGTTTCCTTTGCTGTGCAGAAGATTTTTATCTTCATAAGGTCCCAGTAATTCATTTTTGCTTTTAATTCCCTTGCCTTTGGGGATGTGTCGAGTAAGAGATTGCTACGGCTGAGGTCAGAGAGGTCTTTTCCTGCTTTCTCCTCTAAGGTTTGAAGGTTTTGATAAAGGACATTCAGGTCCTTTATCCATTTTGAGTTTATTTTTGTGAATGGTGTGAGAAAGTGGTCTAGTTTCAACCTTCTGCATGTTGCTGTCCAGTTCTCCCAGCACCATTTGTTAAAGAGACTGTCTTTTCTCCATTGGATGTTCTTTCCTGCTTTGTCAAAGATGAGTTGGCCATACGTTTGTGGGTCTAGTTCTGGGGTTTCTATTCTATTCCATTGGTCTATGTGTCTGTTTTTGTGCCAATATCATGCTGTCTTGATGATTACAGCTTTGTAGTAGAGGCTAAAGTCTGGGATTGTGACCACATCACAATATTTTATTGAATGATTATGTCATAATTTATTCTACCCTCAGTGGACAATTGAGCTGTTTCCAGGATTCGCTATTATGAACAATGCTAACATGGACATTCTTGTACATGTTTTCTGGGTACACATGTGCAGAGATTTGCAGTAGAATGGCTAAGGCAAGGGATATGGGCATGTTCAGTTAAACAAATTGTCCCCCAGTTTATACTCTCATCTGCTCTGAGTGTTTCTACAGCTCAGTGTCCTTTTCATCATTTGGTATTGTCAGACTTTTTTTTTTCCATTCTGGGGGCTGTGAAATAGTACATCATTATTTAAATGTTCACTGGTAATAACAAGGTAGAGAATCTTTTGATCATTTGGATAATTCCATAACTTGTATATCCCTTTGTATTATCTATGTCATCTGTGTATTCCTTCCCTTCCTTTCCTATTCTAATGCCATTTCTCCTTTCACGTTAAGACCTCCAATGCAACGTTGAATACTAGTGATAATCATATGTATGCTTCTACTATTCCTTAGAATGCTTTCAGCATTTCACTACTGAATATGTTTTGTCTATATACTTTGATGAATGTGTTTTGTTTGGAATGGCCCTTTTCTTTTTCTCTTTGTGGTTTTGGTTTTAAGTTATACTCATAAAACCAGAAGTGGATTATATCCTTTTAAAATATTCTTTTAAAGAGTTCACATAAGAGTTAGTTGAATGATCTCTTTGAATTGGAGGACCTGTGTTGAATACAATAGAATTGCCTATCAAACCACCTGAGCCTAGGATTTGATTTGGGGGGGGGAGGAAATGACTACAAGTTTAATACCTTCAGTGAATGTAAACTATTTATACTTCCTGCTTATTCTTGAATCTGTTCTAGTAATTTGACCATTTCACATGTTTAGAAAGCTTTTGGTGTTTGGTGGTTCATAATAGTCTCTACCTGGTTTCTGTAGCATCTAGTTATACCTTCCTTTTTCTTTTCCCAAATTCTTTATCTGTGTCTTTTTTCCTTTAGTTTTCTTGTCAGCTTGTCAATTTTCTGGGTTTTTAAATTTTGCTTTGCTTGCTGTGTCTATGCAATCTTTATTTCTTGATTTCACTAATTTTTACCTTTATCTTGTGCTCATCTAATTTCATTAGATTTATTCTATTTTTCTTTTTGTAATTTCTCAAGGTTAGATATTAAGCTCCTATTTTCAGAATTTCTTCTTTTCTAATACAAGTATCCAAGGCTACTGAACTATTCTCTCTTAGCTCCCAAATCACCCTTCTCTACTTTGTAATGCTGGGACTCTTCAAGTCACATTTTTCCTTTCTATTGGATTCCCTGTTTATTCTAATAGCTGCTAAAAGGGAGATGAGAAGACTAGAGGAGGGAGAAGGAAACTGTTAATACTGTCTTTGCTTCCTGTTCCTGCCAATGGCACCCCAACAGTGTTTCTTCACTTTGGCAGGGGTATTATGGTTCCAGTTTCCCCTTTTCTTCCAGTCCCATAAGCAGCCACACTGTCTCCCATCAGAGACACCAGCACCAGCTGATGCTCCCTTCTTCAGGAATCTGAGTCCCACATCTGCAGGGCTGCTTTCTCTAAACTCCTCAAACACAGCGGTGGCTGGGCAGCATTGTCTTATTGGAGGTTTGGGCACCAGTTCTGCAGACTTTTCTCCAAACCATTAGATTCTAAGAACCCTAGTAACCTCTTCCTTCTTTCCCTTAGTGCTGGCAGCTGATACTACGGTACAGTAGCAGATACTGCAGTTCTTAACTCTGTGTTACCTCAGTGGGTCCCTTTGCTCTTCTTGTAGCAGTGTCAAAACCAAAACACAAAAATAGGTTTGCCTCGTGAAAAAAGTACAACATCTATCTGCAGTGAATAACTAATGGAAAGATGGGGCATTCAGTGTCAGATGTGGCTCTTCCTGCACACACTGATGCTGCTTAACCAACCATCCAGATAATGTGGAAAAGCGATTTTTCTATCCAGGTCTTGATCATTTAAATGAAGCTGGTAATCCTAGAAAACCTGTTTGGGCTGTGTGTGTGTGTGCACGTGCACGTGTGTGTGCATGTGCACGTGTGTGTGTGTGTGTTTAAATGAACACCCATTCAAGTATTAGTGTATTACTTCTATGTAAATTTGTGACATAAAATATTTAAAATGTTCAAATATTCTGGCCAATGTTTTATTTATGTTCAATAAACATAAATGTTTAATGTAGTAAAATAACATTTTAGGCTTGAATACATTCATATTACAGCATGAAAGATTTAATCTTTCTCTTTAAAGAAAATTCAGAGAGTAGCAATGAGTAAAAAATAACTAACATGATAGCTATATCTCATCACATCAGCATTAGTTTTTATATGTTCTAATAAAGGACAGTAAGATAATTCACCATTTTTATTTTAATCTCATTTGGCCTCTTCTTCCAATTTAATCTATTAAATTCTTCAAACTTAATTCATTGGGTGACTATCTTTAAAAAGCATTTGCTAGCTGAATTATTTTCACCCTCTTTAATAATGAATGGTATCTGAAGGATGAGTTAGGAAAACCTCCAAAGCCAAACCCCTTGTATATAAGAAGAAAAATTGGTTGCATGTGTCCATAGAAATGATGTGTGAAATGACCAACTGTTCAGTTGCAAAACTGTAGAAATAGATATTATATAACTGACAAAAACTCTGTTCTTTCATAGGTCTCACATTCTTGAGCTTGTCAAGAAAAGTTGTATTTTCTAAAGATCTAGTGGCTTTATGTAGATTTTTCAAAATAAAGTGAATTTAGCTAGTGCATTTAAGGAGAGAGCTATGTTTAGGGTCATGTCTGAGAAAAAGAAATCAAAAATGAGAATGTCCATCTGAAAGACTAATTACAAGTAATGAGATGGACTCTCTCAAGAAACCCAAGTCCAAGGCTAGATGGCTTCACTGGTGAATTGTATCAAACATTCAAAAAACAATTAATAACAAATCTTCCAAAACTCTTTCAAAAAATTACAAGAGACAAGATGAGTTTGGAAGAATTCCTATGAGGCCAACATTCCCCTGAGACCAAAAGCAGATAAAGATGCCAAAAAAAAAAAAGAGAAAAAAGAAAAGAAAAGAAAATTATAGGCCAGTATCTGTGATGAACACAGAGGCCAAAGTCCTCAACAAAATATTACCAAATTCAGCAATAAAAGGATCACGCATGATAATCAAGTGGAATTTACTTTATGGATGCAAAAATGGTTTAAAACCCACAAATCAATGTAATACATAACATTAACAAAATGAAGGATAAAAATCATGTTAGCATCTCAATAGATGTATAAAAAAACATTTGACAAAATTCAATATCCATTTTTAATAAAAACTCTTAACCAAGTGGATATAGAGGGAATGTACCTCAACATAATGAAAGCCACATATGACAAGCCTATAGCTAACATCATACTTAACAGTGAAAAGCTGAAAACTTTTTCTCTAAGATTAGAAATAAGACAAGGATGCCCACTCTCACCACTTTTATTCAACATAGTACTGGCCATACCAATTAGGCAAGTAAAAGAACTAAAAGCAATCCAAATTGGAAAAGAAGTAAAGCTGTTACTGTTTGCAGATAACATGATATTATATATAGAAAACCCTTAAGACACCATGAAAAAACTATTAGAATAAATAAAGTTGCAGGATACAAAATCAATGTGTAGGATTTTGTTGTTTCCATATTAGTTCCGTGTTACTGAACTATCAGAAATATTTAAAAAACAATCTTATTTACATCAAATTACATTAAAAAAAGAATAAAACACCTGGGAATTACTTTAACCAAGAGGGTGAAAGATCTGTACACTGAAAACTGTAACACATTATTGAAAGAAATTAAAATAACACAAGTAAGTGGAAAAAATAATCTGTGAGGATTAGAAGAATATTGTAAAATGTCCATACTACCCAAAGCAATCTACAGATTCAGTGCAATCCATATCAAAATTCCAATGGTATTTTTCACACAATTAGAAGAAACAATTCTAAAATTTGTATGTAACTGTAAAAGACATTGAATAACCAAATCAATCTTAAGAAGAACAAAGCAGGAGGAATCACATTACCTAACTTCAAACTATAGGTCAAAGCAATAGTAATTAAAACAGTATAGTATTCGTATAAAAACAGACACATAGATCAATTGAACAGGATACAGAGCTCAGAAATAAACTCAAGCTTATATGGTCAATTTACAACAGAAGCATCCAAGAATACATGAGGGGGAAAGGATGGTCTCTTCAATAAATGGTGTTAGAAAAATTTGACAGCCACATACAAAAGAAGGAAACTGGGCCGTATCTTATACCATACACAAAAATTAATTCCAAATGGATTAAAAACTTAGATGTAATACCTGAAACCATAAAACTAGAAGAAAACATAGAGGGTAAGCTCCTTGACACAGGTCTTGGCAATGATTTTTTGAATCTGACACCAAAAGCAACAAAAGCAAAAATATACAAGTGGGATCACATCCAACTGAAAAACTTCTCACAGCAGAGGAAACCATGAACAGAAGGAAAAATCAACCTACTGAATGAGAAAAAAATATTTGCAGATTATTTACCTGATAAGGGGCTAATGTCCAATATGTATAAAAACACATACAACTCAATAGTTAAAAAAACAAAAAACAAAACCCCAAAAATCTGATTGAAAAATGGGAGGAAGATATGAATAGACATTTTCCAAAGATGATATACAGATAGCTAATAGGTACATAAGAAGATGCTCTACAACATTAATCATCAGGAAAATACACATTAAAACTGCAATGAGCTATTACCTCATACCTGTTAGAATGGCTATTATCAAAAAGACAAGCGATAACAAGTGTTAGCAAGGGTATGGATAAAAGGGAACCCTTATGCACTGTTGGTGGGACTAAAAATTGGGGAGAGAAAATAGTATGGAGCTTCCTCAAAAAATTAAAAATGAAATACCGTATGATCTAGCAATCCCATCTCTGGATATTTATAAGAAAATGAGGGGTGCCTGGGTGGCTCAGTCGGTTGAGAGTCCGACTTTGGCTCAGGTCATGATCTCGTTGTTTGTGGGTTTGAGCCCCGTGTCGGGCTCTGTGCTAAACACTTGCTCTGAGCCTGGGGCCTGCTTCGGATTTTGTGTCTCCTTCTCTCTCTGCCCATCCCCCACTTGTGCTCTGTCTCTGTCTCTCAAAAATAAATAAATAAATGTAAAAAATGAAATAAAATAAAAACACTACTTTGAAAACTTATGTGTACTCTCATGTTCACTGCAGCCTGACTTACAATAGCCAAGATATGGAAACAACTTAAGTGTCCATCAATTGCTGAATGGATAAAGAAAATGTGGTATATATAGGAAATGGAATATTATTCAGCCATAAGAAAGAAATCTTGCCATTTGCAACAACAGGGATGGACCTTGATGACATTACGCTAAATGAAATAAATCAGAGAAAGACAAATACTGTATAATTTCTTCCATGTGGAATCTAAAACAAAACAAAACAAAACAACAACAACAAAAACTGTCATAGATACAGAAAACAGTTTGGTGGTTGCCAGAGGCAGGGGTAGAAGATATGAATGAACTGGGTTTTTTTGGGTGTTTTCTGCTATAGATAAAATGGGAAAAAAATGTTTCTTCCTGACACAGACATGCGCTCAATAGATTTGATAAGCTTTCTTCATGACCACATAGGAGCTTACCTCATGCGTATTTCCTTCAAATTATGATGTTCTTCACTGTTGAAGTCTAGGATAAAACTTCACTATTTCCTACCTGATGGCAAACACTCCTTGGAACTGATCGAAGCTTAGGTAACTGATTAGGTATGTAATAAACACCGGTCTTCCCAGGACTCTACTTTATATAATACTTTTGGGTGAAGGTAATAGGAAAACAATGTAACAACAGTATCTGTACTGTGATCACTCCAGTATACTTTGATTTTAAAAATTCAAAATGGGGCACACACTTGGAGACACACATACACCCACACACCATCACAGCCTTGTTTGTCATTTTGTTATAGATATCAAAAAACCTACCAAATATGTTTCGTATGGGTAATAGGAAGTAGGGGAAAGAACTTCTCTCTATCCTTTGGACACATAGCTCTGCTTGACCATGCAGCCAAGTAATTATGAAGGATTTTATTTTATATTTTCTAAGTAGGGTGTATGAGGACAAGGAAGGAAATGTTATTCTGTGCCTGTAGGAAAATAAGGCTTCAAAGGCACGTAGAGCATAACCACAGGGGTAGGATGGAGTTGTCTGTGGGAAAGCAGAACAGATTTATGTCAACTCACTATCTCTAGGCAAAAACCTTCATTCCATGATGATATAAGAAACGAGTGAACACTTTTACTACATTAAGAGCCCTGTTTCCAACAACAAATACAAATACCATATTTCTAAAATGCACACATTTCTGGATATTTCAACTAACTCAAAATGGCTTAGTAACAATTTGTGTTAACAGAAATTCCAATCACTTTAAACTGATTTTCTGGGTGATTTGGCCAGGAGTTTATCAAGAAAAAAATATATGTATTTAAATAATTAGCTATGTAACTACTTAAGGATAGAGGGGAGGCTGGGTGGCTCAGTCAGTTAAGCGTCCAACTTTGGCTCAGGTCACGATCTCGCAGTTTGGGAGTTCAAGCCCCGCATCGGGCTCTGGGCTGACAGCTCAGAGCCTGGAGCCTGCTTCGGATTCTGTGTCTCCCTCTCTCTCTGCCCCTCCCCTGCTCGCACAGTCTGTCTCTCTCAAAAATAAACATTCATTTAAAAAAATTGACTAGTTAAGGATATAGAACTTTAATATTTGGTTTTGATTTTTTTATTGTTCCCCCATATTTAAACCTTTATATCTCACGTTTTTTGTTTACTATAAATACCTAGATTTATATGAAAGACATAAAAACTATCTGTGGTCTGGAATTTATATTTGGATTCTTTCTTTTAAAACTTCGCCCAAGTTATGCTGGTATCAACAGGAGGCTTTAGGAGAAACCCTTCAACTGGAATTTTATTCACACTGCAAAAGATGTCATGAGAGATAAGGTTTAACTTTTTTTCTGAGGTATACTGTTGACAGTTTTGCGGTCCTCAACATTAACATTTAGCTGCTGATTCATGGCATGCAAGCAGAGCTTGGAGGGCAACCCACTTTGAACAAAGAAGCTATACAGGGCATTGATTCAGGAGACCCCTTTATGGCCCTACAATCAGCCTAAACATACCTCCTGACATTCACTGAACAACTATGAGCTCTTGTTCTCCACTTGTGAACAGCGAATGAGTTTAGCAATTGTGGTTATTATATATTTAGAAAGTCAGGCCCAAAAAAAATATTTGTCATCTTTCCCAGAAGAAAATGTTTGCATGATGTAACAAATGAGCATTTAATGCTGGCAAAATTGCTGGGAGAGTTAGTTCTGTCTGAGCATTATGTTGTCTGTCTGTGTATTGTGAGATACCTTTCCAGTACAGCTGGCTAAATGAAGTGTCGTGGTGGACTGTCTTCACCGTCTCACATTTCCAGTCCAAGGAAGTATGACACCTCTCCTCCCTTCCATTCCCAATCTCCAAGTTCAGAGTTGCGCAGATATTTGAAAAAAAGAAAATCTACAGAGAGCTAAATTCCAATGGGGCTACCTAGAATTGTTCAAAGATATTTTGAAGAGAAAATAAAGGGGCAGTAGAAAAACCCTTTGCTATTTGTCTCTCAGTTTCTACAACTCTGTGAGTATCTTCAAAGGACCTAAATACTTTGCAGAGAAGGAAGTCAACGAGGATTTTATCAAGGGCTTCAAGTAGTCGTATTGACGTTCCCCGGGAATACTCACCTTCTTGATTTAGTTCACTTTGTATCTCTACAGTGCCTAGAGCAGTGTTTTGCCCAGTAAGCACTTGGAGGGAGGAAGAGCAATAAGACTGGTGGGTGAAATGCCATTTCTACTTCATTCATCCATATAGTGAAAACCTCTATGTGAGGCATCTTTAAATCAAAGAGCAAGGCAGAAAAGCTGGTTTACCTTATGAGGGTGATAGGAGGACAAGTACTCACAGAGTCATGGAGAAATACAGAAGAGCATTTACTAATTTCCAGGGGACTGGCTGAAGTCCTTTCTTTTAAAACAACTAAATGCTTCTGAGATTCCACATTTCAAATGAATGTCAGAACACTACCAGCAGGTTTCAAAGAATGCAGATGTATTTAACTTTTAATCTCAGAGAAAACAAGAATAGATCAAGCAGGAGACTTTTGCTGCAAATTCTATTATAAAATAGTAACTTGACAACAGAGAAAAGTTATCCCCCAACCTGCCTCACCTTATTGGAAGAATGAAGGAGTTCATTCATGCAGTCTCCTTGAGGTAATCAATAGGTATAATAATAAAAAAAAAAAATCCTAACAAAGGGAAAAGGCCAAGCTGCTATTGAAATGTTGACAATCATGCAGCTTCTAAGGGTAGAAGGTAAGCACCCTCCCTGCTTATGATGGGCAAATAGACAATCTTACCAACAGATTTCACCTAATTGTATGTCTCCACTTTATTTTAATGGGAATGAGAGGTTATTCGAACTAATATTTATTTACTCACACAATATCTACAGACTGCAGAAAACTGGAAAGATGACATTCCACAGAGAAAGAGCACTCTTTGCTGGTATTGTTATCACTCAAACGCATGTATAATTAGGGCACTTAAAAATGGAACACAATCTTGAATGGTACACTTGTCCGAGAAGAAAATGCATTAAGTGGATGGTGGGAGATAGCTATCAACATCCGAATTTTAACTTGTTTGAAATTTGGACCAGTCCCTGAACTTTTGTTTTTATTTCCAAAGTGCAGATGATTGGGTATGCTCAGCAGACATGTCAGACTCAAACTTTACTTTGAATGTATCCCTTAGTGGTCTGCTATTAAGTTTTGTTTGGGACGTAGAATAAAGCTCACAATAAAGTGCCAGAATCTCCCCACACCCTTATCAAAGAGAAGTTACAGTCAATACTGCAGAAATACAAACAATCATAAAAGACTACTCTGAACAATTACACACCAACAAATTGGAGAACTTAGAAGAAATGGATGAATTCCTAGAAATATACAATCTAAGACAAAATCCATAGGAACTACAAAATCTGTACACACAAATTATTACTAATAAAATTGTATCGGTAATCAAAAAACTCAAAAAACCAAAATCTGCACAGATGAATTCTACCAAACATTTTAAAAGTTACTACCCATTATTCTCAAGCTATTCCAAAAAGTTGAAGAGGAACAAATGCTTCCAAGCTTATACCACAAGGTCAGCATCACCCTGATCTTAAAACCGAAGACACCACAAAAAAAGAAAATTACAGGCCAATATCTCTGATAAGCATAGATGCAAAAATCCTCAACCTATACTAGCAAACTCAACTCAAAAATACATTAAAAGGATCCTACACCATGGTCAAGTGGGACTTATTTCAGGGATGCAAGGATGTCTCAATATCTGCTCTCAGTATGATACACTACATTAACAAAATGAAGGATAAAAATCATATCATCATCTCAACAGACACAAAGAAAGATGTGTCAAAATTCAACAACCATTAATGATAAAAACTCCCACCAAAGTGAATATAGAGGAGACATACCTCAACATAAGAAGGACCATATATGCCAAACCCACAGCTAACATCATAGGAACAGTGAGAGGTTGAAAACTTTCCCTTTAAGATTAGAAACAAGTGATCCAAACTATTGTTATCATTGTGGTAATCAAGCTGCAATCATGGAACTTGATGATACTCTAAAATACTCTTGCAGTTTGACCCAGTACCTAGCAGAGGAGAGCCACAGGTTACTAAGACTACTTCCTGTACTGAAATTTTAAACTTGTACTGTATTGCCATGAACCATCATATATTGACCTAATGGAAACGGGAAGGGTAACAGTAACTCCCAAGTGTCAGAGAATAGTTAACATTCAAAACATTTGTTTTCACACAGACCAAAAGATGTGCCATATAAAAATACAAAGTCTCTTGTCATCAATAACTGTGACCACTGTAGAATAAACCAGTTCATTGCACCCTGAAGTGACACTGTTGGCCAAGAAACCAGTTGGACACTGCCAGAGGCATAGCAGTATTTGGGGTTACTTTTGCTTTCTCTGAGAGACTGCAAATAATAAGATGTAAACATTAACACCTCCTGAATACAACTTTCATCTGGCCATTGCTTTACTCAGCATGACCACAGTTAAGCATAGCAGCAAACAAGCACTGGAGCTTAATGAACATTTTTAAAAAAATAAGTACCAAGACCTCCCCTTCTACTTGTGAATTCTGAAATCATTTTGTTTATTTTCAAGAAGACCATTTAAGTTAATTGTATGATTTGTCTGCACTCAGTTTATTTCCCTTCTCAAATATCAAACCCATGTTTTTCTTTGTTATTGTCAGACCTGGTGAATTGTTTTGAACAGAACTGTTTTCCCCCTCCTATAAGACAATGTTGCTTCTAACAGCACTAAGTGTTGGTGAGGATGTAGAGAAAAGGAAACCCTTGTGCCCTGTCGGTAGGAATTTAAACTGATTCAGGCGCTATAGAAAACAGTATGGTGGGTCCTCAAAAAATTAAAAATAGAGCTACCCCACTATCCAGCAATTTCACTACTAGGTATTTATCCAAAAGATACAGGTGTGCTGTTTCAAAAGGACACATGCACCCCAATGTTTATAGCAGTGCTGTGGACAATAGCCAAAGTATGGAAAGAGCCCAAAGGTCCAACGACAAATAAGTGGATAAAGAAGATGTGGTATATATATACAATGGAGTATTACTTGGCAATCAAAAAGAATGAAATCTTGCCATTTGCAACAACATGGATGGAACCTGAGTGCATTACGTTAAGTGAAATTAGTCAGAGAAAGACAAATATCATATGACTTCATATGTGGAATTTAAGATACAAAACAGATGAACAGAAGGGAAGGGAAGCAAAAATAATATAAAAACAGGGAGAGGGACAAACATAAGAGACTCTGAAATATAGACGACAAATACCATAGGACTTCACTTGTGGAATATATGAAACAAAATGAACAAAAGACTCATAGGTACAAAGAAACTGATGATTGCCAGAAAGGAGGATGGGGGAGGGATGGATGAAATAGGTGAAAGAGATGAAAAGGTGTATAATCTACCAGTTATAAAATAAGACATGAGAACATAATAGACAACATAGGGAATAACATCATAACAACTTTGTATAGTGACTATACACTTGATGGTGACTAGGCTTATTGTGGTGACCATTTTATAATGTCTCTCCAGTCACTATGCTGTACACCTAGAACACAACATTGTAAGTCGTTATTCCTCAATAAAACATAACACTATGAACACTGACTTTATTATTAGTTCCTATGTTCACTACTTTTAAAAAAAGAATAATTATCTTCTAATAGTTTTCATAGCAAGTTCTTATTTTTGTGTAGTTTCAAGGTTTACTCATACAAGATTTGGAACCCTCTGAAATACACCCAAAAGCTATAGTCTTATGTTTAGAAATAAAAATCACAATGTTCTATACCATTTTACAATGTACACCATATAGTTGGTTAAAGATGATATTAAGAGTTCTAGATTTTTTGGTCCAAATCTATAAATAATCTGGGTTATAATAATCTAAACACCTCTCTAAAATCCAGAGCAGAGTTTCCAACTTTGGCATTATTGACCTTTTGAACTGGATAATTGTGTTGTTTGAAGGGGATGGAGGTGTAGGGACTCTCCTGTGCATGGTAGGATGTTCAGCAGCACCCCTGGATACTGCCCATTAAAAACCAACAGAATTCTTCTATTATCCCCGTTGGGACAAAAAAAAAAAAAAATGCCTGCACACATTGACCAGTGTCCCTGGGAAGAAAATTCCATTTCTTTGTGATCTCCAGACCAGCAGCATGACATCACCTGTGAGCTTATTAAAAATGCAAAATTTTGGGGCGCCTGGGTGGCGCAGTCGGTTAAGCGTCCGACTTCAGCCAGGTCATGACCTCGCGGCCCGTGAGTTCCAGCCCCGCGTCGGGCTCTGGGCTGATGGCTCAGAGCCTGGAGCCTGTTTCAGATTCTGTGTCTCCCTCTCTCTCTGCCCCTCCCCCGTTCATGCTCTGTCTCTCTCTGTCCCAAAAAGAAATAAATGTTGAAAAAAAATTTTTCTTAAAAAAAAAAAGCAAAATTTTAAGTTCACCCTGATCTAATGAATCAGGATCTTGGGGGTGGTATGCAGAAAACTGTCACTTAACAATCTCTCCAGATGGTTTTAATGTGCATGTAACTTTGAAATCCACAGAGGCCCAGGCCCAGTGAGGTAGAACAAGGCTTGGACTTCTGCGTTTTTATCAAGTTCTACTCATGATTTGGATACTGACCAGAGTTTAAGAGCTACTAGAGCAGAGGTTCTTAAATTTCTTCACATATTACGATAATCTGGAGGCTGGGGAGTAGAGCAAAGATTTTTAGAAGTCTTAAATCTCAGTTGATGGACATTGAAGTTCTTTCCATACCTTGGCTATTGTTAATAGGACTGCTATAAACATTGGGGTGCATGTACCCCTTCGAATCAGCACTCCTGTATCATTTGGGTAAATTGATGAATGGATAAAGAAGATATGGTATATATACACAATGGAATATTACTCAGCAATCAAAAAGAATGAAATCTTGCCATTTGCAACTACGTGGATGGAACTAGAGTATATTATGCTAAGCAAAATAAGTCAGTCAGAGAAAGACAAATATCATGATTTCACTCATATGTGGAATTTAAGAAACAAAACAGGTGAACATAAGGGAAGGGTAGCAAGAATAATATAAGAACAGAGGGAGACAAACCATAAGAGATTCTAAAATACAGAGAACAAACTGAGGGTTGCTGTCAGGGTGTTTGGTGTGGGGGGGGATGGGCTAAATGGGCAAGGGAAATTAGGGAGGACACTTGTTGGCATGAGCACTGGGTGTTATATGTAAGTGATGAATCCCTAAATTCTCTTTCTGAAATCCTTATTACACTATATGTTAATTAACTTGGATTTAAATTAAAAAAAAAACATTTAAAAAATGCATTGTAAGAACAACAAGAAAGAAGTCTTAAAACTCAGTTTACATGCCAGACCAATTAAATCATAGCCATGGGGGGAGAGGTGGAACACAGACAGAAATACTTTTGAAGCTTAGGTATTGGCTGAACATTAGAAACCACCTGGGCAGCTTTTGAAACTATTTTTCACTGGTCCCACTTCCCATGAATTAAATCAGAACTCTTAAGGTATCATTCAAGCATCAGGTCCCCCCACCCCCTGCCCAATACAATGTCCCAGATGATTCTAATGTGCATCCAGGACTGAGAACTACTGATCTAAGTTTGTGTAAATATTGAGAGGCAGAATGATGTCATTAGGGATGTGGACCCTGGATTCTAATTCCCTGGTTTACCTCATCCTGTTAGATCTTGGGCAAGTTACTTCACCACGCTAAGCTATGTCCTCTTCTGTCAAATGAGGATGATAATAATGACACTTATCTAGGGGGCTGTTGTGAGCATTAGATGAAAGGACTCATTCCACGTACTCATGTGTCATCACTGAAACAAAATAAGCACTCGGTAAAATTTGTAACAACTTTTGAAAGCAAAATCTTATGATGAGATCAAACATTAAGAAGTAGATCTTCTCAGAGATAAATATTTATAGGCAAACGTGGAATTCTTACTCTAAGCAAGACAAATCTGCTGGTATCCAGGGTTGTGTTTACAGCATATGAGGTTTGGCTAAAAATTCTGGAAGCTGCTGATTTCAAAAAAGCTATTTTAATATGCCCACCATGCAGGCATCCATAAACAGAAGGCAGGAGATGAAAACATCTTCGCACTAGTACTGGCTTTCATGGATGTGTTGGAGTCTACAAAGTAACTGACCTTGGCTCTCAGGGAGACCCTTTGAGGCTATGTGATTCACTTTAGGTGTACTTCCTCCAAAGTGTCCCCATTAGTCTTCCGAGAGCACACTCCTTCCAGCTCCCTCTATCCTACTCCCAGAAGTCCCCTGTACCTTGCCTCTTTGGAGTCTCTCCCATTTTTATGAATTTTTGGATGCAGAGGACAAGGTTGACATTTTGGCAGAGATTCACAACATCATAGAAGTGTCTCTTCATGGTAAATATAGCTCAGTAGAATCAGCATGTTCTAAGACATTTCTATAGATCTTGATGATTTTCTTCAGTGTTTGCCCAGAAAGTTTTACATGTCTTAACTAATTTAAAATCAGAATTTATTTATAAAACACTCATAAAAGCATGTTGACGTATGTGTGCAGGTCCTAAAAATCAAATTCAAATAAAATCAAGGCAAGCTCGGATAAAAAGATTCTGTGTCACCTTCCAATTCTATTTTGGCTTATTATTATTTTCAACAGTTTCTGTGTCAAAGAACTTTAAGTCTATGTGTCAGCAAGACATAGTAGAGTCTGACAGAACTATGTATGAATCCTGATCCAAAACTTGCTCCTTATGTATCTTGGGTGAGTTAATCTCTGTGAGCTGTAGCTTCCTTATCCTTTTCCTATTAGAATTATTAAAGAATTAAATGAAACACAGAGAAGGGAACTCAGATGTCACTGTCCCCTCATCCCCTAACTCCTACTGGCAACAAATCTATGTTTGAGACACAAACAATTATCAGGTACAGACCAGTAATCTGGAGATTATTTTCAACATTTAATTGAAGCACTGAGGGGGAGGGAATCTTAACGGTCCCAATAAACCAAAGAATATAAGAATAATGACCCATATTGAGAATTTTTAATGGACAGATTTTGTGTCACTTTGTTCTTCCACTTACACAGAAATTAAATCAAATCTAATTTTCTACCACCCTTTGATTCTGAGAAGCCCCAAGGCCCTCTCTAGGAGGTGACAGAATTCAAATGCCCCTGATAAGAGCAAATGCCTATGGACACATTTCAACTCCAGAGGGCTGATGAAACCAACCATGAGAGTCATTTCCATGGTGTCATGGTGCTTTGCTGAATCCATTTCTGTTAACTGAATATTTAAGCAACAAATGTGTTTATCTTTAGGAATTCCACGGTGAGATTAATATTTGCTGTAAGTCCTTAGATGTTTACAGTTGCCATCGAAACTTTTAAGTAGTAGTTCAAAACTTGAGCCAAACTGAAGATAGGACTCTTGGTCATAAGCGTATAGTCTTTAGGCCAGTTGCTCTAGTAGTACCTGGGAATCTGTTTAGAAATAAATATTCTTAGACCCCACTCCAAACCCACAAGAATCAAGCCCAACAATCTCTGTTTTAATAAGCTGTCTAGATCATTCTGATGTTCATTTAAGTTTGAGAACAACTGCTCTAATGCAGTGCTTCCTAAAGCGGGTGTTCATCACTAATCATCACCTGGAAAGCTTGTTGAAACACAAACAACAAGCCAATGGATGATCACAGGCCAACTCTCCAGATTTTGATTCAGTTAATTTGGGACGAGGGAATATATATTTTAAAAAGATGCCTCTAGGTTATTCTATTGATTATCTGGGTTTGGAAACCACCTTATAAATTATTAGGTTTAACTAGCTCACATTGAGGAAGGGAGAGAAAGAAAAGGGGGGAGGAGGGGAGAGAGATAAAGGATTAAATAGTTTTTAAGTAAAAATATAATATCACTGATATATCTATATTTAATATCATTTTCAGAACTAAGAACTTATATTAGCAAGCTGTTTAAACAAGGGCCAGGACGGGGCGCCTGGGTGGCGCAGTCGGTTAAGCGTCCGACTTCAGCCAGGTCACGATCTCGCGGTCCGGGAGTTCGAGCCCCGCGTCAGGCTCTGGGCTGATGGCTCAGAGCTTGGAGCCTGTTTCCGATTCTGTGTCTCCCTCTCTCTCTGCCCCTCCCCCGTTCATGCTCTGTCTCTCTCTGTCCCAAAAATAAATAAACGTTGAAAAAAAAGAAAAAAAAAAAGGGCCAGGTGAAAATTTTTTCGCTTTCTAATTTCTGACTGTTACTAATGATTATTTAATTTGACCCTCATTAACTCCAAGATTAGACTACATTATCCTTTTCTAACACACTTGAAGTGTTTATCTGGGAGTCAGACTCTTTCAAGGTCTTGTCCTGAACCCTCAGTCTTGAAATTAAAAAAAAAAAATCCTGCTAACATTTTGCCCTCAATATTCTGGCCATTGCCAAGTTTTGTCCATGCTAAACACTGGAATGTGGAGCCCTGTGGAGCTAATAGAAGGCAAAGCTCTTCCAGCTCCTTCAGCTGGAATCATCTGCTATCTTCTCTGACTCTCCCATGTCTGATCTCTTCGTGTGCCTGAATGAGAAAAATTCTATCATAGAAAATATCTGCAAATGACAGCAACAAGAGCTTTTGTAATGTATTTTCAAATAGCACTAAGGGAAAAGCATTATTCTCCACTCTTGAAGAAAAGCATTACTCTTCCAACCCTGACACCTGATTATGAAATAAAGGCACTTTCCAACTCTCTAGACCAGGGGAGTGGCAAACTCTGACCCATCACCTATTTTTGTACAAGCCATGAACTAAGAGAGGTTTTTACATTTTTTAAATGGTTAAAAACAAACCTAAAGAATCCCATTTTGTGACAGCTAAAAATAATGATATTCAAATTTCAGTGTCCAAAGTAAAATGCAAATATTGTCAGAACCCAGCCATACTCAGCTATTTCTTGTTTTGGGCAGCTTTTGTTCTACAAAGTACAGAGGCAGTACTGAGTATACTCAGAGTTAAGTATTCATGCTTCAAAGACTACCGAGGACATAAACAACAAAAACCTAAAAATATTTCCTAGTGGCCCTTTATAGAAAAAAAAAAATGCTGACTCCTGATTCAGGCTCTGAACTCCTAGAGGGAACAGACCCCCTGCTATTCATCCTCTGCAGTTATCTCTCACTTTAAGTAGTTTCATGTTATAATCCACCTTCCTTCTGAAAAGGATCATTCTTTATTAGATTGTATTTTTTTTTCAACGTTTATTTATTTTTGGGACAGAGAGAGACAGAGCATGAATGGGGGAGGGGCAGAGAGAGAGGGAGACACAGAATCGGAAACTGGCTCCAGGCTCTGAGCCATCAGCCCAGAGCCTGACGCGGGGCTGGAACTCCCGGACCGCGAAATGGTGACCTGGCTGAAGTCGGACGCTTAAACGACTGCGCCACCCAGGCGCCCCTATTAGATTGTATTTTTAACATCATTTAGAGAATAGGAGCTTTAATAAGGATATAAAATAGAGATTTCCAGGGTCTGACTCACCTAAGACATAGAGGAAAAGTATGGTGAAGGAAGCCTTATGGCTGATTGAAAAGTGGAATTCACTTTTCTCTAGGGTCATTTTCTGCCCTAAAACGGGGACACTGTCTTCTCTAGCAACTTTTTTTTCTGTCATAGATAAATCTATGAATCACAATAGCTTTTTCTGCACAAAACGAAGAAGATTTTTAAAATTCCACTTTCAGCTATTTAACTCATTTTTCATTTCATAGTAGGTTCTTATTTTTTCCTGCAAAGAATCCAATGAGAACATACTTATCAATCATGTTTCAAGGAGAGCATTGGCATCTAAGTTATATTTAAAATGGTGAGAAGGTGAAGAGTATGGATCAATCTTAGAAAATCAACAGTGATTCCAGAGATCTAAAATCGCATGAGAAATAAGAAATAAACGAAAACCAACAACAATCACTTTATGATGGTGGTCAAGTAAAGCCTAAAACAAACAGGCTTCCCTAACAAATTCAGCCTCCAGTGACCAATATTTTTCTTGCCTTCTTGTTATGGAAAATGAACAATGAAAGTACAGAGCTCATTGTAACCGCTGATTTCAGGTGAACTCTCAAACATCTCCACATTTTTCTTTGCTAATATTATTGGCATCAAACAGTTACATGATAATTTACAAGTACATGGATCTGTTAGTTCTTTTGCATACAAAACTCCTACAGAGTACACTAGGTTTTTAGGCAGAATCACATTTTTGCACTAATTTTTATGTAAATGCCCTGTGTTTTATGAAAGTGATAGAAATCGTCTGCTACAATTTCAAATTATATGTCACAATCCCAAGAATTAGATGCCAGAGAAAATTCCTATTCAGGAATACTGTTTACATTTTACTTTACGGGTTGCATTTCTTTGAATATAGGCACTCAAATAGTTCTCGATCTTATTGTTAGTGGCAGAGCCAATGACCATATGTAAAAACATGGTAGTAACTTGTGTCAGGCTCCGGATTGAACAAGTAGCAGGTTAAATGTCCACAAATGTGGATTTGGATGAATGCTGCATGGTCTGTATGCCAAACAACTTTTAGCTAGTTTGAAAATAACAAAATACTGGGGTACTTGTTGGCTCAGTCGGTTAAGTGTCCAACTCTTGGTTTCAGCTCAGGACATGATCTCATGGTTCATGAGTTCAAGCCCCACATAAAGCTCCATGCTAATAGTGTGGAGCCTGCTTAGGATTCTCTCTCTCTCTCTCTCTCTCTCTCTCTCTCTCTCTCTGCCCCTCCCCACTCAGTCTGTTTCTTTCTCAAAATAAACTTAAAAAAAATAACAAAACACCTAAAATTCACTGAATGCTTCAAGTGTAATGCACTGTTCCATTAAGCAGCATCTGTGACAAATGGTAATAGTTCAAACAGGTGGGAAGAGGCAGAGAGGATGTAGCATATCTTAGTCTAGCTTTTTACCTTTACAGTACTCAGTCACCTGGCCAGGGGGGAAGGGGCTGCACAGGGGGCCGGGTGGTTGGTGGTTGAGATGGTCTCATCCCCAGGATAAGCCCATAATATCTCTCATGTCTACATTCTCACAGTAAAGGCTAATAGCATCACAAAAACAGGGGCAAATATTTTTCTGGGTTTTGTGCATTGTCCTCTTTTGAGGCATAATAACATCTCATGATGAGTTGGATAATATTGTGAAGGCATAGGAGTATCAATTTATGGATTCTCAGGGAAGATTGGGAAGCCAGGAGACAAATTACAGACTTTCATATACTGTTTTATTTCTCCCCCCCCCAACCCCCTACACAAAACAGTTCCAACTTTAAAACAATGAAAAAAAAAAAGAAGAAGAAAATTCCCAATTGGGACATCAGCAATCACTAAAATAGAAAAGGAAAGCTAGTACAGAGTCCAGTAGAGCTGAGGAGTCTTTATGTTTGTTTTGTTGTTTGAGGCTAGTAGGCTCCTGAGGGGAAATAAACTTAACAATCCCTACATTTACCTACTGCTTAAAAAACAACAATTAAAAGCCAAACTCATCTTTTGGTATACCCCATGACGATGAATATAAAGTAAGATCTTACATTAATTTTACTTAAAAATTTTGGGGGGTGTTTGAAATTTAATGCACCTGCAATATACAATATTAGTGACTGTGATACAACACATATAGGCTTATAAAAAATGGAAGGAGGTAGGTTAGAAGGAAACAGATATTATAAAATTTTTTTTCCCAATATATGAAGTTTATTGTCAAATTGGTTTCCATACAACACCCAGTGCTCATCCCAAAAGGTGCCCTCCTCAATACCCATCACCCACCCTCCCCTCCCTCCCACCCCCCATCAACCCTCAGTTTGTTCTCAGTTTTTAACAGTCTCTTATGCTTTGGCTCTCTTCCACTCTAACCTCTTTTTTTTTCTTTCCTTCCCCTCCCCCATGGGTTTCTGTTAAGTTTCTCAGGATCCACATAAGAGTGAAACCATATGGTATCTGTCTTTCTCTGTATGGCTTATTTCACTTAGCATCACACTCCCCAGTTCCATCCATTCTCTACCTTGTATTTATGGACTATTTAAAAATTCTCTGTAAACCAAAATTGGTAAGACCTGCTACTAGTTAGTGGGTTTCAGAGCCATCTTGAATACCTCCAGAGAATTCCAAGGTTTAACCCTTGCTTTTGATGAAAACAATACCATGCCCTCATCACGATGAATATTCTCTATACTATTTTGATGCTGCAGAGAAAATCTTAAATTCATTTTAAATATTGTTTTTTTATAATAGAGACATGGAATAATTCTGAAGCCTTTTTTTTAGACTAATTTGACTTATGTTTGCCCAGATTCCTGGAAATTCACCAAGAGGAGTAAATCATTACAGTCAGAACCCAAGATGAATATCCTTAGACATCAGTTGCCAAGTGACATTCTTTGATTAGATTAAAACCCAATGGGAGGACAGATCAACATTAAAAGCACTTGGTTTGTCTATTAGCCATAAATTCTAGGCTTTTGCTGTCTTCTTTTAACTACGGTCTATTTTAAAATATTCAATATGTGAGCAATTACCCCACTACTAAAGGTCATATATTCATGACAGATCTTTTGAATAAAGAAGCTTGTAAATATAATTTACATCCAGCATTTGAGAATTAAATAAGTGGTATCTGAAAACTGTAAACCAATACTGATTAGTGCCCCCCCCCTTTTTTTTATGAAGCAGAGATTCAATCACTGCAGAGTAAAAACTGTAATATACAAACAAAACATCTGAAGACCAAACAAATCTACAGAATCAAGACAATTAAAGAAAGCCCAAAATGTAAAAGTGAAAAATGTTGTTCAAAATATCTGTGAAGTTGTATCAATGAATATTAGTAGGATAAGCCCCATCTGAAGATTATAATTTTGGCACTTTGTTTTTATGCAGCCTCATTGAACACAGGATCGTGTATAGCTTTAATGTACAATGTGGATTCGAGAGTATGTAGGTCCCAATATTCCTGCAGTTTGTGTACACATCAGATTTTAGAACTTGCAAAAACCATTCATATTCATGACTCTCTTATTTTTTACCACAGCACTATGGAGAAGGCAAGAAGTTTCACTCATCAGGTAGAAGGTTTCGGTAATTGAGTCAAGGATTTTACCAAGGTCACAGGGCTTGTAAGGGTTGGAGCCATTACTGGTGAAATCATATTCATAATTTATTTCCAAACACCTCTTTTTTGGAACCTCTTGAAAATCTCTTCTCAAGTTAAAAAAAATCTCTTCTCAAGACAAGTTTTCTTGTCTCTATAATGGAGTTAACACTCTATGGACTTACTGGGTATAGGGATAAAATAATTCATGCCGAAGTCTCACCTATGTAGCTGGAGTTTTGAGCATGAAATGAGGACCCCTCCCAGACTAAATGACCTCAGATTGCATTAAAGTGGGATAAAACTCAGGAGATGGGAAGACTTGGGGGAAATTTTCAGAACCAAATATTCATGTTACTGGGAAAAAGTGGAGACTCTCATCTCCCAAAGGCTAGAAGCACCTTACCATGTTGAAAGTGAGAAGAACTTCCAATAGGTAGTAGGTGGGTACAAGAGAATATTCTACAGGGGCTTATGCCAAGTTTGGAGGTTGGGATAGAAATGGAAAATGTCATAACTAAAAACATCTCATCTGATGGAAATTCTAACATACACGTTTTAATCATATTTATCTGCCCATAGTAAACTAATAAGATCTAGAACTGTAATTTGGGTACTAAAAACAAACAAAAAACAATCTTCCCTTCCTCTTTCCAGTTCTCCCTTTCAATTTCCTTCTGTTCCTATTTTAATACTGGATGAAGGAGAGTCCTTCCCCCAGCTTACCTTAATACTTACTGGAGCAAAAGAGTTAGAACCAAACTCAATGTCTTGAGACCATTATTAATCAGCCACAACCCTTCAAATCAGAGTTGTCCTAAGTGAGAGGAAGATTGTGCTCAGACTGAAGGAAACAACAGGGGCTACAAGCCACCTTGTACCAATGAGGATTGCTTTGAAATCCAAACCACAGAAAGCTTGAGAAATGAAAGATCTGACATACATAGGAACTTATCTCATTCGATAAAAATCCAGAATAGGCAGTCCAGAACTGGAGTACTAGCTCTAAATGCCTTCAGGGAACTAGGACTCTTTATCTGCTCCTTAATCTCTGGTGTATTTGTTATCTATTGCGGTATAACAATGTTACTACTAATTTGACAGCTTAAAACAACCACCCTTGTTATCTTACAGTTTCTGTGGGTCAGGAGTCTGGGATTGGTTTAGCTGGATCCTCTGCAAGACAGCAATCAAGATGTTGTCCAGGTCCAGGTTCGCAGATGAAAGTTTTAGGAAAGGGCGGCTTCCAAACTTGTATAGTGGTTGGCAATATTCAGTTCCTTGTGCAGTGTTTAGACTGAAGGCCTCATTGTTACTAGTTGTTTTCAACTGGTTATTGGCCAGAGGCCCGTTCTAGTTTCTTGCCACATGTACCTCCCTCCCCAACATGGCCACTTGCTTCTTCAAAGCCAGCAAGAGAGAATTTCTCAAAAAGATGTTACCATCTTATGTAACATAATCATGGGAGTGACAGCGCATCAATTTTGCTGTTAGAAGTCACAGATTCTTCCCACATTCAAGGGGAAGGAATTGCACAAAGACGCAAACATCAGAAAGCAGGGATCATGAGAGCCACTTTAAAATCTCTCTACCACACCTAGCATGGGCCCAAGATGGCTATTACACCTCAAGACACGCTGCCTGTTCCAGGCCGAAAGGAGAAAGGGAAAATGTGGCACCAGGAGACTTCCTCTTACATATTATTGGTCAGAACTGTGTTGGCACAGCCACACCATCCCAAAGACAGGCCAGGATCTCTAGTATTTAGCTTCTCCATCTTCTGTAATAGAGGCAGCCAAGAGGGTTAATGTTAGTTGCAGGAGCTGCCACTTAGTCCAAGGTGGCAAAGGCAGGCTGGAATGCTTTGGGATGGTGTGGATGAGGACCTATGGATTGTGAACAGGAAGGGACAGATTGGTGTGATAGGGGTTTAGTGATTTCCCAAATGAAGCCTACAAGATATGAGATAACCATAGTTGGGATGTGATTTATTTTCCTATCTCTCAGGCAGATGTGGCCTGGGGAAATGGAGGGGGGGGGTGTATAGTTATTTGTATGAAATGTGGTTATAAAACAAAGAGGTAAGTTTCCATAGCACATAAAGCAAGCAGCCTCTAATTTTCTACTCAAAATTAGTAGTACAAATGGATGTTTGGTGTGTGTATTTGTCCTGTATCAGCTTTATGTTTTGCAAATCTAGCAGGAGAAGATTCTAGCCTTTTTTGATGTTCTGAAAACCTGGAAAATCTTGTACAAAGGGGGCCCCCAAAATGGAAAAGTTTGACAATTATTTTCAAAATTATTTTTAATAATCATTTCTTTATGTGAACTTTGTTCTCCTATGCATACCCTTAACATTTCACTTTAAAATTACTTATTTTGAAATTTGGAATGTATAGCTCTCAATTAAATGAACAGTTTTGGAAAAAAAAATCAACACTCATTCTGCTTCATGCCAGAAAGAAATTAGCTTGGCTGGAACTTTTCACCAATGTGGTGGTACCACCTCAAGACAAAGTATCTTGTCTTGATAAGTACTTGATACTTATCAAGTACTTATCTTAGTACTTATCAAGTACTAAGTACTTGATAGTCACAAAAGAAAATAAAATTATCTTCTCATTGTGTGCTCCTCAGATGTGAAAACTGTTACACAAAAACTAGGTTTAACATTGCCTGCAATATTTTTTCTCTTCACTGCTCAAGTTATTAGTTCTTGATGAAATCAAGTCACACTCTGGCCACATCAAGGTACCTTATGAAAAACTGGAATATTCTGTCAGTTTGAGAGATGGGTGGCAACATGAAAGACTCTTGTAATTCAGTTCCCTGGCTTCTTTTTATTAACTTTCCAGAAGGAACATAACAATTTTAAATGAAGCTCTTTAAGCTTTTCACTCCATTGAAATATTTCTAGTTTATTATTTGGGCCAGTAGACTGGAATATATTTATACGTTCTCTTTAACACCTTTCTTCTGAAAATTCCATGCTGCTTAAAAACCCTATTGCTAATGCTGTGGGCAGCGTCTAGACAATG
Source organism: Prionailurus bengalensis (assembly GCF_016509475.1). Classification (NCBI taxonomy): domain Eukaryota; kingdom Metazoa; phylum Chordata; class Mammalia; order Carnivora; family Felidae; genus Prionailurus; species Prionailurus bengalensis. Next base: position 99,779,645 of record NC_057348.1, read on the forward strand.
TTATCTTGGAGCACTGGATCTGTTAAATCTGGTAATAGCTTTCTCCCGTATAGAAAAATTAGAACACTAAGACTGCCCTCAGTGAGAAGAAGATAGGAGACTGTAAAACAAAAGGAGAGGAGGGCTTGTTCATGATGCCCTCTTGGGGATTTTAGAGTTGAAGGTACAGGGGCACTTATTCGTTTGGAGTTCATGTTTTATAGAAGGTAAGAGGTTTAGTTGACAATAGATTTCAATTTCATACCTTGATGGCTTTTCTCAAATAATTCTTGACATTAACAGGTGAAAAGGATTCAGGGCAAGTGGAGACATGTTCGGATGTTACCGAACGTCAGTTTCCAGTTGGACCCTGGTGGACTCTGTTTCTCTAGCTCCTGTAGAAGCTGTGTTTAAAGGGAATAAAAAAAATCCCATCTCAGGGACAAGATGATGGTATCTCGGCTAGTTTAGAAAACATTTTAGACAATGGTAGGACCTCTTGGGTGACTTTCTTCTGTAAGATTAAGTGTCATGGGCACAGCCACCTCTCTCTGGGCAGCTCTTCCAGTGACCAACATTTTAGTAGGTGGCACCCATCTTTATGTTTTTTATATGAGCAATGACTTATTACCATTCGTGCTATAACAGAGTACTGAAAGTGTAGTGGCTTCAAACAACACAAATTTATCACCTTATAGTTCTTTATTTTAGAAATCTGACCTGAATCTCACTGGGTTAAAAATCAAGGTGTCAGCAGAGCTGTCGATCACTCTGGAGGCTCTAGGGGTAAACCCATTTCTGTGTCTTTCTTTCCCACATCCCTTGAATTATGGGCCCCTTACTCCATTCACGAAGCCACCATCAGTGAGTCACGTCTTCCTCACATGACATCACTTTGAACCCCTTCCATCTCTTTCACAGCCATGGGCTCTTGTGATTACATTGAGCCCATCTGGTTAATTCAGGATCATCTCCATTCTATTTTTTAAAATTTTTATTTAATGTTTTTATTTATTTTTGAGACAGAGAGAGACAGAGCATGAGCAGGGGAGGGGCAGAGAGAGAGGGAGACACAGAATCCGAAGCAGGCTCCAGGCTCTGAGCTGTCAGCAGAGCCTGACACAGGGCTCGAACTCATGGAGTGTGAGAGCATGACCTGAGCTGAAGTCGGACACTTAACCAACTGAGCCACCCAGGCACCCCTCGTCTCCCCCATTCTAAAGCTAGCTGATCAGCAATTCCCCTCTGCCATGTAAGGTAGGATTCACAGGTTCTAGCATTAGGATGTGAGCATCTTTCGGGGCCATTATTTTGCCAACTAAAGTTCCCAAATACTGTATAAAAACAAAAGTGTTTTGATCAACTAGTCACACTGAGGAGAAAAATCTCAGGGATAGTACTGATTAAGTATGAACTTTGTCAGTCAGACCTGTTCACCACATAGAGGGTTCAGAGTACGTAAGTCAACCAACTGTCCTTCTGGTTTTACCCCTTTTGAAATAATGTAATAGAGAGTTCTCTCCCTATTCACTCACTCCTCTGCTGTTGCTAAGAATCCCTATAAGTAAGTCCATGTGACAGAAGACTGAGCTGTTAACCAAAATGTTAACTTTTCTTTCTTGGTCCTCAGATAGACAACATTTCCCTGCCTCTTTTGAAGTTGGGCATGGTCATGTGACTAGGCTCTGTATTCCTTTATATTTCTCACTCTCTCTCTTCTGGCTCAATGCAGGGTCCAATGGCAAGCTCTAAGGCTTTAGGATAAAGCTAAGATACTAGCTAGAAGGAGGTTGCCTCTCCAAATGTCTATGTGGAGAACATAATCCTGTTGGCCCATATTGGACTCTGATGTGAACAAGAATCCTCCTTTAAGGTTTTAAGCCATTGGGATTTTCTTGGTTTGTTATAGTAGCTGGCCTAACTTACTTTAATACAAATAGAATCTTGGTTCTTATGGTAACTTGACATCAAAAGCACGGAGTTAGAACACCAAATTTAAGTAACTTTAAAATGTTATTCAAAATACTTGTTAGCTGGGAATGCAAATTGGTGCAGCCACTCGGGAAAGCAGTGTGGAGGTTCCTCAGAAAATTAAAAATAGACCTACCCTATGACCCAGCAATAGCACTGCTAGGAATTTATCCAAGGGATACAGGAGTACTGATGCATAGGGGCACTTACACCCCAATGTTTATAGCAGCACTCTCAACAATAGCCAAATTATGGAAAGAGCCTAAATGTCCATCAACTGATGAATGGATAAAGAAATTGTGGTTTATATACATAACGGAATACTACGTGGCAATGAGAAAGAATGAAATATGGCCTTTTGTAGCAACGTGGATGGAACTGGAGAGTGTGATGCTAAGTGAAATAAGCCATACAGAGAAAGACAGATACCATATGGTTTCACTCTTATGTGGATCCTGAGAAACTTAACAGAAACCCATGGGGGAGGGGAAGAAAAAAAAAAAGAGGTTAGAGTGGGAGAGAGCCAAAGCATAAGAGACTATTAAAAACTGAGAACAAACTGAGGGTTGATGGGGGTGGGAGGGATGGGAGGGTGGGTGATGGGTATTGAGGAGGGCACCTTTTGGGATGAGCACTGGGTGTTGTATGGAAACCAATTTGACAATAAATTTCATATATTTAAAAAAAATACTTGTTAGCATAACGTCTATAAATACAAGACATGTTTGCTATATAATAATACTACTATAATTTAGGACCTATAAGTCTATTTATACCTCACTTAAATTTAAACACACAAATATTCCTTTTGAAGGAGCTTAATGTATTATACAGTAATAACATTAAGCCTCACTCCAAAATGTAGTGAATTTAGATCATTTCAGAGAAAATGACAACTATTCTCTTGTTACAAAAAGCGTAAATGAGATGATTTATATTTTTTACAGACTAAAGGTAATCACTGACGTTAATATTTTATACATGGACAACAATTTGCTTCATCATATTTACTGCCTATTATTACAAGTGCTCAAAACATCCCCATGAGCCAGGCAGGAGACAATGTTTAGTGTGTGTGTGTGTGTGTGTGTGTTTCTGACTGTCCAATATCTGTAAATAGATAAAAACCAAGTGCCTTCAGGGCAGAGGTTTCTTCACAAGCTTTGTGGAAAGTCTTCACAAGCATAAGAATGAAACAAAGTTCTAAGGATAGAGATTATTCACACTAATGGGGCTGAAGTGAGTCTAGCAGTAAGTGCAAGTGTCCAGAGGCAGCAGAGTCCAGGGCATGGCCATAAGCATCCTATCAGGATGGCACTAGAGCCAGAGGTCATCTTAGCTTGCTCCGTATAGTTTTTCAGGACTTCTCTCACATCTTCATTGATTCTGTGGGTGATCTAATATCTAAAGCATGCTCTCTTTCCTCTAAGTTGGCTTGAGTTGGTTTTTACTTTTGGCAACCAAAACCTTCACTGTCACAAAGTGTTTAAAATCATCTTTGGACTAAAAATTTTGTTGAAAGGTAAGGCTGGTGCAAGAAGGGGAATCTCTAGTATTAAAGTTTGCTCAAGGAATCTGAGTAGCTGAGATGCCTTTGTGGGCATCAACCCTAGCTGTTGATATTCTGTCTTCTTACCAAGACTTCTGGTATCAAGCTCGGTTGCTCTGTAAATCATAAGGTGTCTAATCCCTAGTCACCCTTTAAACCTCAGATGACCTGTTACTTTACTGGTAATTCCTTGAAGGCTTCCTTCCCTCCTCTTCTCTGGAATGTGCCTACATTCTTTGTGCTCCCGTAGCATGCCTTATATACACATTATTGCACTTAACGCACTGTTCCGTGATGACCAGATTCCCCCTAGACGGGGAGCACCTTTGAGAGAGAGAGCGTGTGCTATCTGTTTGTATCCCCAACCCTGGTAGGTGCTTGGAACACAGTAGGAACTCAATGAAGTTCTGATGAGTGAATAATGCAGACTAATATCCTTAATGTATTCAGAGCAATGTAGTACAAGTTTGCGGACTTTATTTCCTCACAGTTGACTTCTACCATGTCTAAGCTGGAAAGCTCCATGGTGTGCCATTGTTTCATACTCCTTTTATCTCAGCCTGGACTGGCATTAAATTATTTTACATGTGTGGTCTTCTGGGATGTTAGTATCATCATAAGGGCAGGGACTGAATCTAGGATGTTGGAACTAGAAGAGAACTGAGGGATCATAAAACTAAAATTTTTTAGAAAACTAAATCTAATAATCTTGATACATAGGCTTGTTAGAGCCCACATATGCAATCATAAGTCTGGTCTCTAATTTCCAGCTGAGTTCCTGTGTCCCTGTACTAGTTTGCTCTTTTCTGATAAAGTCATGTGTGCAGTTCCCAGTAGGATATTGGGTTGTCCCAGGATGCAAAGGACAGGGACTAGTATTTGCTGTTCTCCTACTAAATTACAGGTATGATACAAGACATTCTACACATCTTATGTTTAATTTTTCAATAACCCCATAGAAGTAGGTTTTATTCATGTTTTACTGATGAGAAATCTTCTAACTCTGTTGCGGGGCTTGCTGAAGGATAGAGCTGAGACTCAAATTCAAACCTTTGTCACTCTGAAGCTATGACACAATTACATTATTACAAACACACTATCCTTCCCAACACAGAGGAATGTTTAAGAACCATCTGGCTTTCCACTTACTAAGTCTTCCATTTATATGGATGAATCCTGCTTTTTCTTAGCAATAAGCTCCCTTGTCTAGTCCTTATCAGCAGTTCCTTCAAACTAGTTCAGAACTTACCTACTCCTAGAAGGCTTCCCAGATTACCATTCAGGCTTTTATCATGTTCCTATGCATTCCATATACATTAGGGGGAACACTTAGATAGATTCATGAACTCTATCCCCATACTTCAGGCAACCCTCTATGTAAAGCATCTCAGAAAAAATGTTATACCATTATTGCTTAAAATCCTTCAGTGAAAGGGCCTCCTTAGGTTACTACAAAATATTCTCAAGTCTTAACTACTATGGATAACAAATTACAAATTAAAACTGGAAGTAATCTTGGGAATCACAGTCTATTCTTCCCCTAGTATAGATGAGAAAACAGAGATCTAGAGAGGTCAAGATGGCTTATATAGGGTCACTGTCACATCTAATTTAATAAGTGGTCGACAGGTTCAGGTTCATTTTCTCCTATCTTCAGTGGAAATGGGAAAAACTACTAATGATCAGTCCTGCAATATTCCTTCACAGGAAAAGGGCAAGTAAAATCTCCTGTTAGGTCTTTCTTGTTTAGACCAAATAGGTTTTGTCTGTCTCTCTCGTTATCTTTTCCTCCCTTACCCACCCCCCTCACTTTTCCTACTTCCAGCCATGCCTTATTCCCCAAAGGATTTTAGGTACCTGCCAAATAGTCACTGTTTCTCCAGGTTTTTCCCCAAAGCAGATGTTGCTCAGTAGAGATCTTTTGACCCCACTGGGATTTGGGATAAAAGTTCTCATTAGTAATGAAAATATCGACATCTTTCCAGAGTGTCCTCTGAGACCTTAATATCCCTCGAAAGTCTTGACCACAATAGGAGGTTGGTTAAAGATTTGTTTTCTTCACATATTCCACCTGGCATTTATGTAAGTTCATGTTCTCTTTTAGACTGTCTCAGGGTTCTTTTTAGGAGATTTGGGGAGGATCTTGGGGAGCCTCCCATATATATATGGGAGCTATGTTAAGTTCTATATATGGATACCAAAAAAATTGAGAGCTCCTTGCAGTGTCAACAAAAAATCAGTGAGATGAGCTATTTGTCTGTGTGTGTGGTTTCTAAAAATGGAATTCCTAATGACCTTCCACATTCTTCAAAATATGGTTGTGGCAGATAATTTAAGTGCTCTCACACAAATGGGATGTTCAGCTTTCAATGTTAGGGTTCCTGGGGACTGGCTACTAAAGATCCAAATCATTCAGCCTATGTATGAAGTTGACATTACCCTCTTTTTAAAGATACAGAAAGTTAAGCTTGCTGAAGTTAAGTAACTTCTCTGAGGTCTCACGCTAATGATAGCTGAGATGTGAATGGAGTTGCATCCAGTTGCTACAACTGTGCTGTTTTGCACTCCACCATCTGCCTCTGCTGATAAGTGTGTCAGATTACTAGAGCTTCCAATATTTGGTCAATTATTGGCTTTGAGCAGCCCTGGATTTCTGATGACACACACATGCTCAGTAACTGTCCTTTACTTTTCTCCCCAAACTGAAATTGTACCTTGGAAGCAACAGCTTTACATCTGGACAATATAGATAAACACTCCTCCAAGTTCTGGTAAAAACAGGGATTCCCACATTAAAAGAGCTATCTAATTTAGGGCTCTTGTACTTTGAGAGTGGTCTGTTCTTTAGAGAAATCCCTTCTTAATATGCCATGACAATGATGTCCTAAGTTTGGTATTTTGTTCTTCTTGGAAGTCTAGAAGATCTTGAAATGGGATACAATTGGATGAGGGGTTGGAAGGACAGGCACTGTTCTAGATAATCCTTACTGAACTTTTACATCATTTTACTGTTTTTCAAGGATAAAATGGATTCAGAAGATCTTTGCTCTCTCCTCCTAAGACAGCCCATATCTCCCAAAGGGAAAGAATACTTAAAAATGGAGGGAGGAAAATTATTTCTCATTTCCTAGTTTTTTAATTACCTGAATCCCCAAAAGAAATGCCTTTGGGTATAGTTTTGCTAGAAATAAAGCCATTTGGTGATTTAGTCCTCCTGACAGAAAATGGCTATTTCTTTTGTCCAAGCAGTTTCTATGAAACATAAGAATGGAAAAGAGAGAAAAAAAAATTTGACAAAGCTTTTATAACTACTCAAATAAACAATTTATGAGAGGTGATGATGATAGATCTCTGCATGGGCAAGTTAGTAGAATACTTTTCTATGCACATTGGGCCAACATGAAAGAACTGGACAAGTGCATTTGGAACTTATTCCATCTGTCTTAACCAGAAACAGATTTTTGTCAGAGTACAGATAATTGGTCTGTATAAGTGGAGAGATCTTTTCATTAATTCCCAACCTGCATAGCTAAGGAAAATAAAAATCCCAGGAGGGAAGTCTATATAGAATTGTGGCTCAGAATATACAGAAAATATAATTCAAATAATTTACTAAACCAAATAAAGATTTTAAGACTTACCAATCCTTATACAAAGTTCTTCTGTGCTGTAATCTAAGATTTAAAATTCTTTGTGACTAGTGTTCTTTTTAAGTATACTTCTAACTCATCTTGCCACAGACTGATGTATTATTTAGCACATGCATGCTTTGAGTCAAGGCATGCTCACTATGAGGAATACCAATAGTACTTAAGTTTCAGAGAAAATAAGAAAAAGTTAGTGAAGTAAAAAAAAATAAGTTGCTTCTTTAAATTCTGTTGGTGAACCATCCAATGATTCTTGAATCCTACATAAGAGGACTATATTTCTTTTTAAATACACAAAGACTCAGCACTGATAGAAAATGTTTGTTTAAAAAAAATGTGCTTTCTCAGCTTTGCAAGGATCCTGAACAAATAGCAGAGGCAACTATAGTCTTGCAAAAACACAGTCCCATGAATCCTGAGTTGGGGTAATAGTGTATTTTAGGTCACTCCATCCCAGAATGGAGCCTTCTACATCAGGCCTCACGGCTGTTGCCCTCCCCACTCCAATAGCCCCCTACATGCAGAACCAGCTAGGAGAAAATGTTCCCCAGTGGGAAGTTTGCCAATAGCACAGTGTTAAGCCCACTGGGGCTTTGTAAGAGTCTCATAAGGCTTTTATATATAAAGTGTAACCATCAGAGCAGGCAGATTTTTTCTCACCAGTTAGTTACTTTCCATGCTTTTAGAGATTTAATGTGAAAGTCTCCCCTATAAAGAATAATCAATGACATGGTAACCACAGTGGTAAGATAGCGATATAGCTGAAATATGGGAGGGGGTATTCTAGGTAAGTGTGAAATAAAGCCTTTATGTCTGAATATTATAAATTTGTATAATCCTCTAATTTAAATCCTTGTTTCCTACTAACACAGAAATGTCTTCAAGAGTCTAAACACAAAAATGTCTGTGACATGATACCTCCCATCAAGTAACCTATCCAGGGAGAGGAGCACAATTATGAATGATATATTGTAAGTTCAGGGATATATATACTATATCCAAACAGGCAGCTATAGCCTGTATTTTGTTTTGTCTGCAGTTTAAAAACATTTTTTAAATATTTATTTTTGAGAGAGAGAATGCAAGCAGGAGAGGGGCAGAGAGAGAGGAAGACACAGAATGTGAAGCATGCTCTAGGCTCTGAGCTGTAAGCACAGAGTCTGACATGGGGCTCAAACTCACCAACTGTGAGATCATGACATGAGCTGAAGTCGGACGTTTAGCCTACTTGAGCCACCCAGGTGCCCTGGTGTTTCTGCAATTTTAATAATTATATGAAATTATAATGAAGATTGACTTGCCATTTTATTGCCTTTTTAAGTTAAATACACAGAGTTCACACAAACAAGAATGTTTCTTTAACTTTGGGATTTTAAGTCATTTGTGCTAGCATTTTCCTTTTAGGAAAGTGAGCTCAGAATTTTAAGATCATGAATTAGAAACGTGGCTTAATCCAAAAAAAATCCAGATTTTGAGGGTGATATCTAACACATAAAATGGGATCATCATCAACCACTGACCAGCAAAACAAAAACACAATGAACAAAGTTTTGGAAATAAGTCGGAGAAAGGTATAGGAACTAGTCAATTTTGGACAAGGCTGCAAGACCAGACAGCTACTCATTAATCACTTCTTAGGGTCTATTCAACAACTGTATATCTGTAGTTCTCTAAACACCAAATCGCCAAGTAATATTTCTGCCATACAAGTGTAGACTAAGGGTTGACCAGGGATATGTGGGGAAGATCCAGACATTTTAAGCCTCTGACTTCAATTCCTTAGAGGAGAAAAACAATTGAAAAGAAGGAAGAGCAAATCAATCCCCTCTCTCCAGGGCCAGGATTTAGGGGATTTTGTGATTCTAGAGTACTAATGGATGAACATATTCCAGTCTAAGTAGTGAGTGGCTCTGATCATACTGCCCCAGACATTCTATGTTGTTACTGATAATAATGGAAGTAACTGATGTTACTTTACTTCTTGTCAAAAATTGAAGAGCTATCCACCTAAAGCCTTAATGTCAGAAATGTTTTTCACATGAATTTGAATATTATTTTCTGATGTCTAACAGTCAATATTTCTCTAGAATCAACAGTGAGCTAGGAACCAGTTTGAACTCCAAAGTATTTTCAAAGTATTTTCAGTCTTCAAACATTCTTTGTTTGTTAGATGCTGCCAAGCTTTATTTTCTCGTTTTCCAACAGCTGCTACCTACAGATTCCACATCTGTTTTTCTGGTATGCCCTTTAGAAAAGTTGCTACTTTTTCCAACTGAAACTAGGTTTTAATGAATGTTACAAGGAACAAATCACATGCCTAATAAGAGTCCTACTCCTCCCAGGTAAGCTGACAACACATCTTTTAATGAGCATAATCAGAGATGAGATGCCAATTCTATCTTCAGAAAGGCAGATCACTGGGAGATGACAATCATTACCTAGCCATTTTCCGAACAAAGTGACAAGGAGGCTATGTGCACCAGGAGGTACCTTGAAGAGAAGCTAATTGCCACCCACCATTCACCAAAGGACGTATGACTAACAGACTCAAATGACAATCAAATCAGACAGTTGGCGAAGAGAAAGATTCCAAAGACAGCTTGCCCACCAAATGAGACTGATGGGTGAACAAAGAAATTGACTCTGGGCAAAAGCAAAACAAGTCCATTCAGGTGATTTAAAGCAATTAAAAAAAAAAATCTAAGTTTGGGGGTTAAAAACATCTTGCATCCTAGCTGAATACAGCAGCACTAGACTTTGTATAGGTCTAGAAATGGAAACCTTAGTTTTTTTTTTTTAAATAGGAGTCCATAAAACAAATATACAAGCTGAACGAAACATCAGTGAGTTCTGAGTTTTACACTTATTAAGATACTGTTCATGACTCTTGACTTCTTCACTTTTCTGTCCCTCACTACGTATGTACACTTGTCTATTCATGAATATCTTGCAGTTTATAGAAGAACATCTGTTGAAACTTTTGTTGTTTACTAGGAGACATTGATCAAGTCACTTTTCTTCCTTCTCTGTAATGGCGATAATTGGATGAGACCATCCCCCAAATAGCATCTGTATCTGTCATTCAATGATCCCTAGTGAGGAAGGCTTCTGTGTGTTAACTGTGCCTTCTCTTCCTCCTGGGGCCTCAAGGCCATAGAAGGGGCAGGAAGACCTGATGAATGTGAGCTGTGTTGAGAAGAAAAAAAGAATAACCCTCACCCATTCTCCATACTCAGATAATGGACAGCAAGGTGTCTGACATAGGTCAGTGCCCCCTGTCACCATCACCACCAGACTTAACATCCCTATTGGAATCAGGCTTATTTTACATTTCTGCAAAAGCTAAGATCAATATTTATTATTGCACTTTCGATTTGGAGTCAGAGCCGTAGAGAAGTAAAATAGCTTAGAAGTGTCTCATTAGGGTAGATTCAAAACATCTTGACAGACATAATTAAGAAAATGAAAAGATTCTTCCATCTTGGTGAAACTCAACCCTAAAATGTTTAAACAGAAGCCATAATCTGCTTTGGTGGGAAATTTGGTGGCAAATCCTGTTTTTTAAAGTGACTTAAGGGCAGCTGGGTGGCTTGGTCAGTTAAGCCACCAACCCTGGATTTTGGCTTAGGTCATGATCTCACAGTTCATGGGTTGGGGCCTCACATCAAGCTCTGTGCTGACAGTGTGGAGCCTGCTTGGGATTCTCTCCCCCCCACCCCGACCCTCTCTTCTCAAAATAAATTTTAAAAAAATAAAGTGATTTTGGGGTGCCTGGGTGGTTGAGTCAGTTAAGTGTCTGACCTCAGCTCAAGTCATGATCTTGTGGTTCATGAGTTCAAATCCTGCATCAGGCTCTGTGCAGACAGCTCAGAGCCTGGAGCCTGCTTCAGATTCTGTCTGTTTCTCTCTCTGCCACTTCTTCTGCTCATTCTCTCTCTCTCTCTCTCTCTCTCAAAAAAAAAGTAATAAAGCGATTCTTAAAAAGTGAAATGAATTCTTTTCTTTAAATACATGAGTAATATATGTTCATTGTGGCGAAGTTAGGAAACAGAATAAAAATTAAACAACAAGGTAGGGAAAAGCTCAGGCTCTGAATTATACAGCACTTTAGTTTGGAAAATCAGCACCCATGTGGTCCTGGTCAAGTTACTTACTCCCCCTAAATATCATTTTCCTTGCCTGTAAAGAGAATATAAAATTTGTGTTAGAGAAGTGTTGTGAGGGCCAAATTTAATAATGTTATTAAGGCAATTATAGAGTTCCTGGAAAAATAGCAAGCAACCCATAGAAGGGAGTTGTTTTTCTTATTATTGTATTATTAGTCACTATACTCAGCCACCTTTGCTGGATAATGCATAAGATTATTTCAAAGTTCCTAAGGCTCTGGCATTTATAAGATTTTTGTATACGTGGGTTATTTTCTATTATTCTAGCCATTGAAATAATGGGTGAGATTGATTATTTCTGATCCCTTGGCAGGCAGAATTAAATGCTACACTATTTGGCATGAGTAGGTATTATATCTCATAGAACACTAGGTTGGTACTGCCTACTGGTATACTGATATGAGTGAATACATAGTTCATCTAGCAGGATATGAGTTGAATGCTTACTATACCATAACCTCATTTGTTTTAACACTGTTTTCACATATAAAATCTCAATTGATCTGATAATACTTCTCTCCAAACTCCTTTAAAGGCTCTACACTGTATGCTGAAAAAACTTCTGACTTTGAGGTCAGAGTTCCTAGAGGGCCTTGATCATAGCTCTTTCTGTTTCCTTCGTAGTCTTTAGGTTTTAGTCAAAATTATTTTCTTTTGGGTTCTTCAAATGTTGCAGACTCTCTCATATCCCTAATATCCTTCCCATTTCTTAGAATATGTTTTCTTGAACTTCCACCTTAAGGACAAAGCCTATCCAAGGCTCCAAACTCCAATACTCCCCTTTTATACTGCTTTCCCTACTCTGAATTTTTTAAGCAATTTCAACTCTTATGGGACTTATTATTTCCCCTTTCTTTTGTAGTTTTTGTTTTCTGTGTTTATTTCAATTATTTTATAGCTTATAAAGGTCCCTGGGGACAGAGACTATGTCTGGTAATGTCTCCATCTCTCAGATTGTATCACTTATAGAAGGAAAACCCCTAAACATGCATACTGAATTAATTCTACTTGATACTCATAGTAAGTTTGCAAATTTAGTCAGGAAGGCATTACTAACCTCACTTTAGCAAATGAGGAAACTAAGGCTTAAAAAAGGTGAAAGGAGATGTGCCCTAAGCTCCATTAGCTGATGAGACAGACTAACCATGATCTTTAGGTCCTAATGTAGTGGTCCTTCTGCTCTGACACATGAGCTGGTATTTTAGCTCGGGACTATGATAGGACAGATGGAGATAGTGAATGAGTATAGGGACTGATCCCTAAGTTATTTACTGTCTCCTGAAGAACGAAGTCTAATATATACAAAATAGTGCTTGGGAAGGGCCTGGCCTCATCCTATCCCAGCAAATCACAACTGAGAATTAAAACAGAACTGAACAAAGTCAGTACAACATCATTACTTCTAGATGCCACTGAATTGTCTCCTACAGAGATTTTAAAGTCATGTTGATTTAGGTCTTTGTTTATTTTTGCCTTATCTCCTCAAGTAAAAAGCTCTTGAAGGCAAGGACTGTATTTTCTACATATTCACATCCAAAAGCCTTGTTTGTAATAGATAATCCACACATACTCCATGCACTCCCTTTGTGCAATTATGCACATTTCTAGGAAAGAACAGTGTTTCACAAGAAAAAAAAGTCAATGAAATTAAATTCATGTCAGTCTGCTAGGATAGGAGGAAAATTTCCTTACTGGTTATGATAAAAAAGAAAGGGGGACACACACTGAAATGAATTAGCAAAGAAATATTAAACACATCTCACATATTAGGAGAACACATTTTAATATCCTAGTGATTAGGAAATTTTGATCATTCACAAATCCTAAACAAAGGACTTGTGCCTAGAGAACCAGGGAAAGACAAAGTGTGATACCCCTTACCTTCTATGAAGTGTTCCTCACTGCCAGAACTGGTTTAATAAGCACATGACCTATTCAGGCACCTGTATTCACAACAGTCCCATGCTTGGTTTAATACTCTGCTTTCACCATCTTGAAATTCTTCTTTTTTGAACAAGGGATCCCACATTTCCATTCTGCACCAGGTTTTGAATTATGTAGCCTATCCTGTTTATCACCCTTTCAAGCCCATACATGCCTTATATTTCAAGTTTACTTCTTAGTTGGCCAGAGGAGGGTGGGGGGTGGGGGAATGCCTTGTTTTCTCTCTAGGCCCGGCTACAGGAAACGCTTTTCTGAGGAGATTCTAAGAAAAAAAGACCACAAGACTGTCAAAAGCCAACGGTCTCTCTGGAAGTGGGTATCTGTGGAGTCCAGAAGGAATCATATGACCAGGAGTATTGTAATTCGCAAATCTGGGTTTCCTGTAAGATTTTAGAAAGCATTCATGACAGAATACAGTAAAAGATAAGCACTTAAGTATTGTGGAAACCTCATTATTTCTACACTGGCCAGAATCTTATTAGTGTGATGTGTCTGGCTTTAGATCTTTATCTTGAAAAATGAGAAGCTTTAAGGGAAAGAAACAGAAATAATGAAAAGAACAGGAAATGGAATCCATTAAAATGTGAAAGGCCTTGTATTAAATTTTCAGGAGAAATCTGAAATTCATAGCTTCCACCAAGTGTGTGAAGAACTGGCATTTGGGCTATTATTTTCTCAGTTTTGCAAAGGAGATTCTTCTTCAATAGGATGGAACTCAGATTATGGGAACTACTGTATGACAAGAAGCTGGTCTGACTTCAGCATAGGAAAGGCAAAGCCATTAGAAAGAAAGCATAATATGAGCTTCTGGACTGGAAAAGGATGATAATCAGTAGGTCAGGATTGAAAAATAGAAGCCAGGATGCCAACTAGCAACATATACATTTCAAAATTAGTATAATTAGTTGGTGAGAAGGAAATCAATAGGATCAGTGAGGTTCACCAAGGGAGAAAAAAGTGACTAATGAGGAGAGGGGAAGAGAAGTAACAGGAATTAGTTACTAACACTCAAATTGATTACTTTAAAGTATGCTGCAATCTCTTGATATTGAGACAGCATAAGTGTTTGAAAATTCTAAAAGTCTTTCTCTTTTCCCTTTATATGCCCCCTTGCTTTCCAACTCTCCTTTGTTTTCCTTGTGCACCTTTTTCCAAAGACTACTTCCCTATTCTTGGATCTGGTGATAGCGGTAGTGTGTGCTTTTCTATCCAAATCCAGGGCAACAAAAGCACATCTCCTTTTCAGATAAAGTTCCAAGGAGAAAAGACAGACTCAATCAATCCTTCCCTTTGGTATCTGCTTTGTTTAAATTGAAGAGACTTAGATAAACATCTTAAGATAATTTATCTATTTCCAGAAGATTTAAGGGTTTGCATTTGGGAGAGAGGTGGAAAGGAAGATAGTGGGGAGGGAGACAGAGGACTAGAGTTGGAGGAAGAGAGAGAGACACCATAATGTATAAAATGTTAATTTAATTCTACAAGTCAATTTATAGCTGATTAAGTATTGTTTTTATGAGGAAATGAATGGTCATGCTCAATTTGGGTCTCTTTGATTTCCTTCTCTCAACTCTATTAACCTCCCCTTCCTTTATAAAAAAGTAGTAATCAAGTACGCCAATAAATGCATATGATCAAGACATTCTTTTAACATTATGCTTCTTAATTATGTGGGAAGAACTAAGATACAGAGGGAATGACTTCTGAGAGGAATAAAAGATAGGAAATGATGATGGAATGATAGCATAAAACTAATGCTTAAAATGGAAAATGCAAGATGCAGAATAAATTTAAAAAATGATCAGGAAATAGTGTAATAGTATAGTTATGTGAGGAAATAATGATTATTTGGGATAAGATGCTAGAGAATAATAGGTATATCCTTGGACTTGTATTATATACTTCAAGAAGATAGTTCTGATGCTGGATGTATAAATATAAAACAGAAGTTCTAAAAGGCCTAATAAATCTCCTGATCAATAGTTTACTAATTTAATTTGATAGAACTGAGTAAGTCATAGCACCTGTTGGCTTTGTGTTCCAAACCCAGTAGAAGTTGCTAGTAATGTAATTCCCAATGGATATTTTCAGGCATTGTCCTTCTATTTGACATAATTTGAATTCAAGGTACAACTAAGAGTAGAAATCAAACACATAGATTAAAGGTAAACAGCTTCTATCCTCTGCTGCTCTATCTAATGTAGTTTGGGAATGTGTCAGTGATGGCACTAAAGCTGAAAAGTGCATATTGGAAGCATAGATTTTTTAAGATTGAACCCTCAACTATTTGTCTAAATGAAGAGATATTCACAGTCTTTTCCTTGCAAAAATGCTGCTGTACATGTTAAAAAAGTGTTCAGAGAAATTTCCTCTGGACTGTTACATGAAATACTCTAAATTGTCTCAGGATCCTTTCTTCACATGTGTACCTACCTTGACTAGGTTAACTACAAAGCAGAGTAACAAATTATTTTGACATTTATAGATTTGGGATCTCTTAGCTCACAAGGTCTTCCCCAGTTTCCATGTCCAAACTGTCCCTCTTCTTTTAGGGGATTGTACTTCCCTCCTCACAGATTTAGACACATGCCCCAATGGCAACTGTCATTTTCTTACATGATTCCACTTCCCCAGCTGAAGGGTGGGAACCAGACTCTACTTAGTCCACTCATTGCAGTGTCTAACAATCCACCTCTAAATTCCACTTCTGTCCTTCAACAGTGATATTGTCTGAGATATGATGTGTAAGCCAAGTTAGCCAAGTAGGTTTCCTTCCTAGGTTTTTGGACCTTGAGTTAGGGGGGAAATAGCTTTCTCCTCTTTGGTCACAACACTGAGTATGTAAACCTGGAGCTGCTGGAAACCACGGCTTTTAGATCCCTGCAAAGATATCATTCTGAAAGCATGAAGCCAACATGAAAGAGAATGAATCCCTCAAGAAGCTAAGAATTATGATATGATCCAGCAATTCTACTCCTAGATATATACTCAAAAGAATTGAAAGCAGGCACTCAAACAGATATATGTACACCAATGTTCACAGCAGCATTAGTAATCATAGCCAAAAGATGGAAACAACCCAAATGTCCATCAATATATGAATGGATAAATGAAATGTTGTATATCCTTACGATGGAATATTATTCAGCCTTAAAAGGAATGATGCTACATGCTACAATAGAGATGAACCTTGAAAACATTATGCTAAGTGAAATAAGCTAGACACAAAAGAACATATATTCTATGGCTCTGTTTATGTGAGGTACCTAAAATAGGTAAATTTATAGACATAAAGTTGAATAGTGATTACTAGGGGGTGGGGGAGCAGAGGAACAGGAATTATTAATGGGTACAGGGTTTCTGTTTGAGAGGAGGCAAAAGGGATGGAAGTGGACAGTTGTGATGGTTGAATAATGTTCACATATTTAACGTCACTGAATTGAATGCTTAAAATAATAAAATTTATGTTACATATATTTTACCCCCCCCAAAAAAAATGATGAGAGAGAAAGATTACAAATCAAAGTCAGTTCCACCCTGTCTTTTTTTATTTCCCCTATGTTTCAGAATTTGTTTTCTACCTATGCTAGTACAGATTGGGTTTCTAGGACTTGAAATTCAGAATTCTAACACATTCCTAGAGAAAATGTTCCCATTGTTTATATGCACTCAAGTCTAAAGACAACCCTGTGTGTATTTCAAGTGGAAGTTTTTCATCATTCCGGAACTAATTTCTCTACCTGCAGATTATTTTGAAGGCAGAGACTACACCCCCTTTTTTGGCAAAGTGCAATGCTCTAATGTTAGCTGCATGTAAAGTGAGTTCTCCATGCAACACAATGGACTAATTGGTCCTAAATTCCCTAACTTCACATACTTACTACATGAACGTTTAGAGGATCTCATTTTTTGGTGGAATTTATCTCTCAATATTTGCCTTGCTTTTTGTACAGTCTACCACTTAACATACCAGTTCACACTGTTGGCCTCAAACCTGCCAAGAGACACCTTTGGTCTGTTGGCTACTCTCAGCAGTTAGTTATTCAACCAATTAAGGCCACTAAATCAATGAATGAAAGACTGACATTTTCTTCACCCATCACTACCATCTTTGTGTCTGTCACATCCTACCAAGAGTTCTAAATATTAGAAGCCGGAATCACATGTAACTTTAGTTGCACCGTTGTTATGTCCTTAAAATTAGCACTTCCATCTCCCATGCAATAGAATATAACTTAAGGTACTAATTAGGTGAAGATTTGACAGGAAAAAAAAAAGTTACTCAAATGCATTTTACTTTGCCTGTCCTGGGATGAAGAATGAGTTTTCAAACTTGCCAACCTTCCAAACTGCTAAACATTTAAAAGCTAAGTATATTTTTAAATGATATATAATGGATGCCCTAGAATTCTATCTTTGACAGATAGTGTTTATTTGGTTCATATACACGTGTGCAAAGCCTATGTAGGCTCAGGAACTAACCAAGATAGATAGTGCTGTCACTGGTGCTTTGGAAATAAGTTATATTTCAGCTCTCAGTTCAGTTGAGCATGCCAGCCCTGAGTATACCTGTCAACATTTTGGGGGTAGCTATTTTTTGTACCAATCTCTGAAACAGAAAAGAAAAAGATTTGGATATGAAACCAGAATTACAGCAAGTTCTCTGTCATACTAAGACTGCTGCAACACACTGGTCTTCCAACAAATTAGCACATTGCATTACTTCCCAAACAAGGTGGTATTGGTACTACATTGCCCAAGGTCATGTAAATTTTTTATTCTTTAAAGACAATGTTTAATTATGAAAAATTTCAAACATACACAAAAGTGGAAAGAATAGTGCAATGAGCCCCCTGTATACCCATCACTCAACAACTATCAACATTTCGCCAGCACTGTCTATTGAAAGCTTTGGAAGAAGGTTATTATAGGATACAAATACTTCTAGTACCTTGAACTAGAGTTTATTCTTTTGATTCAAGGTAAATTTTCAGTTTCTATCAAAATTGATAAGGCTCCACTATACATCTATGAAACACACAGTATCTGAAATACAACAAAGTATACATAATTCTTCTGGTAAGGATCTATACATTTCCTCTATTTTAATCATATATCATCAATAATATTTCCTTGATCAGGCTTTTTTCCTAATTCCTTTCAAGAAAGTTTCCTTTGCTCGGGTCAAGGGCTTTTAAACAAATTACCTCATGGAGGAGACTTCTAGGGAAAATGGCAGAGGAGGAGAACCTGAGCTCACCTGGTCCCATGTATACACCTCCATAACAACCACATCATTGTAAATAACCCAGAAAATGCCTGAAGACTGGCCGAACACTCTCTACAGCTAAACGTAAAGAGGAGGCCACATCGAAGAGGGTAGGAAGGGTGGAGGGCACGGTTGGGAGCCAAACTAACCTGCAGGACTGCCCATGGGAGGAAGAGATGCCACAGACATGGAGAGGGGAGAGAAGCAGACCCCATACCAGGCACAGGAGAGTCACACTGGAAAGATGAATCTCTGTAACATTAGGCTTTGAAACCCAAAGGGGGCCTAACTTCATGAGTTCTTATAATCAGTAAGGCTTAACACTTGGAACTTTAAAAATCAGTAGGTTTGGTCTGTCCCTCCCCCACTTGCACGCTCTCTCTCAAAAATAAACATTAAAAAAATTTTTTAAAAGGAGGGGGGCAGCTGGGTGAGTCAGTCAGTTAAGCGTTCGACTTCGGCTCATTTCATGATCTTGTAGCTCTTGGGTTTGAGCCCTTCATTGGGCTCTGTGCTGACAGCTCAGAGCCTGGAATCTGCTTCAGATTCTGTGTCTCCCTCTCTCTCTGCCCCTCCCCTGCTCATGCTTTTGGTCTCTCAAAAATACATATTTTTAAAAATTAAAAATAAAATAAACATTTAAAAAATTGAAAAAAGAATGAGTAGGTTTGGCTTTGGGAGAGCCAGACACCATAGAAAATGGAGTTCCTATGCTTCAAGCCCAACAAAAAGACCCACTGAGATAGAACAGAAAAGCAGCAGCTTGAAAAATGCCTGAAGTACAGAGGAAGGAGGCTTATTTACTAATCACAGAGCATGTGCTGCTGGGGGGGCAGGGATCTTTGTGAGACTCCTCTAAGAACAAAAGAACTGTCTGGCACCATATCCCTCCCCTACCCTCCAGGCTGGATACACAGACACCTGGGGGAACCAGTACAGCACAACACTCTCTACCTAGCTTGCTAAGAGCACACCCCCTCTGTCCTTGGCAGTTTGCCCAGGCTGTTGTAGCTTCCCTCCCACAACAGACCCTTGTGGACCTTGCTGTTATTGTGCACCTCCCAACCTCGTGTCTTCCTGTTAACCTGCCCCTTCCAACATGCCCTTGTCAGGTATCCCTCCAAAGCAATGCCACAAGTCTGGCAGTGTGCAAGCAGTTCTGAAAGGGGCCAGCACCACTACAAAGGGACTCCTGTCTTAAGGATAGGGGACAAGAGCCACACACACCCCCGGTCTTACTGCAGCCCCAGCCTTGGATTGAAGGCAGACATGTGGTCTATCTGCAGGTTCTGCTTTCCAATGAAAGCCTCTCAGGAGACCACACAGGGAGTGCCCTGCAATTTGGTGCTACCATCGCTCTGGTAAATGCCTGGTCTGACTCCCTCGAGTCCAAGGTGGCCCCAGACAGGCCCACTACCACCCCAGGGACCAAAAACTTCCTATAACAGGCAAAGAGAACCACTGTAGATGTCTGGACTCAGAAAAAGTGGCTCAGCCACAATAGTAGCCACATACAACACACATAGGAGACATCCCTGAAGTGCCAGGTTCTTGTGAACAGGGGACATTGCACTTCAGGGCACTACAGGACATCTTCTTCATAAGGCTACTACTTTCAAGAGCAGGTGACATAGCTGACTTTTCTACCACATAGAAACAGTCACAAAGAATTAGATAAAATGAGGAGACATATCCCAAACAGAAGAACAGGACACAGCAAAGACAACTAAATCACAGTAAGAGAGCTAAACGAAACAGACATAAGTAATATGCCTGATAGAAAATTGAAAGTAATGGTAATAAAGATGCCATTTATGGCATATGGAGATGCCATAAACTTGAGAAAACTTAAGGGTAGAGGACATCAGTGAGGCCCTTGAGAAATAAAAAATCAACATCTCAAAGACGACAGATTCAATAAATAAAATTAAAATTACAATAGAAGGAATAAATAGTACATTACAGGGAACAAGGAATGTATCCGTGACTTGAAGGATAGAGTAATGGAAAGAAATCAAGAACAAGTGAGAGGCAAAAAAATACTCCATGAATAGAATAGACTTAGAGAACTCAATAACACTATCAAGTGTAGTAACATTCACATTATAGGGATCTCATAAAGGAAAAAAGAGAGAAAGAGCAGCATAAAATTTATTTGAAGAAATAATAGCTTAAAACTTCCTGAATCTGGGGAGGGAAACAGATCCAGATTCAGGAGGCCCAGGGATCCCCCAACAAATTCAACCCAAGGAGGTCCACACCACGATATATGGTAGTTAAAATGGCAAAACAAAACAAAACAAAAAACAAAACAAAACAAAAAAAACAGATAAAGAATTTTAAAAGTTACAAGAGAAAAGAAGATAGTTACAGACAAACTCTATAAGGCTATGAGCTGATTTTTCCACAGTAACTTTGCAGGTAAGAAGGGAGAGTCATGATGTATTCAAAATGCTGAAAGGGAAAAATCTGCAGCCAAGAATACTCTATCCAGCAAGGCTGTAATTCAGAATAGAAGGAGAGATCGTTTTCCAGACAAACAAAAGTTAAAGAAATTTATGAGCACTAATTCAGCCATATAAGAAATGTCAAGGGAAATTTTGAGTGGAAAACAAAAACCATAAAAGTTCAAAAAATAGAAAGCACAAAAGCAAAAAAAAAATCAAAATTTATCTATAAACATCAGTCAAGAGAAGAACAAAACAAAGAGGATACAAAATATGATGCCAAATATCTGAAATGTGGAGGGGAGAGGAATAAATAATGGGTCCAAAATTAAGTGACCATCAACTTAATATAGACTGCTATATATGGAAGATATTATCTATAAACTGAATGGTAACCACAAATCAAAAAAACAGCAGTAGATATGCAAAAAATAAAGAGTAAGAAATCTAAGTATATTATAAAGAAATTTAAGTAATCATGAGAGAAAAGAGCAAGAAACAGAGAAACTATTAAAACACCCACAAAACAAGTAAAAAAATGGCAATGAATACCCACATACCAATAATTTCTTTGATGTAAATGAAATAAATGCTCCAAAAGACCTAGGGTGACAGGATGGAAAAACAAACAAAAAAAACAAAGAAACAGAAAAAACAAAACAAAATCAATATGCTACCTATTATAAACCCTTTCAAACCTAAAGACACACGTAGACTGGAAGTGAAGGGATGGAGAAACCTTTACCATGAAAATGGAAGTAAAAAGAAAGCCACAGTACCAATACTTACATCAGACAAAATAGACTTTAAAACAAAGACTGTAGCAAGAGACCAAGAAGGACACTATGTAATAATAAAAAGCACAATTGAACAGAAAGATATAACAATTGTAAATAATTATGCGCCCCAATACATAAAGCAGTTAGTAGCAAAAATAAAGGAAATAAACAATGGTAATAGTAGGGGACTACTATTAATAGTAGGGGTAATAGTAGGGGATAGATCATTCAGACTGAAAGTCAACAAGGTAACAGTTGTTTTGAATGACAATGGAATAGGTGGATCCAAGAGATCTGTCCAGAACATTTCATCCTAAAACAGAATACACATTCTTTTCAAGTGTACACAGAACATTCTCCAGGATAGGTCACATATTAGGCCAGAAAACCAGTCTTAACAAATTCAAAGAGATCAAACCCAAAGCATGCATCTTTTCTCACCACATTCTATGAAACTATAAATCAACCAACAAGAAAAAACATGGAAAGAATAAACCTACATGGAGGTTAAATAACATGTTTTAAAGTAATTAATGAGTCAACCAAGAAATCAAAGAATGAAAATTGCATAAAAACAAACGAAAACAAAAATATAATGGTCCAAAATCTTTAAGATACAGCAAAAACTGTTCTAAGAGGGAAGTTTAAAGCAACACAGGCCTACCTCAAGAAGCAAAAACAACAAAAATAAAACAAAACAAATAAACCACCTAAACTTCCATCTAAAGGGACTGGAAAAAGAACAACAAACAAAACCCAGAACCAATAAAAGGGGAAAAAAATGAAAATTAAAGCAGAAATAAAATACAAACTAAAAAGCAAAAACAAACAAACAAAAAAACCAGTAGAACATATCAATGAAACCAGGAGCTGGTTCTTTGAAAAGATCAAAAAAATAGATAAAATTTCAGCCAAATTCCAACAAACAAAAAATACACCCAAAACACAACAACAACAACAACAACAACAACAACAACAAAACCCCAGAGGATTCAAATAAATAGTATCAGAAATTAAAGGAGAGAAACAACTCACACCATAGAGATACAAAAGAATAGGAGATTATGAAATATTATATGCCAACAAATTGGACAAACCAGAAGAAATGGATAAATTCCTAGAACACATAACCTCCCAAAACAGAATCAGAAAGAAATAGAAAATTTGAACAAATTGATTACTAGCAACGAAATAAAATTAGTAATAAAAAAAAATCCTAAAAAACAAAGTCCAGGACCAGATGGTTTCACAGGTGAATTCTATCAAACGTTTAAAGAAGTGTTAACACCTATTCTTCTCATAGTATTCCAAAAAATAGAAGAGGAAGGAAAACTTAATTCTATGAAGCTAGCATTGCCCCAATACCACAACCAGAGAACCATAGGCCAGTATCTCTGATGAACATAAATGCAAAAATTCTCAAAGTGTTAGCTAACTAAATCCACTGATACATTATAATCATCCATCAAAATCAAGTGAGATCTATCCCTGGGATACAAGGATGGTTCACTACTTGCAAGTCAATCAATCAACATGATGCATCACATCAATAAGAGAAGGGATAAGAATAATATGATCATTTCAATAGATGCAGAAAAGGCATTTGACAAAGTACAACATCCATTCATGATAAAAACCCTCAACAATGTAGCATTAGAGGGAACATACCTCAACATAATGAAGGCCATATGTGAAAAACCTGCAGCTAACATCGTACACAATAGTGAAAAACTGAGTATTTCCTTTAAGGCCAGGAACAAGACAGGGATGTCCACTCTCACCACTTCTATTTAACATAGATCTGGAAGTCCTAGCCACAGCAATCAGACAAGAGAAAGGAGTACAAAGCATCCAAATTGGCAAGGAAGAAGTAAAACGTTCACTATTCGCAATGGCATGACACTATATAGAGAAAAAAGACTCTCCCAAAAAACTACTAGAACTGATAAATGAATTCATGAAGATTGCAGGATATAAAAGCAATGTACAGAAATCTGTTGCATTTTTATATATTAATAATGAAGCAAAAGAAAGTAATTCCATTTACAGGGGTGCCTGGGTGGCTTAGTCAGTTAAGTGTCCAGCTCTGATTTTGGCTCAGGTCTTGATCTCACAGTTCATGAGATCAAGCCCCACCTCAGACTGGGCTGACAGTGTGATCCTGCTTGGGATTCTCTCTCTCCTCCCTCCTTCCCTCTCCCTCCCTCCCTCTCAAAAATAAACATTAAAAAAGTAATCAATCCCATTTACAATTGCACCAAAAACATACCTAGGAATAAACTTAAAGTTGTAAAAGACCTATACTCTGAGAACTATAAAAAACTGATGAAAGATACGAAGATGACACAAACAAGTAGAAAGATATCCCATGCTCAGGGACTGGAAAAACAAATATTGTTAAAGTGTCCATACTACCCAAGCAATCTACAGATTTAATTCAATCCCTATCAAAATACCAACAAAATTTTTCACAGAACTGGAAAAGACAAACCTAAAACTTGTTTGGAACCAACAGAAGATCCCAAATAGCCAAAGCAATCTTGAGAAAACAAACCTAGGGGTATCACCATTCAAGATTTCAAGTTATACTACAAAACTGTGATAATCAAAACACGATGGCATGGACACAAAAATAGGTACAATAGAAACAATAGACCAATAGAAAAGAATAGAAAGCCCAGAAATAAACCCATATTTATATGGTCAATTAATCTTTGACAAAGGAGGAAAGAACATGCAATGGGAAAAAGATAGCCTCTTCAATAAATGGTGTTGGGAGAACTGGAGAGCAAATGAAACTGGACAACTGGCTTATACCATACACAAAGATAAACTCAAAATAGATTAAGGACCTAAATTTGAGACCTGAAACTATAGAAGTTCTAGAAGAGAACACAGGCAGTAATATCTCTGACATCAGCCATAGCAACTTTTTTTCCAGATAGGTCTCCAGAGGCAAGTGAGACAAAGGCACAAACAAACCATTGGGACTAAATCAAAATAAAAACTTCTGCAGAACAAAGGAAAGAATCAAGAAAACTAAAAGACAATCTACTGAACAGAAGAAGACGTTTGCAAATAACATATCCAATAAAGGGCTAATATGCTAAATATATAAAGAATACAACTGAACACCAAAAAACAATCCAATTTAAAAAATGGCAGAAACCAAGATATGGAAGTAGCACAAGTGTCCATCAATTGATGAATGGATAGAGAAGATGTGGTGTGTGTGTATAATGGAATATAATTCAGCTATGAAAAATAATGAAATTTTGCCATTTTCTATGTCATGGATGGAGCTAGAGTGTATAATGCTGAGTAAAATAAGTCAGAGAAAGACAAATGCTGTATGATTTCCCTCATATGTGGAATTTAAGAAACAAAACAAGCAAAAAGAAAAAATAAGAGACAAAGCAAGAAACAGAATTATAAAGAACAAACATATGGTTACCAAAGGAGAGGGGCCTAGGGAGTTCAGGGGTGAGGGGGGTTTAGGAGTGAACTTGTGATGAGCACACGGTGATGTATCGAAGTATTGAATTACTGTGTTGTACACCTGAAACTAATATATCACTGTATGTTAGATAACTGGAATTAAAATAAAAATTTAAATAAAATGGGAAGACGTGAATAGACATTTCTTCAAAAAAGATATACAGAGGCCAATAGACACATTAAAATATCCTCCCCATCACTAATCATCAGGGAAATGCAAGTCAAAACCACAATTAGAGATCACCTCACACCTGTCAGAATGGCTAAAATAAACAAAACAACCAGTTGTCAGTAGGATGTGGATAAAAAGGGATTTCATGCACTGTTGGTGAGAATACAAACTGAGGCAACCACTGTGGAAGACAATATAGAGGTTCCTAAAAAATAGAATTACCATATAATTCCATGACCGGGTATTTACCCAAAGAATACAAAACCACTAATTCAAAAAGCTGTGTGTACCCTTATATTTACTGCAGCATTATTTACAATAACAAAGTTATGGAAGAAATCTACAGGTCCATCAATAGATGAATGGATAAAGATGTGATATATATACTATACACACACACACACACACACACACACACACACACACACGATGGAATATTACTCAACCATTAAAAAGAACATAATCTTGCCATTTGCAACAATATGGATGGATCTAAAAGGTATAATGCTAAGTGAAATAAGTGAAAGAAACAAAAAAGGCCAAAAAAAAGAAAGAAAAAAAAACAACCCAGACTCTTAAATATGGTGAATAAATTGATGATTACCAGCCTGGAGGTAGGTTGGGGGAAGGGTGAGACAGATGAGGGGGATTAAGAATACCTGTACACTTATCATGATGAGCACTGATTAATTTACAGAAATGTTGAACCACTATATTGAGAAAAAGTTACGTCATGTGCCAATTTGCAGTAACTGGCTTGCCTCCACTACAGACTTAAGTAACTAGTAAACCTTGACAGCTCTTCATTTTTGTCCACACAAATGTAGACAGGCTGTAAAAAAACAAGATTGTCAAAAATACCTTGTCTATCAGTGTAGTCAGTCCACATTGGTTTAAAAGCAGCTGTTCAACAACCCACATGTCCATTAGCTGATGAATGAATAAATGAAACATGGTATATTCACACAGTGGAATATTATTTAGCCCTACAAAGCTCTGATGCATGCTACAACCCGGATGAACCTTGAAAACATGTTAAGTGAAATAAGCTAGGCACACAAAGACAAATATTGTAGGATTCCACATATATAAGACAATTAGAACAGGCAAGTTTAGAGAAATACAAATTAGGATAGAGGTCAGTGGGAGCTGAGAGTGTGGGGAATGGGAGTTACTGGTTATCAGACTTTCTCTTTGGAATGATAAAAAGTTCTAGAGATAGATGGTGGTGATAGCAACGTATATAATTAGTGCAACTGAACTACGCACTTAAAAATGATTAAAGTGGCAAATTTTGTTACATCTATCTTGCCCAGTAAAAAAGGTAGCTTTTCTGATAGCAAATCAAATTCTGACTTTAAATTCGTGAACTTTAGAGTCAGCAATTCCACTTTTAAGAATTCAGCCTAAGGAATAACTAAGGCTGTTATATAAAGTAATCAAAAACACTAAACTAATGGTGTTTTTTTTTAAATTTTTTTAACATTTATTTATTTTTGAGACAGAGAGAGACAGAGCATGAACGGGGGAGGGGCAGAGAGAGAGGGAGACACAGAATTGGAAGCAGGCTCCAGGCTCCGAGCCATCAGCCCAGAGCCCGACGCAGGGCTCGAACCCACCGACCGTGAGATCGTGACCTGAGCCGAAGTCGGACGCGTAACCGACTGAGCCACCCAGGTGCCCCTAATGGTGTTTTTTGATGTGACATAATAGTGATCTTGAAATCTCCAGTGATTGAGGATTACGTAAATTATATGTTCTATAGACTATTGTATAGTCATTCAAATTATAATTTAAATTATATTACATTACATTATATTACAATATTATTCTACTATAATGGCATAGTAAAACCATCAGGAGATGTTAAGGGAAAAATTTAGGTGAAAAAACCACATATGTTATGTTATCTCTAAAATTAGCCCTTCCATTCTTCAACATAAGAATTTAAAAGTAACGTAAAAATTTTTCAACACACACAATAAAATTGAAGGCAATACATCAAAGTGTGATCTATGGTTATCTCTGGAATTAGATTAATGATTTTTTATATTTTCCCTTTCTAAATCTTCTCCTGTAATCATGTGTTACCTCAGGAAAAATATAAATATTTTTATATTTAAGCAACTTCTCCATTAGACCTCATCTCCCATTTCAAGCCCAAGCTTGACCACAACTAATGAGTAGAATTACAGGTCCCCCCCTCAGAGAAGACCAAGACTCTAGCTCTAAGCTCAGCTTACACCCCCCCCCCCAAGTATCTCTACCCCAATTCCTCCTCCATCACAAACTCCTATGTTGTCCTTGTTTGGACACTTTTATGGTGTCCTTGCTTGTCTCCTTCACCGAACCGTGAGCTCCTCTGAAGGTAAGGAACAAATTGTAGGAATCTTTCTATTCTTTCTAGGCACCACAGCATTACACTTCATACATGGGGTAGGCAATTAACCAGTGAGTGTCAAATATACTTCATGTGTCTTCTCTAAAAATGCTTGGGCTACTGGAAACAAATTTTAGTGTAGGTTTTCTCCTAAAACTTTTCTTCCCCTGACTTCCACATACTAACTTTTTACATGTTGGAAAGAGTACAAAAGGGAAGCAGAGTAAGCACCTAAATAGTAAATTACAAAGCTTTGGTTTTAGAAACTTAATAAGTGGGGGACAGAGGAGGGAGGAGAGAGGAGGATGTGGATGCAGATTGTGTTTTGGGAACACTAGCATCCACCCATCAGTATCTAATGCTTGCTAAAATATTTTTGCTTTCATTATTTAGATTATCAGTGCTCATTAGAGTTTAATTGGTACATCAATGTGTAAAGGATACAAAATTCTCCTGCTTATGCATTGAATGTAAAAAAAAAATCCAAGCAATGAACCACACAGTTAAAGTAACATTTACTGACCTCAGTGCACCAAACACTGTGCTAAACTCTTTAGAAGTATGATCACTTTTAATTCCTATACTAACTCTCTAAGTACTATTATCCTCATTTTATAGTTGATGAAACAAACAAACAGATATAAACACTTTCCTAGGTCATGAATAGCTAATAAATAAGAGGGCCAGATTTTAAACTCAGACGATCTGTTCCTAGAGCCCAAGCTTTTTAACTTACTAAGCTTCACTGTGAGAGAGGATCTGCCACTGTCAATGGCAGATTCAGCAGGGCAACACAGGAGATACCATCAAATTTTACATACCTAGTTGTTTTTGTTGGTCTCTTCCAGCTAGAGGTTCTTAAATATGTCCTGAACATGCTAATTTTAAAGTTAACTTCAAAATGTACTTGCTAAACATGAAAATTCTGCAACTGATTAGGTTGCTTCCTGTTGGGTCCATTTGCCTCAACTCTAATTCTCAGCAGAGATTTTTCTGCTCATGTATACCCTACTACGAGTATAATATGCTCCGAATTTCCAGTTTGTTGGCATTATTTCAGGGTCAACATGGACATGGAGAGACTAGAGGGAGGCAGGCTGATATGATTGGGTGAGCCAAGAAAACTTTCCTCTCAGTTGGGTTCAAAGGATTAATCCAAGTTGATTTATTCCCTCTTAAACCTTTGCTCAAATAGGGTTGGTGGTTAAGGATTGATTCTCTGAGGATGTATCTATAGGCTCCATAGAAGCAGAGTATAAACACACACAAAGTAATGAATATTTCAACACATGCTCAACTGCATTAATAATCAAGAAAAGTCGAGGCAAACAATAGGATGTCTTATAATAATGATTGCTGACATTTAATAAAATTGAAAAACACTCTCAAATATTGCTGTTGAGACTGTATGTTGTCAAACTCCTTGGAGATTAATTTTGCAGAGCCAGTCAAAATATAAAATGTCATGTCACTTTGGCCTAGCAATTTTACCTCTAGGAATTTATTCCTCAAACAAAAAACTCCTAAATGGTATGTGCTCTTTCATACATAGACACACAAAGGTTTTTAATCTCATGATTATTTTTTTATCTTTTAATTTTTGTTAATGCTGGTTTATTTTTGAGATTGAGAGTGTGAACAGGGGAGGAACAGAGAGAGGGAGATAGAATCTGAAGCAGACCCCAGGCTCTGAGCTATGAGCCCAGAGCCTGACATGGGACCTGAACTAACAAACCATGAGATCATGACCTAAGCTGAAGTCAGACACTTAACCAAGTGAGCCACCCAGATGCCCCATTACTCGATTATTTCTAACAGAGGAATTTTGTTTCAACTTTTATGTGCTATTTATATAGGTACATTATTATATGAACTGTGTTTTAGAATATACTTATTTCATGACCTTACATGTCATGTACATCATTCCATATCTTTAGCTCAGGTTATCTGGCCTTAGAAGACAAGGAGAGTGGGAGAGGAAGATTATGAATCAAGAAAACAACACTGGGGGCACCTGGGTGGCGCAGTCGGTTAAGCGTCCGACTTCAGCCAGGTCACGATCTCGCGGTCCGTGAGTTCAAGCCCCGCGTCAGGCTCTTGGCTGATGGCTCAGAGCCTGGAGCCTGTTTCCGATTCTGTGTCTCCCTCTCTCTCTGCCCCTCCCCCGTTCATGCTCTGTCTCTCTCTGTCCCAAAAATAAAACAAACTTTGAAAAAAAAAATTAAAAATAAAAAAACACTGAGGGATGACCAGGTTACAAAATTCACATCTTCTCAGATTCTGGGAGAAACCACATTTCGAATACAATTTGAAGTTTTTTTTTCCCCTTCCTATAGTATAATCCCTGAATTGTCCTCAAACGTTCCAAAGTTCTGTCATACAGGACACCTTTGTGCCACTGGTAGAATGGGCCATTAGAACTAGGATGGAATTAGGTGGAAAAGTGTGGTCTTCCCTGCCCCACTTCTGAAGTCATAGTGACAAGTACCGCCTCACACAAAGGAAGGTGAAAGTCCTCAGGACCAATGCCTGAGGGCCAAGTGATAGAGGGCCACGACCAAGCACAAGATATGTTCAGACCTAGTGGAAGTAGCAAAGTAGGTCTCAGTGGAAATGGGAATTTTTGACCCAAATATCCTAGAGGAAAGGAAACATTAGGGAAGCATGAGAGGAGCCTACCTCTCACTTATTAAGGGGCTATCCAGTAGTTAGAGATTATATACTGTCAGGAAAGATCCATACCATCTTGAGGTTATACAGCAGGATGGCTGTAGTACTTTTGCTTTTTCTACTTCCATAAATTTTAACAATGAGAATGCAGAAATTTATCAAGTTTTATTAAATATAAATAGAATATTGAGGCATGTACAATACAAATTACTAAGTAGTTAAGTAAATTAGCTGTTAACTTGGAATGAACCTGCAATTAAGATTTGCCACCATAAATTTGTCAATCAATCATGATATATCCTTTGCACATGGTATGAATGCACTACAGAGTTTAATTTGGAAAACTATGAGTAATTTCAGAGATGATTGCAGGTTGCTACACTTTAGAAGCTGTCACTTGCTATTGTTAAAGGAGTAGGTTTCTGATTCAACATTTTGAGAGCTCTGGGGTAAAACGTACTTTTACAGTACTTATTAAGATATTGAAGTTGGGATAGTACTGGACCAAGACAATAACTTATGTTCTTTTAGGAGGATGCTTTATTTACAGCATTCTTAAAAGCTCCTTAATGCACTTATATCCGGTTCTCCAGCACATAGCCCTTGCTTTGTAGCTCAGCATACTCTCTGGTAGAGTGTTGCCTAGAGACTGACCACTGGAATGAACACCAGACTGAGAGTAGAGAGACCTGTGTTTGGACTGTGTTTGGACTGAGTCCAGACCTACTATTCAACTCATTTCACTTTTACTTACAATTTTCTGTGAGGTGGCAGGTAGTGAGGTGGTTACTGAGTGGGTTTACTTTCTTCTAGCTCAAAATTTTACAGTTCTGTGAGCCATGAAAAAAAATACAGTACAGAGATAAGTGGGGTAAGAATTACAGGACAAAAAGACTGCATAAATACCCTTTTTATCAATCAGGATTTTCAGTTGTTAACAAGACAATCCATACTAGTTGCCTTATGTGGAACAGAATTTATCAAAGGATGTTAGGCACCTCAGTGCATCTTAGGAAAGCCTGAAGAACAGGTTAGAGGCTATTTGACAAGGAACCACATAGCCAACTATGTATACTATATAGACCCAAACTATATATATTAGAGGACACCCAACTATATATATTAGAGGACACCATTCCTATTGCTACCTGCCACTGGATGCTGATCATGCCTGGTGTTGGGCAGCATAATCCCTGGAAGAAGAGACGCCTCCACACTTGCCAAACGATAGATCTCTCTGGGCTCTGACACTTCTGCATGTTCCTTTTCTGAATCCAAGCGCTCTGCAGGCCCCTCTAGTTACTGGAACCTAGGCTGCCTACTCACAATGTACACTCAGATTCTGGGGAAATTTAGGCTTTTAATATTTCTTTGAAAAAAACAATTCATAACCATAAAGTAGTATCTTTCTCCTAATAAATCTAAGGAAGTTAGTACTCTCCCCATTGACACTCAAAGTTCTAAAATATCAAGGAAGTTGCTCAAGTTTACACAGCTAGAAATGGAGAAAATGGGATTTGAACCTAAATTTTGTGTCCAAATACAGCACTCTTTCAACTCCTGTCTAGATTATGGCACAGTTTGGATAACTGACCTCACTACACACACACACACACACACACACACACACACACACACACACACACTGTTGATTTGCAAACAGCTTATTTTTCTTTCTTTTGACTGCAGTCTTAGGCCCCAGCTTAGATCATGAGGCAAGAAACATAGGCTCTGGGGATGTGCACTCATTAGTTATATTTGCTGACACTAAAATTGGCACAGTTCCTGCTATAATGGAACCTAATGTGACCATAACAGCATAGCAAAATCCCAGTGGATCTACACCCATTTATGGTCTGGTATATGACTGACACTCAGCCTAGCTTCTGAAATAGTGAGAGCATCAGATCCCCAGTAGCCCAGGACCAAAGTCCATTTTTCCTGGAAGTAAAACTATTAAGTAGCTATTATTCAAATATTATTCCTTATTTTTAAATTATGGTATATTCTTAGCACATTTAATTAATGAGGTATTTATTTTAAGTAGTAGCAATGCACAGTTTTTAAGTCATTTTTGTTTTAATGATTAACAATGAATGAAGAACTCCCGTTTTTGCAATCCAAGCTACAGAGGAATAAAGAAAATACGAATGAAAAAAATGAAATTGACTAAGGCTAAGGATATTTTTAACTTTTTCAGAAATGAGAATACTACTATTAAATAAGTCTTTTAAACACTCTTGAAGATCGAGTCTTCCAAGAATAAAAAGTAAGACCATGTAAAGGTCCTTCTGAGGGGCTATGCAGGGCAAGTCAACTAAACTAAGATGACATTATAGCCATGGGCTTGGTATTCTTTCAAACACCTTTCCTAATATTTTCAGACAGCTCATTCTGGCTTTGCTATGAAAAGGAGGATGTGTGTGTGTGTGTGTGTGTGTGTGTGTGTGTGTGTGTGTGTGTTGGGGTGAAGAGGGTGGTCAGCAACTCCCAGATTACTAAATTACAGCTAATTACAACCTGTGAAGCAGCTTTACTGCCTGAAGAATACTTACGTCATTACGATCTGCAATTTGCATTGGAATTCAGGTAAAATCCTGAGATTGTTTCAAAGTTTTAAGTGAAGAAAGAGTTTTATAGAAGAAGAAAGTCCTTTAACAGCATAACTACATGTCCTTAAATGTAGGTATCTGTCCTCAACTTTTATATGTAGAAACAGGTGAATATGGGCACTGAATTCCATTTCGTTGCCAAATGATAGATCTCTCTGGGCTCTGACACTTCTACATGTTCCTTTTCTGAATCCATTTCTTCTTCTTTTGCTTCAGTATTTGCTTGTCACAGAGCATGGCATTCAGTGGATACACAAATATCCAAATCTTGTCTGGAGTAGAAACACTAGACCACCATTTCTTTAATTATAGGATGCCAAGTTTTCCTTTAGATTATGGAAGAAATTCTCAAACCTGAGTGTGCACCAGATACACCTGAAGAGTTGTGAAAACAGACTCCTGTGCCTTACCAGCAGAGTTTCTGATTAGGCAGATCTGGGGTCAGGCCTGAGGATTCTCATTTCTAAGGAGTTCCCAGCTGATGTTGACAATCTGGCCTGGAGATCACACATGAGAAGTATGAGATTTAGTATTGCTTTAAAGCAATGTTTTCATAAGCATGATATTTAATGACAACAGTGATAACTTGTGAAATTACAGATAGCATAGATCCTGAATTATGTATTTTCAACCAGTTTAGCTTCATTCAGACTAATGCCATACTCTGTACAACTCAGAAGCTGTAGAAGTTCTCATTTACCGAGGGGAAATCATCCAGAAGCAAATAATGCAGAAGGAACTCTGCAGTTAGAAAATCTGTGTGCAAAAATTCCAACTCTACTTACAAACTTCATGAATTCTGGTCAAATGACCTGTACCTCAATCTCTGTGAAACTTCTGTTTTCTTATCACCAAACTGGGGATGATGCCATTGGTCCTGAAGACATCTCACACATTTTTAATTCACATCCCAAGACAACTGGGAAATTCCAAAGACACAGAAGGAGAGCTTTTCATTCTTCTTTTCCATGGTCCCATCCAGTATTCTTTGTGGTCTCTTGGAACAGTTGTCCTAGATAGCATTGTAAGTGCCCCCCAGGTGGCTCTGAGTGCCTCTGGAGTCTTGGTTTTGGGGATTTTCCTTCTTCAAATTCATAGGTGTTTTCTGTTGTCTAGTATCCCAACATCCAAATGAGAGAAGCATCATAGCTGTGCATATAGCACACACAGCAAATCGGGAAAAGCTATAAGTCTAAATCTCTAATGACTATACCATAATCATGAGAAAAAAGATTAGAAAAGCATGGAGATAAGGAATGCTTTGGAGTACCGGAGTTGGAAAGGAGAAAACAAACGGTATCAGACCAGCTGTTATTCATCATAAAAGCTTCATACTGGAGAATAGACATGAGGGGAAGATGGCAGCATAGGAGGACACTGGGCTCATCGCACGACCTGCTGATCACTTAGATTCCACCTACACCTGCCTAAATAACCCAGAAAACCGCCAGAGGATTAGCAGAATGGAGTATCCGGAGCCAAGCTCAGATGAGAGGCCCACGGAAGAGGGGCCCCTCCTGAAGTGGATCACCTAAGGAGAAGCCATCTAAGCCTGCCCCTCCTGCACCTTGCCTACCCACCCCAGCTAAAACGCCAGATCCCCAGCACCACAAGCCTGGCAGTGTGCAAGTAACCCAGATGGGCCACGCCACCCCACAGTGAATCCCACTCCTAGGAGAGGGGAAGAGAAGGCACACACCAGGCTGACTGTGGCCCCAGCGGTGGGCTGGGGGCAGACATCAGGTCTGACTGCGACTCCGCCCACCAACTCCAGTTATACACCACAGCACAGGGGAAGTGCCCTGCAGGTCCGCACCACTCCAGGGACTATCCAAAATGACCAAGCAGAGGAATTCCCCTCAGAAGAATCTCCAGGAAATAACAACAGCTAATGAGCTGATCAAAAAGGATTTAAATAATATAACAAAGTGAATTTAGAATAATAGTCATAAAATTAATTGCTGGGCTTGAAAACAGTATACAGGACAGCAGAGAATCTCTTGCTACAGAGATCAAGGGACTAAGGAGCAGTCACGAGGAGCTGAAAAACGCTTTAAATGAAATGCAAAACAAAATGGAAACCACCACGGCTCGGATTGAAGAGGCAGAGGAGAGAATAGGTGAACTAGAAGATAAACTTATGGAAAAAGAGGAAGCTGAGAAAAAGAGATAAAAAAAATCCAGGAGTATGAGGGGAAAATTAGAGAACTAAGTGATACACTAAAAAGAAATAATATACGCATAATTGGTATCCCAGAGGAGGAAGAGAGAGGGAAAGGTGCTGAAGGGGTACTTGAAGAAATAATAACTGAGAACTTGCCTGAACTGGGGAAGGAAAAAGGCATTGAAATCCAAGAGGCACAGAGAACTCCCTTCAGAAGTAACTTGAATCGATCTTCTGCACAACATATCATAGTGAAACTGGCAAAATACAAGGATAAAGAGAAAATTCTGAAAACAGCAAGGGGTAAATGTGCCCTCACATATAAAGGGAGACCTATAAGACTCGTGACGGATCTCTCTACTGAAACTTGGCAGGCCAGAAAGGATTGGCACGAGATCTTTAATGTGCTGAACAGGAAAAATATGCAGCCGAGAATCTTTTATCCAGCAAGTCTGTCATTTAGAATAGAAGGAGAGATAAAGGTCTTCCCAAACAAACAAAAACTGAAGGAATTTGTCACCACTAAACCAGCCCTACAAGAGATCCTAAGGGGGATCCTGTGAGACAAAGTCCCAGAGACATCACTACAAGCATAAAACATACAGACATCACAATGACTCTAAACCCGTATCTTTCTATAATAACACTGAATGTAAAAGGATTAAATGCACCAACCAAAAGACATAGGGTATCAGAATGGATAAAAAAACAAGACCCATCTATTTGCTGTCTACAAGAGACTCATTTTAGATCTGAGGACACCTTTAGATTGAGAGTGAGGGGATGGAGAACTATTTACCATGCTACTAGAAGCCAAAAGAAAGCTGGAGTAGCCATACTTATATCAGACACACTAGACCTTAAATTAAAGGCTGTAACAAGAGATGAAGAAGGACATTATATAATAATTACAGGGTCTATCCATCAGGAAGAGCTAACAATTATAAATGTTTATGCGCCAAATACCGGAGCCCCCAAATATATAAAACAATTACTCATAAACATAAGCAACCTTATTGATAAGAATGTGGTAATTGCAGGGGACTTTAACACCCCACTTACAGAAATGGATAGATCATCTAGACACACGGTCAATAAAGAAACAAGGGCCCTGAATGAGACATTGGATCAGATGGACTTGACAGATATATTTAGAACTCTGCATCCCAAAGCAACAGAATATACTTTCTTCTCGAGTGCACATGGAACATTCTCCAAGATAGATCATATACTGGGTCACAAAACAGCCCTTCATAAGTATACAAGAATTGAGATCATACCATGCATACTTTCAGACCACAATGCTATGAAGCTTGAAATCAACCACAGAAAAAAGTCTGGAAAACCTCCAAAAGCATGGAGGTTAAAGAACACCCTACTAAAGATTGAGTGGGTCAACCAGGCAATTAGAGAAGAAATTTAAAAATATATGGAAACAAACGAAAATGAAAATACAACAATCCAAACGCTTTGGGACGCAGCAAAGGCAGTCCTGAGAGGAAAATACATTGCAATCCAGGCCTATCTCAAGAAACAAGAAAAATCCCAAATACAAAATCTAACAGCACACCTAAAGGAAATAGAAGCAGAACAGCAAAGGCAGCCTAAACCCAGCAGAAGAAGAGAAATAATAAAGATCAGAGCAGAAATAAACAATATAGAATCTAAGGAAACTGTAGGAATCAACGAAACCAAGAGTTGGTTTTTTGAAAAAATAAACAAAATTGACAAACCTCTAGCCAGGCTTCTCAAAAAGAAAAGGGAGATGACCCAAATAGATAAAGTCATGAATGAAAATGGAATTATGACAACCAGTCCCTCAGAGATACAAACAATTATCAGGGAATACTATGAAAAATTATATGCCAACAAATTGAACAACCTAGAAGAAATGGACAAATTCCTAAACACCCACACTCTCCCAAAACTCAATCAGGAGGAAATAGAAAGCTTGAACAGACCCATAACCAGCAAAGAAATTGAATCGGTTATCAAAAATCTCCCAACACATAAGAGTTCAGGACCAGATGGCTTCCCAGGGGAGTTCTACCAGACGTTTAAAGCAGAGATAATACCTATCTTTCTCAAGCTATTCCAAGAAATACAAAGGGAAGGAAAACTTCCAGACTCATTCTATGAAGCCAGTATTACTTTGATTCCTAAACCAGACAGAGACCCAGTAAAAAAAGAGAACTACAGGCCAATATCCCTGATGAATATGGATGCAAAAATTCTCAATAAGATACTAGCAAAAGGAATTCAACAGCATATAAAAAGAATTATTCACCATGATCAAGTGGGATTCATTCCTGGGATGCAAGGCTGGTTCAACATTCGCAAATCAATCAACGTGATACATCACATTAATAAAAGAAAAGAGAAGAACCATAAGATCCTGTCAATCCATGCAGAAAAGGCCTTTGACAAAATCCAGCACCCTTTCTTAATAAAAATCCTTGAGAAAGTCGGGATAGAAGGAACATAAAGATCATAAAAGCCATTTATGAAAAGCCCACAGCTAACATCATCCTCAATGGGGAAAAACTGAGAGCTTTTTGCCTGAGATCAGGAACACGACAGGGATGCCCACTCTCACCGCTGATGTTTAACATAGTGCTGGAAGTTCTAGCATCAGCAATCAGACAACAAAAGGAAATCAAAGTCATCAAAATTGGCAAAGATGAAGTCAAGCTTTCACTTTTTGCAGATGACATGATATTATACATGGAAAATCCGATAGACTCCACCAAAAGTCTGCTAGAACTGATACAGGAATTCAGCAAAGTTGCAGGATACAAAATCAATGTACAGAAATCAGTTGCATTCTTATACACTAACAATGAAGCAACAGAAAGACAAATAAAGAAACTGATCCCATTCATAATTGCACCAAGAAGCATAAAATGCCTAGGAATAAATCTAACCAAAGATGTAAAAGATCTGTATGCTGAAAACTATAGAAAGCTTATGAAGGTAATTGAAGAAGATATAAAGAAATGGAAAGACATTCCCTGCTCATGGATTGGAAGAATAAATATTGTCAAAATGTCAATACTACCCAAAGCTATCTACACATTCAATGCAATCCCAATCAAAATCGCACCAGCATTCTTCTCGAAACTAGAACAAGCAATTCTAAAATTCATATGGAACCACAAAAGACCCCGAATAGCCAAAGTAATTTTGAAGAGGAAGACCAAAGCAGGAGGCATCACAATCCCAGACTTTAGCCTCTACTACTAAGCTGTCATCATCAAGACAGCATGGTATTGGCACCAAAACAGACACATAGACCAATGGAATAGAATAGAAACCCCAGAACCTGACCCACAAACATATGGCCAACTATTCTTTGACAAAGCAGGAAAGAACATCCAATGGAAAAAAGACAGTCTCTTTAACAAATGGTGCTGGGAGAACTGGACAGCAACATGCAGAAGGTTGAAACTAGACCACTTTCTCACACCATTCACAAAAACAAACTCAAAATGGATAAAGGACCTGAATGTGAGACAGGAAACCATCAAAACCCTAGAATAGAAAGCAGGAAAAGACCTCTCTGACCTCAGCCGTAGCAATTTCTTACTTGACACATCCCCAAAGGCAAGGGAATTAAAAGCAAAAGTGAATTACTGGGACCTTATGAAGATAAAAAGCTTCTGCACAGCAAAGGAAACAACCAACAAAAGTAAAAGGCAACCAACGGAATGGGAAAAGATATTTCCAAATGACATATTGGACAAAGGGCTAGTATCCAAAATCTATAAAGAGCTCACCAAACTCCACACCCGAAAAACAAATAACCCAGTGAAGAAATGGGCAGAAAATATGAATAGACACTTCTCTAAAGAGACATCCGGATGGCCAACAGGCACATGAAAAGATGCTCAACGTCGCTCCTCATCAGGGAAATACAAATCAAAACCACACTCAGATATCACCTCACGCCAGTCAGAGTGGCCAAAATGAACAAATCAGGAGACTATAGATGCTGGCGAGGATGTGGAGAAAGAGGAACCCTCTTGCACTGTTGGTGGGAATGCAAATTGGTGCAGCCACTCTGGAAAG
The DNA here is from genome assembly GCF_016509475.1 of Prionailurus bengalensis. NCBI lineage: Eukaryota > Metazoa > Chordata > Mammalia > Carnivora > Felidae > Prionailurus > Prionailurus bengalensis. The sequence continues at coordinate 99,818,960 of NC_057348.1, forward strand.
CAGTGTGGAGGTTCCTCAGAAAATTAAAAATAGACCTACCCTATGACCCAGCAATAGCACTGCTAGGAATTTACCCAAGGGATACAGGAGTGCTGTTGCGTAGGGGCACTTGTACCCCAATGTTTATAGCAGCACTCTCAACAATAGCCAAATTATGGAAAGAGCCCAAATGTCCAACTGATGAATGGATAAAAAAATTGTGGTTTATATACACAATGGAGTACTACGTGGCAATGAGAAAGAATGAAATATGGACCCTTGTAGCAACGTGGATGGAACTGGAGAGTGTGATGCTAAGTGAAATAAGCCATACAGAGAAAGATAGATACCATATGGTTTCACTCTTATGTGGATCCTGAGAAACTTAACCAAAACCCATGGAGGAGGGAAAGGAAAAAAAAAAAAGAGGTTAGAGTGGGAGAGAGCCAAAGCATAAGAGACTGTTAAAAACTGAGAACAAACTGAGGGTTTTGGGGGGTGGGAGGGAGGAGAGGGTGGGTGATGGGTATTGAGGAGGGCACTTTTGGGATGAGCACTGGGTGTTGTATGGAAACCAATTTGACAATAAATTTCATATATTGAAAAATAAAAAAGCTTCATTCTGGAAGAACACAACTTAGGGAGTCAAGAACAAACCACACTGGTAGGGTTCCTTGAAATGGGTCCTCAGATCATCTTACTCAAACCCTGTATCATCCTCTGAGAGCCCATCCAATACTGTCCCTCCCTCATAAATGAGAAAAATGAAATAAAGATTTAAGTCAAGACTACATAGCTCCTACTGGTAAGTACTAGAGCCAAGATACCTATCTGGAGACTCTATACCCTATGTTTTCCCATGATGCCACACTGCCACAATATTGTAGGAGGACATCCCTTTCATCTGGGACTACTGCTGTGTATCTTATTTTACAACATGAACTGAAACAGAAGGTAAGTGAGGCCCACATGTTCCTGCATATAAAAGTGGCCTAGAACTTTCTCACCCAACACAGCACGGATATTGGGTGGCTACTAAGTGTTTGTGGAGTCAACAAACCCAATCCCATAAAGCCTTCAGGTTGTCATTGGGTTTCATCAAGTTCATGGCTACTCCTCCTATATGGCTGGATTTCTAGTCCTGGGTCTTTTGGCTGTTTATTCTCCACTGGTATACTGTAGAGGTGGGTTGGGTGATGGGTGAAGAGTTGTTTCCCTCATAATCCCACCTTCCCTTCTTTAAAGTTGTCTCCTCAAAGCAATGCTTGGGCACTAGTGCTATCATTTGACCCAAGTCATTTAACCTCTCTTCAATTTAGTTTCCTTAGCTCTAAAAGGACAGTGGAATAGAGGACTTCCAGGGACACCTTTACACATGGCTTCAAAAGATTGAGGAACCTGACCTAAAGCATCTGAAGAACATTTTATGTGATATCACTTAAGTTTTGCGTTCCAAAACCTAAGCATTTTCATGTGAGAATCATCATTTTTGGTATCTCCTCCTGATCAATGACTAGTTGTCCCTCATTTTTGATTGTCTGAATTCTAATAGTAGCTAAATTTTTATTCAGTATTTTCTACCTGCCAGTTATATTATTTTTCACTATAGTCATTTAAGCAGTGCTCATCACCATTCTAGGGGATTTGTGCTTATCATGCTTGTTTTATTGATAAGGAAGAAATTGCAAAGATATGTTAAATAACTTGCCCAAGGCCACAGAGATAGATAGTAAGCGGGGAAGCCAGGATTAGAAAAAAAAAACAACAACTGAAGTTTGGTTACAGTCTGTGCTCTGAAACTGCTATCCTTTTTGCCTCAGAAAGGATCTGATTACTAGGTGCCTGTTTAGACTTCCAAAGTTAAAAAGGAGATAACTCTAGCGCTCTTTTTAAAGACAGCACACTGAATGACCCAAAATTCACTTATTTTACAGTGTCCCTCATATAGACTTAGAGTGACATGCCATTCAATTTAGATCATGAACACTGGTAGAGAACTTGTCCTTATAAAGGGATATGCAGGAGAAACACCAGCCTGCGTGGGGAAGAAGTTGTATTTGACAAAACTCCCTTTCACATCCAGATCTGCTCTTTCTCCCAGAAAAGGAAGTAATGTATAGTATTGCACCTATCATCAGTAGCTTTGGCAGCCTTCCTGGAAGCATCCAGACTGAGCTCAGTTGGTCATTTCCTCCTTAGCTTCCCTTCCCAGATGCAGTGGTGTTCTTTAAGACAGCAAGGTACCATCAGTCGGTGATCTTCCAGCTGCTTCAATAATTAGGAGGCTTCACAACTAAAACATAAAACCCCACTGAAGAAAGCTAGTCAAGTAGCTGGCCAAACTGACTGTTTCCTCTGCTGCTGGTCATATAGCCCAGAGACTGTCTACTTTTTTCAAATAAGTGAAGAAGCCAGGGCTCGTGTATGAGACGATCTGAAAGGATTATTTGTGTATTCCACATACATTCTTTGCTATGAATGCTTTCTGAGATACAATTAAGTCTCTGGAGGGAGTCCTGGATCAGATCATGTTTTCAGTGTTCTCCCAAGTAATTACTCCCCACGTAGTAGAAATAAGTTTCAAGATCAAATGCTTCAAGTATTTGTGAAGAGAATCTAATGAGCACAGATAACTACGTGTACTCTTTACTCAGAATTCTCTAACCCAGAAGAAGCTGGACCCACAAGCAAACTATTCACATAAACTGCTATGTGGTCCCCAAGGACTGATTTGTCAGATTAGCTGTCTCTGAAAGTAATACATTTTGTAAACAATTTTGTTATCTTTCTGCTTCTACTCACAGTATCAGGGACGCATTAAAACACTACAAGGTGCCTCTCTACCTAAAACATATAATCAACAACAGCAGAAAGATATTCACAGAACCTTACCTGAGCCCATATAAAACAGGGGCTCTCTTCCCATTTTTCATCCTGTTTTAAAGTCAGCAGAGCCATGTATCTTCTTCTATTACATATTCTTTTGCTCAGATTTGGAAGAACAGGAAAGAAATATCCAAGAACAACTCACAGTGAATCAGTATCATATTGTTTTTGCCAAAAGATTCCCCCCCCCTACAATTCTGACTTCCTTTGGTAATGCTTATTATTTATACAATAAAAATTGAAAAGCATACATTTTATTTCTTTCTTGGGAAGATCCAATATTCCAAAAACAGAACAATTCTTAATAGGTGAGTGGGTTAAGGAGAATGAACATATTTCAAGTAGGGAAGAAGAAAGTGTTCTAAGTTAGCAAACAATAATTGTAACCATACAGCAATAAGCATAAGAGCAACAGATAAAAGATTATTTGGGGATAAGTACACAGCAATAATAACCACCCAGGGTGTTTTTTTTTTTTAATTTTTGAGAGAGAGACAGACAGACAGCGAGCATGTGCTAGCATGAGCAGGGGAGCAGCAGAGAGAGAAAGATAGAATCCCAAGCAGGCTCAGAGTTGACAGCTCAGAACCCAATGTGGGACGTGAACACATGAATTGTGAGATCATGACCTGAGTGGAAACCAAGAGTTGGATGCTTAACTGACAGAGCCACCCACATGCCCCACTACCTGGGATGCTCTTAGGTGATACACATCTCCAGGCTCTCTCTGGAGATATTGATTTGGAAGGTCTGGGCATCTGATACACAAAACAAAAAACAGAATACCAAAACACACTCCTGAGAAGTCTTATTCACCCTTCTATTGGTCAATTACTGCTCTAGGTCCCCGGGGTAGGACCCTTCTTAGTTTGAAAGATAATGGTAACTGCTAGCTCAGCCTCTCACACAGCCTGAGAAGCAGCCCACAGACCAGCATCAGTTGTTTGGACCTGGATTGAAAGAGTATTCAAGTCCTTATACAGGCTTTCCCTTTGCCTTTATATGACACACTCTTGTTACATTTACTTGTAATTGTCTTGTCATTTAAAGAAGTAGAATGGGTAATGGTCTTCAAATGATTTATCTCTATATTACCTTTAATAGTGAATAGCACTACCTTTCCACCGGTCACTCAATTCTCCCTGCACTAAACTCCTAATCCTCTGTCTCATCACTAAGTCCTGTTGCTTTAACCTTTCCACAGCTCTCAATTGTCTCTTTAGTCCTAACAGCTGTGCCTTTCTTCAGGTTCTAATGGCTTCCTGTCTGGATTACCACAGGTATATCCTCAAATGGTCTTCTTACCTCCTGGTTTACTCCCCTGTAGTCCATTCTCTATCAATTTCATCAGTCCACTTTCCCCAATATAGCCCTTATAACTCCTCATGTCTCCAGAATCACATCCAAGTTTAGCACACAAAGTTTTAATGGGTCTCAAGTGTTTAATTTAAAACCCAGGTTAACAAGGAGAAATGCAGGCTGGATTCGAATAGATTTTGGCACACCAGGTGCCCTAGCTCCCAATGCTTATTGCCCTATCAGGGCTGATACAACCTCCATTTTTTGAGAAGCTAAATTTATAGGTGATCTCCAAAATTTTTAATTAAATATGAATACAAGTCTTTCCAAGCCTGTGCCCCTTTTCCAAGCCTGTGGATTCAACTCTGTCCGACATTCATCAGTTTATACCTGGTTTTAGACACTGACTTCATCTGAATATGGCTAAGGTCTAGAAGAAATTTCACAACATTTTAAAAAACATTATACATTTGAAACTTGAACATGGGAGTTATAGGCACTAACCCCTATATTGTTAAAAATCTGTAACTTGACTCTCCAAAAACTATGAATAGCCTAATGTTAACTGTAAGCCTTACTGGTAACAACACACATTTTGTATGCTGTACAATATACTGTACCCTTATAAAAAGGTAAGCTAAAGAAATTAAGAAAATCATAAGGAACAGGAAATACATTTACAGGACTGTATGGAATTAAAAAAAGAAGAAGAAAAAGAAAGAAAACACATGTAAGTGGACCAGCACGGTTCATTTTTTATTTTAAGCATTTGTTTTTGAGGGAGGGCAAGCAGGTGAGGGGCAGAGAGAGGGAGATGGAATCCAAAAAGCTCTGCACTGTCTGCACAGAGCCCAATGCAGGGTTCAGTCTCACAAACCGTGAGATCATGAACTGAGGCAAAATTAAGAGCTGGACATTTAATCTACTGAACCACCCAGGTGCCCCAGACCAGCACAGTTCAAACCCATGTTTGTTCAAGGGTCTACTACTAATAAATACTGCTAAGATCTAAATCTAAACTTTCTGGCTAAAGGCAGAAATTTAAGTGAAACTTTGCCATCCTATTTTCTTGTTCAGAAGCTGTTTTTCTCCCCATTACATAAAATTCACCTTGATTAAAAAATCATTCCCTTTAGTAGAGTCCTCTTTATTTCTTGTTCAACAGTTTCCTGTAGTAAGGAAGTAATACATCCTCTCTTCCAAGAAAGCAAATCACTTTCACATAACTGATGAGCCAGAAGTGTCCAGGAAGAACTTAAGATCACAGGGTCAGCAGACTACTTGAGAAGAAAGCTGGAAGAAGAATCTGGAGGCAGTGATCATGTAGGTGAGCAGAGGTACTCCTACTTAATTCCCATCAGTAATGCCTGGCAGGACAAGTCAAAATTTACTGCTCCATGCAAAGCCTCTTAAACAAGCTTTAAACCTATTACCCACCCCCTCTACCATCCAAACCTTATTTTATAGATCATGGACCTAAAAAAAATTGAAATTGCTGTGTTCTTACTCTTTCTTGATCATGTGTCCCCTTAAAAAATCTGAGGATATTTGGGCTTTTCCCTAAATAGGCAAATTACACAAAATCTTGTTTGTTTACCAGTTTCAGTATGTCCATAGCTTTAACCCTCTAAACTATCCTTACTTATAGAATACTTTTACCAAGTGATTCCTTAAGAGAAAAAAACCCAATAAACAAACAGCCAAGCTTGTTTTAATCTCCTTTACTTAGACCAGCACCTAAATCCATTAAGCACCACTGACTTTTGTATCATGACTTTGCGTATCCGATTTATGATGTTCCCAGAAACAAAGACCTCTTGTCTGTAGGTTTTTGTCTAAGGTTTCTGAAGAGTTGTACTGATATTTAGATGCTTCCAGCACATGTTTCCAGAGAGGAAACTTGATGTCTTTCATCAGATGGCTCCCATCATTCTTCCAGCGAAGATGGTGGGAAGGGGGGGTGGGGGGTGGGAGAATGATAGACCTGAAAGATTCTCAGACTTTCGTCACTTTGAGCTGGGGTTTTGCAGCAGAGTCTGAAGCTCAGTGGTAGAGATTCAGAAAATCACTTCTATCAGTTCATCCAAAGGATACCAGATCCTAAGAAATTAATCAGATATTCCCAAGACAGGGGCTGGATCGCACAACATGGAGATCACGACCCGAGTTGAAATCAAGAGTCAGATGTTTAACTGACTAAGCCACCCAAGATGTTTAACTGACACAGCCATATGAACAATGTTCACTCCAACAAGGCACAGACCATATAATTCCACTTACGTAAAATTCAAGATAGTGGTTACCTTTGGGTGGGATAGTCACTGGTGGGGGGTGGTACTTCTCAGGTGCTGGTCATCTGCTTTTTCATTGGGGTCCTCATTACATAGGTACGTTCATTTGTGACAATTCCTCAAGTTGCAAACTTAAGATTTGTACATCCCTGTTAGACAAAATAGTAACACTTATGAGACAATATGAACATTGATATTGGAGGATATTAAGGAATTGCTGAGGGTTTTGTTAATACTGGATTTTTGTAAAAAAAAAAAAGTCCAACATTTAAAAAAATACATATGGAAATATTTATGAATGAAATGTGATGCTTAAGATTTGCTTTAAAAAGTGAGGGAGGGGGCGCCTGGGTGGTTCAGTCAGTTAAGCCTCTGATTCTTGGTTTTGGCCCAAGTCATTGTCTCACAGTTTTGTTCATGGGTTCCAGCTCCATGCTGACAGCACAGCCTGCTTGGGATCCTCTCTTCCTCTCTCTGCCACTCTCCCACTTGCACGCTCTCAAAAAAAGTAAATGAACTTTTTTAAAAAGTGAGGGAGGAGGGTGGGGAGGTAGAGTTTAGATATTGGACATGTGTTGGTAATTGTTGAAGCCAGGTGGTTACACAGAAATGCATTATTCTGTCATATGTATTTGAACATTTTCTCACAAAACTGTAGAATGCCTTTGGTCACCTCTCTTTGCCCAATTCTCTCTCTCGGCACAGCCTTGGGGCTTTCCCTGCTCAGCATTTTCCCACTTTATAGACTAGACCACTTCATTTCCCTTTTGCAGTGTAGCTCACTTGGGCTCTTAATCTGAGCACCAACTCCTCCTACAGGCCCCCGTGAGGGCTCAGCCTCCACCTTCAACAGGAGTTTATAAGATCAAAATAGGTGGGTCTTTTCAGCAAAGGAGGGTCCTATTCTAACTGCCAAGAAAAAAGTATTCCCCTATTATTCACTTACTCATTCATTCCTTTGTTCATTCTTCTCTTTCTCTCCCTCTCTGCAAAATAGGCATATATAGGTAGGATTTGTAAGATAGTCTCTTGACTAGTGAGGTTTTTGAGAAGTATTGTTAACAGCATCAGGAACATAGCTGTTAAACTTTCTCCAATGTGGGCTACTTCTCCTGGCCACTAATCTAAACGATTTCAGGTAGATCTCCACAAATTTTTAGGTCAGAAAATGATCTCTGAAATTGTTCCCAGTTCTGAGAGTGCATCTTTTTGGAGTCTTCAATCTCTTCCATACTGACTATAATTATTGAAATTTCCTGAGAAATTATGGATTTGTGGAAGGAGAAGAAAGAAAAATCACTTAAGTGTCTATGGACTAACTGGGAATTTCTATCAAGACCTTGTCACATAAGAGGAACAAGCAGGTTTAAGTTCAAATGGAATGGAGGCAAAACATTCATCCAAATGAGATTCTATTTGTTTTCCAGGAATGGAGGTAGTTCAGGATAATTTACTTGAGTTGGTCTCAAAGCATACCTTCTCACCTTAGGAACAAAGCACACAAATTGAGTTTGATTTAGGAATTAATGAACAGATGTGATTTAGGGAAAGTTAAAACATTTTATCAACTTTTATGAAACCCTGGACTCTGGTTGTGTGAACTTACAGTACAATGCACTCTATCACTTCTCAGCTTAGGATTTTCTCCCCAGTGTCATTCTGACAGCCACTCATGCAAAGGAGACTTCTGTTCTAGTCCAGTCCATGTGAGGTCCCTAGCCAACCTCAGCCATACATATTTCTGTTTCTCCTACCCTCCAGATTATCTCTATTTATGGAGACTCTCAGCCTTCCTGAGCTAACATCGACACAGCCATCTGTTCCCATTGCCCTGAGGTCTTCCTCCTGGTAAGACTGTATCCCTCACTTCTCCCCCTTCCACTGAAGAAGTTACCATAAAACTTTCCTAATGTTCAAACAAGGCACTAGTTTAGGTGATTGCAGAGATCTTTGGAGAAATTCATTCTCCTTTAGAAAATCTATATAGAAGGGACACTTGGGTAAGTCAAGTTGGTTGAGCGTCTTGACTCTTGATTTCAGCTCAGGTCATGATTTCATGGTTCCTGAATCTGAGTCCTGCATCAGTCTCTGCAAGGACTGCATGGACCCTGCTTGGGATTCTTGCTCTCCCTCTCTCCACCCTCTCCTGCTCCTGTACTTTCTTTCTCTCTCAAAGTAAACATTTTTTTTAACAAAGAATCTATATAGGAATAATTGTGAAGCAAGAAAATTCTCCAGAGAATTCAGGATAGGAACAGATAAAGGACATGGACATGCCTCAGGTTCTTGAAAGTTCTTACATGTTTGTACTATTCATAGTTACACTTTCACACAAAGGCACTGGTATCTGGGAATAATCCAACTGTCTTAGACAAATTTATAGCAGCACAGATTTGAAAGACATCTGACCCCACACTCATGTCACTATGAGTCAATAGACTCCCACCTGAAGGTGAAGAAGCTTTAATCTGGTAGTCATCAGCAGCTATGCTTTGGGACAATGAGTTTCTACACGTAGGCAAGATGACGACAGACTTAGAAAACACTTTTAATGGACCTGGGGCAAGAGTAAGGGCTTGGTGCATACCACAAAATGCGTGTGATTATCTCTCACAGTTCTGTGTAGCTCCTAATGAGATATGTGTACATGCTTGTTTCATGTGACAAGCAGTATAGGTATAGTGTTCAAAGCATGGGTTCTGGTCAGATTGCCAGAGTCTACTAACTCATAACAGTGCCAGTGGCATGGATTTCTGCAAGCATTCAATGAGTTAGTACATATAAAACTCTTATAACAGGGCCTCCTGCCTCATAATCAGCATGCAGTAAATGTCTGCTATTTGAATTGAGGGTGTAAATACCCAAGAAAAAAAAATGATCCTGGCATACTGCTTAAAAGTTATTTAAAGGAAGATTCTGGCAAAGCATGGTAGAGTCAGACCTTCAAGTTGTGGTTCAGAAGGCATTTTAATGGAGAACGAAGACAAAGTCGTAAATGTCAGGTAAAGAGTTGCTTGAATAGCAAGAGCACTGGACTTGGAGCAAAGAGGTCTGAGTTGAAGTTGTAGGTCACTGCCACTCTGTCTCCTGAAATCAAGCAACTCATCCCTTTGGGCTTGTAAGGAGAATGGATATTTATGGCTGCTTTTAGCTTAAAACTAGGATTATTTCAAGTAGTGCTTATATTACTGTTAGAGTAAGCTGCTAGTTAGGTTTTAACAAGATGCCTGGAGGTCAGCCAAGAGGGAGTCCGGGCCAGTTATCAGAGAAGTTAGCAACCTGTCCTGGCAGCATTCCACAAACAGAGCCACAAGAAGTCAGATCAAACCAGACAGGCCCAAGACTAAGAAGGCCCAAGACCCTGACCAAGTAAGGGAGAAAAGGCATGTACTCTGCTCTCCCCCAAATCCCCTCCCCAAATAATATTCTACCTCATAGTTAACAATGATCATTAAAAATAAACCCAAACCCATGGCAGGCAGCTCTCCCTTGAGCTCACCCATTCTCACATAGTAAGAATGGACACTGGGGGCACCTGGATGGCTGTCTGTTGAGTGCCCAACTTCGGCTCAAATCATGATCTCATATTGTGTGGGTTAAAGCCCCACATCGGGCTCTGTGCTGACAGCTCACAGCCTGGAGCCTGCCTCAGATACTGTGTCTCCCTCTCTCTCTGCACCCCCCCCCACACACTTGTGTTCTGTCTAAAATAACATCAAAAACATTTTTTTTCAAAAAGAATGGACACAGTACATGGTCTTTGATGAACTCTTCACTTGCACTGGTCAACCACTGTCTGGTCCAATCTTGAGTTCTTTTCTTGCAAAGAGATGAAGAGTCTTCTACGACTCCTTTGGGATGGGCTGGGTCAAGGCCTCAGGGTCCTTGATCTCCCCAATCTACTCCGTAACAAAATATGCATATTAAGATTTATAATAAAAAAGTATTGCTTTGGGCTTCTATGCCTCCATTCTCCTTTTAAGTCATTCAGACTCATTTAGCCATTCTTATGGCCATAGACCTAAATCAAAACTTTAAGAACTCTCCAAAACACAAACTGACACTAAGACAGAATGTAACAAATATTTCTCTGAAGATACTAGATCTTTTTCTTCCATCTTTTAAAACAATTTTTTTAATGTTTATTTATTTTTGAGAGAGGGAGAGAGACAGAGTGTGAGCAGGGGAGGAACGTAGAGAGGGAGACACAGAATCTGAAGCAGGTTCCAGGCTCTTGAGCTGTCAGCACAGAGCCTGATGCAGGGCTCAAACCCACAAACTATGAGATTATGACCTGAGCCAAAGTCAGATGCTTAACCGACTGAGCCACCCAGGCGCCTCTCATCTTCTTGAATAATGTTTATAGTGTCCTGAGTGGGGATCCCCCAAAAATAATTTATAGAGACCTGGCCACACTGCTGTCAAGTTTCCCTTGGTCCAGACTGCACACATCTCCAGACACCTTGTCAGGGTTTTGGCTGCAGGCTGTGACCATGCAACAGAAGCACACAGACCTCTGTGAGGACTAAAGCCATGGACTCTGGCTTCCTGAGCACCAGATTGTCACCTGCTAAACTAAACCCCAACCATTAAGAGGAATTAAACTACTTAATCCAACAGCAGGGATGGCAGACCTAAGAAAATATTTAAGCTGATGAGCAAGGTTTCATACAAAATATGCCTTCAAGAACAACTCTTAAAGGGCATTTGTAACCGTCTTTCTTAAATCCTTAAAAAAAAACAAACAAAAAAAAACCCACAAACAAACCCACCCTGACATACATTGATATTTTCTCCAGCTAATTCCCTTCAAGAGGCAGTGCTCATTATCAGTTCAAAATTTAAACTGATGCACTCACCAGGAAGGACAATTGAAATACCACAGAAATTATCATGCAAATTCAATCTCAAACTCTGCAGTTATAAAAAAATAAAGGTTCAGTTGTATGTAACCATCTTGGCATTTCCACACAAGGCACAAATTTATAGAATAACAGGGCTGACTTATGAAAAAATCAGTCAAGGTGATATTTTTCAAGTGCCATAAATGAGTACTGAAATTTTTAAAAGCTGACAATACTCAAAAGGCAAAACCTGAGGTATGCATGGCATGTATTTTTTAGATTTTCACACGTTTCAGGGAAAATAACTTAGGAAACCCCAACCTTTCCACTCACAAGAGTGACCTTCCTGGCAAGGAAAACCCAAACCATTTCAACATAATCTAGGTAGTATTTACACAGCACAAGACATTATAAAGGCATGAAAGATGAGTAAGGCAAAGACTCTGCCATTGTTTCAATGACTACGAGGAGGAGGAAAAAGTAGGCAATCGAAATACAAAATAGAACATGATAAACATCATAAGGGTACAAATGCCTGGCAGTGGTTGAGTTAGGAAAAAGATTAGATTTGGGGAGGAAAAGAAAGATTGTGTGGGAAAAGGTGTGGTTTCAATCAGTTTTGAGAGAGAGGTAGGTTAGGACAGTAAACAACTAAAAGAGGTGGTTTCAGTGACTGGCAAAAGTGAAAGCTGGGAGGTATAGGAATATCATCCCACTTGACTCTGGGATAGAAACAAGATGACTGAATGGGGATTGGAGGTGCTCTGCAGAGAGCACTGGCTCATAGAGCCTGAAGTTTATTTATTCTGCAGACACTGTTCCTCCAGGACTTTTTATGTCAGTTAGGAACTGAACCATCTCTGATGAAAGCAACCCAGGTTGAACACTGGAAGGACCAGAAGAAACTGAAGATGTGAGGAGCAAGGAGATTGGTGGTGACTGATAACAGAGGAGTAGGGAGGTGGTGGGATCCATGGACTACAACAGGGATTCCTCTAAGGAAGACAATCACTGTTTCCTCAGAGCAGGTGTTGGCAAGCTTATTCCTGTCCAAGGCCAGATGAAAAACATTTTAGACTTTGTAAGTCACACAGTCCCTGTCCCAACTATTGAACTCAACCATTGTATCAAAAAACAGACAATACATAAATGAACGAACATGACTGTCCCAATAAAACTATTTACAAAAAACAAGGGGAGGGGAGGCAGGACAGATTTGTTTGACCTATGAAAATCAGCAATGAAGCACAGGACTACTATAGTATTATTTGATAGAGATAAAAGAAATTAATGGCTTTCTTTGACATATCAGTCAAGTGGGAGATTGAGGTTTCAGTTAATAAATGCAGATGGGGGACAGAAGAAAATAGATCTTAGAACCGTCATCATGGGACCAGCTAGTGATCAGACACTCAGAAAAGCAGTTTGAATTTTTAGATGGAGCCAGTCAATACTTATGGAACCAGAGTAAGAGAAAGTCTATTAAAAAAAAAATCTGGGCCTTGGCTAGTTCTCAGATGTTTTATATATGTTGCAGAACCTAAATGCAAGGATTAAGCCATTATTTCAGTATACTGAGCATTTGCTATCATCATGTCCAAAAAGAAGGATTTCTTCTTGTTTCTATTTCTAAATCCCACTCTACAACCCACATCCACACAAAGCCAAACTGTATTTATGAGAGAAGCCATCAAGCACTGACAGGGACCCAAAGAGAAAATGAGGAGGTAATGAATAAACGAATGAATAGATCTCAGCCATCAAGTTACCAGCAAGAAGAGCCAAGGTAATGAAAGAACCTGAGTTCTCACCATCTTTCTATAGTCTCGGATGCAGAGACAGGGCACTGTCTTTCTATAGTCTCAGATGCAGGACAGAGGAAACATAGGATGCTATTTCCCCAATAGGAACCCCGCAAAGTTTCAGAAGGTATCTGACACAGAGTGTTCCAAGAACATGATGAAATTGAGAAGGGTGAACAGCAGGCTTTCATTTCAAAAAATGGCTTCTTTTTAAAAAGGACTTGGGCTCTTCATATTTCCTCTAAGGACCTAAAGCTAGTTCTGGGCTTCCCACCTACTGTGAAGGAGTGTGGCACGTGCCAGTCAAACACAGCCTATGATGGGGAAGATTGGCAGGCCCCTAGATACACTCCCATTTCCTTTAATGATACCCTGGAGGAATGGACACAGCTTTCAGGCATTTTGTGATCAGGGAAGCAGTTAAAAGTATCACACTGAGCCTGAGAATCACCACAGCTGGAAAGATAAGAATAGTTGCCACCTATTTGAACTTGCTAATTTGCCTAAAACTGACAGAGCAAGACTTGTCAACGAGGCTTATTTGGCACTGTCAGTCTCTCCCTAAGAGGATTTCCGTCATTCCACCTTTTGTCCCTGTTGATTAAGAGCAGTGTAGAGCACAGCTCTTAGACATTTGTCACCTCAAATCCTCCGTTCCATGGAGTAATAATTCACATCTTGACTCCACGGTAACAAAATAGGGTTTGCACTCTGTGCGGTAACAGCAGTTGCAGGCATCAGGTCGGGTTTCCAAGTTGCCTCTGGATTGAAGATGTGGAAAATCCAAGCTTGAGACCCCAGAATGGTTCAATGCACATTTTATCTTTCCCACTGCCATCAGGGGGGTACCTCAAGCTTAAGGCCTGGGAATGCCCATCACAAGGGAAGACAGGGAACCGTGATCAAGTCAGCCTAGGACAGCAAAGGATCAGAAGCTTACACATTGGGGCTGGAGAGATTTTTCAGATTAAATGCATAAGGTTTGCAGCAAACACTTCCTGCCTTTATTTCTAGATGTTATTCCTGGCCTCACTTCTATTATTTGCTTATTGTTGCCATGCATAAAATGAAGCAACACTTATTATTTGTTCAGTGTTATGACTATGGAACGCTTATTAGGAGTTGGAAACACTCTGATGAACCCTAAGGGAACAATTGCCCCAGTTTTACAGAGGTGAGAATTCGAACTTAGGGAAGTCGGGGAACTTTCCCAAGATCACACAGCTGTGGTAGATTGGAATTCAAGCCCAGGTGTGTCTGGCCCCCAGCCCCTGTGCTCTTATCTAGGCAAGGGCCAATGGACCCTGAGGAGGCTGCTCAAAGACTTTGGATTTTGCTCCCAGGAAGAGAAGCCACAGCAAGTGCACCCAGAGAGACCCAGCTGGGCACCCTGGCATCATCACAGTAGAGAAGGCAGGTATCGTGAACATGTGTTGCAACGTTCATAATTCAAGAAGTACTAGTTTTCTCTTGATTAAAGAACAGTTTGCATCTGTACAGCGTATACTGGGAAAAGCACTTGTAGTTTGCCAGTGGTTTTCAAATCCAAAAATCTCACTTGCTCTGTATAGCAACCTTAGGAAGAGAGCAAGTACCATCTTCATTTTTCAGATGAATCCCCACCCCCCTCACACTTGCACATGAAGTTTCTAAAAGGCTAGGAAACACACCTAATGTGACATGGCTAATAAATGCCAAGACCTGGATTAGGAACCTCTTTCTGGCTCTGAGCCCAAATCTCTATTACCAGGATGCTTCTCTTCTAGGTGTTGCTTACTTAGTAGATCTGCAAAGAAACTTCTCAGTTCTCTTTTCTGGCTCCTGAGGGGTAGCATTTACCAGTGTCCTACTCCTATGCCCAGGGCAGTTAGTGCAACTTTAAAAAATAAGTATGAAACTTTTCTTCACTAGTAAGCACAGCTGGATTTAACTGCTAACATTTAACAAAAGTGGTAAATGTGTACTGTGCAAAATCAGTAACTCTAATGCTATAATAAATAAAAACAGCAGCATAAGAAAAATAAAAAGAGGAAGAAATGAAAAGGGTTAGCCAGAGTCCCCAAATGGGAGTAAAAGGATATTTGTATTAACTAGGGTCAGAGAAAACCAACAGAGGGCCAGAAAGCACAAATAAGATTGACAGACATACACACAGTGGTACAGAAATTTATAAGGATAAAAAAAACAGAAGGAAAAAATAAACACATAGCAAAGATTGAATCTGGATCATTAATCATAGCAACAACATCTGAGAGAATAAGTCTCTAAATGCATACCAATTACAGAACCCTGGCATTCCCCTGGTTTCGGAATTGGGGGCGCAAAGAAAAGCAGCAAAGTTGAGCAGCGAGGGGCAAGAGGAACGGAGACCTGAACTCTGGAGTCTCCGGAGAAGACCACGTATTCAGTAGGAGGGAGCAACTTTCCTGAAAGAGAAGGCCTATTTCTCCATTGCTTCCTGTATTGTTATTTTTAAATAAACTTGGCATGAAGGGCTGGGGGAGGACTTTTGACAATCTTAGCTGTCAGTCCCTCTGTCGACAGTTGCTATTTTTTCCTATTGCTATTTCATGCCTTCCCCGCGTCTCCCTTTATCTGGTAGGTAAATGAGCTGAGTGCTTCCGCCCCTGCAGTGTGGCTGCCCCCTCCTCACACCTGAGCTGCTGCTCCTGGGAGGCCACCGTTGCAGCGGGTGGAGAAAACCAAGTCCTCCTTATAGAGGCCAAAGTCAGAGTTTCATGTGCCGTGAGCCATGGCGGGCTGTAGTCAAAAGTAATATGGTGTTGGAATGCAGATAATTATTGCAGAAATCGGCAACAACAACCCTAGAATCAAAATGGGTGGGAGCTCTTCTTAGCTGGTTTTTGAAAGAGACATCTAGCACCCTGCCTTGTGGGCTTAAAATTTTTTTAACAGAGGATCTAGATCAGTGTAATAAGAAACAGTGACATACTGGGTTTTACCCTATCATTACTAAAGTCACTAAATTTCAAAACATGTTAGTAAGGATCTAAAATGAAATGATACTGTGCATACAAAAGAACTTATGGACCTGTCAAAGGCTTTCAATGATCTATCCTCTCCAAAACGCAGTGTATTTTGAAGGGTGAGAAGCCCACGTTTTGGGGTGTGTGTGTGTGTGTGTGTGTGTATGATTGTGTTTTTCTCACTTAACCTGTAATTCCCTTTTTAAAACCCTCTTCCCACACTACACAATCTATGTGAAGAAAATCTATGGGTGCTATTTCCTGTTAGGTCTTTGAGTAGACACCTCTGGAAGATGCTTCAAATCAAGACATCAATAGCTTCATGGTAGTTAAACACGGTGACTTCAGGCAAGTTAAGCTTGCTTTTATAGGTATTCATCCTGACCCCCCTCACAAGCCAAAACCAAAGACAAATGCAGGTCTTTGCTGTGAATCCTCCAACACTGATCAAATGGATAAGCCCTCTCACACTCCTCTGAGTTAATTATGACAGATAAAAACTGCAAGCCAAAACATCCAACCATGGACTTCCTTCCCCTCTTTGTGGTTTAAGGACATGCACTCTCCAGTTGCGAAACTTCACAGCAAACTTCAGATTTCCTATGGGATTTTGACTTATATTTTATTTATTGCATTCTTGAAGACTTACAGTAGAGCTGCACTTCATTTGGAAGTTCCCATTTGTCTGTTGTAATGAAGCCTTTCAAAAACTAAACCAAATGCTACCAACAGCATTTACTGATTACCAAAAACGTGCACAAGATAATAAAACAAAAGCAATGGAAATTATGCTAAAATGGTTACACATCAGTTATTATAACATCAACTCCAAGTATCATAATAAGACAAAAATATCTTACGTTGCTTGCCAGCTCGCAAAGCTCGATGAGGGAAAACTTGTGACTGAATTCGGAGACTGCTTTATGCAGTAGTGGGCTTGGTCAAATGTCTCCCACCTGAGTCAGGACTTCTAGAGGTGGGGTGGGCGTTCTAACAAGCCCTCCAGAGGAATGTGATAATTGTTCAAATTTGAAACTACTGGTAAAACAGCGATGGATTGAAACTAAAGTAGAAACATCTGTCACAAAAAAAGCATACCATTCAATGACTTGCAAAACAACACCAGATTTTTTCAATGAAATTTTTAATTTTAGAACACTTTCACATTTACATGGTGCAAAGATGGTACAAAGTTCCCATATACCCCATTAACACCCCTATTGTTAAGATCTTGCATTAGTATAGTACCATTGTCACAATTAATAAACCTACATTTACACTTTATTAATGAATCACAACCTATACTTTGTCCAGATTTCCTTAGATTTTGCCTTATGTCATTTATCTGTTTTATGATTCCAACCTGGATACCATGTTACATTTATTCATCAGGTCTCTTTAAGCTTCTCTTGGTGGTGATAATTTCTCAAACTTTCCTTGTTTTTGATGGACTTGTTTTGAGGGGTACTGGTTGGGTATTTGTAGAATTCCCCTCAATTAAGATTTGTCTGATGTTTTACTCATAATTAGGCTAGGGTTACACATTTGGGGGAGGGAGACCACAGAGGTAAAGTGACATTCTCATCATATCATATCAAAGGTTAAACTATTGACATGACTTATAATTGATGATGCTGACTTTGATCACCTGGCTGAGGTAGCGTTGGCCAGTTTTCTCCACCATAAAGTTATGCTTTTTGCCCCATTTCATTTTCTTTGGAAGTAAATAACTATGGGAGTTATTCAGAAGGGTGGGGAATGCCCCACTCCTTGAAGGTGGAATATCTACATAAATGAGCATCAGAATTTTGCACCTGAAAAAAAGTAAAACTAATTTTGATATTTGAGATGTTTTTATAAAGAATTAGAAGCATAAACTAAGTGAATAATCAACATTAAAAAGAAATCATAATGACTCAGGAGATGTGGCTGCCAAAGAAGTAAAAATGTGGCTGCACCATGGTGGACTGATGCAGAAAAATCACAACGTAGTCCTCAGCAGGTAGCATTAGGAATGGCAGCTACAAATGTCACTGCTGTGACTTCTATGTCTTTTAAATCCAGGCTATATTTCTAGTCTACAATATTCCTGCCCTCTACCACAGGTAATTATCTACCTTAGCTGCTCAGTGATTACCTGGGGAGATTTGTGGGTAAGGCTTTGGCATTGGCATTTAAAAAGCAACCCAGGTGATCCAAGTGTGCAACCAAGGTTGGAAAACCGCTGCTCTCAGCATGGTCATTATCCTCAGGTGATAGCTTTTAACTAACGAACAGAGTGGGGAACCAGGGAATGTGAGAAGAGGGCAGAGCATGAGTTTTCATAGTATTTGCATGTGCTTCTAAGATAGCACAGTGGTGATGGGAATTAACTCCACCAAACTATGAAATTCTCAGGAAAGAGACCACATGGAGGAGGGCGAATGAGAAAAAGCAAATGGTGTTCAAAGATACATAAGGCATGGCTCTATCCTCAAAGGTCTCACCAAATATAATTAATCATGAGAAATGGAGCAGGGGTGCCAATGGTGGTAGCAGCTGGTGTGGAGTAGTAGTAATACTCATAGTAGCTAATGTTTACAGAGTTTTTGCTTTAGACTGGGTCTAAATTCTGTTCTCTTTGCAACCAAGTGAAGTAGGTACTATTATTATCTCCATTTTATAGATGAGGTCATTCGCCCAAGGTCTTATAGATAAGAATTGGCCAAATATGGGTTTCAAAACCTGGCAATCCACCTTCAGAGACTTGTTCCATATCATTTTCTCCTCCTTCTCTTCACTGCATTCCACATCTGTGGGGACACAACGGAAGAAGCAATTCAGTCCAGGAATGTTAAAGGAAGGTTCTCAAGAGATGGGTTATAGAAACTAAGTAGAAGAGAGGAAGTTTGATCTGGAGATGCTATGAAGCACAGTTTGGCTGGGGGCAGATGAAACAAAGACCCCTTAACTCAGTTGTTCATTGCCAGGATCCAGGCCTGAGGTAGGAGAGTTGGAAGCAGGCTGGAATAGTAGTTGGAAATCTTCACAAATTTAAGACAGACGTATAGGATGAGGAAGAAACCAATCCCTGGCACCATGTGTTGGATATCTCGATCATCTTGTCCCCACTTTTCTTTGTGCTGCTCTTTGCATAAGGGGGTCTGTCTGGCCAACGTGGAATACATCAATGGATCTCCCTTGGCCCTAGTTTCTGAAGGGTTCAGCACATTGTGGATCTTAAGCAAGAAATCAGAGGGAGCAAGATGCATGATATCACTGTATTCTTTTCTGTAACCCCCTTCTGAAGTTTGCCTACGTCTGGCTGTCTTCTCAAATAAAGGAAACTCCTCTCCGGTGGCCTTCCCTACATGACTATGGCCTTCTAGTTCCTTCCAAGTTTCTTCCAGTTTCCTAGGCCTTTGGTTGGTGGTGGAGCTCTACTGTCTCTAGCCGAGTTCCTTGCCCATACCTTGAAAATGGTTTCTGTGTAAATAAACCCTCCTCTGATTTTCCTAATTCAATTGTGGCATCTGCTTCCTGTTGAGATCCTGATGAACACACAGTACTAAGTGCAAATTCTCTTCCATTTTGCCTCTTCCATTAGTCAGCAGTGGTGCCTAGACATGCTCTTCCACAACCCATGTGGAAACATACTTAATGATCACATGTATCAGTGATACTGACCTGTGATTTCCATGTTTTTTGTGATAAAAGGGCATAACCAAGTAAGTTAAAAGTAACTCCCTTTGCAATCTCCTCATTCCACTTCTGATTCCTGCTTACCTAGAAATAAATAGTAATAATATAAAGCCAATCACTGTAAATAGGCAATATTCTGTTCTGTTGCTTAAATGCATTTTCTCTCTTTTTGAGATAATGATTTAATGTTGTACTTTAGTGTTCTCTACCACTCATCAACATCCTTTTCTGGTTTTATACTTTTTGGTAAGTCTTGTGCCAAATCCTTAGAGTATAGAAATGTTTAGCTCATATGATTAAAAATACCATTAGCTTAATAAATAATAAAATTAAAATACTAAAAAAAAAACCCCACCCTAACATTTATTGAATGTGATATTCTGGGAACCATGATTTCACGATCTTTTAAATCCTTACAGGAGACTATGGTGTAGATAATAACATTATCCTCATTTACAGATAGAGGAAAGGAGGCTACATGAGTATGGTTGACACACTATGGCTCACACAAGATGAGTAGTGGAGACATACACTGGGCTCTGGGTGAGCAGATTATATGTATTATCTATCCATGTATCAGCCAGTTCCTTGTTCTTATTACCTTTCTCCCTTCTCTCTTCTTTTTTCTCCTCTTTGATTTCCATCTACCTTCTCCTTCTTCTCTTCCTCCTAACCCGTAAACACAAACATCTCTCTGAATACCTGCCATGTTCAGGGCCATGTTCTATTAGCTGGGGATAGAGAAAATTTAAAGATATGACTCTTGACTTCGATGTGCTTATACTCTAGCTGGGCTATAGATCACGGGTGTTTGTCTTTTTATTACTTACAATTATCTTCTTAAAAAGAAAGCACTGGCAAACATGCTAAGTGAAGGAAGCCAGAAACAGAAGACCACATACATATGATTCCTTTTACATGAAACTCCCAGAATAGGGAAACTCATAGAGACAAAGAATCTATTGCTCCTGCCAAAGGTGGAGGTGGTTGAGGGTGGGGATGGAGAGTGACTGTAAATGGGTATGGGTTTTATTTTAAGTTTATTTATTTTGAAAGAGAGAGTACATGCACAAGCAAGGGAAGGACAGAGAGAGAGAGAGAGGGAGACAAAGAATCCCCAGCAGACTCCACACTGTGCCACAGAGCCCGTCGTGGGGCTCAAACCCACAAATGGTGAGATCATGACCCCAGAGGAGATCAAGATTTGGACACCCACCTGACTGGGTCACCCAGGCATCCCTGGGTATGGGTTTTCTTTCAAGGGTGATGAAACGGTCTGAAATTAGATGGTGGTAATGGTTTTACAACCTTGTGAATATACTAAAACCCACTCAATTTAAAAGGGTGGATTTTATGATATGTAAATTATGTCAATAAAGCAATTATTAATTTTTTTAAAAAGGAAAACATAAGCAGCACATACTGTGTACCCATAAGAAAAGTATAAACAATGAATGACACTGGGGTTCAGGAGTCTGGTCAATGCCTGTGTTGGGTGGTGAGAAAGTGTTTCTTGAGGGAAGAAGAATTTGAGATTAGTTTTGAAAGAGGGTAGAGTTTACAGAAAGAACATGTGCTACTGTCCTTCACAGCTACCTATTTAAGATTTCTATGCTTGGAGTGAAAGTTTCCTGAGAAACTTTAGTAAAACTTTCAGGGCTTCCTCCTTTTCTTTTATTCTCTCAATAGAAGTCAGTAAGGGTAAAGGGATGGTAGGTGAAGCTCATAGTTGGAAGGCTGGGAATTTGTGAACAAAGAAGAATGTGGCTTTAAACCTCTAAGAATCTAAGAATAGAATAAGAATTGACTCACAGTGAAAATAAACACTCTACCTACTACTATACACACACACATACACACACACACATATATATATATATATATATATATATATAAATTGATATAAAAGTCCTGTTTCTTTCATTGTTGTCTTGATTCAACACATTGATCTTAGCATATATATATATATGTTATATATATGTATATATATGTGTATAGGTATATATATGTATATGTATATATATAACATATATGTATATATATATACATATATATGTGTGTATATATATATATATATATATATATATATATATATATGTAAATCCTAATAATTTTTGTTTGGTCTTTAACACAAATACAATTCCTTTTCTCCTAGAATGCAGGAGGTCTTTCTGATAACTTGTATGTGTAAACTTGACATTGTCCAAATAATCATTCCCTAGCCTTTTTATCTTTGACATACAGAAAGAAAGAGAAACAGTCCCAACAAAAATGATTTGCCATGCTGTCTGGAGCTAGCCAAATAGATTTAGACAAAGGCCTCTTTAGTCAGAGATATAAACACTTTAATTAAACAAGCTTGTAGGTAGGAAAATGAGACATCTCTATAATTGCTCTGTACGTATAATGTAATGTCTGGCAGCATTTAACACTTCCTATTCTGTTATACCTGATTAGAAGTTTCAATTTCAGGATGTAAATTAGAATGTGCCACATATCACTACTTAATGGATCTGAAATCTAGGGCAAAGGTTGCTTTTCTAATCATTATTTTCCTGTGCAGCTTCTAAAGCTGTTGAATTTTTCTGCAAAATTCCCTTTGCAATTAAATAATTTAGAGGGAAAAACCCTCAGTGGAGTCACATGGATACCCAAATCCACATAAGACCTGATGTTTATAAAATGTGCTCTATTACTATATAAATTGATATAAAAGTCCTGTTTCTTTCATTGTTGTCTTGATTCAACACATTGTTCTTAGCAAGATAATGCAATTGTGTAATTCCAGGATTAATATCTCTGTCTCTCCCACTAAAGTGTGACAACTTCAAGAATAGGCTTTACCCAGTTTGCCTGCCGTTGCCATCCCTCAGAGCTTAGCTCAGTAGCTGATACAAAGTAGGTATTCAATAAATGTCTTTTAAGTGAATAATGAGAATCTGATGAGAAGGTGATCATACACAATAAATATTAAAGATCTTTAAATACTACAGCAATGTAATAATCTGGAAGGAAACAGTGCTGAGAGGGAGCTGTTACTGATTTGCTGGGCAATGATCATCCAGCCACATATCCTACTTTACCCTCTCACTCGCCCATTCCTTCCCCTTCATGGAAGGCAGTACAAATAAGACACCTGGCATTGGGTCTTGCTGGACAGAAAGAATTCTCACAATTTGGTTGTTTACACTGTGAATTCTAGGTGAACACAGTAGCTTTTCTTAGAAAGACATTAATGGCTAAGATTCTGGTGACCGGTTCCAATGTGTGCAGGTCTTACCCTACACATCCAAGGAATTCTCTGACATCAGCTGAATGTCCTACAATTCAACTAAATTCTGACTCTACTTACCTGGAGATCACATCAGATCCCACAGGTTAAGGGCTCAGGCCCACAACACTGATCTCACTTCAGATGCCAATTATAAGTCCAGGTTGTTACCTGTACTTCTTACTTCTGACCAGCTGGACATGCTTCCCACAATCCCCTTCTTGGGTTTGGTTAATTTGCTAGAGTGGCTCACAGAACTCAGGAAACCAGATTATGGTTTATTACAAATTAAATATTATTATAAATACATGTTACAAATCAAATAATATAAAAGATACAAACCAATAGTAAGATGAAGAGATATATAAGGTGAAGTCCTAAAGAAAACAGCTTGTGTCTCAGTAGAGTCTGGGACATGGAAGTGTTCTGCTTCCCCAACCTGGAAGCTCTCTGAGTCCTG
Organism: Prionailurus bengalensis; assembly: GCF_016509475.1. Lineage (NCBI taxonomy): Eukaryota > Metazoa > Chordata > Mammalia > Carnivora > Felidae > Prionailurus > Prionailurus bengalensis. The sequence goes on from NC_057348.1 coordinate 99,842,460, forward strand.
TTCTTTTGGGGTTCTGCGCAGACTTCATTACAGAGGCAAGACCGATTAAATCATTGGCATTTGGCAATTCATTCAAACTCTATCCCCTCCCCATTCACCAGAGGTCAGTGGGATGGGACTGAAGGTTTTACCCCTCTAATTACATGGTTATTTATCCTGGCAACCAGCCCCTATCTTGAGGTGAGATCCCAGACCTACCTCATTAACACAACAAAAGTAGCTCTCATTACTCAGAAAATTCCAAGGGTTTTAGGAGCTGCGTGCAAAGAAAATTGGGTGAAGATCAAATATATATTTCTTATTATAAATCACAATATCACAATGGCCCTTGACTGCCAATAGTAATAGTAATAAAAATGAGAAAGAAGGTGCAACAGAGTTCCAGTATCTTTACACTAGCCAGTGTTCAGGGCAGTTGTTTTAAATTCATGATTTGATTTCTTTTGCACTGTATATCTATCAGATCACTCTAGACATATTCCCAATAAACTTAAGTTGAGGATAGTGCCCAAGAAAACTAAAAGAATAAATTAAGTTGATGTAATGAATTCTGATGCCTACTTACCAGTTTTAAACTGATAGCTTGAGATTTCAAATAGCAAGTGCCCCATGATGGTATTTTTTTCCACTTGAGTTCCTTGCCCGATAAAACAAACAAATAAAAAACATATTTAAAGTTTGCCTCCCTTAGCATTTCATTTTAAATGATTTCTAGAAGTATAAGATACTGAACATTCACTTGAAACTTAATATTTCCAATGAAATATGACATTATGGAAAACAAGAAAGCAATAAAACATTTTAGATGATTCATATCCCTAGGATTTATGCAAATATAGCACCTCTGATTACCCACCATAAGTGATAGATGTAACATTTTTGCTATGAATGCAGCCCCAGAGAACTGTTATTTATTAGGCTAGTTACAAAGGTTATGTCAATTATTTGTGAGTGTATATGGGTAAAATTGAGTTATGCATTGTTTTTCCAGTCCCAAATGACAAACTTTGCTAGGCTGCTTTAGGCACATAGAACAGAACGAAGACCAAATAAAAAAAACAGTCTGGCTTTCTCTGCTCTGGGGAGAAACCAGAACTTCTGCTCATTTATAAAATGTAACTCTGAATGTAAAGTAGAATAATACAAAAAGTATAGATAAGATTTTAGCTGCATGGAAACTTGGAGATTCAACTCTCTTATCTCGCCATGATGAAATAGGCTCTGAGAAGTCTGACCTCTTCAGGGGGATACAACTTCATTAATGTAATAAGGAAGGAAAAAGAAACAGTTGGCTACTGTAAGTCAAATGCCAACCTAATAAATATTGATGAGGCTAAAGCTTTAGCTCTTTAAGAATATTTAAGTCCTGCTAGGAATTTACCCAAGGGATACAGGAGTGCTGATGCATAGGGGTACTTGCACCCCAATGTTTATAGCAGCACTTTTAACAGTAGCCAAATTATGGAAAGAGCCTAAATGTCCATCAACCGATGAATGGATAAAGAAGTTGTGGTTTATATATACAATGGAATATCACTTGGCAATGAGAAAAAATGAAATATGGCCTTTTGTAGCAACGTGGATGGAACTGGAGAGTGTTATGCTAAGTGAAATAAGTCATACAGAGAAAGACAGATACCATATGTTTTCACTCTTATGTGGATCCTGAGAAACTTAACAGAAGACCATGGGGGAAGGGAAGGGAAAGGGGGAAAGAGAGGGAGGGAGGCAAATCATAAGAGACTCTTAAAAACTGAGAATAAACTGAGGGTTGATGGGGGGTGGGAGGGAGGGGAAAGTCGGTGATGGGCATTGAGGAGGGCACCTGGTGGGAGGAGCACTGAGTGGTGTATGGAAATCAATTTGACAATAAATTTCATAAAAAAAAGGAAAACTAAGAATATTTAAGTCCTAGAAAATGATTTACTGCAATTATAATGATACATTTAATTTTAATACAATACAAAATTTACATGCTTTCTTTAGGCCATTAAAATGAGCTTTTCCCTATGCAGGTTGGTGTGCTGGACAGAATAATAGCACCCTAAAAATGTTTACATCCTCAATCCAGAATCTGTGAAGTTGTTAATTTACATAGTAAAAAGAACTTTGCAAATTTTAAGGATCTTGAGATGAGGAGATTATCCTGGAAATTATTACGTGTGTGGGCCCAATGTAATCACAAGAATCCTGATAAGAGGGAGGCAAGAAGGTGAAAGAAGAAAAGATATGACAATAGTATCAGAGATGAAAGAAGAGGAAGAGAGAAAGAGATTTGAAGATGTTAAGCTTCTGGCCATAAGCCAACAAATGAAGGTGGCCTCCTAGAGGCTGGAACAGAAAGGGGAATGGAATCTCCTTTGGGGCCTCTGGAAAGAATGCAGCCCTACCAACCCACTATGGACTTCTGGCCAAACGCGGGAACAAGGATCGTTATTGAAGTTGCAAGCATTGGAGCTGTTGTCCACCTCTTTGGACACACTTATCATCTCCTCATCTGATACCCTGCTGATACTCTGTCTCCAGAGCAGTTTGAAAGAGCAGGATCCAAGAGTTTTACCATGGGACCCATACAATCTCTATCCCAGTTCTTTTCTATAGAGGAAGCTACAGACTGTTCTCTTCTTTCAATGGGCTCTTTTTCCTCCCTCTCCCAACCTTTGGAGACGAAGTATGCAAATGCTTAGAGGACAGAATGACTTTTCCTCTCCCTTACCTGTATATTCTGAAGAGAAGAAAATGTGATATTAATCAGCCCAGGAAAGATTCAATTTTGAGTGATTTTTAAAATCCATATCCAATCAATCCATTCAAGACTGATATCTTTACCGACTGTGTTGCTCATTGAGCCAGGAACTGGAGGTACAAGGCTATCTCCCAAGGCACCCCATCTTTTACTTTTAAGCTGCCATGACTTTTTTCTAGCCTTCAACAGTCTACTCCCCTGGATTTTCAAAATAACCTCGTCTCTGGCTTTCTCTCTTTAGGTCATATCTGCAGGCTCTCCTTAAGTATGGCCAAGGCATATCTTTCAAGGCATATCAAGGCATCTAATATAGCTCCTAACCACATGTAGCTATGTAAACATACACTTAATAAAAATTAAAAACTCATTTTCTCAGCCTCACCAGTCATATTGCAAGCACTCGATAGCCACATGTGTTTAGTGGCCACCATACTGAACAATGCATAGATAGAACACTTTTTATCATCACAGAAAGTTCTAATGGACAGCCCCGTTATTAAATGGAAATCTGTTCAAGTCTCTGCTTCCCAGTTTAATGCCTCTATGTGCCAAAAAGAAAATACCCTTTTGTAGGGGGTATAGCTCTTTTGTGTGCTAGCCATTACCACTGTTAAGTGTCACCCTCCATCAAACATATGGCTCCATTTCTGGACCCCAGCCTCTTTCTCTGCCCCTGCTCTGCCACTCGTCATCCAAGTCTCAGCTCCTACTGCGTTCTCTGTGAAGCCTTCACTACTCTTCCCCTCTAGCTGAGCATTATGCTAACTGTGTTTAAATAGCAGTTTTTACTTTGTGTGTTTGAGCATTTGTCTTTCAATGGCTTATAAACTCCTTAGTGACAGGAACATATCCTGCACACATACACTTACATACACTACATACATATATAATATAAATACATGTGTATGTATTTGAATATATACATATATACAATATATATTTTTAATTGAATGAATCATTGACTATTCAAGTACCATAAAGTGTTAAGAAATATTCTCTCTTATGTGGATCCTGAGAAACTTAACAGAAGACCATGGGGGAGGGGAAGGAAAAAAAAAAGAGGTTAGAGAGGGAGGGAGCCAAAACATAAGAGACTCTTAAAAATTGAGAATAAACTGAGGGTTGATGGGGTTGGAGGGAGGGTGATGGGCATTGAGGAGGGCACTTGTTGGGATGAACACTGGGTGTTGTATGGAAACCAATTTGACAATAAATTTCATATTAAAAACAAACAAATAAATAAATATTCTAAGTCTCCTTCCTTAGAATTCTTTTCTAATAGATTGCTCTATCTTTGGAATTGATAAAGTGCAATCTTCTAACAGGCTGCCCAGTCACTTACAGAATGTAAGTTTGGATTCTGAAGAAAGGGTAGAATTATACTTACACACACAGCAAATTGTAATCCTTTTCAGAAAAGCTATATTGACATATAGCCACTAGATAGATCACTAGGTTCCCAACTACTATATAGAAAGGTAAATTTTGTGCCATGGATGTAACTTAATATAGCAGTCACGCAAAAGAACCTATCAGAAAAAAAATTTCCAAATAAAACACTTATTAGGGTTCAATTCTCTGTTCTACCTTATTCAATCAAATTGCTTCCCTATCTACAGTGAACAACCTAGTTTAATTTAGTAATGCAAATATCAGTGTAACTCACCAAGAAATCTTGGCAAAATCCCTAGTCTCTAAGGAATGATATTTTCATGGCTATTTTTTATAAGAACAGGATGTGTTATACACTGGAGAAAGTGAAAAAGTTGATGTTAATTTTCTTTACATCCACAGAATTTAACTTGAAATATACAGAATTTAGAACTAAGTGTTGAACAATTGAAGCTTGCTGGATATCATATTTCATGCTGGATTTACTCTTTATCTTAAACTGAAATAAATGGAATTGTATACAAATAATACCTGTCTCTTATTAGAGGCCTCCCATGTGGGGTGGCACTCTGCTAGAGGCCTCATTTATACTTCTCACTTAATTTCTACAAACCATCTTCAACATAGGTATTATTACCTCCATTTTCACATGATAAAACTGAGGCTCAGAAAAGGAAAGTAACTCATGCAAGATCGCACTGCTGGAAAAATGACAGAGTCAGGATGGGAAGACAAATCTGAGGCTAAAAGACAAATTTCATCATCTACTTCACATCTCCTCACAAGATAGTAACCTATCTATTCTATGTTATACTTTGAGGCTTAGGTGAATTTAGAAGGTGATGAACAAGATTTTTAAAGATAAGAAGAGTTTCTCTTAGAGGAAAAAAAAAAAGCAAACTACTAGATAATAGCAAAGAATGTAAGGCAGCTGTTCACACACAGACTTTAAATTCCACGCACCAGCACAGTTTGCCTCCTACTGGCCTTCCCTTGTCATTGTATGATCTCATGCAAATAGTAGAAGTGAAAGCAGAACAGAAAGATTTGAACCCTTTCCCCTCCTCTTGCTCCCATGTGACTTCCTTCAAAGTCTTGAAATTTACATGGAAGAACTTAAAAATAATAATTATATTCCATTATAACATGCTATACTAATGAAATATTAAAATCTCCCTTCTATTATAGGCAAAAGTCTGGCAGGATGTAAACAAGAGTGATAATAGTAGTTATGAGGAGCTCAATTTTATTGTCCTTAAACTCTAAATTGTAAAGGTATTTTGATATAATGAAAGTTACTTTTTAAGTAAATCAAGGATACAAATGGAAGAATTTTGGTTAATCTGGAGTAAGCTTCATTTTATTTTTGTTTTCTAGAAAAGAACTGGTTAATGATTCCTACTTCACTGGATTTTAAAGGTCAAATTCCCAGAGTCTCCAAGTAAAGATCTGAAGTACAATGTTTTGGGGGGAGAGTGGGAAATGGCCAAATCTAAAGAGAGGGAAGGTTAGCAAACATTTGGAGAAAAAGAGAATGACTGAGACCTCATTAGTGAAGGGACAGATAATGAACAGCCTGGAATGTTGTTTGAAGGATTAATGATGATTCACATAAGCGCATAGCACAGTGCATTATTTAAGAGTTGCCCTGCAAATGGCAGCTCCTGTTGAACTCTACTAATGCCCCGGCAGAATACAGAATAGTGACAGGCAGGCACCACTAAACTAGTAGACCAAGCTGAGTCCAAGATCTTGCACATCTATTGAAGCCAAGCAGGCCAAATAAGGGACAGAGTCCATGAAAATACACAAAGCCTGGAGAGTCCAATAGTGGGACTGGAGATCTCCCCACCGAGAAGTGAAGTTTATGAGAGACAGTCTGTGCCTTGAAGGACTTGCAATGTTAATCAGAACAGGGAAATTGGCATGGTGGTCAGGAGCAAGACTGACATGATGCTTGTCTGGTAAACAACTGAACAAAACTCATTAGAATTGCTTCTTTAATGTTTATTTTTACTTATTTTGAGAGAGAGCATGCATGAAAGTGGCAGAGGGGCAGAGAGAGAGAGAGAGAGAGAGAGAGAGAGAGGGAGAATCCCAAGCAGGCTCCACACAGTCAGTACAGAGCCCAACGCGGGCTCAATCTCATGAACTGTGAGATCACGACCTGAGCCAAAACCAAGAGTTGGATGCTTATCTGACTGAGCCACTCAAGCACCCCTGAATTGCCTCTTTCTAAGTCCTAAGAGCTAAGGGTAGGCTAGAACTCCAACGGGCAATTAAGTGTCTCGAGCTGCCAAAATTAGAGCAAATCTTGAGCTGGTGGCCAAGAAGACAGATTTGAGCCAATGAAACACTCATCCAGATCAATGGTTATACGTGATAATTCTGCTGGTGATTGTTTCTAAAACAATCTCTGCCATCTCTGCCCACATTTCTAGTCTGACTCCTCCCAAGACTGGTGTGTGCTATTCCATTTCTCAAGTGGTAGGTCCTGCTATAAATTCTCTTTGCCAAACAGTAACACTGGAGCCTCTGGGACCTGGTGCAAAGGCTCCACACCTCTCCAGGGGCTTCTTCCTGCTTTCCTCTCACCCCAAACCACTAATATCATTAGGGAAAAAAATACAAGATTAATTTTAAATGTAAAATTTGCCAACACAAATGACCAGAATAAAAGAAGTATTTCTTTTTAGTCATCATAAAATCAACTCACATTTGTCAAGCGCTTCTTGTATACAAACCACTTTCTATCCACTCATTTAACAAATATTTAATGAGGGTGTCTAGGTGCTGTTCTGTGCTCTGGAAGGGATGCTGCTGAACAACAGTGACTGGATTGCTATTCCTACAGAGCACTGTCTTCTATTGGGGGAGAAGATAATGGGGAACAGAATTAATAAGTAAACAAGATGAATTTAGATTCTGATAAATACCATGAAGCAAATAAAGCAAGTGAAATTACAATGCTCTACTTGAGGTGGTATAGTTGGGGAAGGCTTCTCTTAGATTTGAATTATGAGCTGAAATCTGAATTATGCAGGGACATGTCAAGTCTGAGGGACTGTTATTTAGTGAATGTCTGTGCACACTCCCTCACTTCATATGTTGAAACCTAATCCCTAAGGTGATATTTGGAGATGGAGCATTTGAGAGGTGGTTAGGCCCTCATGGCTGGGACTCACACCCTTATAAAAGAGACCCTATGATGATCCTCTATCATGTGAGGATGTAGCGAGAAACCAGTTCAGCCATCTATGAACCAGGAAGTGAGCTCTCACCACACTGTGAATTTACCAGTACTTTGATCTTGAACTTCTCAGACAGAGCAGAACAGTGAGAATGAATATCTATCATTTATAAGACACTCAGTCTGTGGTATTTGATTTTATAGCATTTTTGTTACAGCAGCTTGAATGGACTAAGACAAGGACCAAAGTTAAAGGCAGAAACACTGGTGCAGAGCCCCTAAGAAGGGAACACCTCACATGCTCCAGGAACAGAAGAGGGCTGATGAGAGCCAGGAAAGTTTAGAGGAGGCGCAAGCACAATGGTGAAGAGCTTGGCATGGATTTTTCAGAGCAGTAGGAGTCACTGGCAGTTTCTAAACAAGGACGTGACAAGATTCCCATTTCCAGACTGTCATTCAGGCTACTTTATGGCAACTAGCTTAAAAAAGTAGAAGCACGGACACGTGAAGGTGCGGCCTGCATAGGGCCAAATGTGGGAGCCAGGCATCTTTGGAGGAAAAATCAATCTGCACCACAACCCTATGAGATAGGCACTATTATTTCCTTCATATTATAGATGAAAAAATGAAGCCTGAAAGAAATTGATCAAAGTCACACATGTGGATAGGAAGCGTCACAGTGAGACCAAGCCCAGAGACGTGTGGGCTCCAGAGCCTGCCCTCCTAACCACTGCTGCACTGGCTCACCATTGCCATGGTGTTCTATTCTCTCAGACAGAGACTTAGTCTTGGCAACAGACCCTAATGGCTTAAACATTCTAGAAGTGAAAATTTTTTGTACTTGTAAGAAGTATATAAGCTTTCCAGAGAAGAAAAAATTACCTGGGACTTCTAACAAACAGGCTCCTTTTCTTCTGAATGATTTTCCAGTAGTTTGGGGCTACAACACTGATGATATATATTTTTCTAATTTTACTGATTCTCAAGTTGGCTAACACACAGTGTAGTCTTGGCTTCAGGAGTAGATTCCAGCGATTCATCACTTACATATAACACCCAGTGCTTATCCTAAGTGCCCTCCTTAATGCCCATCACCCATATTCCCCTTCCCCATCAACCCTCAGTTTACAACACTGGTGATATTAATGCCAACTGCCTCCCAGCCATCTCTTCCTCTATGTACTAGAGATAACATTGGCCAAATGTGCCGAGTTTCCTGATTCTCTATCAAACAATTCCAGGAAAATACAATGAAAGGAGAATGAAAAAAATACAAACGTCGGCTTTGTTACTAAGTTCAAGTGCTGGTTTTCTTTTAGGACTATCTTATTTCCATGGAGGCCAATGCTTTTTTCCAACGTGTGATTCTCGCCCTGGAACTTTCCCCTTACGGGATATTAAACATGACACACCTGTCCCTCTGCGATAACAGGAGTAGGTAAGAGGTTCAATCAATCACACTTTCCCAGCACTTGTGCTCAGGGAGAATCCCTTGCTCAGGATTATTGCTAGGCTGCTCTGAAGATTACCGACATTTATGTCGGACAGGAAAAGATTGCTTATCTTGCTCATTGAGACCCAATGTCTTCGCTTGCAGCTCCAAAGGAATTCTGTATGACCTCATGAGCTGCCACTAGCAGTTATTTTCACCTGCGTGTGGGGGTGGCATTTGGCATAAGAACACTTTGCAGAACAAGAGAACGTTAACGGCACAATTAATAAACTGCGTTACCTTTTTAAAATAGGGTCTATTTTTACATTTATTCCTGAGTTGGGAAAAGTGTCTCATTCGAGAAGTTGCTGTTTTCACTGATCAAAGACTAAAATCCAACTGCCTGCTTCTGCTGGGGACACATTTCCTACATTCTCCTTGGAGATTTAACCTGACTTTCAGAGTTAAGTATATTAAGCAGGGCCACAATGAAGAGCAATGCTTACATGTTCCTGGTATGAAGTAGACTTTAGGGATTAGAGGAAATTAGTAGTATTTAGCCCATTAAAGGGCCTCACTTTTAGGGGTGCCTGGGTGACTCAGTCAGTTAAGCGTCTGACTTCAGCTCAGGTCATGATTTCATGGGTTCGTAGGTTCGAGCCCACGTCGGGCCCTGTGCTGATAGCTCGGAGCCTGGAGCCTGCTTCAGATTCTGTGTCTCCCTCTCTGCCCTTCCCCGACATGGGTTCTGTCTCTCTCTCTCTCTTGAAAATGAATAAACATTAAAAACAATTTTTTTAAAGAGCCTCACTTTTAGCAAATTCTGAGGATGCTGAACTTCAGCTCTTTATCCAATTTGTAAAGGTTTGTACTAAACATGGAGAATTTGGCAGGGATCACCTATAAATGAGCTTTGTACCTGATTTGTATCCTAATGATTCCAAGTCTGCTTTTTATGCTCTTCAGACTGGTGAATCCCAGTCTTTCTGCAAGGAAATTAAGTCGGAATATCTGGGACAGTTCTTTGGCTCTGGAAAGATTGCTTTTGCAAGCCTGTCCTGGAACCACTTAGGGGACAAAAATGCTGAAATAGAACTTAACTTTAAGTTAAGTGTTGTAGATTTTGTCATTTTTAGCTAAAATAGGTTCTTTAATTTCCTTTTTATTTCTTTGTAAGTTTTAGAGAATCTATGGTGAGAGATAATTACATTTCTCAATTTTTTATTTTAAATTTATATTGACGACTTCAAAGAGATTGATGTCTGCCAGCTGTGCAGTCTGTGGGGCTCTTGTCCTGCCAGTGTGTTCTGAGCAGGATGAGGCAGAGCAGAGCGAGAAGCCATATGGAGCTAATGTTACAGCAGCTTGTTGTAACCAGGCAAGCAGCAGACACAAAGGGCTGTGTTGCTGGGGTTTCTCTCAAAAGGCAGCAAGTGCACACTAACAGCTTGGTATGGAGAATAAGAAACACAAGTGACTCAGATAAGAGATGTAGGGAGGCTGATGAGGAGAAACCACACTGAAGACTCAAGACAGACTCCGTGGCTGTGACAAGAATGTGGCGCCATGAAAAGTGGAAAGATAAATATCTCATGGATGGACCATCTGTCCTGGAAATCCTTCCAACATGGTTGAGAGGATTATATTTTGAAAACAAGATATTCTCTCTTGGCCCTTTATCTCTGGAAGGTCTTAGCATATACCCCTACAGATATAGGGACAAAAATGTCATCAAAGAGACTGAGCCACAGCCATCTCCAGCAGAGTTGATGGCAAAGGTGGAAAAGGGCAGCATGGCAGGAGTGGCTTCTGGCTAAAGGAAAGAACAACCTGGGTTCTGCTTGCAACATGGATGGGATTGTTCTGGATGGGGTTACTGGTTGGGTTCAAATGTGGCATAAGCACAGAATTTCCAATGTAAAAAAAGCAGAACATGAAATTTGTCATTTGAAAAATGGTTAATTTGGGGTAATGGCATTAAGAAGTCCACAGTCTTGAAGGCGATATGTGGCCTTGGCCCCTAAGCTGGGGCTGGGGGGAAAGTCTTCATGACAGATAGTGTCCAGTAGGGTTGCCTTATGTAAATGTATTCAAGGCTGGCTGTCCAGAGTCAGTTGCTTTGACTGAATGTTCAAAATATCAGTTTCCACCTAGAAAAGTCAACCAGAATATGGACTTAGGTTGAATAAGGCCTGACTTCCAAAGTTTTTGTCCGATATTTGTTGATACTAATTATCAAATTTTTCCTGATCACCTCACTGACAGCAATTCATAGGAAAGAGAGAGACAGAGAGATTCTGTGTAGGCCTTGATTCACCCTTAACTACAAGCCACACGAAACTGACTCAAAACAGGTTTACCATAATTCTTCATTTGCAAAATTTGACAAAAATGGGGTAATAGTAGTCAGTAAATTACTTCTTTCTCTCATTGCATGTTATGGAAACTTTTTTTTTTTTATCGGTTGATCTCAATTGGCAAGCAATTATCTTAAAGGCATGGAACAGTCCCAACAATGGGAAATATGGCAGACAAAAAAGGATGGCTTAAAACTCCTCCAGTCTCTGGGGCAACCACCTGGCTCTGGGCTTGGACTGGTGGGATGTTCAGTCATCTGATCACCTCACAGAAAAATCTGACTCATCATCTAATCAGAACTTGCTGTGTGCTGAGTGAATACTCAGCAAGAAGGCAGTAGTAATAACATTCATCCATTCGCATTCACATATATTTATCTGACAGGCACTGTGCTAAACTCTGGGATTCCAGTGGTGACCAGGACACAGTCCCTGCTTTCCAGGAGCCCAGTTCATTTAAGGAGACAGTCTAAATGGGCCATAATGATATACTGGTGTAAGTATTACATAGAAGGGTGGTTCTCTATTACTTTTCTTCCCCAAAAGCATGAGAAATCTGACACTGTCCTATTCGTGTTTAGAATGTGTGCAGTGCTAGGGGCAGTAGGAGTGGGGAAGAACATAGAGAAAGGATACGCAGAGGGTATTCTGAGAGCAAAGGTGATACCTAGCACTGCATTATATGATCAGGAAAAGCTTTTAGAGGAAGAGCTCTCTGAACTGAAACCTAAAGCAGCTAGCCAGAATCAATAATCCTACCTATTTTGGAAGTGTGCCTAAAGGTAGCACTAAGATAAAGAAGATCAGAGCAGAAGACCTGAACTTTGCTTTCTGGTGAGAGTGAAAATAGAAGGTCTCTGGACTTGAAAACACCAGGCACAGTTCACAGCAAGAATATCATAAATAAACAAAAGATTAGGTGAAATGTTCCCTCTCACACTATAGCATTTTGATCTCTTACCAATGCCTCCATTGGTTGAACCTAACAGGAAGCTAAAAGGAACCTGGGGATCCCAGATGATGTGGTCCATAGCAATCAGCTTCCAGGTCATTGAAAGGGTAGAGGATGGTTCTGGAGAGACACACGCAAAATAACCACACAGCCTTTGGTTAGTTTTTAAGTGTTAACATTTGAAAACAAGCAGAAAGTCAATGCCATAAAAAAAAAAACACAAAGCAAATATCATTAATATTCTCTGAGTGATTAGAGAATATGTTTCATCCCAAAAATATGATTTAAAAAGCTGAAAAAGGAAAATGCAGAAAACAAAAAAGATGTTTGGAAGTTAAAGTCAGAATAACAACAATGAAAATTTTTATACGATTAGTTTTAGTTTTGGCCTGAAAACCACTGAAAATGTTGATTTTCATGTTAGGTTGATGTGGAGTAAAACCGACAGCACATGGAACAGTCTAGACTTAGAATTTGGGAGACATAAGGGCCATAAGAACATAATCTCCATTAAAAAAATATTGGGCAAGAAAATTGGATTAATTCAAGTCATGCAATTAGAAGACTGAAGCAATTTTGTCTTGTTCTTCAAATCTAAGGTGACTCACTTCATAATTGGGTAACATATATTCTTGTGTTGCATAGGTTTTTGTTATTTATTTAACACAACTCTAAAGTATTTGAAAAATATATAAGGAGGCTTCTAGAGCAAAGGGTTACACTGCGTATTCCCTTTAATGTCGAAGTCGTTGAGAATGCCCTGACGCTGGTCTAAAAGTAAGGAAAGGATATGCTTTGCCTGAGGACCTCATGAACTTCATGGGGGAGACAATGACTGGATCATTTGAGATTCCTGACCCCCTGAAACAATATCCCTCAACAACTGGAGGGGATGAGGCAAGCCATTAGCCTCCCAGTCAGAGTATAAGGTGATAAAGTTGAGTTAAACAGCTACATTCACTCAGACTTTCCCTTTATTTGGCCATAAGGAACATAGGTCAGATTTTTAAGAAAATGGAGCTATTAACAAATGCACTGATTAAGAGAATGAGAAGATAAGCCTCAGACCAGGTAAATGTATTTGTAAAATATATCTGATAATGAACTATTATCCAGAATATATAAAAAAAAGCTCTTAAAATTCAACAGTAATAAAACAAACAACCCACTTAAAAAGACTCTGACACCTCACCAAAGAAGATATACAGATGGCAGATAAGGATATAAGATGCTCCACATCCTGTGTCATCAAGGAAATACAAATAAAAAACCAGTGAGATATACTACACGCTTATGAGAGTGGCCAAAATCCAGAACACAGACAACACTAAATGCTGACAAAGATGGGGAGCAGCACAAACTCTCCTTCATTGCTGGTGAGAATGAAATATAATAGAGCAACTTTGGACAGCGGTTTGACATTTCCTACAAAACAAATACACTGATTCTTTGCAAAAGAGCTGTATCTCCTGAAGTCTGCTAGTTATGTAGGATGCAGATTTGGTTTGCTGTGTAGTTTTTTTTAGTGTTTACTTATTTATCTTGAGAAAGAGGGAGAGCAGAGGAGGGACAGAGAGAGAGGGAGAGAGAGAACCCCAAGCAGGGATCTGCACTGTCAACTCAGAGCCTGATGCGAGGCTCACACTTACAAACCATGAGATCATGACCTGAGCCAAAATCACGAGTCGGATGCTTAACCGACTGAGCCACTCAGGCACCTCTCTGCTGTGTAGATTTGAAAGACCACATAACATGAATAGTAGAAAAATCATTCTTTCCTACTTTTAGCATGGAAATTATTCACATTGAAGAGGAGAGCACCTATGACTATGACAGTAGAAGATAGCAGGAGGAGATTTCACAAGGAAATTCACCATTAAGTGTCACCCAGAATTAAGGTCACACAAACCTAAGGGGGAGAGAGAGAGGCTATACTGATGCCTTTGGTCGAAAGAAGAGGTGAATTAGCAGGGTTGCCACATTCAGTGTGCACGTCATTCGTGCACAAGGACATCTAGCCAAAGGAATTAGAGCAAGGTGGAGATCCAGCTGTGGCTCCACTCTTCATCTTCCTGAAGAAAGGGCTCCTTTCCCTACTTTGCACAAAGATTCTGAATGGGATAAAGGCACTGACAGTTTCACGGTCTTTCATAAGCACATTTCAGTCAGAACTGAGGGTTCTGGGGGCTGTTGCTTCAGTAGTTTCACTGATGGGAAGAGACCAAACCCTAAACCAGAGATTTGGGGTTTGATGTCTGTTACTATTACTCTACTGTAAGCCCTGATTGAGGAGGCTGGGGAAATGTAGGTCACGTACATTAGATATTAATTTAGTTAGAAGTCTTTATTTATACTTTTACGAAAAGGACTTTACTATGTATAAAACTTAGGCTTCTTCTTCTTCTTCTTCTTCTTCTTCTTCTTCTTCTTCTTCTTCTTTTAGTGTAAAGTTAATTTAAGGTGACTTTCCAGATAGGAATGTACATTTTAATTTCCCATCCTTCGTCCCCTCCCCACCTTTTATTTAAGACTACCATGACATTAACAGTATGTGGGAAGTTATTTAATCTGCCTTCAAAGAGCTTTTATAATTTGGTTTTGAAGTGTGGAACAGTACACTTTATTTTAAACGTTCAGAACATTATGTAGTTCTAGAAGATTAAAAAAAAAGATTTTTTTAAAAGCAAAGGTGCTAAATACAGCAATTTATTTCCAATGGCATTACATGCTGCCTATTGAGATTGTTTTTCAAAACACACACACATTCAATGTTATGTGTTAATCAGACCCCTGTTCAATATGAAAATGATTAGGGCATAAACATTTCATAATAGAAAGTTATGATTGAATGATATCTTCTGACTTGCTCTGTAGAACAGATAATCAAGTTGTCTTTCAAAGACTGAACCTGCAGTGAATGTTTTACTTGGGAAATAAATGAAATTGATTATATATTCTAGACAAAAAAACACACACACGCACACTGTAATTACTTTCAATCTCCTCATAAAATGTTTCTCCACTAGCAGAGATTCTCAAAATTGTTAGAAAATACAAGAGGATGAGAGCAAGAGCATATTAATCATAGGAATTAGAAGTGGACAAGGCCTCTTGGGTTGGTCCACCCTTGTCTTGACAAGATGTGCCTCATGTACGCAGCTCAGTCTAACACAAAGAGACCTAAGTCATGGGCTTCACTGCTTCCCTCAAGGTAATCCTGCACTGGTACCTTCACTGACTTTCAGGAGACAATGGGGGCTCCACGTGAGACTCACAAATAATCATTTTCTAAAACCGCCAGTCTTTGAAATATCTCTTTGGCCTGAAAATCATTTCGAAATAATTCTTTTTGCAGAGCTGACCTGTCTCCATGATTTACCTTCTTCTGTGGCCCTCTCTGTCACTAGACCTAAATACAAGTATCGCTTATGTCAAGCTTTGCCCAGAGGATGGGGCAAACCTGTGCAGTCCTATGGCAAGACTGAAGTTGTCTATACTTTGGTTCTGCTCTCTCCACTTCAACCTATTAGGGCCTTCCTTCTTTTCAAAAGATGATCTACACAATGCGCCAGTCAGGCCACCATCTTGTCTTTGCCTTTTAGCCCCTCACTGCTCTTCCATTCTGTATCTCATTGCTAACTCACCAAAACCTTTTCACTAAATGCTTTGGGAACACATTTCCAGTCCCTCAAAAGCTTTCCAGAAAGTTTTTTCTCTCTCATCAAACTGATTAAATATTTCTCGTTATTCAGTTATTTTTATCCCATATCCATGATTTTTGCTATAGCCTCATGCCATCTGTATTAAAATGGGACTCATTCTCAGTTTGAGCTGAGGCAGAAATAGTCCCATTTCAACCAATGGAATAAACCAATAGGTGCAAAGCACTTACCTCTCAAAGTAAGGTGCTGCCTGACATGATAGGATATTTTGAAAATAGTTCATTCATCCTCAGCCCTTACCTTCTTCAAGGATATATATGCATTGACCAAATGGGACAAGAGGTCATTTTCCCTCCCGTCCCTCAGCCTCACTTAGAGAGGTGGGGTGGAGAAGGAGAGATGGAAGATGTGCCATTAAAAGCACAAACTGGAGTTTGGAATGGGGAGGGCAGCTAGAAAAGGAATGTTTCTTTGATTAAGGAAGCTGTAGCCACGTCTTCCTTTGTGAGGGAACTTTTGAGAAACTTTTAAAAATAGGTCCCCATGAAATCACCTCTCTGGGGATCTGCCATATTCACAGGTACTGTTGTCAGATACAACCCTCCCTTCCCAGAAAATATGAGAGGAGTTGAAGGCAGCTGGTATGGGGTAGGAAAAGGAGAAGGAAATGAGCTGGTGTTGGGGAGACGAAATTTATCCTTATGCTCACCCTGCTGTAGACTGTCCAGTCTGAAGCAGCACCAAGATGGCAGAGGAAAAAGCTTTCCCTTCAAAGCAAATTTAGTTTTGGTAATTAAACTGTGTGGCTCTTTTATTTTATTTATGTTTATTTATTTTGAGAGAGGGAGTGTGTGTGTGCACACATTTGAGCAGGCAAGGGGCAGAGAGAGAGGGTGAGAGAGAATCCCAAGCAGGCTCCACACTCAGTGCAAAGCCTGATGCAGGGCTCACTCTCATGAACTATGAGATCATGACCTGAGCCAAAATCAAGAGTTGGATATTTAACTGACTGAGCCACCCAGGTGCCTCAAATTGTGTGACCCTTTTAATTATTGAACTGATGCTGCTGTTTGGACTCTAAGGGACAGAGAGTCTTTGTACTATGTAACAGTATCCAGAACAAGTTATGGGTTTGCCCAAGGGCAGCAAGATTATAAATCAGATACAGAAGAACGAGTGGGTTGGGAAGAGAAGAGAGAAGAGTTGTTTTCTTCTTTCACTGTATGAGATCTCACTCTTTCCACATAGCACACCGTTTGTATTTGTGATGGCTGAGACCTTTTAAACTTGGTGTCCAGAGCTGTTACATGTGCACAAGTTCATCAAAGCCCCAGTAAGAGAAAACAGGGTCAAATGTTTCCAGGTCAAAGGAGGCATAAGAATGTCCTGTCTGTTGGTCATATTTAAAGATTCAGAGTTCTGGGTAGAATCGTACTCATGAACATAAACTTATTATTTTTTTCTTAAACCACTTATTTTTTTAATCAGCGTTTCTTAAAAATATGATTTCATATAGTAAAATTCACACTTTTTAGGGGCATACTTTTAGGTATTTTGATAAATGTACTCATTCATGTAACTATTACCACAATCAAGATATAGAAAATTTTTATTGCTGCCAGAACTTTGCTCATGTCCCTTTGCAGTCCATCCCGACTCCTACTGCCAATTCCTGGCAACCACTGATCTGACTTCCTTCCAAGTAATTTAACCTTTTCCATAATATCATACAAATGAAATCACACAATATGTAGTCTTCCCTACCTACCTTCTTTTACCTAATGTAAAACTTTGAGACTCATCCATTTTATGTGTATCAATTAATAGTTTCTTCCTTTTTATTACTGAGTAGTATTCGAATGTAAGGATACATCACATTTTCTTGATCCATTCATCCAGTGGATAGATATATGGATATTTTTCTAGTTCTTGACAATTATGAATAAAGCATTTTCCTTTAAAATTTTAAAAATTTTGGGGCGCCTGGGTGGCGCAGTCGGTTGGGTGTCCGACTTCAGCCAGGTCACGATCTCGCGGTCCGTGAGTTCGAGCCCCGCGTCAGGCTCTGGGCTGATGGCTCAGAGCCTGGAGCCTGTTTCCGATTCTGTGTCTCCCTCTCTCTCTGCCCCTCCCCCGTTCATGCTCTGTCTCTCTCTGTCCCCCAAAAAATAAATAAACGTTGAAAAAAAAATTAAAAAAAAAATTTCTTGAGCTTCGTCTTGAGCAATAGGTTGAAGGTATTAAATTACACATGTGTTGAATTGCATATATTTACATACATAGACATTAATATAAATATATAACTATTAATATGAAACCATGTGTGCATTTTTCAAAGCCATTCATCTCAGAAAGGCTAGTGCTATGTATACCATGTCTTAGGAAACAATGATATATTGAATTCTTTCTCCCCAGCTCCACTGTGTTCCCAGATTGCACAGCAGGTTTGTTAAAGATGGTGGTTCCTTCTGCACTCCCTGATGCAAGAGGCCAAAACCAGCCCTTTCCTAGCTCTTGGTGCTTTTTCTTTCTAGAGAGTTTCTTTCCCAGAAACCTATGATAAACCTCCAGGCTTTGAAGCTCATTCCTTTATGGAACAGACGTGGGAATCAAGGAAATCACATTCTCATTGGAAGGCGTGAGCACCTATATGTAAAAATAAGGTCTGATACATTCGTTTAAAAAAACTGTTCTTTTTGTTTTAAAAAAGAGGAAATATATTTGAAATACTAATGAACCTATATCACAGCAAGTAGAGGTAATTCATTTAAGAATTTTTTCCTACAATTCAACTTCATCCTATTCATTTTTCTTCTGTCAGTGTCTTACTGGGAATCACCTCTAGAAACTATTGGCAACGAGCAAAAACCCTAATATGAGAAGTATGTGAGAAAAACTGGTTTCTTTACAGTTTGGTGACAAAATCTCAAGTACAAACTATTTGCATTCAATTTTCAAATTAACAGAGTTTGTCCCCATGTCGTCAGAATGCAAGAAATTATTCTATTTGAGTGGGAACTTTTACTATTTCTTGAGAGTCAACATTCATCTTTCAGATGAAAAGCATACTTTTATTTTTCAGTTTTGTTTTACTGAGAAGACTATTAAACATTCTGAGTTACCTGTGTTTATTGCATCACCAGTAGTGTCCTTTCTGCATCTTTCTCAAAACGGTGAGACCAACCCCAGTTTTCTAGGTGAAGTCTCACAGACCTAAGCTTTGATGCATATAAAACTAATTCATGGTCTATTTGTTTTTTCACTTCGGTGCAGCCTTTATAACTCTTTTTTTTTATATAACTCTTTTGTCTATAAAATGAAGCAGGTACTGTACCTCCACCCCACAAATAAGGCAGGTGAGAGAAGAGATGTGCCTTGATTAATGAGTTGGATTTTATATAATGTATTGAGGAGAGACTTCACTGTGTATTATGGGAAGGAACAAGACTGCAAGTAGAGGTTCAAGGCTGACAATTGAAACAAGGGGCACCAGGACCAGGAGGGCCAGGGCTGCAGTCTTGGGTTGGAGCTGCCAAGGAGTTCAGTAGGGGAGAAAGGAGAAAACGAGAGAAGGAATGTCTGAGAAGCAGTAGCTGTAAATGAACCTGGGTACTACTATGGACTGGAAATTCAAAGTCAGAGATGGGCAAGAGTGAGGAGGTTAGTGTCAAGGAAGGAAGGACATATAGAAGAGCTAGAGCTTTAATGGAGCTTAAAGCTGAGCGAGAATCCTATTGGTCCTACCTATAAATGTTGGAAGGACCTAATAAGATGCGCTGGATATTGCTATATGACCAGCTCTCCCTTACTTCTCACAGCTACTTGTGGGACAATTCTGCCATTATTTATTAAAGTTAATGTTACTTAAAGCTGAATTGTGTCTTCTCCAAAATTTATGTGGAAGTCCTAATCTCCAGCACCTCAAAATGTGACCATATTTAGAAACATGGCCTTTAAAGGTGTGTTTAAGTTAAAATGAGGTAATTAGGGTGAGCCTAATTCAATCTGACTGATGTCCTAATAAGAAGAGAAAATTTGGACTCACAAAAAGATACCAAGGACACATACACACAGAGGAAAAACCATGTGAAGACACAGTGAAAAGACGGCCACCTGCAGGTCAAGGAGAGAGACCTCAGGAGAAGCCAAACCTGACACCTTGATTTGGACTTCTAGCCTCCAGAGCTGTGAGAAAATAAATTTCTACTGCTTGAGCCACCCAGTCTGTGGTATTATTATGAAAGGCCCAGCAAGCTGACAGTCATCATATAGATTGTTATATATTTTATAGAATCAGAAGAGATTCATAGCAATTAGTTAGTGGAGGGGATCCTATAGATATATATTATCCCTTTATCTCTTATAAGAAGGAATAAATCAGGCTGCCTGAGGATGCCAATGAACACTTATGGTGAGATCTCTGTGTAGACTCATTTAATATACAGAACCGGCCTTCCAAAGCTTGCTTCCTGTATATACAAAAACACTGCCCCAACTCACTAAAGTCAACAACTACCACTCACTATGTCTAAGTAATATGCAACTGATTGGAAAGATCAGAAATCTTTAAATATATCTCTAAAATCTTTGACTTAGTCTATATACAGCTGAAAGGTGAAATGGCATAAGCGATATTTTATATGCAGATTCCAACTGAGTATAATTACACTTCATCATATTTCCTATATCCTTAGACCTCAGCCTCTTCTTTGAAAGAGAAAAAAATTAGAAATGAACCACTATCTACTTCATTGATATTGAAAAGGCAAATGGGATGTCCTAGACTTTGATTATACAAAAATAATGGACTTCTAGCAAAGAGCAGAGGGAATGGAAATGAGAAAAAAAAAGTGCTTGGCTAGGAACTCTGAAACTTAATAGAGCTTTAAAATAAATTCATCATTAACAAGCTCTGAATAATTTGAAGAAATTATTCTGAAAAAATGAAAGAATAATATCCAGGAAAATAGGTAGAAAGAAAAAGTAATAACACAGAGGAGAAGGGGCTTCATATTTATCAGTTGAAAACATCTGAGCAAATAAATTATGGCTTAGGAGAACCAGCACCCTCTAGATTCCACATGACCACATTATAAATGAAATCTTGGAAGTCAGCTTATATGGAAGTTGGGGAATGTCTATACAGCTGACCTCTGAACAACACAGGGCATAGGGGAACTGATCCCTACTCTGTATAGTCAAAAAACTACAACTTTGACTCCCTCAAACTTAACTACTATTGGCCTACTGTTGACCATAAGCCTTACCAAACACATAAACAGTTGATAAATACATATTTTATATGTTATATGTATTATATATTTTTGCAATAAAGTAAGCTATGGAAAAGAAAATGTTATTATAAAAATCATAAGGAAAAGAAAATACATTTACAGTATTGTACAGTAAAAAAACCCACATATAAATGGACCCACATGGTTCAAACCTGTGTTGTTCAACAGTCAACTGTACTTACTTTTACCTATTTTATCTCTCTTCCTTTCTTCTCACCCATATACCAAATACCATGTTTTCTTCCATCTGGTTTATAGATTTCCTAAAGAAAAGATAACTCTGACAAAGCAGAGCATTTTATGAAATATCTGCTTGACTTCTTAAGGAATTCACATCTCAGGAGGTCAACAATAGGGGTAACTATTGACATGGATGAAAACCTCCAATAAGATAGCAAAGGACACATTAAAACTCATCGACATAAAAGCACATAATGAGAGATTTTAACATGTGTGACTCAGACACTCATAAATCAAGTAGATAAAAATCATTAAGCATATGGAAGAACTGAATCACCTAAGCTTCATGTCATAAATATATATGTATTCACTGTACAACTAAATGACAGTGAATACACAATTTTCAAGCACATGGAATATTTACAAAAACTGATCTCACAAAGGAAGTCTTGAGGCATTTTAAAGAGTTAATGCTTTCCCTGACCTTAAAGTAGCAAAGATCTTAAAGATGACCCTTATTAAGACCAAAAAAATTTAAAACAATCAAACAAAGAGAGAGAGAGAAAGAGAGAGAGAGAGAAAAGGCGAAGGAAAATCTTCACAGAGAGATTTGATATAGCTTCACCGAAGGGAATGAGAGAAGACCCCAGTGTCGTGAGATACTTTATGACTGTGGATACGATGATTTGGTATTGCAGAGATGTTGATTCTCTTCATATTTGGAACGTGTACAACAGGCTGGAGTTTAGAATTCAGAGCATACAAAGAGCAAAGAACTTGTATTAACAAAAACAAAAAGACAATCCCATAGAAAAATAAGCAGAAAATATGAACAGATAAGTCAAAGAAAATGAAATGAAGTGGCCAATAAACATTTCAAAGAAAATCAATTTCATTAGTAATCAGAAAATTTCAAATTACAATTAAAGCCTTTCTTTTTATATCCTTTTAAACAACAACAACCACGCAACATCTGACAATACCAAATTTTGGAAGGTTGTGAGGAAGTAGATACATATATATTGTTGCAGCCCCTCTCAAAGGTAATTTGGCAGGATCAATTAAACCTGGGTACATGTCTTCCTTAACCCAGCCATACAATAACAATGGTAACAGTATTAGCAGCAATGGCTCACAGGCTTAGAGTGCCTACTTGGTAAAGACACTTTTCTTTTTTTTTTTATGTTTATTTATATATTTGAGAGAGACAGTGGGCACTAGTGAGGGAGGGGCAGAGAGAGAGGGAGAGAGAGAATCCCAAGCAGGCTCCATGCTGTCAGCGCAGAGCCTGACAAAGGGATCGATCTCATGAACCATGAGATCATGACCTGAGCCGATATCAAGAATCAGGTGCTTAACCAGCTGAGCCACCCAGGCGCCCCAATAAAGACACTATTCTAAATCTATTCTTGTATGTAAGTTCATCTGATTCCAACAACAACCTGATAACATAGGAACTATACTTATTCTCATTTCAAGGATGGGGAAACTGAGGTGCAGAGAGATGAACACCTTAGCCAAGGTCACACAGTGGACAAGTGTCAGAACCAGGACTTGATTTGCAACTGTTTGGCTCCCAAACGCTTTCTTTTAATTATCCCATCATGCTGCCTGTCTCGGACAACAGTACTTTGTGTACACACAGTTACATGTACCAAAATATTTTTCAGCAGTATTTAGAATGAGAAAAATAGGAAGCAAAATAAATGCCCACCGATATGGTATTAGTTAAATGAAATAGGTCAGAATAATGTTTTTGCTTAAAGCTGAATTAGTACATGTAACAATGTGGATAGATCTTTAAAAAATCACAGCATGATAAAAACATGTTTCAGTATGACACTATTTACATGTAAAATTTGATAACATACTATAATTTTCAATGGAATAATATGTATGTAAATCTATCAATAAATGAGCCAAAAAGATTAAAACCAAGTAGGATTAGAAGTAAAACTGAGGGGAACCTAGGTGACTCAGTCACCTAATGATTTCCTGCACTCAGTAAGCTTCTGACTTTGTCTCAGGTCATGATCTCACCATCCATCTAAAAAGAAAAAGTGGGTGGGAATGCAAATTGGTGCAGCCACTCTGGAAAACAGTGTGGAGGTTCCTCAAAAAATTAAAAATAGACCTACCCTATGACCCAACAATAGCACTGCTAGGAATTTACCCAAGGGATACAGGAGTACTGATGCATAGGGAAACTTGTACCCCAATATTTATAGCAGCACTTTCAACAATAGCCAAATTATGGAAAGAGCCTAAATGTCCATCAACTGATGAATGGATAAAGAAATTGTGGTTTATATACACAATGGAGTACTACGTGGCAATGAGAAAGAATGAAATATGGCCCTTTGTAGCAACATGGATGGAACTGGAGAGTGTGATGCTAAGTGAAATAAGCCATAGAGAGAAAGACAGATACCTTGTGTGTTCACTCTTATGTGGATCTTGAGAAACTTAATAGAAACCCATGGGGGAGGGGAAGGAAAAAAAAAAGAGGTTAGAGTGGGAGAGAGCCAAAGCATAAGAGACTGTTAAAAACTGAGAACAAACTGAGGGTTGATGGGGGGTGGGAGGGATGGGAGGGTGGGTGATGGGTATTGAGGAGGACACCTTTTGGGATGAGCACTGGGTGTTGTATGGAAACCAATTTGACAATAAACTTCATATATTGAAAAAATAAAAAATAAAACAATACTTCAAATTGTAAAAATAAACAAATAAATAAATAAAAATAAAAAGTGAAAATCAAATAGTTCAAATGCTTATAATAATTTATTCTATGTGGTTGATAGATAGGTGATAGTTATGTTCCCCCTACTTTATTCTGTGATTTTTTTAAGTTTCCAACTTTAAAAAAGAAATACAAACCAATAAGAATAAGGAGAAAGAGGACGAAATAAAGGAAAAAATGTAAGGGAAGGGCAGTGCCAAAAATGAAGAGGTTTCTGATAAGCTCATATTTTCAAAGCTCACATGTATCATTTTAGGAGATGCATATACTGGAGGAAAGAAAAGGAGAGTGACATGAACTTCCTGGTGTTCGAAAAATTGGCAGCAAGAGCAAACATGGGATGGTAATAAACACATATGTAAAAACAAATTAGTCTGATTGCTTTGTTTGCTTTTTGAGTTTTGTTTGTTGTGTGTGTGTGACAGTTTGTGTGTGTTTTCTACTTTGGAGAGGGAAGATCAAAGAAGGAATATAGTCTGTGTAGCATACAGTGTAAGCTCACAGAAAATGGAAATAAAATCAAGCATTTGAAATCCAATTAAAGATGTATTAGAAAATAAATATGGAAGGCATAACTAATGTGTTCTGTGCCAGGAACAAAATTTACAAAGATTTTTTTTTTAGTTTTTTTAAATGTTTATTTATTTTTGAGAGAGAGAGAGACAGAGAGACAGACAGAGACAGACACAGAGTGCGAGCAGTGGAGGGGCAGAGAGAGAGGGAGACACAGAATCTGAAACAGGCTCCAGGCTCTGAGCTGTTAGCACAGAGCCCGATGCAGGGCTCAAACTCACAAACTATGAGATCATGACCTGAGCCAAAGTGGGACACTCAACCGACTGAGACACTGAGGCACCCCTACAAAGACCCTACAAGCTAGAAGCTAACAAGATACTATTTATCAAGGAGAATTCATTCACTTTATTATGTGAGTAAATGGGTGGGGGTGGGGTATATTTTTGTGCTCTATGGAGGATAGAAAGATAAATGAGGAGTCACTGCCAGGGATGATATTAAAATTATTTAACCACTGGTATGGTACTAGCACCAACCAATTAGAATGGAAATAAACCATCAGTATGCTCATCCATGCCATGGTCCCCACCTTCATGAAACTGGTGATGTAACAGGAAGAATAAGAAACACATAATGATGCAAGCCAGGATGTGATGTATCTTAAAATATTGTAAAGGGCTGCCAGTGTGTGTGCATGCGCGTGTGCGTGTGTGTGTGTGTGTGTGTGTGTGTGTGTGTATCTGCGAGCATGCTCTTGCCTGCACATGCGCGCATATCAGGGCATATAAGGGGAGAGCTTCAAACAACAGGCAAATTATCACAAGATGGAGATGGAACAAAGGACATTCCAGAAAGCAAGGGCAGCCTAAGAAAATGTGTGAAGCCAGGAAACCATGGGGCTTTACTAGAGAATCCTGAATAAATAGTCCAATGTAGCTAGAAAATAGGTGCATAAAGTATATACCTCAGGATTTTGCCTTGAGCAAGAGAAGTCTACATGACAAGCAAATGTGTTTGAATTGAATTCTTTAGATAATAGTGAGTTATTAACGGTTTCTTGAAAAAGAGAGCAACCTGATTGGAATGCTCACAGAGGTGAAAGTATTTCATCTTGAGCTATTCTCCTCATCTCTTCTTTTGTGGGCAGAATAGTGGCTCCTAAAGATGCCCATGCCCTAGTCCCTGGAACCTGTAAATATGTTACCTTACACAGAAAAGGGAATTTGCAGATGTGAGTGAGGCTATAAACCCTCAGATAAGAAGATAAGCCTGGATTAGCCACGTGAGCCCATTGTAATCACAAGAGTCCTTTAAAGGGGAGCGCCTTTCCTAACTGTGGTCAGGGAATGACACAAGTTGACTTGAGAAGGATCAGAGAAGTAGGACTCGTGAAAGACTCCACTTTTGTTGTGACCTTTGAAAACAAAGGAAGCTGTGCTATGAACCAAGGAATGCAGTGGCCTCTAGAGTTGAGAACAGCCCTCTGACGGCATGAAAATGGGGAATCTCAGTCCTATAGCTGCAAGAAACCAAATTTTGTCAACAACTCCAATGAGCAAGAAACAGGTTCTTCCCTAGAGCTTATGGAAAGGAACGTGGCCCTAGGCAAACTGATTTTAGCCTGATGAAAATTGTACTGGCCTTCTGATGTACAAAACTATATAACAAATTTGTGTATAAGCCACCAAGTGTGCAGTAATTTATTACAGCAGCTATAGGAAACTAATACACATCTCTTTAAGGAACATGGGTTCTCTTTCAGTTTTTCCAATGAGTCAGGCACCCTCTAGCATTAGGGTCATGGCATGTGCTCCTCTAAGTGGTCCTAACCCATCGAACACCATGCCTTTGAATGGAAGACTCCTTCAGCTGTCTGCTTTAAAATGTCACTTTGTAAGAAAGACCTTCATCCAATCTAAATTAATTCCCACCATGTCTGTATTTCCTATGGAATCCCAAAGTCTTAAAGAGTATTTGGCTTATAGTAGATGTTAGTAAATATATGCTTAAGAAAGTAGGATTCAAAAACAAAAGAAAAAAGAAAGTAGAATTCATTAGTAATGGCACACTTCCAAATACTGATTTGATCGCATAAGATCACACCCACCAGATCTCTTCTTTGTAAAGGAACTCTTTTGCATTTGTAATTAGTACATACAATTTGAGGTCCTGTGAACATCTTCTCCCCAACCTTTCAATCAAGTGTTTTGGAAGTCATTAATGATCTCTGCCTGTATCTATTATTTTATTATTGGATGCAAAATTGTAATTCTGTCCTTTCTTCTACTTTTATTAACTGATATTCTTCTGTTAAGAAGAGTTTTTCTCTCCACTACCTTCTCTTTTGGTATTACATTTTTATATATCCATGTATATTTATATATTTTACATATATGGAATTTCCCCCTTAAATGTGATATGATTCTATTTTGCCGTTATTCTTTCTGGTGCTTAGTTGTCCTCAATTTGGCCTGAGCTGTCCCCTTCAAGACAGCTGCTGTGTCTTTTTCATAAGACTACCTTAGACTTGCCTCCTGGCACAATTTTTTTCTAAATATATTTTGTGCTTTGTGTGCCCCAGACCTAGACCTAGAATTAGGGAAGCTAAAAGGAAAAAAGAGAGAGAGAGAGAGAGAGAGAGAGAGAGAGAGAGAGAGAGAGAGAATTTATTTATAAAAGGAAATTTACTACAAAAGCACAAACTGGTTTTTTTGCCCTTACAGTGAGTTTAATTAAAAGCAGATAGTTGGGTGAAACTTCTGCTCCCCAAAGTATGATACAACTTTCCTTCAAATACTTCCTTGAAATCAGTATAGATTGATGCTTCTCGAACTTGAGTAAGGATCAGAATCCCCTGGAGGGCTTGTCACAAGGTTAGCTGGGCTTCTGATCCAGTAGGGACTGGGGTGGGGCCTGCCATTTGCATTTCTAACGAATTCTCTGGTGGTGTCTCTGCTGCAGGTCTGGGAACCTTACTTTGAGAACCCTACAGAAGTTATCCCATTTGCCTGTCCCTAGTATGTTTTTACATCTTTAGTATAGACCTCTCTTAATGAAATTCAGTGATGTAAAGATTATTAAAACAGTTACCCCAATATAGCTAGTGCCATGTACTTGTCTAGATAATTAAATTTGGCTGAGAAGGGAGGCGGAGTTGGAGATGAGTGGTGGTTTGGGGCGAGAAGCCTGGATCTGTTCATGTGTTGGCCATGAGGGGGCGTGCTGGTCAAGTTTGTGCTGGAGACCTCTGAGAGGTGTGCATTGCCTCTAGGATTGCAAACTGTTCTGTGTAGATCTAGGACTGTGTATTTCTAGGACTGTCAATTTTTCTTTTGTAGTGGATCTTTACTATCAGCAAAATAAATATGTTGTAAAAGCTTCTATATTAAAAAAAACAACCCTCTCTGACCCCACCTCCTCTCCATTTTTCCATTCCCCTTGATAGCTAATGGCAGGAATGATTTGACTGTTCCTGTTTTCTCTATGAGTAGTTCACTCCCCTCCTCTACTATCTTTGCTCCTTCACCACGTCTGCCTTGTCAAATCTATGCCGTGTTTTCACTTCTCATTTTACTCAGTCTCCCAGCAGTGTCTGATGCAATTTGTACCCTCATCTGTTTTTTCTTTCGTTTGATCTGCTCGTCTTCTCTCTTCTCCTTTGTGGGATCCTTCTGTCCCAGTGTTCCCAAACACCCCAGTTTCATATCTGGAATCTCTTCTCCATGGATATGAGTTCCCAGGCTTTAAATATCATTACTATATCATACCATAAATACTATTGGTTGTCTCACCCTACCCACACTCCACCTATTATTTAAAATCTGATATACCTAGCCTTTCTGCAGAATGCACCTTAATTCTTGACTAACCTACTACAACCTGTATTCCTGTATTCACCTGATTATAAAATCTTGCATTCCTCTCTCCTGACTTCTTTTTAAAATTCAATACCAGAATATTGTTTTCTCTTAATTTCCTTCCTTCACAAGTGGCTCTGTGACTGAACACTTTAATTTATCCATGTGCCTAAACCCATTTTCTATAATTACTCCCGGTGCTTCTCATTGCTCATTTTATTCTCTGAATCTCATTGAGATGAACTGTATATAAAAGACAACATAATTGTGTAGGGAGTGGAGATAATTTTGAAACATGAAGCAAATGGCAATAAAAAGATCTTTCTGGCAATAAAAAATTTCTCTGTGTATATACATATGTGTATGTATATACAAATATATGGGTGCATATACATATATTTGAAAGCCAGAACATTTAGAGAGATTTTTATCCTGAAATTTGAGAGCCTGGGTTTGATGATTTAAAATTCAGTTCAATGTGCCTCTTTAAAAAGACTCATCTTTTTACATAAAACAGAGATTGTATATGCATGTACAACTGATGGAGGAACATCAGTATTTGAATATTCACCAGCGTGAGAGCTATTTCAGATCACACTCACTTACAGTTCCACTGAGGCTCTAGATAAATTTGTGAAATCGAACCCAGGTTTGTAGTGTTGACCCGCAAACTGGTCTACGGCAAAAATCTACGTTTGACTCCATTACCAGCTTCAGAATTTCCTACGTGAAACCAGAAATAATTACCAAATATCCTTTGGCCGGTACACAACAAACAAGGGTCCCACTGTTTTCCTTTCTTACCTTAGACGCTGGGACCAATCCCTGTCTCTGAGAAAGGAGGCAAGTGGTAAGGCGCAATGGGTACCAGATGTATGGCCAGGTGGATTCCAAGAATAGACAAGGAAAAGGCAGTAGGGTGAAGGAAGAAGAACCTAGGATTTTGCAATAGGGGAGCCCTGGATTTCAAACTCATCTCTGTCACTTACTAGCTGGGTTATTTTGAAGATTTTATTTAACTTTGAACTTCACCTGAAAAATAGGAAAAAGCAAGATTTATCTCATATGGTGTGCAAAACGGAATGAGAAGTTATATAGAAGTGCTTTGTAAAAGGTTCCATCTATGTTTGTATCTATATCAAGCCATCTGCCATCCACCCAGCCTTCTACAAACACCCCCTTCTACCCACTTCTGATAGCACACAGAGTGAACTCTTAAGTTTTTTGCACACTGAGTACATATAACGTAAATATAAATTGACAGACAAGCAAAAACCTACTTAAGTAGTAATAGCAGCTCTAATCCTTTACAGGATTTATATTTATAAATCTATTTATAGATTTATAATCTATAAATATAAATCTATCCATTTATATTTTATCATTGCATTATCTAAGTGATCCTGTAGGGTTACAAATAGGGAAACTGAGGCTCAGGGGACTCAACTTACTGATTCACATCCACGCCTTGTGGCAGAGCCAGACACTCTGGAACTGGTCCTCTGTCAGTGCTTTGTGATGGTATTTTTCCTGAATTGCCTGGATTTCACCTAGTATTTAGTTTTTCAAGACTTTTTCTCATCCTACTCTACATTCAGAAAGACCTTGTCACATATTCCAACCCAAAATAGGACTTTCTGGGGCAGCATACTGACACCGAGACAAGATAATGTGATTCTAATCAATTTATTCATAAAAAATATATAACAGACTCATATCCAATGTGTAAGAGGAATAAATCATTCTGTCAACACATTTAGTTTTAGGTGGAAAATATTTGCTCTGCCGACTGGCTGATTAATCACATCAAATAATTAACTACATTAAAAGAATAATTTGTCAAAAAAGGGGGGCAGCCATCGAACAGAAATAATCCATTGCCTCTCATTAACACAACTTGTTTTATTGAAAGTGTGCTGAAATTTGCTATTTGTTAATTCATGTTTATCTGAGATTGTAGTTAGTTTAGCATCCAATTTAAATCACTGTTTTTAAATATTTCACATAAATCCTATATGTGGCTGGCCTCCAAGCCTATGACTACCAAATGCAGTTAGACTTCCTTTTATATGCAAAATCTCATGGCTTGAACTATCACTATCTTCCTGGCAGAAATTAGCCTCTTAAAGGGTCATCTTACTCATTGATTTCCAGAAATTTCTGGCCTGAAATTTCCTCATTTCACACTGCTCTGGTTTCTCCTCTTCCTGCCAAGCCACTTCCTCTGGGGAAGATGACTTCTGTATTATACACTCACTCCGGGCCAATCTGCCTCCCCCTGATCACCAGAGAGAATTTCAGTTCCCCAGGATCCCACCTACAACTGAGACTAAGCCCCAGTGTTAAGAGTTTCCTGAAAGCTCAGAGACCGGAAAAACACAAGTTACACTGCTACTAGAAGTCTTTATTCTAAGAGACCATGAGCCCCCCTGCCAGTTTCCTGGCAGCCTCTGTGTGGTGGGGCTGCCAGCAGGAGACTTTGGGCATTTCCATAGCTCCTCACAACTGCCTCTGAGGCAGACAAGCAGAAAGGCTTGTTCCGAAGGCTCAGCTGATTTTCTGTCCTAGGGTGATTGACACTGGGAATATCCATTCCCTGCAAGGGAAAATATGCAAACCCCATGTCTAACGTGAAATGTCATGGCCCATAGCGCTCTTCCCAAATTGTGACTCATTGAACTTTAAATAGACGGGACATCAATGTCCAGTGTCGGTGGTGCTGTGCTAACTCAGTCCCATCCACTTTCCCAGTGTTTCTGCAGCCAAAAATGAAGAGAAGGTAAGAATTTTTTACCTGTCTACTAAGGTAGGGTCTCAGATCATGGGAGAAAATACTTGCACAAAACTCAGTTATATCTTACAAGAACATCCAGGGCATTTCAGGTTCAGGTCAATTTCTGTTTCTATATGGGCTCATTTTTACTATTAAATCAACTTCAGTTCTAAAGGGAATATTGAATGCCAGCATCAACTTTCAAGTTAATTCCTAAGGAGAGTGGGGTAGATTCTTCTTTATGTGTACACCATAAGAAGGGCTTGACAATAAAAGATTCTCCAAGGGTGAATTATAGTATCTATTCTGGGATATCTAAATATCTTGTACTCTCTTAAAGGGCAGTTTTCTGTCTTCAAATATCTTAGGATGTAAGTTGCATTTGGGTAGATATGTTACTTTAGTCATAGTTCCAATGCTGCGATTGTATATGGTTTGCCTGAATTTTTCAGTAGCTACTTAAAATCCAATGGTAGCCCTTTTATTCCATCAAGAAAAAAAGTTAACATAAGGCCACATGGGTCAGCTTTTTATTTTTTTAAATAATGTTACCTTTTTCAATGTCTATTTATTTATTTTTGTGAGAGAAAGAGAGAGAGAGAGAGAGAGAGAGAGAGAGAGAGAGAGAGAATCCCAAGCAGACTCTGCACTGTTACCATAGAGCCAGATGTGGGGCTCAAACTCCAGAACCACGAGATCATGGCTTGAGCCAACATCAAGAATTGGACATTTAACATACTGAGCCACCCAGGCTCCTCTTTTTAAATAGAAATATCAACTATTCTTTTCATAGGTTAAAGTAAGAAGAGAGAACACATACTTTTATCAGATATCAAAACAGATCCCAGGTCTATACTGTGGTCAAAGAAAAGAAGGCAATAATAAATAAAGTGAAAATAAGGAGAGATGGAAAGGTAAAAGGTAGGGAGATATTTTTCAATAAGGACTGAAGCATAAGAAGAAGGTAAGACCCATCCACACCCACACACATCCACATTAGAACCCATCACATGTCCAAATCTCTCCCACAGGAGTAAAAGGACATGGGGTGGAGGACACACAGAGGCCAGGAAAAACACACAGGAGATCATGGATAATATGATGGGGATCTTGTTTTCTAGAACATGACCACTAAAAACTTTAGGATTATTATTTTTTCAAACGATAGCAACAAATAAAAACAATAAGCTGTATGAATTTATTTATTTAAATTTTTTTAATGTTTATTTATTTTTGAGAGAGAGACAGAGACACAGCATGAGTAGGGGAGGGGCAGAGAGAGAGACAGAACCCAAAGCAGGCTCCAGGCTCTGAGCTGTCAGCACAGAGCTTGACACGGCCACTAGATCATGACCTGAAACAAAGTCGGACACTTACTAACTGAGCCACCCAGGCGCCCTCGCTGTATGAATTTAAATCACAATTGATATGATTCCACATCTCTAATCAGTACTCATCCTACTTTAAAAAAAATCCTTTAAAACTAAAATTGTGTTTCTAAATCCATATTTTAAGCCTTTATCTGCCTCAGTAAAAGTTGGTAAGATTTTACAATATCCTACAAAGGAAATTACTCTTTTCTCCAGAGAGATAATCTACTTATTTTGGGAAAGCGAATTAGGTATTCTACAGCCACTTTAACATTTTTAACACAGAGCCCTATAGCTGAACATTTTTTACTAAACTTCAACTTTCTCTCTCTAAGTAGCTCTGCACTTAAACCATTCAAATAAAATAGGCTTAAGAATCTGGCAAAGCCAGATTTGAAGTTTGGCTCTGTCACTTACTAGGAAGGGGAATTTAGCATATATATTTAACCTAAGATTAGTTTTTGTTTTGGTTTGGTTTGGTTTTGCTCTTATTTTGTAAATGGGAATGATGTGAAGATTAAATGAGATAATCCATATAAAGTATCTAGTCTAGCAATGGCAGGTGTCTTTATTAAGGTCCTGTGTCCTCTGCCCTCCCACATTATATGCCATTTAATACACAAGACCCTTTAAAAAGCACATTCTCATTGAGTGCTACGCAAAGGACTCCTCATTCTGTTATAGTAACAGTAACGGACACTTGCATTGCTCGTCTGTGTACCAAACTCTGGTCTAAGCGCTTTCCATACATAGCTCATTTAATTCTCAGAGTTCACTCTGAGGCAGGCATCATTGTGACCCGTCCTATAGATCATGAAACCCGATGAGAGACGTTAAACAACTTGCCAAGACCCCATAAGGAAGCCAGCGGGTGGGAGAGCTGGAATTCTAACTCAGCTATTTGGGTTCAGAAGCTGTGCTCTAATTTTGCAAACAAAATGCATAAAATCTAGTCCAAAGAGTATACCATCTGCTGCTGACCTTAATGCATTCTCGAAAAATGAAACCAAGAAAATTATAGAATTTATTTTCCAAATCTTTGCCTCAATTCAGTACAAAATATATTTTTTGGCTTCTCTATGTGGGGACATGTCTGAAGAAATAGAGTTTTAATTATTGGAAGCCTATTTCACAGAACTTACCTTCATCCTTCCAAGTGTTTAGAAAAATGTAGGAGGTTCTGTTGTGGGATAATATTATATAACCCAAAGAGTTCTTATAGTCTTCTATGCCTATGATTTTGAGCAAACATACACATGAAAGTAACCTTGGAAGTTAAGCAAGGCTGTAGCAAATGACCACCAGAAATCATCTTCATCCTCATTCCTTCATCTGCACACATTTTTACATATTTCTCATTTATTCATTCAACAAATATGTATTGGTTGCCTATGCTAGCAGCGATGTCATGAGCATATGAGAGGTCTTTGCTCTGATGTAACTTACAGTCTAATTGGAAAGAACAGACAATAATCAAAGATCCTTTGCTAGGTTATATGTTGAAGTCTCTATCTTTTCTTAAGTGTTTGCTTATTTTTGAGAGAGAACGAGTTGGGCAGGGGCAGAGAGAAAGGGAGACTGAGAATCCCAAGCAGGCTCCATGATGTCAGCACAGAGCCCGACATGGGGCTTGAACTCATGAATCATGAGATCACATGATCTGAGCTGAAATCAAGAGTCAGATACTTAGCCACCTGAGCCACCCAGGCACCCCTCTATATTTTTTAAAATACTGTATATTTATACCCCAATCCCACCTCTTCTCCTATGGTACCACAAATGCTGATTTTCTTCCTCCCAGCCAAGACAAAGCAGAGACCAAGGTTGGAAGAAATCTCTGACCTAGCAGCTGGATGAAGATCCTTAGATGCTCTTCCTGGAAACCAGTTAAGTATGAGCCTGGAGGATAGAGAATTAGCATGCTCAGTGGCTACTCAAATGAGAGAGGGTAGAGAGAACCTTGCAATGGGGAACGGAAACCTTTGGTTATGAGATCCATATAGCACAGAAGAACAATCAAAGAGGATATGGTAAGTCCTTGTAAAGCCCTCATGTATGTGCAGCCCTATATGCCTGGTTCATAGTAGGTGTGCAATAATCATTAATCATTAGCCAGTATAATTATTATACTGTCTTTATTATTTTACTATTTTGATTATTACCAATCCCTTTAGTCCCAGGAGTCCTGTGCAAGAAACCATTCTCCATGAGTGACCTTTGACTGCTGCCTATGTGCCCCTCGACCTCTCCCAATTGTCTCACTCTTCATGTTTTGCTCACCCTCCTGGGTGGTCATTCCTCCAACCTTCTAAGATAGCCTTCTACGTCCTAGACAAGTGCAGTTTATCTCCTCTCTTGGGTTCAGTAAGGCCCTCACTGATCTCCTTTGTCCTGTCAATAGAGATCTGGATCTCTTCTCATTATATGGATGATCTGTGGTCATTTCTTTTTTTTTTTTAATTTTTTTTAACGTTTATTTATCTTTGAGACAGAGAGAGACAGAGCAGGAACGGGGGAGGGTCAGAGAGAGGGAGACACAGAATCCGAAACAGGCTCCAGGCTCCGAGCTGTCAGCACAGAGCCCGACGCGGGGCTCGAACTCACGGACGGCGAGATCGTGACCTGAGCCGAAGTCAGCTGCTCAACCGACTGAGCCACCCAGGCGCCCCTGTGCTCATTTCTATACAAAAGCACAAAGTATATCTTTAGTCAGCAATTAGAAGGCCTTATTTTAATATTGTGTTTACATGAATTTATTTAAAAATTTTTTTTTGACATTTATTTATTATTGAGAGACAGAGAGAGACAGAGCGTGAGCATGGAAGGGACAGAGAGAGGGGGAGACACAGAATCTGAAGCAGGCTCCAGGCTCCAAGCTGTCAGCACAGAGCCCAACATGGGGTTCGAACTCACAAACCGTGAGATCATGACCTGAGCCGAAGTCAGATTCTTAACCAACTGAGCCACCCAGGCACCCCTGTGTCTACATGAATTTAAATCTACTTGTATCTGTTCAACTTAGAGTCAGCACAAAACTCGCCACAAGGGTAAGGACTGCTTGACTTACAAGTCTGAACTGTATAGGTAAAACCAAAATAAGAACTGGCACTCTAAGTGCTGCATTTACACTTTGTGGAAGTGCTGAGGGCTCTTTGCTGGGTTGTATAGGGGAGCACCCTGAAAAGCCCAGGAGGAAATGATCTCATACTTTTGATTATTATCTAAGCGGGTATTGTGGGCTGAATTGTGTCCTCCACTCCCAATCCATAGGTCGAAGCCCTAACTCCTAGGATCGCAGAATGTGACTGTACTTATAGAACCTATAAAAAGATGATTAGGTTAAAATGAGGCCATTAGAGTAGGCTCTCATCCAATCTGACTGGAGTTCTTAGAAAAAGACAAAACTTGAATACACAAAGACACACTAGAGTTGTGCATGCACAGAGAAAAGGCTGTGTGAGAACACAGCAAGGAGACAGCCATATGCAAGCCAAGGTGAGAGGCCTCAGAAGAAATCAAACCCACTGATACCTTGATTTTGTACTCCCAGTCCCTAGAACTGTGAGAAAATCAAATTTTGTTGTTTAAGCCACCCTGTTAGTGGTATTGTGTTATAGCAGCCCTAGCAAACTAATACAGTGCATTACGCAGTGAGTCTGACATGTTTTAACAGAACCCACCATTATTAAGTTCATGTATAGAAGTTTCTGAGAAACTCATGCAGAAAGGAAACATGATAGAGTAAAACTAAAGTAAACTTTGGCCGACCAGCTCTCAAAAGATGGGTCTTCCAATTTTCAATTATGGGACAGAGGATACTTTACTTTGTTCTCATGAACTTCACTTCCCACATCTTTAAATGGGCATCAAACTTCACAGGGAGGTGGTAAGGATTAAGTAAGATATGAAAGTGTCCAGAACATTGTTCTGCATTTATTGGGTACTCAATTAATGATGTCTTCTGTCTTTTCCTTAGGGAGAAGAAGCTTAGATATAGTTGGATGCCAGCTAGACAATATCTAAGCCATGGTTGACATTGTCCACGTGGATTTTGTGGATGTAACTAACCATACATTTGAAATCAATTTATTGTATTCCACTTCAACAGCTTCATAGCTACTGGAGTGAAAAAAGTCTTTTCTCCAAGACTTATAAAAGACGAAATGGTCAAAGTTGGGAAAACATGTAATGTATCAAAAATGGTTCTGGTTTTCCTGAGTCATTGAAGGGACAGATACATATCTCTTTTTATTTGTGCTGGGAATTCTTCCAAATCGCATTAGCGCTCAATCTCAACCACTCTGAAGCTAATGCACATCCCTGATGCATTGTTTTTTGAGTCAATCATACAGCCCTCAACCATGAGCCAATCAATTGGCTCATCCTTATTTAACTTCTGTGATGGCCTACAGTGGGCAATATGTATATACCAACCAATTACTGTGATCACTGCTTAAAATACAAATTCTTTTTTCTTCCAACATATGGAAAAATTGAGAAAAATAGTTAAAGTGTAATGGCTCTTTGGATTTAAACTTATTGTACTTTGGGTTTGGAGAAAGTACCTGTCAGGAAGTCATTACTGTGCTGAGGTTTGACTCACACATCTATTTCTGTACTAATCTCCCATCAAGGAACAAAATAGTCTTATCTTTACAGTGCCAATCAGCCTACCCCCCAAATCCATTAGTCAGGTATCATTTTCCACTTATATCTTTATATGGGATTTCCTGTCACCACCACATGATAGAACCCCAAATTACTGTCTAGAAGTACATGTCTATATATCATTGCCTTACATCACTTTGATCATTGGTGAAAAACCTATCTTCAAGAAAAAAAAGAACTTAACCACAAACATATGAATAAATGAAAACTATTTCAGTTACATATTAAAGAATATGTATTTTTTATAAGTTTTGTGTCTCACTTTCTCAGTTTATCACAAGCCTAGAAAAAGCTTAATAAGAACGAATTAAATAAACTAAGGGATGGCAATAAATATAAGAAATATTCCTTGTTCTAGTAGGTTCTGAATCATTGAAATAATGATTACTTCAACATCTGAAATTCTGCATGTATAAATGGCTCTGGACTTAAGACGTCTTCGTGGAGTCCTTAAATGAACTTACAGGGAAGTGGTAAGTTACAAGGGCAAACAAAGCACTCAAACTGGAGCTGCATCAAAAGTAGTCCTCACATGTAGGATGCTAATAGGAAGTAAAAATGCGTAACAGGAACACTTGTTTAAGAGATGATCACCAGCATGTTCACTGGCTCAGAGACTGAAATATACAGTATCCTGGAAGGACAAAATGGACTTGTAACTGAAAGATACTTAGAATAGCTAATTAAATTATTCTTTCAAAAGTGCAAAGAACCAATTACTCACCCAACATCAGAGTTGGGTGACTTTCCCTTATGTGTACACTTTACAAAAGAAGACTGGCAAGTAAAATAAGTGAAGTGTGGATAAGCTAGGGGAAAAGGATGGAACCTTAGAGAATTGGGAAAACACCCCCAAACCCTGAGCTCCTGCTCATTGTATGTTAATTGTGAATGCTAGTAGTGTTTATCCACACTGCCAATACCTACCTCAAAAAGTAAAGTTCATAAGTGATGAAACTGTGCATTAGTACATAGGATACAAGCATACCTGCACAGTAAAATAGACAATCCCATTCATAGGCATGGATAATATCTTTGTGAATGTAAAGCTATTCATTTTCATTCTTCTTATACATTGTGGTCCATTTGAAGCTTAAGATCTCTAAAGTTTATGTCCTCAGAGCAAGAGAAATTTGGGGGAGAGACAGAGACAGGGAATGGATTTCTTTAGAACCTTCTTTAGCATATCAAGGTCCAAGACTCAGATCATAAAATTCGCCCAGCTCAGAGTGTAGAGAAAATATTCCTCTTACCTCTAGGACATAAAACTTGCTTTTCAATGATAAAAAAGAAACAGGACTTGGAATGAGAGAGCAAGACTACTTTTTTCTTTCTATTCCTGAGAGATTGAGGAAAGTTAGAAAAAGAAGATTAGATCAGAAAAGATAAGATACAATAAAACAAGGCAAGGAAATAGCTACATGCTGTCCTTGGAAGGGAGGAAAAACTGAGGGCAGTGGGGACCTCCTGGCCTGGCTCCAACTATGGGATTTAAGGAGGAGTCTGCCAACTAGGAGCAAACCACATGAAAGTAAACCAAGTGGTCCAGTGTAGTCTGACACCAGAAAAGCATGCCCTGATATCTGGCTTTTCTACCCAACTCATGGGTTGTATGTGGCAAGGCCGGGATACAGAAATTCCTGTAGCCCCAGAGTGGAAGCAATGGCAATGAAGCTGGGAGCTATAGCCTGTCATAACGTCCACCATAGTGAAGATGTAGCTAAATGAGGGGAAATCTAGAGCATCAGTGAGAGCTGCAGTGAGGGGTCTATAAGGAAGGGTCTAAGAGAGAGACCCCAATACTGAGTTATGACAGCCAAGGACATCAACTGCAGATGGGAGCAGGACCAGCCCTTGCCAGGTAGACAGATGACATTGTCCCAGAGACCCAAGATGCCAGAGACCACTTCCCCCAAGGACTCAAACTGTTTTCCTCTACCACGAGGTTGCAGTGCCACACACACTCACATTTACCCAAGTAAAACTTGCAAAGAGGCCAGAAACTGGAGAAGGAAACAGAGAAAATGAAAATCCAAATCTTTTTTTTTTTTAGTGAAACTGAGCATATCTTAACCTAACCGTTTAAGTTATTTAAAGATATATGACTATCGGGGCGCCTGGGTGGCTCAGTCGGTTAAGCGTCCGACTTTGACTCAGGTCACGATCTCGCGGTCAGGGAGTTCGAGCCCCGCGTCGGGCTCTGGGCTGACTGCGCAGAGCCTGGAGCCTGTTTCAGATTCTGTGTCTCCCTCTCTCTCTGACCCTCCCCTGTTCATGCTCTGTCTCTCCCTATCTCAAAAATAAATAAACATTAAAAAAATTAAAAAAAAAGATATATGACTATATAAGTCTGTTCAGGTTGGCATAAATACCACATATCAGGTGGCTTGCACAACAGAAATTAATTTCTCACAGTTCCAGAGGCTGGGAAGTCCAAGATCAAGGTGCTGACTTATTTGGTTCCTGATGAGAGCTCTCCTCCTGGCTTCTAGACAGCTGTCTTGTCACTGGGTGCTCGCATGGCATAGAGAGAGAGCTCTGGTGTCTCTTCAGCTTCTCATGAAGTCACTAGTGCTGTTGAACTCAAGGTCCCACTCTTAGGACATCATTTAACCTTTATCACCTCTTCACAGGTTTTATCTCCAAATATAGTCACTCCAGGTATTAGGGCTTCAACATAAGAATGTGGGGGATGCAATTCAGTCCATATCAAGGACTAAATGTTTGTTTTCTTTCTTTTATCCAGTGGGCTGAAGCTTGTGAGAAAGTAAAATTAATTATAGACCAAATAAAGAAGCCACATATTCTCTGTGTATCAAAGTAGTAAAAGTCAAAGTTGTAAATAACTGTGTTCTGTCTCTTTGTAAGTATCCACAAACACATAAACACAAACATAATAATGAAGTGACTAGCTATCCCTTTAAGATAGAACAGGTCTTGGGTCACTAGTAGCTGGTGACAGCCTTGGACAAACCAACTGGGAAGAGTGCACTGGGCTCACTGCAGTTCATTTCCCAAATCCTCCTATGCTTTCCAAATACCAGCCCTGCCCTTCCCATGCTCCTGTGGGTGTATTATATACCTCTCAATAGATTCAATTGACTGG
The DNA here is from genome assembly GCF_016509475.1 of Prionailurus bengalensis. NCBI lineage: Eukaryota > Metazoa > Chordata > Mammalia > Carnivora > Felidae > Prionailurus > Prionailurus bengalensis. Next base: position 99,882,698 of record NC_057348.1, read on the forward strand.
ACAATTTTACCAAATGTGTTGTTACTTTACAGAAGTGTGTTTGTATCTCAAGAAATTAATGACGTGAGAATTTTCTGAGTTCAAGGTTAAAAATAAAACCTGATATTACTGCACGGCATGATGTAATAACAGGCAAGAAAAAAATAGATCCCTCTGTTTTAGACTAAATCTACATGGCCCACAACCCAATTCCCCCTCTCATGTTCCCTTTTGAAGAAATCCTAGCTTCCCCAAAACATATTGGCAAACCTGGTGTATAAATAAATCATTACTCTCTGTAATTGGAATAAATAAAACTTAAGGCATTATCATCATGGTTTGTTTCCTCATCATGACATTGTGTGAAGGTGGAAAGGAACACTTATGGGTATCATGAGAAATCAGGAGTCAGAAATCAAATTTATTGTCATCCCTACAGAAGGAAGGTTGTGACTTTCTGTTAAAAATATATTTTCTCTAGATTATTTGCTGCATTGGTGGGAATGAATTTGAAAGTGTCATTTTTTGAAGTTTAGTAATATTTAGAGTTTTTTCCTTCAGAATCATCCCAGGCAACATTAACCATTTCTCAACAAAGATCCCTAAGTCCTTCAAAGAGGTTCCATGTCATACAGAAAGATGTATTGTAGTGAGAGATGTGTGTTCAAAGTCATCTTTCTATTACTTGTAAGTCACTTTGCTAAGCCTCCTCAATTGTGAAATGTCCCATCCACCCAAACAGGTTTCTCTAAGGCTCTAGAGAAAAATGAGAACTCAGAAACAAAGGTATCCTCAAACACCAAACAGGGTATCTTATTTATAGTAGACTTTCAAGAGATTTTTTTATTTTTTTTAATGTTTATTTATTTGCTTTTGAGAGAGAGATAGATAGAGAGCGAGCAGGGGAGGGACAGAGAGGGAGGGAGACAGAATCCCAAGCAGGCTCCGTGCCCTAGGCACAGAGCCCAATGTGGGGCTTGAACGCATGAACCATGAGATCATGACCTGAGCTGAAATGAAGAGTTGGATGCTTAACCAACTGAGCCACCTAGGCGTCCCTCAAGAGATTTTTTTAAATAAAATAACATATATAGATTGGACTGAATATGTTTAATCTTTTCTCTATCCCTACATCAACAACCTTCATTCATTTTAGTTCCACCTGCATTTATACATCAAAGCGTAGTGTAAGTCATTCAGAAGACGTGAAAGTGTGAATAAATGGGGCTAGCTTGGAAGTAAGAGAGAGAAAAATAAATCATCAGTTCACAGACAATGACACTTTCAGGATGCTCTCCTTGTCCCTGACACGGTCTCAAGTATTCTAAGAAGCTTGATTGAAATTAATAGTCTTACATAGTTGTGTTCTATTTGGCTCATTCAAATTGCCATTTTGGTAGACTTATTGCTCAACAACTGCTCATCTAATCCAGAAACATGCCAAAACTCAATGAAGAGCCATTTCCTTGCCTTTTTCATTCCTGTGCTACTGACAATTGAATTACATTTTCAAAATATTTCATGTGCAGAAAAATTTAGAATATTCAATAAAGCCAGCTGCAAAAGACTGAAAGTCAGCTGAAAGCCATATCATGACACAAGAGATTTATTTCGCTTGGAATGGTCACCTATGGCAACAGCATTTTTTAACTGATTGGTTCCTCATTGTTCCTTCTGTACATAAATGTGACATTCTGAGTGAAATGGCTGGATTTCTCCTAGGATTAGTGCCACCTGGAAATACTACCACTCTACTGATTTAGACAGGCTTCAAGTGACTACCTTTCCCTAGGAGTAGTGGATATGCTAGCTTAGATGAGAACAGAATCTTGCCTACTTGATTTCCAACTCAATTCGCTAAAGATCATGGTTAGAGAGTAAGCATGGCAGGATTTCCAATTCTGGGGTCCCTAGGATAGGAAATATTACATGTATGACAGCATTGCACAACTCCAGGGAGCACCAATCGTATTCTTAAATCCATTTATTCTTCTATTTATGTGCCGTTCTTGTAGTGGGCGTAAATTGTGCATTTTTCTAGGAAGAGGGTCCATAGCTTCCATCAGACTTTTAAAACTGTCCCTGATCCCCTAGACTTAAGGACATTCATCAGGTTTCAATAAATACAACAGAAAGCATTTTGTCTTTATAGCTGATTTCGATTTCTTCTCCATTGCGCAAAAGAGCCAATCCTGCAAAGTGGCTTCCTTACCGTTACATTAAAAGCTTTGATTTATAGTTAACTGATGATTATTCAGAGGCAAATTATCCATGTGCTTTATTTGTCAGTCTTCTCTGCCTATTACATTTCTGGCTGTCTTCACTAATTGATTATAAGCTTGTCCACCAGAGGGTATACAGAAGGCCAATGAGGTGAATTCATTACTTATTCATTCTGCTAAAAAGTTGGATGAAGAAGAGATATCAATGTAATCTATTGATTTTCAATGGGAAACTGTTCTATTATTTGACATTTTCAATTCTTTTTGTTATTCACATCTCCTTTAGCACTGATAATTGGAAGTCAACCTTGCCTGAAAGACAGATATTTATTATACACACAAGGCAAGTGCTCTTTCTCCTGTTTATCTAACAATGTGGTATTTCAAACACTTTTTGAAAAAGAAACCACTAGCTACCATACGTACAGAAGTGGTCAATGAGTGACATTCCATGAAATCAAGTACTAAAACAAATAGTGTGTGTGTGTGTGTGTGTGTGTGTGTGTGTGTGTGTGTTTGGAGTAGGGGATCCAAAGACATCAAGCATTCAGCCTAGACAGATCAAGTGACCAAGTTATTCTATAGTAACACTCTTCCTGATGAGTACTGAGTGGCCTCTTCTCCATATTCTGATACAAGAGGTATAGAGAACTTGCTCATTCACACCAAATAAATGCAGCCTGGAATCTGCATGCAGTCCCAGTTTCTGCCACAGCAATTTAAAAGAGAATCTTGCTGCTCAGACAGAAAGAGTTCAATCATCTGGTGGGGATAATGAAAGAGCTTTATACTTTTAATCAGATATTGACTGATTACTGTAATATTCTCCCATAGCAATCGCTGTGGGCATGAGAAATAGGCGCAAAATGGAAGAGATTTTCAGGAGGATATGAAGTAAATAAGTGTTTGAGACTTGGAAACTCTGCAAAACAACAGCAACTGATACTTTAAAAGCTTGATTTCACTTTTGCAGCATATATTGAAGTCCACTCTTACTGATTGTTGGGTAGCTGACGGAATATAAGCGTTCGTGGATAGTTCTCCAGTGTTAATAATTGTCCTTGTCTACTAAATTTTCTGCCATCTTTCCCAACCGGTGGCTCAAGCAGTAAAATTCTAAAACTAGATACTATTTTATTTTATACTCTAGAACGTCTATAGCTGTCACGTAATTATGCTGCTGGACTATAGATGAAATCTGCATTTCTTACTTTGTAGAACATGTAGCACAATGTGTATGGACTTGTAATGTCTATTCTGACCAGGAATTATGAGTCTTTGCTAGTTGTAAAGGCTGCTCTGCATGTCTCTGAGGACAAGTAAACCAGCACGGCTTTGTTCATAATAAAGAAACAATTCCATTTTGCAAACATTTATAGAACTTCCACTCTCTGTACAGCACAGTGTCAGACGCTAGGAGACATGACAGATGCATTTACTGTTCTTGTTATGTTCTCAGAACCACGAACCAAGAAAGAAGAAAACAATTTTTAAAAGATGTAAACAGAGACAGGGAATTTAGTTCTAAGCGATTAATTCAATAAATACAAACAAAAAGACATGAATCTGTTAAGGAATTTTGAATTTAAATAAAAATAGAATGTAGCAGAGCTAGTTCAAAGGAGAAGACAATTGATGAGCTAGAATTTGTAGACTTATAGGAGAGAATGTTACACCAGCTATAGGGTGTAAACACGTAGCCCCTATTTATAAAACACTTAAAATTAAAATCATAAAATACTATTACAACTATAGTCCAGAGTTTTGCTCTGACAGCTCAGTGTGCCCAAGGATATAGGTTAATTGCAGGGTGGAAATTTTGTATGTGTCATCCCCTAACACCTGAATGGACTAAAGAATTACAGTTTTATGCTTACTGGAGATGGCTTCCCCAAAGGTGCATGTTTACCACAACTCTGAAATAGTTTGGACTCCATCATAAGATGTTAGCATTACTCTCAAGTTTGAGGTCTCCATCCTTTCACTGTTAAAAGATATCTTACTCCGTCTCTGGAATGCCTTTAGTGTGCTTGTGAGAAGAAACATGTAGTGTTGCTTAAAAAACATATAAGTTTGTCGGAGAATCACTAAATTTAAATTTCAGATCCACATACACAATTCCACATTCTTTCCTGTAAATGTTTTTGAATCCGAATGACACCCCAAGATACTTAACAGACTGTCCTCATGGAGTTATAAAAATGGAGTCAATCTAGTGATACAAAATATAGCCTGTATCATGTGGCTTGAGGCTCTAACCTGTCTCAAATATCTCCCCACTGGTCTCACATGCAGGTTACCATTAGAGTCACTCATTCTCTTAGAGAAATCTCATAAAATAGCACACAAATGTTTTGATAAGAAGTAGGACTGGGTAGTAATATCAGAAAGACGGCAGAATAGAAAGTACCAGAAGTCCTAGCCAGGGTAATTAGGTAAGAAAAAAATAAAAAGGCATCAAAATTGGACAGGAAAAAAATAAGACAATTCTGTTCACATATGAAATAACCTTTTAAAATTTAGAACTAATAAAAAACTCAGTAAAGTTGAAGAATATAAAATAAAAAACAAAAACCAGTTATGTTTCTATACACTAGCAACAACAGTCCTAGAAGGACATTAAGGAAACAATGCCATTAATAATAGTATCAAAAAGAAAATACTTAGGAATAAACCTAACCAAGGGGGCAAAGACTTGCACACTGAAAACTACAAAATATTGCTAAAAAAATTTAAAGACACAAATAAATGGAAAGATATCCTATATTCATGGATTAAATGACAAAACTGTTTAAATGTTTACATTACCCAAAGTTGTCTAATGATACAATGCAATCCTTATCAAAATCTCAATTGCATTTTTTACTGAAACAGATAAAAGAGTCCCAAAATCCACATGGAACCAAGAAGACACCAAATAGTCAAAATAATCTTCAGAAAGAAGAACAAAGCCAGAAGCATCACACTTCCTGACTTTAGACTACATTAACAAGCTATCGTAATCAAAACAGTATGTTACTGATACAAGACAGACATATTAAGCAGTGGAACAGAATACAGAGCCCAGAAATAAACTCATGTTACACACTCATCTGATCTTCAGCCAGGATGCCAAGAATACACAATGGGAAAAAGATAATCTCTTCAACAAACAGTATTAGGAAAATACTGGATATCCACATGCAAAAGAATAAAATTAGACTCTTAAACCATGCACAAAAATCAACTTAAAATGGACTTAAACATAAAATCTGAAACTGTAAAACTCATAGAAGGAAACAGGGGGAGCTTCCTATGTTGTTTTGACAATAATTTCTTAGATATGACATCAAAAACAAGGCAACAATAACAAATACAGACAAGTGGAACTTTATCAAACTAAAAAGTTTCTGCACAGCAAAGGAAACAACAGGGTGTAAAGGCAAGCTACAGAATGAAAAATATTTACAAACCATATAAAACTCAGAGGGTAAATATCCAAAATATATTAGGAACTCCTACAACTCAATAGCAAAAACAAAACAAAACAAGTAACTCAATTAATAAAGGGCAAAGGACTTAAATAGATATTTCTCCCAAAGAAGACATAAAATGATCAACGAGTACATGAAAAAATGTTCAACATCACGAATCAAAAGGAAAATGCAAATCAAAACCATAATGAGATATCACCTCACATCTGTAAGAATGGCTATTATCAAGAAAACAAAACAAAGCAGCAGAAAATAAAAATAGTTGGCATGGATGTGGAGAAACTGGAATTTCTGGACACTCTTGGTGGGAATGTAAAATGGAGCACCCCCTATGTAAAACAGTATGAAGCTGCCTCAAAAAATTAAAACTTAACTACCATATGATCCAGTAATTTTACTTTTGAGTGTTTATCCAAAAGAAATGAGGGCGCCTGGGTGGCTCAGACTTCAGCTCAGGTCATGATCTCGCGGTTCGTGAGTTCGAGCCCCGCGTCGGGCTCTGGGCTGATGGCTCAGAGCCTGGAGCCTGCTTCTGATTCTGTGTCTCCCTCTCTCTCTACCCCTCCCCCGTTCATGCTCTGTGTCTGTCTCAAAAATAAATAAACGTTAAAAAAAATTAGAAAAAAAAACAAAATTAATGAATTCAGGATTCCAAAGAGATATGTGCGCCCCATATTCACTCCAGTATTCATAATAACCAAGAGATGGAAACAATCTAAGTGTTCACAAACAGACAAACAGATAAAGAAAATGTGGTATATACACAGGAAGAGATATTATTCAGCTATTAAAAAACAGGTAATCCTGTCATAGAGTAAAACATGGATGAGCCTTGAGGACATTAATCTAAGTGAAATAAGTCAGTCATGAAAGGACACATATTGCATGATTCTATTGTAAGAGATATCTAAAGCAGTCATACATATTGAAGCAGAAAATAGAATGGTTTTGCCAGCAGCTAGGAAAAGGGAGAAATGAGTTCACAGGATATAAATGAGCTGTTCAATGGGTATAAATTTTGTGCCATGCAACTTAAAGTTTTAGAGCTAGGCTCTATAGTACTGGGCTTATAGCTCACAATGCAAAACTGTACACTTAAAATTTTGCTACAAGTGTAGATCCCATGTGTTTTTTCAGCAAAATTTTTAAAAAGTAGGATGAGAATGGTACTATACACTAAGCACTTGGAGAGAACAGAACAGGGGAGAATTGTTCTGAAAAGAGGTGTGTGTGTGTGTGTGTGTGTGTGTGTGTGTGTGTGTGTGTGTTGAGTGCAAGGAACCTCAAGGAAGTCACCCTTTAATTAGTATCTACTAAAATTTACTAATGCCTGGGAAGTCCTGGGCATGTATAGCCTCCTGAACCAGAAGTTTCTCCCTGCTCCATATTGCCCCTTGAAAAGGGACTTTGATTTCCTTTTGCTATTTTGCTTTCTAATTTCCTATCTTAAACCCTACTCTTTCCAGGGATGAATGTCAGAGAGGAAAGAACAGGAAATTGGAAGACAGAGCCACTTAAAGTCTTGGTCCTGGCACTTTCCAACTGCATGGACTTTGGTAAAGTATTTAGCTTATCTGAGGCACGGGATCCTCCATTCATGAAATGGGCTAATAACAACCACACATAGAACTTCATGTGAGTTTCCTGAAATTAGTTAGATATAAATACCCAAGCTTTAGAACTGGAAATAATCTCACAATCATTTCATCCAATGGCTTGCCAGTATTTTTTTACTTGCTATTCCCAAAAAAGAATTTTTAAAAAATTCTGTATTCTATTCATTTGAGTTTGCCATCCAACATTTTTCAAGTTTAACTAGTTAAACTTTTAGGTTAAATAATCACAAAGTTGTGCTTTTTGTCATAGTGTAAATATTGACATTTAAAGATAAAATCACTAAATCACACTTCTAGAAATCTAAATACTAATTCATTCTAATGACTATCATCATCTATTTAAATACATATGTGAATAACATGAACAACATAACCAAATTTAAAAAATGGTAGTGGAGGGGAGCAACAATTTTAAATTAAAAGAGACTAAAGAAACATAAGGAGCAAATGCAATGTATTAGATGCTAACTTAAGCTAGAAAAAAATTCACTGTTATAGAAGTTCTCAGACAACTAGGGGATGTTTGAATATAGATGATACATGAGAAGGTATTATGGAAAAAAAGTTAGTTTTCCAATTTTTTTAGATATGATGATGGTATTGTCCATGCTAAAGTATTTAAAAGTAAAGAATATGTAACATACTTTTAAGTGGTACAGATGAAAAAAATGTATACACATGCACACGGAGCAAAAAGCAAGCGTGGCAAAATTTTACCAATTGGCGAATTTATTTAAAGTGCTCTTCGTACTATTTTTAAATCCTTCTAGACACTTGAAAATTTATACATTATGAAATTGGGATAATGTATTAAAAATGCATGAGCAAGCATTACATTAGCCTGGGAAGTTGTATGCTAAACTTGTTTTTCTTCTGAAACTTGTGTTTCTATTTCATTCCCCCACAGAAATTTTTCTTATAGCATTATATTTTATGATTTAAAATATCTAATTGACCACTTGTTATATTTCTCTCCAAAACATAAACTAAAAATAAGAGTTTTTCCTTTAACCACCAAAAACTCTAAATGTTAAAATGATCTTCCAAATTCAATTATCACTAAAATTATTACTATTATACAATAGATTAAAGCAAAATAAAGTGAAATTTTCCAGAAATAAATTATTTAATGAGATAAATAAGATGGTGTTCTTCCAATTAGCTCCTATGTCCATGGATAAATATCACATATTGCTAAAATGATACAAATTTCAATACCAACTATTTTTATTTTGGTTTTTATAAATAAGTTCAGAAATATTGTTCACATCTGTTGTAGATGAGAAATGGAGAGAGTTTTGTTATAGCAATGTTACTTAAGTGAACAAATTCCTTTTGAGTTAAATGCTAAAAATCACAAAATGATCCACCCTGCAAAAACAATTTAATCCTATCCTTCAGCTTTATTAAAGCAAAGACTTAGGAGCCACCTGATTTTCAAAAGGATCTGAGAGAGAGTGTAATGTTGATTGATCAATTGATTTTTTTACTTAACTCTGGTGTTCTCTGAGCTTCCTGGGCCTGTGGTTTTGTGCTTGCCATTAATTTTGGAAATTTCTCAGCTATTATTACTTCAAATATTTCTTCCATTCCTTTCTCTTCCTTTTCCTTCTAGTATTCCATTACACATATATTAACATCTTATGTAGTTGCCCCACAGTTCTCGGATATTCTGTGCAACTCTTTGCATTTTTTCTCTTTGATCTTCAGTTTTGTAAATTTCTGTTTTGATATCTTCAAGCTCAGAGATTTTTTTTTCTTCAGTCATGTGTAGTAATAAGACCCACAAAGGCATTCTTCACTTCTGCTACTGTGGGTTTTATCTCTAGCATTTTCTTTTGGTTCTTAAGGTTCCCATCTCTCTGCTTACATTGCCCATCTATCTGTTCTTGCATGTTGCCTACTTTATCCATTAGAGCCCTTAGCATATTAATCACAGTTGTTTTAAATTCCTACTCTGATCATTCCAACATCCCTGCCAACCTATTTCTGATGATTGCTGTGTCTCTTCAAACTGTAGGTTTTTTTGTTTGTTTGTTTTACCTTTTGGTAGGACTTTCAATGTTTTCTTTTCTAAATGAACTGAAGTAGACAAGCCTTTGGTATGAGGTTTTATGTTTCTCCCGCTAGGGGCAAAGCTGTGCCTTACTGTTTCTCTAACACTTATGGTGTCAGAGGCTAAAGTGTTTTCTAATGTCTTTGTTTTTTGTTTTGTTTGGTTTGGTTTTTGTTTGTTTGTTTTATGGTTTCCCCTGTTGTCTTTTTGTGTCCCCAGAAATTCCTGAAATAGGCTCTGAGACCTGAAGTTCTTTTAGCTGTGATTTTCCATGGTTACACAGGAATTCTGTTGATGTGGTAGTGAGGTTTGGGGGTAGGGAAGCACTCTATAGCCCCATGATTATTAGGTTTGTCTTTTAATAATCCTGAGTGGGACATTTTCCTTCCATCAGGTTGGTTAGGCTTTGGTAAAACCCCACTTAAAAAGTTCCCTTCATGGCAGCCCTTGTTAAGGAGAATAGAGAGTCCTGGATGCATTTTCAAAATGTATTTCCCCTCCTCCTGCTGGATATTCACTTAGAGGTAAAATTCAAAATATTGGGGGGCCTTCCTAATACTGGGCTCCCTCAGAGCTTTTAACTCTGAAGCTAGTCCACACTGAGCCTCCAGAAATTCATCAATTACAGATTAAAGTGTTCCTGCCAATACTGGCTTCAGCTGAGAGCTTCTGCTCCTAGGCTTCCACTATATGTAAGCTTGAATTCTATGTATCAGTCTGTTTGTCCAGTTTTGGGGGCAAGAGCTTGTCCTAGACCTCAATTCTCTGGTAGTAGAGTTGCTGGATTTTATCTTGTTCAGCTTTTCTTATTGTAAGAGCTTTTAAGCTTTTTATATGTTGGACTAGAAACAGGAAGTCCTTGAAATAATATCCTTAAGTTTTCATTTTATTCATTTCAGTGCAGATACTGTGTAGCTAAAATTATGTTATTATGAAGCAAGAAGTGGAGTCAAAGTCATAGTTTTTCCAGGCACTTCAGTGGCTCAGTTGGCTAAGCATCTTACATCAGCTAAGGTCATGATCTCATGATTTGTGGGTTCGAGCCCTGCATTGGGCTCTGCACTCAGAGCCTGGAATCTGCTTTGGATTCTGTGTGTCCCCCTCTCTCTGCCCCTCCCCCACTCATGCTTTCTCTCTCTCTCTCTCTCTCTCTCTCTCTCTCTCTCTCTCTCAATAATAAATAAAAGTTATGGGGCGCCTGGGTGGCTCAGTCGACTTCGACGTCTGACTTCGGCTCAGGTCATGATCTCAGGGTTCCTGGGTTCAGGACCCCATAGGGCTCTGTGCTGACAGCTCAGAGTCTGGAGCCTGCTTCGGATTCTGTGTTTCCTTCTCTCTCTGCCCCTCCCCTGCTCACATTCTGTCTCTCTGTCTCTCAAAAATAAATGTTTAAAAAAATTAAAAAAATAATAAATAAACGTTAAAAAGGTTTCTTTAAGTCATATTCTTCAGCAAATGTGTGTGCATGGGTTTAACTTTTGGAAATAATTCAAAAATCTATTAATTTTTTAGACACAAACGATAAAATGTTAAATATATATTTAACAAAAAGGTTAAACACATGTTACTAAAAACTAACCAATTCTACAAATATTTTGTATTAACAGGAAATAGAAAATATTAAACATTTTATAAAGTAATAAAGAGGATTGACCCTAATTGGTATAAATATATTATGATATGGTTTGATAATATATGTTTGATGAAGTAAGTTTCAAGTACTTCATTGAATAATTTACAGTATGGCTAAAATAAATTACCTGGAATTTATATCTATGGCTTCATCCAGTATAGTTTGAAAAATCTAATAACCTATTAAATATTATAGTTACAATGAAAGGAATAGCATCATCAATCCCTACCACTTTCGCTGTTTGAAGCTGCTTTTCTTTCTAGCTAATAAAACAAAATGTGAATACAGAGAATAGTTGAGATAAAACTTTTTGCATTTAAATACAAGATACAAGAAGAAATGGCATAAGAAAAATTTTTTTTTTAATTTATAAAATTTAATATGTCTTGCCAATGCCCTCCTTAATTGAACCTCACCAGATACTGCCAAAGCACTGCATTCTCTAACAATCATTAGTAGATGGCAGATGTAGAGTTATTAAATAAGTTTACCATTACTCTCTTTGCCTATATTTGACAATATATTTGATTTCAGAACTTCCCAACAAGGATCAAAGTAACCCAATTCCAATGATATTTTTCACTGTTATCAGAAAAAAAAAAAAACTATAAAGCCAGCAAAACCAGGATGCCCTATAATATGTTCATAAGTCAATAAAGAAAAATCATATTTGAAAATGATGTTTTTTGGGGGCCCTGGGTGTCTTTACATCCTAGGGCAACATGTTATAGTAAGATATAGAAAAGGTAAAGAGTATGCCTTCTTCATTGAGAGAAAGCCAATTGGGCAATCAAAGTGGAAAAGTAAAATCTACATGAAGGTGGGAAAGAGTACAAGTGGAAGTTGAAGATAAGCAAATCAGTTCCCTTAAAACCACAGAGCCCATATACCCCTTAAAACGTCTATGTTTTGCATATATACCTGCAGAGGTATGCATACACCAATTTGATGACCACTAATCTAGGCCAGCTTCCACATATTTGAATCAGAGAAGCAGAAGTCCATGGAATTTAAATGACTTATGTAGCACTACAAAACTACTTTGTGGCAGAATTGGGACTAGAACTTACATTTCCAATCTCCCAATCAGTGTTCTTTCTAACACACTATTTTGTTCTCACTTTAATTATGACAGAAATAGACCAAAGTCCAAAGAAGTTAAGGGTCCTAATAAAGATGTCTCTGTTACAAATATTGGAGTTAGGTAAAACTTTATATATATGTAGATTTTTCATGAAAATTCAATGAATTTTCTAAGTTACATGTTTAACATATTGTTAAAATATTAGTACTTTTGGAAGGAGTAACATCTTCAGCTGTTATCCACTTACATTTCAATAAGGTAGGTTTCTATATGAGAAATAAAATAAAAGGAAAGAGTAAATGCCCCTATATCAGAGTCTGATTAGTACAGCAGAACCATTATGCATGATGTGTAATAAGGGAGCATGGGGAATGATCTGTATCACTAATGCAAGAGTCAGGCTTTTGAGAGAGAAAAGAAGTTGGGGGATTTCAACATCTTGGCTCTTCATATTATGGGCAGAGTGTGGAAGCCTTAGAACATAGGGTTTATGCCACAATTATTGAAGGGCGAAGAATTATTGATGACTTAGGACATTTCTCATTCAAGAAGAACAGAGCATTGATTAGCAAATGAGGAGGAAAATTCATAAGTTGTGAATAAGGCTTAAGATGTGGTCCAAAAAGGGATGCCTGGGTGGCTCAGTCGGTTAAGCATCTGACTTCTGATTTTGGCTCAGGTCATGATCTCAGAGTTGGTGAGTTTGAACCCCCATCTGGCTCTGTTCTGACAGCACGAAGTCTGCTTGGGATTCAGTCTTTCCCTTTCTTTGCCTCTGCCCCACTCATGCTCTTGCTGTCTCTCTCTCTCAAAAATAAATAAACTTAAAAAATTTTTTAAAAATATGTGGTCCAAGAAGGACTAGCATCCTCTTTTCTTCCCTTCTAGAACGGGCTTCAATGGAAGAAGAACAGATAAATTTGAGTGGAGTCTCAGGGAAAAAGTATACCTAGCAGAAGGCAATCTCAAAAGGAAGCCCTTTTTCCAACTTGGATCCTGGGCAGTAGAGAAGCAATGGTCAAAAATGGTATCCAGCTGGATGGGACTGAAAGAAACCTCCAAGAGTCTTACAAACCCCAGTATGGTGAAGAGAAAACAGCCATGAATTCCAGAATCTTGCAAAAGAAAGTCCAAAAAGGCAGAAAGGTGTCTGTAGACAGAAGACAGCTTAAAGTTGGGACTCACACAAACCTGATTAAATGGGGTCACAGGGGATTGGGCACCTCAGCCATAAACACCAGCATGCAACAATGTGGATCAGACAAGAAACACCTCAGTAGAGGTCAGCAGAGTAGGTGATTGCTGGACACTGATGGACTTACCCGTGATGCCTGAATGCTAAAGGATGCTAAATAAGACTCCCTTCTTCGCCTATTGCCTTCTTAACTTAGTTTATCTCCAGAAGAAGGTGAGGATGGGGGACATCCAGATTTTCACTGGGCATTTATTCAAAACAAACTGAGTTTGAAGCAGAAATAATTGAATTACATTAAATTGACAAGATCTCATGATGGGATCAATACCCTTATAATAAAAGGAAGAGACACCAGAGCTCTCTCCACCATGTGAGGGTGCAGCAAGAAGGCAGCCATCTTCCTTTGAAGAGAGTTTGAAGAGAGTTCTTACCAGAAACCAAATCAGCTAATACCTTGATCTTGGACTTCCCAGTCTTCAGAACTGTGAGAAATAAATGTCTTTTGTTTAAGTCATCTGTTCTATGGTATTTTGTTATAACAGCCTGAGCAGACTAATACATTCTGTGTTTAGAACTTTTGTGACTTTGGAAAATCCATACTCACATAGAGAGATACTACAAAATTACCCACAAAACCCTGCTTTACCTGATTCCTTCAGCTAGATTTTCATCCTCATTATTTTCCATCATTAATAGTTGACAGCCCTTCATGCTACTTTCATTAATTTTTAGGCAAATGTGTTTGAAAGTCAGATTGTATGTTGATCTCTATAAATACTCATTTATTTCTCCTAAATAAATCAGTCTAAATTACAGCTTGCCACAGGAATACCAGTTATGTGTTTGAATTTCAAAGCATATGAAAAGAGAAAAAATACTTCCTGTAATAAATGCTCTCAGGGTTGGGCTAATTCTATTTTTGTACACTTACAAAATACTAGCAACAGTTAGATTTTACACCTCTGATATGCCTATATACTCAGAATTTCCCTAGTAAATGTGTCACTAATTAATCACATCTCAAGGAAACCATATTATTTATAAATAATTCATATATAACACATGGTTTTGTGGTTAAGAGAATGGGCTGTGCTGGGTGGGATCTGATCTTGGACAAGTTACTATTAAGTTCCTTATGCCTCAGTTCTCTCAACCTTAAAATGGGAATAACCCAGGGGTAGTTGTAAGGATTAAATGAGATATGATACACATAAAACGATTAAAACAGGACCTGACTCTTCATAAATACCACTGAAATGTCTACTTTTATTATATTCTGGAATTGTTCCTACACTGAAAAACTATTAGAATGCCTGACAGTCATTTGTGTTAACAAATAAAACTCTCTTTTCCTTCTAACACAGGGCACTCCCTCCCATCCTTATGACTGGGTGGGGCCATGTTTCTATCTCTGTCAAATGAACTAGTAAATGAATTATTTAAATGGCATATTGAAATTCTCCAGAGTACCCTTTCTCCCCTGCCATGGCAACTAGAAATGTTTGATATGGTAGAGCCCAGGGGACAGGAGTGGTTGAAGTGAGCAGAGCCTCCCTGTTGCCCTGAGATAGATCTGTTACAGGAACAAAAGATAAACCTTTGTTATTTTAAGCCACTGGCATTTGGGGTAGTTTGTTACACAGCATAACCTTTTCTATCCCAAGTAATGCAGAAAGCAAGGCAATTATCTGGATATTTAACTTAAATAACAGTCTCTATTCAAGTGATTGACATCCTCAGGAATACCCAGAGTATTGGATCATATCAGTAAAGAATCATTTGAAGAATGTTGGCTAGGTCAGTGATGTCCCCTAATGTCTGCCTTGTCTCAGACCTTCCTTTGGTGTCCAAAATTTCATCCCAAAGATACACTGGGAATTACTCTCAAGTTGTCCCCTTAAATAAGGCATAAAACCCTGGAAGAAGTAATATATAAATCATCAAGTCTTTATACATCCAAGGCGATGTGCTTATCTAATCCTTTTCCAGGAAGAATCAGGGCAGCATTAGAGTTACATTGGAACATAAACTTGGACGGTCTTTCCAATATACAATTCAAACAGGAATTACATGTATGGGGGAAATTATAGAGCCTGTTTAATCATGGAAATAATTATCTGGGATTCATCTCTACTTCAGATCAAGACAAACCCAGTGAACTGCAAGAACTTCTGCAAGGACAGCCTCAGTGACCTGCGCAAAGCCACTTGCTAAGTTATGGCAAAGTTCATGTCTGACTCCCATATCAGGATTTTACCCACTATACCCTGCTGTTACTTTGCTAGTTCTAAGGCAAGGGGCCAAGAATTGCTGAAGAAGAGGCAACAAAGCACATACATTGAAAGGAAAAGAACTGCGAATCAGAGGATTAGAGACTGAATCCCTCTGGTCTCATTTGCATCAGTGGGTTCTATCAGAAACCTTTTGTGTGTGTGTTTTTTTTTTGTTTTGTTTTTGAAGTGGGCTTAGGTTTATTTCTTTTACTTATATGCTTGATTCCTAGCTATTTGAATTTGGGTAATTTACTTAACATCTTTGTGCCTTAAGTTTCTCTTCTGTAAATTATAATAAGAGTTACTGTTAGAATTAAATAAGAAACAAATGTCAAGTGCATAGCCCATGGCATATAGCATGTACACAATAATTGTTAACCACTAGCTTTATTTTCATTTTCTCATTTTCAACTCTAATGAGGTCTTTTTTCCAGATTACCCCCAAAACACTGGTTGTGTTATGTATGTGAAAATTAGTCTTGGAAGGACTTTGATGTCTTCAAAAAGAGCAAGGTGACATGTCAGTTGCTCACCTCAACAGTTGCTAGATTTTTAGATCTTCCATCTAGTTAACCTCATACTCTCCTGAAAATTGAAGATTGACATGAGCTGGAGATTGACATACCTTAGCATGTATTCAATGCGTTTTAAAAACTGGAATTGTTTTTTACCAATTTATTCTTTACTGCAAGACAAGAAAGTTTCTATAATTCTTTGCTGTTGCAGTAGTGCTTTTTGTTGTTGTTGTTGTGATTGTTAAGGAATGAAATAGGGATGAGACTGTATCTACAACTGGGCCAGAGAGTAGTGTCAAGTTGGTAGAAGGTGATCAAAAATTAAATTGAGCTACAAGAAATCTGAAGCAAGACTTGCTCATCACCAGGAGACAGAGAGCGCTCTCTCTTCCTTAGGAATTCCAGAATCCCTGGAAAGGGTATCCAGAGCACTGCAGCTACTTTCAGTAGAGACTCAAGTCATTTTATTTGGACATACATGAAAGGAGAGAGTAAGTTCATGAACTAAGGACTTTGGGACCACACAGGAGGAGCCATTTGCCTGGATTTTCATGAAGGTCATACTTCATGAGCTATCATTTCTCTTAGGGAAGCCATGAGAACAGCAGTTTTACTCTGAAACTAATGAAGCTAAATTCAGGGCCGTACATTTGCATAGACATCTTTAAGACCCTGGGAGAGTCTCAATGTGTGTGTACCGTCCTATATTTTTGTAAACAGAGCAACAGGGTGATGTCATAACTGCATTTACTTAAGAGTGCTTTCCCTTTCCATAGTGTCATGCGGCATATGTCTCTCCCTCTCTCTGCCCTTTCCCCCCTCACACTCTGTCTTTTTCTCTCTCTCAAAAATAAACATTTTTATTTTTATTTACTTATTTTAAATAAACATTTTTTTTAATTTTAAAAAGAAGTTAATCTATGCAAAATTCTCTCAAATATTGCATGTGAAAAATCGTAAGCAGAATGCCCTTGATACCTACTCAGAATGGAAGCTCTCTCCTATTAGGTAAGAATGCACACAGTAAGGCAGCATAAGCGGACAAGATTTTTCTCCTTTTTTGATGGAAATTGCAGGATATACAATTGATAAGAACCCCTTCATAAGTCATCAAGTTGTAGCAGCCCTTCAAAAACATGAGCACAGGGGGGCCTGGGAGGCTCAGTCCGTTAAGCCTCTGACTTCAGCTCAGGTCATGATCTCGCCCTTCGTGAGTTTGAGCCCTGTGTCTTGCTCTCTGCTGTTGGTGCTGAGACTGCTCACCACTCATGTGCTCTCTCTCTCAAAAATAAATAAACATTAAAAAACAGAAAGCGAGTACATGTGTGAGAGGGGTTGCATGTCTAACCCAATTAACTATCAGCATTTTGAAAACAAAACAAAACAAAACTTTGAGGGGTACCTGGGTGGCTCGGTCGGTTAAGTGTCCGAATCTCGATTTCGGTTTAGGTCATGATCTCACCATTCATGGGATAGAGCCCCATCCTGAGCCCTGCATCAAGCCCCAAGCCTACTTGGGATTCTCTCTCCTTCGCTCTCTGCCCCTCTCCCACTTTCTCTTTCTCTCTCTCTGTCAATAAATAAACATTAAAAAAAAACTTTGATAAACCCTATAAAGGAAAGATTGAATTATATTTCTATTATTTGTGAAGAAAAAATTATAGTCATTGTCATAAGACAAGGCGACCAAAAAACTGTTGGAACACGATAGAGAAAGGCCGAGAAGCTATTATTTTGGGGATTTGGGGTCTGTTGTTTTTGTTGTAGCATTTGTCAGCTTCTGTTATGATTTCTTTTCCCATTCTAAACATTCGTGTTTCTGTCTAACTTTGTATTATTATTCTTAAGGAGAACGCTCTGAATTTAAGTTTCAGTTCCCAGAAAGCCTAAGTCAGCCCTGAATAGGAGGCAAAGCACAAGTTAAAGACTTCTTTTCTCCAGTTACAGTTTAGGCCTGTTTCCTATTCTGTGCCTGGTGGAAATGGCTAATTAATGCCTTTTTCTTTCAAATGTGTTGCTGTTGAAGAAAATTAAATTAATAAAATTAAATCAAAAGGAGAGTCTAAGACTCCTGTTAGAACTGGAAACTAATTACTGACCTTGAAAAAAGAACCACAAGAGGTTTGTGCATATGTATATTATTTAGTGCAAAGGGTAATTTTTAAGAACACAGATCGTGTATAGATGTAGATAGGTAAATATATATTTGTGATTACTTGTGGGTTCTCTTTTGAAACTAATAATTAGCTTTAATTTCATATTCAAAATAGTGAATGGCAATGCAATGTGCTTGAAGTGTAATTGGCCTATTCCTGTAATACTCACTGGAAGAATAAGCAATGCATTCTGTTGGTTCTGATCCGCCACATTTGTATTTTTATCAATTTACTCTTCAGGTCTCTACAAATGAGAGAGTAACTTTTTTTTTTTTTTAACGTTTTTATTTATTTTTGGGACAGAGAGAGACAGAGCATGAACGGGGGAGGGGCAGAGAGAGAGGGAGACACAGAATTGGAAACAGGCTCCAGGCTCCGAGCCATCAGCCCAGAGCCCGACGCGGGGCTCGAACTCACGGACCGCGAGATCGTGACCTGGCTGAAGTCGGACGCTTAACCGACTGCGCCACCCAGGCGCCCCGAGAGAGTAACTTTTAAGAAACATACAGTAAGAAGAAACCGATATGTAGGAACCGAACCAGAGGAACCAAATCATTAATCCTGTTTTTCATTCTAGAAAACATAAGTCAGTATCATTTACTAGATAGCAATGCCTGCAATGCATAATATTTTCACATTGAATTGACACAATTTCAAGACATTAAAAAAATACTATAAACAACTTTATGATTATAAACTGTAAAACTTAGGGCATCTGGGTTGCTCAGTGGGTTAATCATCCGACTCTTGGTTTCGGCTCAGGTCATGATCTCACCTCTCGTGTCGGGCTCTGAGCTGACAGAACAGGGCCCGCTTGGGATTCTCTCTCTCCCTCTGTCTCTGCCTGTCCCCTGTTCTCTCTCTCTCTCCCTCTTTCTCTCTCTCAAAATAAACTAACAACTAAATAAAATAAATAAATAAATTTGAAAGCTTAGAAGAAATGGAACAATTCTTCAAAAGAAATAAAATAAAAATACATACTAAGAAAACTCAAGCAAGAGGAAATAAATAATCTGATTAGTCTTATAACAGTTAAAGAAATTTAATTTATAACTAAAAATCTCCTAAACAGAAACCTCTAGGCCCAGATGGTTTCAGTGGAGAATTCTCTCAAGCATTTAAGTAATTAAAATGAATTTTACACTATGTTTTCCAGGAAATCAAAGAAAAGGTAATACTTCCCAAATCATTTTATGAGGTATCGCTCTGCTACCAAAAGCAGAAAAAGACAAAAAAAAAAAAAAGACTAAAACACCTATATCTCCCATGAACTCAGAAGCCAAAATCTTCAACAAAATATTAGCAAATCAAATCAAATAATATATATGAAGAATTGGGGCGCCTGGGTGGCTCAGTCGGTTGAGCATCTGACTTCGGCTTGGGTCATGATCTCACAGTTGATGAGTTTGAGCCCTGTGTTGGGCTCTGTGCTGACAGCTCAGAGCCTGGAGCCTGCTTCAGATTCTGTGTCTCCCTCTCTCTCTCTGTGCCTTCCCTGCTCATGCTCTGTTGTTCTCTGTCTCAAAAATAAATAAACATATATATATATACATATATATATATATATATGTATATATATATATATATGAAGAATTGTACACCATGACCAAATGGGACTTATTCTAGGTATGCAAGGTTGGTTCAGCATTTGAAAATCATTCAATATAAACTATTATAGCAAGCAGATAAAGAAAAAAATCCAATATGATCATATTAATTGACACAGGAAAAGCACTTCACAGAACCTGAAACCCATTTGTGATGAAAACTCTCAGCAAGCTAGAAATAGAGAGGAACATTTTGATATAGAGCAACTTTATATAGAACAGCTTGATATAGAGCAACTATAAAAATTTTACAGCTAACATAATATTTAATGGTGAACAGCTAAATACTTCTCTAACAAGGCATTAGGAACAAGGAACAAGGAATTATTCTAACAAGGAATAAGGCAAGGATGTCCACTCTTATCACTCCCATTCAATAGGATAGAATGTCCTGGCAACTGAAATAAGGCAAGAAAAGGAAATAAAAGGTATGGAAAAAGTAAAACTGTCCTTATTTACAGAAAACATGATTTTCTCTGTAGAATCTTAAAGAATTTACTAAAAACTCCTAGAATTAATAAATGAGGTTAGTGAATTTTCAGGATACAAGATCAATACACAAAAATCAAAGCATTTCCATATACTAACAGAGCTCATGTGAAACCAATATTAAACATATACTTCCATTTATAATCACTTCAAAGAAAGTAAAATATTTATATAGGTAAGAACTTAAAAGATGTACAGAATCTGTATGACAAAAATTACAAAATGCTAATTTAAGGGAAAAAAACCCAAAGAACACCAAAGTAAACGGAGAGGCATACTGTTTTAATGGATTACAAATCTCAACATAGTAATGATGTTTATTTTCTCCCAATTGATCTACAGGTTTCAAGCAATTCCCATCAAAATCCCAGCAAGAGTTTTTCTAGAAATAGGTGGGCCTATTCTAAAATTTATTTGGAAGGAACAGGCCCTATAAAAGTTAAAATACTATTGAAAAAAGTAATAGAGTGAGAAGAATCACTGTACCTGATTTCAATATTCATTACATGGCTATGGAAATCAAGAGTGTGTATTGTGTGTGTGGCACAGAAGTGGACAGATAGATCAATGTGTGTGTGTGTATTCTGTGTGTGACACAGAAGTGGACAGATAGATCAATGGAATAGAATAGAGAACCCAGAGATAGATCCACATTAATATGTCTGACTAATTTTTTGCAAAAGTACAAAAACAATTCAATGGACAAAGAATAGCCCTTTCAACAAATAATGCTGAAGCAATTGGATATCCATAGGCAAAAAAAAAAAAAAAAAAAAAAATTAAAAAGCCTCAAAACAACAATTCCAAACCCAAACTCAAACAAAAACCTCATAAGTAACATTCATAAGTCAAAATTGTGGTCTTCGATGTAAATGGAAAATTATAAAAACATTTAGGAAAAAAAAAACCATAGAAGAAAATCTCTGGGACACAGAACTAGAAAGGACTAGACCAAGAAAGATTCAGTCTGATGCCAAAAGCATAATGCACTAAAGGAAAAAGTTACAAACTGGATTTCATCAAAGCTCAAAACTTTTGTTTTACAAAAGACTCTGTGAAAAGATACAAAGACAAGGTACCAATCGGCAGAAATGATTTGCCAATCATATATCTGACAAAGGACTATTATCTGGAATGCATAAAGATCTCTCAAAACTCAGCAATAAAACAACCAAAAAAAATTAATAAAAAATGGCAAAATATATGAATGGACATCTCTCCCCAAAGGATATACAGAGAGCAAATAAACAGAAGAAAATATGTACAACATCATTAGCCTTAGGGAAATGTAAATTAAAACCACAATGAGATATTACTACACACCTGGTAGAATGGCTAAACAAAAAATTAATGACAATATTAAATGCTGGTGAAGATACAGAGAAACTGGATCACTTATCCGTTGTTTGTGGTAATGTAAAATGGTACACTCTTTCTGGAAGAATTTAGCAGTTTCTTTTAAAATTAAACATGCAACTACTATATGGCCCAGAAACTGCATTCCTGGACATTTATCCCAAAGCAATGAACACATGTTCACATAAAACCGTGTACACAAATGTAAATCTGCTAGATTTACTGATAACTTCCAGAAACTGGAAATAACCCAGATATCCTTCAACAGATAAACAGTTAAGTGAACTATAGTACATTCATACTTTGGAATAAACTATTAAACAATAAAAATAAACAAACTATTGATATATACAACAACTTGGGTTGAACTTTGAGGCAATGATGTAGAGTAAAAAAAAGTGAATCCCTAAATATTAGGATTTCATGATTTTATTTATATACTTTTTGATCTATTTATATAACATTCTTGACATTGCAAAGTTGTGTAGATAAGGAACAGATTGGTGGTCAGTGGCAGAGATGGAGAGGAAGGAAGGTGTGTGTCTATAAAAGGAATCCTCATAGTGATGGAACTGTTCTCTATCTTCTCTATCTTCTATCAATATCCTAGTTGTGATATTGTATTAAAGTTTTGCAAGATGTTACCAATGGGGGATATTAGGCAAAGGATATACAGGATCGCACTGTATTATTTCTTACAACTGCATATCTGTAATTATTTTAAAATAAAAAAGTTTAACTAAATAATTACAGAGTATAATACACCTTTTAGGGATGATAAAGGTAGACACCAAACTAAATGGCCTCTTTGGATCTTTCCAAATTTTTACAAATCACTTTTCTCTACTTTTGGTGATGCCTAAAGTGGTCACCTTGTATCTTCTCCAAGAAGTGATTCGCTCTCCCCATTCCATGTATAACCTCAGACCTATGATCTGCACTGGGCAGAAGCTGGGGCAGACACTGAATAGCTCCTCTGGTCTTGGCTCACTTTTCCTCCCTGGGTCTCCATGAACCAGCTATAATATAAGAGGGACTTCAAGAGACCCTTTTGGCTTCAAAATCCTGGAGTTCCAATCTTTTCATTTTTTATTTAGGTTATACAACCAACAGAAGTTGGGGGGGGGGAGTCGAATCCCTAGACCTTTATACCCTTCCACATTAACGCCATCTCTGCTAATCTGTTTGGTTCCCAGCAGGCTCTTACACCCTCTACCAGGAAATACCAAGCCCATTTTCCAAATTACTGTCTGCCTAAAGAGTAATAATAGCATAGCTGTGGGTATTGAAAACTGAAGCCCAAATTCTGAAAAAGAAGGCAAAATCAAACCATGGGTGGGGCACCTGGGTGGCTCAGTCAGCTGAGCATCTGACTCTTGATTTTGGCTCAGGTCATGATCTCAGAGTTTGTGGGATCAAGCCCCGCATGGGGCTCTACACTGACCATGCAGAGCCTGCTTGGGATTCTCTCTCTTCCTCTCTCTCTGCTCCTCCCTCACTCATGCTCTCTCTCTCAAAATAAATAAATAAACATTTTTTAAAGGGGAAAAAAATCAAACCATTGTCTTTACACAATATTAAGCGGTCCCCGGAGGTGCACATCCCTCATTAATATGTCTGTGGGGTCACTTCCTACTCAGATTTTCATTTTGAGAACAAAAGAGTCTCAGCTGAGATCACAGTTGGAAGACAACTACCTGTGTTAGGCTTGATGGAAGCAAAATGCTGTTTCATTACTACCTGTTGTGCTTCCTGCTCCCACAGTCAGCATACTTGGCTTCTACATTGTTGAAATGTGTATGAAATTTTAAAAATGTGGATGAAATTATTTCAGAAAACCATGCAGCAGGTGCTCTGTGTCTGCAGGGAATGTGGGAGAGCAAGCTGGCCACTGGCTGAAATTGATTGCTACCACCAATCAAATCCCTGTTACGTAGGTGAACTGGGCAAGCTCCAGAAGGCCAGTGAGGGATACTGACAGGGAATAGAGAACTTCGGGACAAAAAAGAAGTAAAGGAAAAAAGGAAAAGGGATAGATAAACTTCAGCCCCTGAATGACTCACACTGCCTCGGCATAATTTCATGTTTCATTGATATGATGCTCCCAAACTTTTTACTGCCCACATTGTCTATTATTTTTGCCAGGAGTTTCAAGTTTTAAAAGATTATTTTTTCAACAAAATCAATTGCATTGATGAGGTAACAATATTTTCCTTCTCCATTTTTAATCAGACAACATATAATTGCAAGGCCTTTCTGTTCAGAAAGGTAAACAGGTAAAGCTAATTAAATTCATATCAAAAAGAAAGAAATGTGTTACTTTATTTACCTCTGTAGTCTTATTACAGGTGTATATGAAATGTTCTTGTTTTCTTTTAAATAAAGAAATCAATATGAAGGCCTCAGGTTAAGAAATATGGTAATCTTTTAGAAATGCCCTTTTGGCACAGAACACTCCCTATAATAGTTACAGCTCTCAAGCAGTCTAAAATGTCCAGCTCAGAGCTTTGGGCATGAGATGATTAATATGAGCACCGCTGGAGTATTTGAAATAGTTCAGATGTTAGTTCAAACCCCAGACTCAGTATTTATCTCTTGTGTCATCAAAGGATTTATCCTCTGTAAGTCTTAATTTCCTAACCTTCAAAACTGGCATAGTTGTATCTATGTCTTAGATCCTCAAGAAATTACAGCTAAGCCTATTGTTGGATGATCATGGGTACAAACAACAAATGAGAGCTCAAAACAGATCAGCTATGTGGAGTTGGCCAAGCATCTTTTATAAAGTTATTTTTACATGCATTCTCCCTTTATTTCCATCTTCCTCTTGTTTTCCTTCGTAGAATCAGGGAAAGAAGTTGGGGCATAAAGGAAAGGAGAGAAGCGAAACACAGGCAAGAGGGAGCGGGTGAATAAAAACCTATCCACTCAAGTCTTGACTGTTCACGATACTTTGAAATATCATGTTCTCTTGTTCTTCTCTTTTTAAGTTGAATTTCTCAGTTTTTCACCAGTTCCTCATTGTGGCATTTATGGGAAATTCCCAACCCAATAAACTCTCTCCCTTTTCCTTGTTACCAGATCTCTGATCTGTGCAGGGCAACAATAAGTCCAGTTAACAATATCTTCCTCCTCACATACAGATTGAGCCAGAACTCACACTAAAGTCTTAAGGTTTAATTTTACAGGCTAAATCTGTCTTGTCATATTTATAATGTCATGATTAATGCTTAAACTGGATGCATCAGTTTGTCCACAGAATTTATATTTTACTATCACCTCTGACCCTTTTTCTCTGTATTCAAGCTCAAATATATTTACCCCATTTTCTATATTATAGCCTCTTTTTTCTATATTCAAGCACTTGAAGTCACATAAATAGCCACTAAATTACTTTCTTCTCATCTTGACTATAATCTACAAAGCTGCAAACACAGAACAGTGATCCATGCCTTGTAATGCTAATTGTTCCAAGGAAGACAAATCTCTTTAGGATCATTAGGTAATATTTGACTACAACTGAACACCTGATATTAAACCTCAAGACTTTACTATCATTTTCTGGTTCTATACCATCAGTAGACTAGGAATTTTTCAAACTATGTACTACTAGAGAGAGACTACACCCTATATCATCAACAGTAGTGTTTTTCAATGGGTTCTCGATTTTTAGGTATAAAAAGCTCAAATTGCCTTAACTGTGCAAAAATTCAGGAAATTGCTGATCTTTATTTGTCCCCACACGTCTAAATTTGGGTTTCCACACAAACAGAGACAGAGATAGAAAAATGGGCACAGGTATTTTGGGGAAATATCAGGAAGCAGTGATGAAGGGCCCAGAAGACTGAGATAGAGACCAAGAAGGCAGAGCCCATCGTGGATGTGGGATTGTGTAGTTGCTACTCTTTAACACTCTGAGGAACCATCCCTCTGAAGGACAGGATGCTGAGCATTAATGCAAAGTTTGGAGGATACCTCTGGAAACACAAACTCCCCTTATGCCTAGGACTTGCCTACCTGTGAGCTGAAGGAGCTTGAGCTGGGATGATTCTTGGTGCACAGGAACTGTCTACTCCAGCTGTGGTTGGATTCAGAGCTGATGCAGCCTGGGACATGGAGTCTCTGCTTTTGTCATTTCCAAACATAATCCAAATATATGTTTTCAGTGATGATGGTGTCTAGAAATTATCGGCGGGAAATAATCAATAAAAATTTCAAAAGTCCCAAGACATTTGAAAAAAAATTTAATTACAATTAATGAAATTCCATCTTACAGAAAAATACACAGCACTATTAGAACTGCTTTTTATTAAGAGTGCACTGAAAACCTAAACCATCTTTGAGCTAGATCTCATATTTGAGGTAAGTTTCCCTTTCCTTTTAGGTATTTGCAAAGTTTTTTCCCCCTTCCCTCATTTTTGTTACTGACTCATCTTTTTAAAGTAATCTCTACACCCAACATGGGGCTTCAACTCATGACCCCAAGATCATGACCCTTGAGCCAGCCAGGTGTCCCCTTAACTCATCTTATATAAACTTTTTTAAGGGCTCATCATGGCCAGTATTTCATTTTGAATGAAAATTCCTCAGAATGAACTCTTGCTCTGCCCAAATTTAGACAATATTGTCCAAGATGGGGTCACCTGACTTGGGTCTATTTGCAGACGTGTGGGAGGAGGAAAGCTGAGGACTCCTTCCAGAGAGAACTTACCTTCGTTATATAGGGAAGAGCCAGTGACAAGAGCTTGACTGAGTGCCTTAGCCTGAATTCTCTCAAGAACAGAGCCTGAGGTGCAAGGTCAGGTCAGGAAATAAGGGGAAGCAAAGCAAAGAAAGATGGGAAGCAATGGAATGTGATGATTTGCATGTATCTGTAGAAAGATAGATGATAAATAGATAGATACACAGACAGATAGATATGTATTTATCTGTCAGCAAACCAACACTTAAGTTTCTTTGTTCAGCTCTCCCAGAAGCAGAAGGCCTAGGGTAACCAATCAGCACTTGACTGCTCAGCACCAGTTACTAACCTGGCTCCAAGTTTTCCCTTTGTTCCATATAAGGAAAGTAACCCTGCTTTAACCAATCAGTAGATGCCTTGTGCCTGCTCACTTTGGTCTATCAGAATGTCATGCCTTGTACAGCTCTTCAAAGAACCCACTTTCTAGACTGCTTCCATTCCAAATAAGCCTAAATTTGCATAAAATTAGAACTGTTAGATAAAAGCCAACTAGATGAGTAAACTGCCTAGGTAAGACTATTTTAAAAGTCATGAGTTCAAATTTCAGTCATAGAGTCCACAAACCCTGGTATGATAGATCTACGCTGATATCGATATATCATAAATTACACATATATTTATATCTATATGAAGGCTTATGGACTAAATGATAGGAAATGATATCTATGATATATACCTTATATGTATATCTTATGATTATCTTATAATTACAATTATCTTACAATTGAGATTACAACTTATGAGATTTTCTATATATCTTCTATTTATAATATATAATCTTATAATTAACAATATAAATTATATACATATATAATTTCATAGTGTACCTTACATATATCACATATATATAATTATATTTATATTTGTATATGTGTATTTCTTTAAGTATTTCCATCTGACTTTATTTTTGGCTGAAACCTTTCTCCTGCCTAATGTGGAAAATCTAATGTACTTGCTCCTAGGTGAGCTCTGTCAATTTCTATGTTTTCTCAGGCAATGTAGCTTTAAAATTCAGCTGTTGCAGACTGCCCTCACACTCTTCCACCAGTGTAGATGCTTGGCTGGAGGTTTACTGAATGCCTCTGCACAACTTCTGCCCATTTGGTACTGGCCCCCTCTGTGACCACTTCTGAGCTGACTGCCTGCTGCAGTGAGGTCAGCTGAATGGTCTGCCCTGCCTCTTCTTTTCAGTCACTTCCTAAGAGCACTACCAAAGCATCCTGACCTTAGTGAGTTCTCTCTGCCCTGAGGTTACATCCATGGCCAATTTCGGGGGGTGGGGTGGGTGTGAAAGGCTGACTGCTCTTCTGTCTGTTTCTGGGGACACAGCAGGACTGCAGGACATCACTCCGTCTAGCAAAGAGTCTTCAAGTTAGATATGATTTTGTAAGTTCTGATCCATTCTATTGTTTGTGGGCAAAAGTGGTGCTGAGGAAACCTTTTCAGCCAGGACAGAAACTGTTTACAGATGAAGCAAGAGACTGAGAGGAATTGCACATCCTAGGAAGAGTCAAGGGGATGTGGGCAATGGGGATGGGTGTCTTCTCAGTCATTGGGCTGCTTCTCCACCCACCTGCCGTTCACATCCTTGCTCATATTGTTTTTGGTAAATATTTTAGAGACCATAAAAGCTGTTGCATTTAAAAGAAAAATTGGTAGGTTGCAGTTTGAAAACAGAACAGAATAAAACAGCAATATGGTAGTTTTGAATCATTTGGCAAGAGATAGGGTAAGCATTTGGATTCATTCCAGGAAGCACGTCTCTGGGGCCAAAAGACTGATTAACTGCCTGTGACAAGTAGTGAATTGATCCACTTTAGTCGAGGGCATCTGAAGACCTTCTGACAGATGAAGAATGAAGAGTTTATATCCCATTTCTGACCAGGCTTCTGACAGGGCTCCTGGTTACAGAGGGAAGTCTTCCTTTTCAGGTTTTACTGATGATCATGATACAGGAACCCCATGATATTTTGAATGATAGAACACCAAAGTGAAGTTCCTTTTTCAGTATTCCACAGTGCCTCAGTCCATTTAGGCTGCTATAACAGAATACCACAGACAGGTGACTTATAAACAATAGAAATTGATTCCTCACAGTTTTGGAGGCTGGAAGTCTAAGATCATAGCACTGGCAAATTCGATGTCTGGTGAGAACTGCTTGCTCACTGATGGCTGTCTTTTCACTGTAAATGCAGATGGCAGAAAGGGTAAGCAATCTCTCTGGGGTCTCTTTTATAAGGTCATTACTCCCATTCAAAGGGCTCAGCCCTCATAATATAATAATTTCCCAAAGGCCCCACTACCTAATGCCATCACCTTGGGGGTTAGGATTTCAACATACGAATTTTGAGGGGACACCAACATTCAGACCATAGTACATGGCAAGTTTAGATCAGAAAGTGACCAATGGCAACCGGATATCTTTAGCCTCTGTTGGGTAGCGAGAACAAGCAGGCTGCAGTGGGCGTTGAGTGCAGCATTGTGAGTATTCTGCAGGTGTTTCTAGCAGAGGAGGGAACATTTTGAGGTAAATGCCCAATCTACACACTGATCTAAGGAAAATCTGCCTGATAAACTCTCTTACCATGTTGATATTTTGGATGCAATTTGCTTAAAAATCACTTCAGCATACACGGCATGATATATTTGTGAATGAGAAGATTATATGTCTGTGGACAACTGGTTAATCTTTGAAGTGTTTTAACCACAAACACACATACCAGAGGTGGTTAACAAGCCTTTGAAACGCTTCCCTCTGAAGTCCTAACCCAACTACCATTAGTGCTTCAGATACTGCTATCTCCGTCCTCACTACCAAATTTTAAATAATTGTAAATGTAAGAATTAGCATCTCATTGGTGCAATGAACTTGTTTATGGTATATGGGTTGGTTTATAATACTGTACTGATCTTTCCTCCATTGCATGAAGGGAGCATGAGAAACCAAGGAGTCTATACTAGCCGTCTACCTCAAGAGTAACTCTTTAGGTCTAGAATTCCACTTGACCCCTTAATGGAGTGTTCCTTTGCCTGAGCCAATCAAAACTTCACTTGAGCTATCTTAAAACACTGGAATGAACCTCTCAGCCAAGGTGCTTAATGAAGTACTTAAAGGGACAAAGAACAGAAATTCACAGAGCTCACAGAAAAGGAAAAATGTGCCCTGGGGCCTGTTATTAGCCTCACTTACAGTAAATGTTTGTACTGTAACAAAATTTGGTCTAGAACTTGCTTTCATTGTAACATGCTATCTAGTTGGAAAATTGTGGGAAAACAGACCTATAGCCGTTATCTAGTACTCAGTGTAGGGTACCTACATTTATAAACAAACACACAAACACACATTGGGACAACTGTGAACAGGAAAAGGCATGATTTGGTGCATTTCAAAGCACATGTCCTCATCTACAAAACAGTGGTAGAACACCATCACCCATGCTAAATTTTGGATTGTCCCCAAATTGTGCAATTTTCCCCTGGATGACTGATTTTGTACGAATTTCTAAAAGCTACCTTTAGTATCACATGCCTTATAAATTTGCAAGCCCAAATTCACCTTAATATAACAACAAATAATTAAACCAAAAAAATACAGAAGACATGAACACTGAAGATGGCCCAGAACTCTCAGCAAATTTCAAATTCTCTTTAAAGCAGAGAGTATGGGGTGCCTGGGTGGCTCGGTCTGTTAAGCATCTGACTTCGGCTCAGGTCATGATCTCGCGGTCTATGAGTTCGAGCCCCGCGTCGGGCTCTGTGCTGACTGCTCAGAGCCTGGAGCCTGTTTCAGATTCTGTGTCTCCCTCTCTCTCTGCCCCTCCCCTGTTCATGCTCTGTCTCTCTCTGTCTCAAAAATAAATAAACGTTAAAAAAAAAATTTAAAGCAGAGAGTATGGATCACCTTTCTGAAGACTTTTACCTCATTTTTATCTTACAAAGAGGTTAACATGATACAGATTTTTCCCATATCAGGCAATGACTTGAAAGCCTAATTAGACCCATATTTTAATTATTATTGATTTTTCACATTAGATTTTTCTCACAGAGGCAAAGGAAGTGATGGTTTAGTTATTTTCCAGGGCATGATTTTGGAATGCCATAAAGAGAATCAAAGTTGATTTAGCAATGGTAGGAATAGAGGGGAGATGGGGCCACATCTATGCTTACTCTTATTCTATTACAGCTGCTTAAATTGTATGTGTTTCAAGACTACTAAACTGCTTTATTATATTGTGCTGTGATGTTTATAAAAAGGATGGTGGAAAAAGACAATTAGCAAATGCTTGAGGTATCCAACTGGAGCACCCTCTTTAGGGCCAGTCTGTGACAAAGTATAGATTAAAGTTTGTTTGGAGGTGGCTTTCCAATTTCCCTTTAGGTAGCCTGTGTGAGGTGACAGATGCCATCACCACTATTCTGACTGATAAAGGACTATGAGTTGAAGTTTATAAACTGATACACCTGAAATGTTATAGTCACCTCACACAAGATCCCGAGGGCTATTTCTGATCATTCTAAGTGAGTTTCAAGCTTTCAGGTTTACCAACTTTAAGTTGAAAGCAATAATATCTGTCCACATTTACATCAAGTTTGAAAGATGCATTTAGCAAACACTTATTGGTTAACACTATGTTTGAGGCACATTGTTAAATGCTAAAAGTGTAAGTGGTCAAAATGGTACCAGATTACCATTAAGCAATGTACAATTAACAGAAAGCCTAAGAAAAGAGAAGGGAAAAATACATAATATATATATAAAGTATATTTCAAAAGATACTTTTGAAAAAGGAACCCTGTTTGGAATGTCCACATTCCTGAACCTAACGTGTAGGTCCTAATTTTGGCTATTCACAAAAACTGCCTATGAAATGTTTGTTACAGTGCTGATGGTCATCTCTTCCCCTTCCAGAGCTACCTAATCAGTATAATCAGAATTTCAGAGGCCTCAAGAGCAGCCTTCGGCATACAGAAAAGCTCCACGGGTGGTCCTATTTTGTGGTGGGTGTTGAGAACCACTGGCCCAGCCAAGCAGCTGGGAAAGGAATCTTAATTTCCCTTTATCCTCTCCCTTCTTCAGAAGCTTCATTACCACATTTGGTGTAAGCAAGGTGGAAGAGATATTTGCCAAACCACCTGCACACTTGGAAAATGAGGCGTATCTCCCAAGTCCAAGTCTCCCTCAAATGCTAAAGACCGTAACAGTCAAGAAGAGAAGAATGTGGACTACAGCACAAGATGCACAGGGAAATCTGATTAAAGGACAGATGCGGCAACATCACATCTTACGTTACTTCCGATCTGTCTCAAGCTGATAACAGGGTTTCCAGCTACTCCCCCAGCATTCACTGCAGCAGGCAACATACTTTCTATGATTAACACTCAAATCTTTTAGAGCATTTCTTCCACAGTCTATTTCCATCTTGGGAATTCGTTTTCCCAATTTATAGTTTTTTGAAATCCACTGATACTTTGTGCTTATTTGCCATTATTTTTAATTTACAAAAATGGTTAAAGTATTTGCTTATATTGTATCTGCAGAGGGAAACACACCTGACCTAATTCCTAATGCCTCTTACCAGAGGACATCTCCCTTTGTAATGCTTCCAGGTTACAATGATCTTCTTCCCCCACAGCTGTTCATGATCTTAGTCTTACATATGATTAGCACTTGTGTTCTCAATCCACCGGGTGCAGTTTAGAATTTCTCATAGGAGTATGTGATCCTAAATGCATAATAAATGCTGCCTTTCTTCTTATTTTTTTCATGTGTTTATGCTTTGTCTTCCAAAGTGGATGTTAAACTCTTTGCGAACATGCTTCTGCAAATTCAAGAAGGGACTGTATGTATCCATGTAAATTTTTACTTATTAAAAACTCTGAAGTTGCAGGACACCTGAGTGACTCAAATCAGTTAAGTGTCCGACTCTTGATTTAGGCTCAGGTCATGATCGCAGGGTCCTGAGATCAAGCCCCACAAGTCCCATGTCAGGCTCTGCGCTGACAGGGAGGAGCCTGCTTAGGATTCTCTCTTTCTCTCTGTCTTCCCACCACCTTGCATGCAAGAGCATTCTCTCTCAAAAAAAAAAAAAAATTAAAAAACCCTGACGTTGAATTGCCCCTGCCTATTGATGCTTAATTACCGTTGGTTTTACAAGTAAACAAGGAAAAAGGAAGCTTTTTCTGAAATTCCTAGTTAAAAGCACAGAATTTTCAGCTTTTTTACAGGCATTAAAGGTTGCTGCATGAATCCTATCATTTCTAAGAAACATTTTTTTAAGCACAGCTGATTTATTCTGTACCCACTTAAAATAAAATCTCCCAGTATTGTGCTATTTTCTTTAGTACATTTCACAAGTCTTAGGAAAACTTGCCTATAGAGAGATTTCTAAAATCTCTCAGTGGGTCATTCTGAAAGGGTTCTTTCAGAAAGATAATTCCATTATGGTCTCTGTGGGTTAGTTCCTTGTGTGGTTAATTATAAACAATGCAACATGAATCAAGGATTGGATAGATTTATGATGCTTCTTTCCTGGGGTTTTTCAAAGTCATTTTATTGCCTCATTTGGGGCCTCTATCTGAAAGTTTACCTTAGAAAAAATATCACATAATAGCATATGTCTTGTAAAGATTTCCTAAAACCCAATGAGTTGTTAATCAAGGATTTTGTTTTGTTTTTCTCCCTAGTTCAAAGTATTCACTTATTCATTAAGTACTCTAACCTACTATGTTCCAGGAACTTATAAAGTGGCTTTCTATGTATGTAATTCCAATTACTTTAGATCTCAAATAAAATTGGGAGATGTAATAAACGACCAGTTATTCATACAAGATAGAGATAAAAATAAACCAGTGTTCAAAATGGAATATCATGAGTTAGTCTTGCCCTGGTGAAAAATTATTTAGATTACAAGGAACAGAACTCACCTATATTAGCCGTTGCAAAAAAAAAAAAAAAGGCAGGGGTGAGGAGATTTAATAGAAGGATTATTTCACAATGACTTGTGCACTTAGGTATCATAGCTAACAAAAACAAGCTCAAGCTCCGAAAGTGAAAAGGTGTGGCATGGCCTCTCTCTGCTTAATTCTTGGTATCTGTCCCATTTTCCTCACTCCTTCTCTGCAGATT
Source organism: Prionailurus bengalensis (assembly GCF_016509475.1). NCBI lineage: Eukaryota > Metazoa > Chordata > Mammalia > Carnivora > Felidae > Prionailurus > Prionailurus bengalensis. Next base: position 99,916,219 of record NC_057348.1, read on the forward strand.
GACTTTTTTATGTCTACTATAGACATGACTACTTCAGTATTATTCATGTCATTTTTTTCAATTCCACAACTTAAGAAAATGGATTAGAACCTAATTCCTAACTCTCTGAAGAAAGAATTCAATTGGCTAAATTTGTTCCAGGTGTCCTTAGGTGTCCTGAGGTCCAATGAGCAATGGTCACTGTCTAAGAGGTGACCAGGAGTTGGGCTTTCTAGCTCTGCCAGGGGCATAACTGTAGGCCCCCTGAAAAGAAACATACACAGAATAGGCAATGTGGGCAATATTAATGATTCATCAAGAGAAGATGCCAGAAAGATGTAGTACGGATAAAGGGCAAGAGAAGATAGTGATTACACTGTATGAAACACCTAAGAGAGAGCAATAATAAAAATAGCAGTAATAAATAACAGAAGAGCATTGCTATCTTAAACCTAATTAACCTCTACTATAATAATTTATTTTAAATGAAAGTAAAAGCAATTTCTTCCTGTGTTAATTGACTCAGGCATTTATTATATCAAGCTAGTAAAGATATAATTGTGTTTATTTATTTTTCAGTCTGAGAATGTGGGATATGCGGTGAATGGTGGTACAGGGGTGTATATGAAAAAATACATAAAATAGCCCTTGCTTGCAAAAAGCTTAGTGTCAGTGGGGAAATAAATGTTTCCACAGTGAAACAAGTGTAGAGAAACACAATTGTATATTATCTCTATATTATCTGTATTAGTTGATATGAGCAGTAAGATCTATATGGAAATTAAAAAGACAATGAGCTTTCCACTTGCAGTAATGGAAAGCCAGATAATTCAGAGCAGCACTCACTCAGATGACATTTTTAAAAAATGAACACAAATTTAAAAAATTACATGTTAGTGTCATAAAGATATGAAAATATTGAAAAATCCCCAGGCCAAGATTTCGGAGAAGGTGGGAAAACAGAGACATAAGCATTTGGAACTGCTTCTCAGGGGCATCTGTTGATTCCTAAAGAGGCTGCTCAGTCAGCAGACTTATTTAGCTTGGAGTACAGAAAAAAAAGCAGTGTCCCCAACAACTGGGGAATCTGGTACAATCCTGTATTTGGGTTGGGACCCCAAATGGCTTAATCATAGAAGTAAGAAGAACCAGAGATAAACTCTCCCCTATATGGACTATGGCCCAATGTCAAGTGATCAAGTTGGATAAATTCTGAAATTGGATTAAGGTAATACTAGGCAAGAGTTTACAGTGCCCACAGGTGCACAACAGAAGCCAACAAAAATAATTTTGATTGGAACATAATATTAGCTAAGCCTCAAGTTATTTCTTCAAGGAATTTTTCAAATAAAGTGTCTGGAACACAATCAGTGATAACCAGGCAATGATAATGCAACCAGTGATAACACAGAGAGAGGAAAAAATGCATATGAACCAGCAGAAACAAGAGAGGGAGGAAGAGACATAGATAATACAGTGAAAAGAGCAAACGTGCATTTATTTCCTTTCTCAGATGTGGCAGAAGCCACAATACTTAAAAAGATAATGGCTGTGAATTTTCCAAAACTGTTCAAAGACATCATCCACAGATTTAAGAAGCCCAAGTGTGAAAAATACAGACAAATCCACACCTATACATATCAAGGTAAAATTTCAGACAGCCAAATATAAAGAGCAATCTTAAAAGCATACAGAGGAAAAGAGATACTATATTCAAATGAGTAATAATAAGTATAAGAGATGACTTCTCATAAAACAGTATACAGTGATATTTTCAATGGACTGAAAGAAAAAGAATTGATTTCTATGCTATTGAAAGTATCATCCAAATTTAAACTAAAATGATATCCTCAGGCTAAAAAAAAATAGAGAATTCATCACCAGCAAAACTACCAAGGAAATAATAAAGAATAGTCTCCATATAGAAGTACACAGTCCTAGATAAGTCTTACAAATTTAGGATAAATGCAAAATAAAGAAAACTGTAACTAGGTGGATAAAATAAATGAAAATTAGCCACATAAACCTGTTATGATAATATCTTATGGAGTTTATCACACACACACACACACACACACACACACACACACACACACAACACACCCTGTTCTGGAATGATCTGTACATCAGAACCTGGCTCACTGGTTATCCTTACAAGCAATCTATTAAAGAGAGATGGCAGAAGTGGTTTATTTTGAAGCTTATGAAAGTTGTTGAGAAAAAAATGCTTCCTTCCCTACCCTCCCTTTATCCACCCTTCCACAAGAAACAGAAGGAAGTTGTCCAAAGCAGTCAAAACTGTGACTGGCATATCTCACTATTCCAAATACACATATAAACCTAACATCGAGGGAAATGGGGCTTGGACTGCCAGCTTTTGTTTCCCTGGGCAGCAGGCAGTAAGCTACAGTGAGAGCAGCTGACGGCGAAAGGTGTGCAGGACCCTCTGAAACTACCCTGAATCATGCAGTGACTACCTAGGTTGGTGAGCACACATATTTCACACAAATAAGGTGTCTTAAAGCACCAGAAAAAATACATATAGCATTGCCTTTAACAACCAAAAATTGAAGTATAAATGATCATCTGGAAACATTTACCATTTTAGAAGAAGAAATATAAATATATACACTTAAATTTAGAAATTGTTTACATATCACCAAAACAGTATTGTTTTTTAAATCATGTTTCATGTGGCTCAAGCAAAACATAAATTCTCAATGTTGTAATACGCTTATCATAAAACAGATATATAGTCCATTTGCAAAGGAACAATGGTTGTAACTGAGTTTATATTACTTTTTCCTCTCAGAAACTTCACTTTTCAAAATAAAACACTACAATAATTATAGGGGCACCTGAGTGGCTGAGTCCATTGAGTGTCTGACTCTTGATCTTGGCTCAGGTCATAATTTCAGTGTTTGTGGGATCAAGCCCCATGTTGGCTTGGAATTCTCTCTCTCCTCTTTCTCTGCCCCAATCCCACTCATGATCTCTCTCTCTCTCTCTCTCTCACTCTCTCTCTCTCCAAATAAATAAGTACACATTTCAAAAAACACCACAATAATTACAGTGAAAATTTAAACTAAAAATACAAACACATACTTAAACCTAAAACTTCCTAACATCTTTCTGACTCATTCCTCCCTTTTTAAAAATTGGGTTAATGCAATCAGTTTCAAAGGGACATGATGCTGAATACTAAAGAGTTTATAGATGCTGAATACTAAGTCACAGGTGATGTGATAAGCTTAACTTTTCAGAAATACTTCAATATAATTTTGGCTGAATTTATGCTTCCAGATGAATTAATTCAAATGTTTTCACATAAACAGACTAATAATATCAAATTTTATTGTATTTTTAAATTTGTTAAACACCTGTGTACAGACCCCATGTAGATAAATGTTGTTGAACTCTAGATAATAAGTAGAGAAAGTAACTGTTATTTAAGAAATATTGTTATATAAAAACTGAGAGGATAAACAGGTTAACAGTACATAAGATGCACTATTTCAGCAAATGCTACATTTTTATAAAGAATATTAGGGTTTAAAATAATGATAATTGGGTATCAATTAAGCCCCCAGGGAAATATTTACTGAAATAGTTAATATTTTCTGAAGAATAACACAAAAATGTGGTATTTGCTGAAGAGAACCAATAAAGACAATTTCATTCTTTAACTACTGAATTTTATACTTCTCTTGGTCATCCAAAGACTTCATAATCACTAAGAAAACTGGATTATATACTTCAGAACAGACAAAGACTTTCTTCTGCAGAGATATCAATGACAGGGACAATATTAGAGATTGCATAAAAACTCTCATCAACTACATCGTGTCTCAGTTTAAAATTCCAGCAATGACATATTGTAACCATGACAGCAAAGAAGCCCTTTCTCCAGTTGCACAATAAAGAGATAGCATGATATCCATCAAAAAGATTAAGTAATGAAACAGGACACATTTCTGTCACTTCTACATCCACCTGCTGTGCAAGTACATAAAGAGAGAAAGAAGCTGTCAGTTTGAACAGCATTTTCCAATCTGGAAGCTTTTAGGAAAATTACAGGGCACTGAAGAATTATAGTTCACATTAGAACTGATTGGTGTCATAGTCAAAAGGGGGATAGATTTCTTGTCCTTTTGCAGTAGGAATTTGTCTTCCACGAGCAAAGATAATCACTTCCCACAGTCACAAAACTGAAGTTATAGCTAATCAAAGAAATCGCCGCTTGAAGTAACGCCTTCATGGGCTCCTGATTTAGTACTAAATTGATTCTGATTTTCATAAATGAAAAGCAGCTTTGACTGTGTTGTCAGCATCTGTGCAGGTAATAATGTTTCTGGACCAAGATTACTCTAAGGTTCTGTCCTGGAAAAATATCTGGTTCCTGCTAATCTTAGTATATGGTCTGATTCCAAATAAACTAAAATCTTTCATTACCCAGAGTAGCACCATTAGGATGATCATATTAAAAAAGATTGACTTCTCATCTTTCCTAGTCAAGGAAGAAATGTTTGACATTAGCAGCCATTTCACCTGGAATCACTAATCACAATTCTTAGCACTGCTTTCTTCTGAATTTTAGCTCAGAGCTAAAAGAGAACAACAAACACATAGCTGTGTTATTCAGCAAAGAAAGCAGAAGAGAAAGCTGGCAATTTAATGGTTTAACAATATCTAAATCAATTGTATACTGAACACAAGAGGTTTTAGCAGCAGAAAATCATTTAAGAAAGGCTTCAGGAAATCTGACTAAGCTAGAGGTAGCATATTTATGCCTCATAAATAAAAATACTGCTGTACTTGTCAAGCTACCCAGCCTGAATTTTATGAAAGTGCTAAATGCTAAGTACATAAACCTACAGAGATTCTTGGACCAGAAATCTGACTTCTCTATTACACCTGGTAAAAGAAGAGAAAGAAATCATAGAAAAGTCAATGACACAATTAAAACAGGTCAAAGCTGTATGAAATATACTTGGATGATTAGGTTAAATTCCATTTAATATTTGATATACAGTTATCATTTTAAAGATATCCTCACAAAGAGTAAAGTAAAATGTCTAAAGCTAGTCTATACAAATTGCTTGATGGAAAATGGTCAAATGGTAGCAACTGAAAAGTCTGCTTTCAGATGTGTTACCTAATTTTACTTGGGTTGCTTTGACATTAGTAAGGTAAAACAAACTGTTATATGCAATTAGAAATATTGCAGAAAGACCAGGGTAGATCTGTCTTGGTGGGAAACAGAATTTTATTAAGATGGAGCAATTCAACAGACCTTAATAAAGAGACTATTTACAGAGGTGTGGGCAGTCAATAAAAACAATAAAGGATGTTAAAGTACCAGAGATAGCAGAGCAGGAAGCTATTACCATCCAAAACTTGGAAATAAAGGACTAGGTAATGTTATTGGAGCCCAATAAGAGATGGAGTCATAGAAGAGAGGTTGCCCAACAGACAAAGCTATGGTCTTGGGCGCCAAAGCCACTGCCAGAACCCTGAAACAAAGCAAGGAAGAAATGGTAAAGAAATACTTATATCTTGTCTTCCTTTTTCATCCCAATGTTCTGTTGATGGCTTTCACTGGCTAAACTGAACAAGTTTATCTAGCTAACAAGGGAATCTGGGCAATGCTGGCCCTATGCCTCAGCCATGCAGGGCAACACGTAGAGAATTGAAAGACAGAAAATGAGAGTGAAGGAAGCAAATGTAGAATAACAAGCACACAGTATATGTCTACTGGTTGTTATGGTTCACAATAGTAGTTACAAACTAATGAGTAAATATTTTTGCTCAGTTATAGTAATTTTAATTATTCCCACCTCCAATCATTTGTGGCTATAGGTTAACTCTTTCTCCGTTGTTGGATTAATTTATTTCCAATATTTTTTACCATTCTAAACAAGATTACAATACAGATTCATTACTGAGAGGTAACAGTTATATGAAAGATGTTTTTAAAATAAAATTTATTGAGGTATATACACATACAATAAAAATAATGTCAAAATTTAAGGGCACGGGCTGCTGACATTTGACAACTGTATACGAACTTGTAAACACCATACCAATCAAACTATAGAACATTTACTTCCCCCAGGGATGCCAGGGTCTCTCAGTAGGTTAAGCATCGGACTTTGGCTCAGGTCATGATCTCCTGGTTCCTGGGTTCGAGCTCTGTGCTGGATTCTGTGCTGACAGCTCAGAGCTTGGAGCCTGCTTCAGATTCTGTGTCTCCCTCTATCTCTGCCCCTTCCCTGCTCACACACACACTCTATGTCTCTTAAAAATAAATAAACATTAAAAAAACCATTTTTTCAAGAACATTTACTTCCCCCAAACAATGATCCTCATATCCTTTTGTAGTCAATCTCTTACAACTATTACTTACTCCTGAAAAGAGTTGATCTGATTTTTATCAAGACTAGACTTGCCTATTCTGTAAGTTCATAAAATGGCATGTTTGCCCAAATGTCTGTGAAATCCATTCTTGTTAGAATTCTGTTACTTCTGAGTCTTTGTCAGAAATCAGTGTGTGTGTGTGTGTGTGTGTGTACGTGTGTGTGTTTGTGTGTGTGTGTGTGTGCATGCAGCTCTATTTTTGTACTCCTATTCTGTTTCATTGACTTATATGTCCATTACAAGACACATAATTCTATACTCTGATAATCATAGCTTCATAGTAAATCTTAAAATAGTTAATATAATTCCTCCAACTTTCTTTTAAAATTACACTGGCTATTCTCAATCATTTGCATTTCTATGTAATTTTTAGAATTAACTTGTCAATTTCTAAAACAAAACAAAATTCTGCTGAAATTTTTACTGGGATTGCTTTGTGTTTCTAGATGAACTTGGGAAGAATATATATTTTAACATAAATGATTCTTTCAATCCATGAATATAGTATATCTTCCCAATGATTTACATAATCTTTAGTTTCTTTTAGCAACACTTTGTAGTTTTCAATGTGCAGGTCCTTTACATAATTTGTTAAATCTATGTCTCAGTATTCTATGGTTATTTTTATATTATAATAAATTTTAGTGTTTAAAATTTTTATTTTCCATTTTTTGTTGCAAGTATATAGAAATATAAAGTTAGAAATATAGAAATGTTCTATACTGAAATTTTATATATTGTATATTCTAAAATCCATTTATTATTATTGCAAATTCAGTTATTGTTCTAACAGTTTTTTAGTGCCCTCGGGATTTTCTATTTAGCCATTTATGCTGTCTGTAAATAAATACAGTTTTATTTCTTCCCTTCCAACTTGTATGTCTTTTATTTATTTATCTTGCCTACTGCGGTGGCTAGAATAGCTAGTAAAATATTGAATGAAAATAGTGAGAGAGGGCAAAGAGGGCATCCTCTCAATGTTCCTGATCTTAGGGAGAAAGAATTTAGAGCATCACCATGAGGTATGAAATTTTTTGCAGGATTTTCACAAATGCCTTTTATCAACATGAGGCAGTTTTCTTTTATTCCTATTACTGAGATTTTTTACTACACACTGGTTTTAAATTTTGTCAAATGCTTTTTTTGAATCTGCTAAGATCACAACATGTTTTTCCTTTCTTTTCTTTTAATTTTTTTTTAACTTTTATTCATTTTTGAGAGAGAGAGAGAGAGAGAGAGAGAGAGAGAGAGAGAGAGAGAGAGCATGAGTGGGGACGGGGCAAAGAGAGAGGGAGACATAGAATCAGAAGTAGGCTCTAGGCCCTGAGCTGTCAGCACGGAGCCTGATGTGGGGCTCAAACCCACGAACTGTGAGATCATGACCTGGGCCGAAGTCAGACACTTAACTGACTGAGCCACCCAGGTGGCCCTCTTTTCTTTTTTTTTAAGTAGGCTCCACAGCTGGCATGGAGTCCAATGCAGGGCTTGAACTCATGTCCCTGATATCAAGGCTGAGCTCAGATCAAGAGTTGGGCACTTAACCAACTAAGCCACCCAGTTGCCCCTCCTTTACTTTCTTAATGTAGTGAGTTACACTGAGTTTTGAACAATGAAGCAATCTTGAATATCTGGGATAAATATTACCCTCATTTATATATTGTTGGATTTTATTTACTAATATTGTTGAGAATTTGTTCTATGAGAGTTATTGGTCTGTAACATCATTTTTTTTGTATTGTCTTTGTGAGTTCTGTTGTCAGTGTTAGTCTGGCCTCATAAAAGTAATTGAGAAATGTTCCCTCTTCCTTAATTTTTTGTAAAAATTAATGTAATATTGATATTTATTTTTTCTTGAATGTTTGTTAACATTATCAGTAAAACCTTATAAGCTTGTAATCTTTGTGGGAAGTTTTTTAATTAAAATTTTAATTTTCTTATTGGATAAGAAGTTACTCATATTTTGTATTTCTTCTTGAGTTCATTTTGGTAAATTTTGTTTTTCAAGGAATTTATCTATTTTATCAAAGTTGTATTAATTGTCAGAAATGTGATTATCATACTCCCCTTTTAAGACCTGTATTATCTGTAGTGATAATCCCTTACATTTTTTATTTTGGTAATTTGTATTCTCTTTATTATTGACTACTTTTGTTAGGGGGTTTATCCATTTTATTAATAATTCAAGTAACTAATGTTTGGATTTGTAAACTTTATTCATTGCCCATTGTCTATTTTAAGGATATCTGCCATCAAGGAATTTTCTCTGTTTTCATTTATCTGAAAATGTTTTTATTTTATCCTTGATTTTAAAGCTTATTATTACTTAACATAGGATTCTAGGTGAATAATTTATTTTTCTTTCAACATTTTAAGGATGCCCTTCTTATCCTGTTTTCCTTTAAATAATGTCTTTTTTGTATATGCTTTTTTTCTTTATCTTCAGTTTTTAGCAATTTGGCTATCATGTGCACAGCTATGGTTTTCTTTAAAATATAGCTATTATAATTACATATATATATTCTGTTTGGTGTTTGGTGAGTTCCTTGGATCTGTAAATGAGGGTTTTGAGGGATTTTTTTTCATAAAATTTACAGAGTTTTCAGGCGTCATATTCTGAATTTTGATTTTTTTTTTCCTGGCTCAATCTTACTCTCTTCTGATTCTAAGATTCCAATTGCACATATGTTAGTAATTTGGTACTGTTCTACAAATTTTTTGAGTCCCTGTTTACTTTTTTTCATTTTTAAATTATTTTTCCATCTTTGGATTTGATAGTTCCTACATATCTGGTAGGTAAAATGACACCTTTACTATTGAATATTTTTATCCAAAAATACTATATTTCCCCTATTTGTTCATATATTTCTTGTACCCTTACATGTTGTTAGTTTTTTTTTTTCTTGCAAAGACCTGGCTTCTTATTTGTGGCTATCTTCATTGATTCATAGTAACTATACATTTCCAAAAATTCACAGTATATTAATAATGCTTTTAATCACAATTATTTCTCAGATTGGTTACTCTGTACTATTTCTTGATAAGTGGAAATTGATTATAATGGAAATTTTATGGCAAATAGTTTTATGGTAACAAAATCAAAATGCCAAAAGACAAATGACAAACTGAGAAAAATATTTGTAATATCTATCACAGAAAAAAAAATCGATATTCGTAAAAATAAAGAGCCCTTAAAAACTGGAAAAAAAAGACAAACAATGGAAATGAATAAATATTGCCCAAAAAAAGAGACACAAATAAATAGTTTTTAACCATACGGAAAAATACCCAAATTTATTCATAATAAGAAAACACAAATTAAAACTGCACTGTTACATTTTTTCCCACTTATCAGTTTGATAAAAATTCAAATTTGATGAACATTATTGGTAGCAACACTGTGAAGGAAAGGTGCTCTTGAATTGCTGATTGGGGTGGTAAATTAATACAACTATTACAGAGTAGAATTTAACAACATGTAGGAAAATTATATGTGCATTTACCTTCTTAGCAATACCAACTACTTCTATGAATCTATCCTAACAATGCATGACAAAAAAAGATGTATACAAAAACAATACAATAATACGTAAAGCTATCTATTCTGTGAAATTTATAACAAAATAAGACCAAAAGTAACCCAACTATCAATCCAATGGAGCTGGCTAAATGAAGTACAGTACATGCATTGAGTAGAGTGCTATGGAGCTGTAAAAGGAATAGAGAGTATGTCTGTGCATGTCCTTGTAGTCATTTCCAGAAAGTACGGCTAAGTAAAAAAGCAAAATGGGGAAAAATACATAGTAGTGTATTACACTACTGTTTCTGAAAGAAAGAGAGAAGAACACATGCATTTGCTTTTATATACATTTTCAATTGAAAAGGTAATGAAAAATCATTCTAAGAAGAGGGATGAAATATAGTAGAGAGGACAGGACAGAAGCTACATTTCTCTAGGTGTTCTTACTCCAACTAAGCATGGAATCACCCACCTAACACTGGGTATTTATGAAAGAAGGATGTATTTGAGACTCAATTTTTTTTAACTCTTTCAAAGGATTTATTTGCTACAGAATTGCTTGAGCCCACCAATAAAATGAACTCAGGATTTCTTTGTTTAAAAGGATTTTGCTCACAGATTTATTTTTACAAGTGCTTCAACATTCAAAAAGTAAGTATTTTTGCCAGCATTTAGCATGTATCTAGAAGAGGTTAGAAAAAATTGGAATCTATAGAATTAGATGTCTAAAAATAGAAGGAAAAAAATGAACATTTTAAAATTCCTCATTTGGACAGGTCCTGAGCTTAAATCACATTCATCTGCAAAGAACTGTTTTAGGTCAGAAATGCTATGTTTTGTAATTCCAGATCCTGATCTTGGATTTGACTGGTGAGGACTCCAGGCACTGCATGAATGACAGGAGTGATGTCATTCAGTTGGCCAATTCTGGCATATGTCCTACCTGGCTTGTAAAGTTTTATAAATATCTTTTAAACCTGATGCTGGTTGTATTAATCTGATTCTCAATACTTTTTCTGAATAAACAAAACTTTTCCCTGCATGATCACACATTTAAGTATTTGTTGCTTGCAGATAGACACAGAGAAACCAAGCATGGATGTGTATCAAACAATTCCACAGTGGAGCTGTGCATCTCTGGGTGGCTGTGTAAGCTGCAAGAAAAGTCCCTCCCGGGGCACTGGCTGTGCACCAGAGGTGGCCATCCGGGCAAGGTCAATCTGAAGAGGATGTGAACACCAGCAGCTGCTCAATGGGTTTAAACCACCACTCATCTGCCTCCAGCTCTTCTACCAAACCAGCTAATTTTTTCATCCGAGCAACTTGCTGATCATCTTTCACCTGTTTAAGCACAGATGTCACTTGGTAACTGAAAACAGATTTTGCAGAGGAATCTCTCAGAGCCATCTTCCAACATCTCTCCAGTTCCCTTGGGGTAGGTGAAAAGGGCTTTCCGTGGTGGGGCAAGGTCTGAGACACTGACACCAGATCCAGTGACAGAACTTCCAACGACCCCAACAGGTGAGGAGGATGATGAAGAGGCAGCCATTTCCTCTCTAGCAGAATTCTCACTTCACTCAAAGGATGTGGCACTTTCCCCTACGGCCCTGCCCCCAGGGGCAGCCAGAGCTGCAGTGCAAGCAGCGTTTAAGAGGAGGACTGGAGACTCAATTCTTTTGTTTTGTTTTTATTTTTTTAATATCAAATTTATTGTCAAATTGGTTTCCATACAAAACCCAGTGCTCATCCCAAAAGGTGCCCTCCTCAATACCCATCACCCCCCATCCCCTCCCTCCCACCCCCCCATCTACCCTCAGTTTGTTCTCAGTTTTTAAGTGGAGACTCAATTCTTAAAGAAAGCACCATAGCATAGGAGAAAGGTTATGTGCTTTTGAGTCAGTGACATCAGGGTTAGGATGCTGACTTTTCCTCCACTGGCCAGTGGGACTTTGGGCAAGTTACTTAACTTCTCTGAGCTTCAGGTTTCTCATGTATAAAATGGAGATAAAATTAGTAACTACCACATAAGATCGTGCAAAGGATTAAATCAAACAAAGTGACTTCACAAAGCAACATTTCTCATTGGGAATATTAGTGACCATAGTCACAATCAGTTTGGAGATGTGGCTAGAAATAGCTTAAACTATGAAAATATGTGAATGGTTTAATGAATAAAAAATTTTTTAGAATACTTAAGATTTTCCCTATAAAGAATGTCACTATTATAGTCAGTTGTTCTTTCTTGGGAAGGGAAAGCAGTGCAGTTACAGCGCATTGGAAATATGAGCCCACAGCCAGGAGTGGGTCAGGTATATGCATACTCATATGCATACTTGTGTTCATTCCAGAGAAAAATTAGGAGAACAGGTGTTTTACAGGCTAGAACTCAGCAGTAAATAATATATGAATGCTGGACCCTGGATAGCAATCACAATGGGTCTGTGATTACCTCAGTATTTTACCCTGATCATGACAGTCTCCAAAGAAAAAGGAAATGCAGTGAAGGAGGGAGAAACAGGATTTAAGGGTTGTCATAAAAACAATTAAACCATATGAGCAACTGTCATGTAATTAGCAACTTGCCTTTCTGTGTGACCTAGGGGAATGTCTCGAGTTTTCCTCTGTCCTGTTCTTCATTCCCTCAAAAACATTAAAACAAGGGAGTTGGATTGGAGGTTTCCTAACATCTTTCTCAGTTCTGCATCTCCTGAGCTGATGACATAACAACCCCAAACTTCAAAATTCCCATCTAGCACAGTCCTTAGAATGACAGGGGAGCAGGCAATACTTAAAGATGAAGTCATTTCCTTAGCATGTGGAAGTGAGGCTGTGCGATTTGCCATCTGGAGGGAGGTCCTATGGGTTCAACTTTTACCTAAATCTTTCCTGTGAAGAATTGCCATTTATGTTTCTGACATGCGTAATTACTTTTTCTTGGCCTTCAAATTTGAGATCACGGTGGGGGGGTGGGGGGTGGCGATCACCGCCGTGCCTGAATGGCTCAGCCAGTTAACGCTCCAACTCTTGACTTTGGCTCAGGTCATGATCTCATGGTTTGTGGGACTGAGCCCCATGTTGCATTCTGCACTGACAGTATGGAAGCCTACTTGGGATTCTCTCTCCCTCTTTCTCTGCCCCTCCCCTGCTTGCTCTCTCTCTCTCAAAATAAATAAACATTTAAATATAAATAAATAAATAAATAAATAAATAAATAAATAAATAAAGCAAGCTTGAGATCATTGGGGTTTTGTGGTGCTTTTATCTAAACAAGAGTCAACCAGTCATCTTTTCACAGACTTACACACAGATAAGTAGAAGTATTTACTCTAAGCACCTTAATGGTCCTTCCAAAAAAGAAGTATTCAAAAGAAACACAATTTCTCAGTTGTGACACTACATGTCCCCAATAATCAATTTTGTTTTAGGATAAAATGATGGAGGACATTAAAGAATTTTGGTGCTAGTTTTATTCAAAAATTTTATAATTACATCAGTCACTCAAATTCCACTCTACTTAATACTGGCTCAGATACATATATATAAATATGGTATTGGATCTTCTTACACAGTGAATGGCAAAGACATTTTCCCTCTAAAATCTAAAATAGTACTTTAAAGAAATATAGGCCAGGGTCGCTTGGGTGGCTCAGGAGGTCAAGCGTCCAACTTCGGCTCAGGTCATGATATCATGGGTTGTGGGTTCAAGCCCTGTGGCAGGCTCTGTGCTGACAGCTCAGAGCCTGGAGGCTACTTCCGATTCTGTGTCTCCCTCTCTCTCTGCCCCTCCCCTGCTCAGACTGTTTTTCTCTCTCTCTTTCAAAGATAAAAATAATTTTAAAAAATTAAAAAAGAGAGAAATAAAGAAATACAGGCCAAAGAGCTCCAGTGAAATCAGCTCTGTGATATTCCATACAGCTAAGTCTCTTTTAAAGATTGGGTTCAAATGTCTCTACATGGATTTTTCAAATAACTAGGATATCTAGGATATTCTGTCCACTATAGAGGAAGCAGCAATCTGGTTACATAGGAGTTGGCTAAAACATACTCCACATTTACCCAGGTGCAGGCAAGTGCCTCAGGGAATTGGGACACAGGCTGAAGGAGTTTATGATAGGTGCTCTCCACTGGTGGGGGGTCACTACCCATGCCAGTCACCTCAAACACAATGGCTCCTCACATCTCTGATATGTGTCTACTCATCCTAGAGATCTACTTTCCAAGTAAGTCCCTGGAAAGGCAATTGTGTTATAACTTCTTCTACATCATTCTCCTTGGAATACCTCCTGCAATTTTACAGAGCAAACCTAACCATGATCCACATTGCCTCTTTTTTACGAGTTAACATTGCTAAGAAGGCACAGTTCAGGGATTAAGCATATTAAATGTAATTCCTGTGATAAAGCAAATAGTTTATTTATGCAATCCATCAAGCACCTCTCTATTCTAGTTTAAGATATTATTTCATTAGTGCTTAAAATATGCAGGTTTTGTGGCAAATTATTCTGCTTTCACTGACAATATCTCTATAATCGATTCAATCGGTTGTCCACACTGGCAGGGTTTTGTTTTTTGCTTTGTTTTTCAACATATGCAACATGTTTCTTGGGCCTGTAAAAGTGATACATATGTACAATAGAACATTTGAAAACTACAGAAAAGGGAAAGTAATAAAAAGTGCTTATAATCCCTTTGCCCAGAGATAATAAATTTTGACATTTTGGTATACTTCTTACTTTAATTGCCTATCATTTTACAAGGTTTCATCTACATTCTTTAGAGCAATCATGGTTTCCGAAAACTCTCTTCTCAGCTCTCAAATTTATATCAGGAGACTAATACATTTTCTTTGGCTGAAGTGGACTAAGGAGTTGAAGCATCACAAGTGAGAGGAAAGAGAGAAAATAGAGCTCAGAATCCTTGTTTCAGTTACGAACTTATTACAGCAAAGAATTAAATGGCCCCCTTCAAAGTCATTCCCAGAAGCCTCTCCTCTCATGACTTCATTAGTAGCTGATTCTTATCTTAGAGAAGAGAAGATTTATGAGAGTTAACTACTAATACTATTGTCAAAGTCAGCACAATTCTTTTTTATCTTGCATTTGGATAAAATGCCACCTCTCATTTTATTTTGTGGTACCAGGCTATCCCCTCGTTACTTTCCCTGACTCTGAGCCCTCTGGGTATCCTCTCCTTGCCACTCAAATCTCCTCCTACACTAGTGACTACTTACATCAGCCTTGGGCAGCCCAGGAGACATGAAATAATATGGATTGATACTTGTCAAAAGAATAATTGAATATAAAATATTCTCAAGAGGGAGACTAATCTCAACTATGGAAAAATCCACAGATTTTTAAAGTGTAACTCTAACACAGCTATATACACAATAAAATATCATCTCCGAGATCCTACCAAAATCATGTGAATAAACAGAACAATGTGTGTTTGGTATAATAATAGTTATATGTGAATAAAAGGTATGTCAATGGAATCCATGCTTTCAAGAGGCATTAAAAAACAGTCTGTATAAGAAATATCATGGTAAATTTTACTGTATTAAGCAAACTTACCTGGTTTTAAACTTGATGAGTCACCCAGTGATTTGTTGGTGATGAGCTTCCCGTCGTCTTAAAAATTGGAGCACTGGATGAATTTTCAACTGCCAAAGGGCATAGGCATCAACAATTGCCAACTGGATCATGACAAACATTCAACAGTCTGCCAAAAAAATAAGAAATATGGACCAACATTTTGTAATTGGTTATTTGTAAAATATATATATATATAGACAGCACTTTGTATTTTTGAGTAAGTATTTTTTAATAAAAGTTTGGCATAAAAATGTCTTATTTTAAGAACTCAATTTCATAGTAGTAGATGATAGTGATTATTTGATGTTTTTATCTTATAATATGAATAAATCAAAAGTTGCCAGTCCTGCGTCAGTCTCTCATTTCTATTTCTTTTTTTTTTTTCTTTTTTTTTTTTTTTTCAGAAAATTAACTGCTCTATAAATCCCAAGGTCTGGGAACCATTAGACTGTCTGACTTCTATAATTTCTCTAAATTCTCACAGTATACCACTGCATATTTCTAGATATTAAAGGTAATAAGGATATATATATATAACTTTAATTTTTCTGTAAAACCCAACACTATTAGTCTTAACATTCCTTAAAGTTGTTTGCTTAAATGACCAACAGGGGGTATATGAAAGGTGCTCAACATCACTAATCATCAGGGAAATGCAAATTAAAACCACAACAAGGTATGAGTCCTGTTAGGATGACTGTCATCAACATAAGAGATAAGTGCTGACAAGGATATGGAGGAAAGAAAACCTGTGTACTGTCAGTGGGAATGTAAACTGGTGCAGCCATTATGGAAAACAGTATGGGGTTTCCTTCCTCAAGAAATTAAAAAATAGAGCTACCATATGACCCATAAATCCCACTTAAGGGTTAGATACCTAAAAGAAATGCACTCATTATCTTGAAGAGATATCTGTACTCCCATGTCCATTTCAGCATCATTCTCAATAGCCAAGATACAAAAACAACCTAGTTGTACTTCACTAGATGAATGGATAAAGAAGATGCAATATTTGTGTGCATGTGCGCACATACACACACACAGAATATTTTTCAGCTGGCAAGAAGAAGGAAATCCTGACATTTGCAACAATGTGGATGAAACTGAAGGACATTATGCTAAGTAAGTCAGACAGGGAAAGATACATATGATACGATCTCACTTATATGTGGAATCTAAAAGTTAAAAAAAGTCAAGCTCACAGAAACAGAGAATAGAATGGTAATTACCAGGGGTTGGGGTGTGGGGGAAATATGCTGGTCAAAGGGTACAAGTCTTTAGTTAAGATATGACTAAGTTCCGGGGATCTAACGTACAGCTTGGTAACTATAGTTAATGACAATTGTGTTGTATAATTGAAATTTGCTAAGAGTAAATCTTAAGCATTCTCACCACACATACACAAAAGGTAACTATATGAGGTGATGGATACATTAATTAACCTTATTATGGTAATCATTTTACAAATTATATATATATATGTATATATATATATAAATATAAAATCATCACACTGTATACTTTAAATATACATGACAATTTTATTTGTCAATTATTCCTCAATAAAGCTGGAAAAATAAAGCTGTTTGCTTTCATAGTTGGTCAAAATTTTTATCCTGCAATCCGCTTTATCCCAATAATTTGTTTAAGAGACTAACTGGATTAAAATAGGCTTTTTAACTAGTTTGTTAACTTTTTTTAAGTTCAGAAACCACGTCTCTGAAAAGTAACACACCCACTGATATAGCAGACTACAAAGTACATTAATTTAATCTCATGCTATGAGTTGAGCATTATTATTTTACAAGACAGACTTTGAAAGACTAAATAATTTCTGAGGTTCACTATGGCCTCCCCAGATGATTCTCATGCTTCCATCACACATGTATAAGCTTCTATTAATTTAAACATTTTTTATCCATCCTATTGTGCTTAATTTTTACATAATGGATTCAAGTTATAATACAGAGGAATTATTTCAGTGTTCCATAAAACACTCATTAAAATTGTCTTTTGTTTCTATTGATATATTGTTTTCATTTGTTTTTGAGTACTCTTCGAATTAAAAATTGGGCCTTCCTTTGTGGCTCATTTACCCACAATATATGTTCAATGAAATGTATTTCAGGACAATTAAAGTTATTATAAAACAATGCATCTTCTGATTCATAAGCAATATAAACTGAAAGAACTTACTCCCTTTTTAATAGCTTTCAAATACCAAAATATTACAAGTAACTACAATTGGGGCTTGCATACATTTTATCCCGTTAACTTTGGTGTATTTTCATATCTAATAATCGAAAGTAAGCTCTTTTCAAGTTGGTGAAAGACAGTTTTTCTTTGCTCTATGAAATGATCCATTCTTCCTATTGCATAATCATCTCTTCCATGAAGACTGCCAGGGCTTCTCTCCCATTCTTCCCCACCCTTGATGCTTTTTCCCGCTGCTCCAACATCCATTCCTGCTACTCTACATCCAAAACACATCCCGGATCTATCCTGTCCTTTCCATCCCCAGAGCTACCACACTGACTTAAGGAATGTCATCACTTGCTTGCCTTAATGTTCAGGCTTCCAAACTGGTCTCCTCCGTTTCCAGGCAATTCTCCACACTAAACCTGGACTGATCTAATTGTGATATATGTATTGCGATTCTATCCTTCCTCTGTTTAAACACCTACAGTGGTTTCCCACTGTGTTCTTAACTAAATGTAATGCCCTTCAATGGCCTCAAGTCTCCATGCTACAGCCCCTCCTACCACTTTCACCTCTTCTGTTCGCCTCCTCTCTTTTCCCTCTATGCTCAAACCCACTAATCCCCTGAGCTTTTGGCTCCTCCACTCCACCAAGCTAATTCCTCAGCACCTTTGCCCACGCTGTTCCCTTGGTCTGGAAAGCTCTTCCTTTGGATCTTTTTATTGGACTGGCTTTTTCTCATCATTCAGAGCTCAACTTCCTCCAAAAGGCCTATTTTAGAAACATTCCCACCCTGTCTCTCTGTAAAAAAAATCATGTTTTATTTTCTTACAGCCTTTCCTTTATCACTGTCCGCAATTATTTTGCTTCTTGATTTGTTTATGGACTTCCTAATGGTTTCTCCCCCTAAGAGAATGAAAGTTCCATGAAAGCAGAGCATTATCTGTCTTACTCACCATTTTACCTTTCCCTAGTGCCTAAAATAGAACCTCATTATGACCTTCATGGGTCAGAGGTGCTTTTGCCTTCCTGGGCTTTTTTCTCCATAAAAAATATTAAAAATTTAAAGTAAAAGACCTATACTCTAAAAATGATAAAACCCTGATGAAAGAAATTGAAGGCACACAAACAAATGGAAAGATATTCCATGCTCATGGACTGGAAGAACCAACAGGGTTAAAATAGTCCACACTATCCAAAGCAATCTGTAAATTCAATGCAATCCCTATTAAACTACCAACAACATATTTCATAAAATTAGAACAAATAATTCTAAAATTTGTATGGAACCATTAAGGACCCCAAATAGCCAAAGTAGTCTTTAAAAGAACAAAGTTGAGGGGTGCCTGGTTAGCTTAATGGTTGAAAATCCCACTATTGATTTCAGTTCAGGTCATGATCTCACTGTTCGCCAAATCAAGCCTGCATCAGGCTCTGTGTTCACAGCACGGAGCCTGATTTGGATTCTCTCTCTCCCTTTCTCTCTGTCCCTCTCTCTCTCACAATCCCAGATTTTAAGGTATACTACAAAGCCGTAGTAATCAAAACTGTATGGTAATGACATAAAAATAGACACACAGATCAAGGGAACAGGAGATTCCACAAACTCACAGTTACATGGTCAATTAATCTATGACAAAGATGCAATAATATACAATGGGGAAAAGACAGTCTCTTTAACAAATGGTGATGGCAAAACCGGACAGCTACATGCAAAAGAATGAAAATGGACCACTTTCTTACACCATACACAAAAATAAACTCAAAAGGATCACAGATTTAAATGTGAGACCTGTAAACATAAAATTACAAGAAGAAAACATAGCTAGTCATTTCTTTCACATCAGATATACAAACATTTTTCTAGATATGTCTTCCCAGGCAAGGAAAATAAAAGCAAAATTAAACTATTGATTACACCAAAATAAAAAGCTTTTGCACAGCAAAGGAAACCATAAAGAAAACAAAGAGGCAACCTACTGATTGGGAGAAGATACTTGCAAATTATGTAAGTGATAAGGAGTTCCTATTCAAAATATATAAAGAACTTATACAATTCAGCACCAAATAAAAACCCCCAAAGAATTAAAAATAGGCAGACAACATAAATAGATATTTTTACAAGACAGACAAGTGGTCAACAGAAACATGAAAATATGCTTAACATCACTAATCATCAGAGAAATGCAAATTAAAACCATATGAAATATCACCTTATACCTGTCAGAATGGCTAGTATCAAAAAGACAAAACATAACAAGTGTTGGAGAGGATGTGGAGAAAAAGAAACCCTTGCGCCCTGTTGGTAGAAATGCAAATTGGTGCAGCCACAGTGGAAAACAATATTGATGTTCCTCAAAAAGTAAAAGTGGAGGGGCGCCTGGGTGGCGCAGTGGGTTAAGCGTCCGACTTCAGCCAGGTCACGATCTCGCGGTCCGTGAGTTCGAGCCCCGCGTCAGGCTCTGGGCTGATGGCTCAGAGCCTGGAGCCTGTTTCCGATTCTGTGTCTCCCTCTCTCTCTGCCCTTCCCCCGTTCATGCTCTGTCTCTCTCTGTCCCAAAAATAAATAAACGTTGAAAAAAAAATATTAAAAAAAAAAAGTAAAAGTGGAAATACCATATGATATAGTAATTCCATTACTGGGTATTTACCTAAAGAAAATGAAAACAGTAATCCAAAAAATATATGCACCCCTATGTTTACTGCAGTATTAAATACCATAACCTTGCAAGATATAGAAGCAACCCAAATGTTCACTGATAAAAGAATGGATAAAGAAGATGTGGTATGTATGTGTGCACACACACACACACACACACACACACACACACACAATGGAATATTACTCTGCTCTAAAAAAGAATGAAATCTTGCCATTTGCAACATGTATGATCCTAGAGGGCATAATGCTAAGTGAAATAAGTTAGTCATACAAAGACAAACACCATATGCTTTCACTCGTATGTGGAATTTAAGAAACAAAGCAAATGAACAAAGAAAAAAGAGACAAAGAAACAAAGAGTCTTAAAAACAGGAAACAAACCGATGGTTGCCAGAGGGGAGGTGTATGGGAGCATGGGTAAAAAAGATAAAGGGAATTAAGACTACACCTATCTTGATGAGCAATGAGAAATGTATAGAATTGTGGAATCATTATAATATCACCTGAAACTAACATTACAATGTATGTTAATTATACTTGAATAAAAAAATAAAATTTTGAAACAAAAAGAATTAAATTGGCATGAGACAGATTAACATGAGACAATCAGATTTAATGATGTACGTGTAAGGAATCCACATAAACATGAGAGATTCCAAAGACAATCAGGCAAAAAAGTTATGTATGTCATCCTAAGCTAAGCAGAAGAGGGTAGAGGTCTTCAAAAGGAAGGAAAGCAATTCACAAAAGATGAAAAAGTGTAAATTTTTGGTAAACAAATATCTGATGGGCCTTGCAAAAACAATGGGACATAGAGAGGACTTCAATCCAACAGATCTTGCTAAGCTCCTCCCTGTCTACCATACCTAGTTCATATTACATAATCGTTACCTATGGTGATGGCTCCCTTCCTGGAACAAGCCCTCTATCTAAATTCTTTTAGGCAATTAGTGGGAAGGAAAAAAAGAAAAATTTCTTGAGCCTTCTGCTTCTTAAAAATAATCAGCCTAAAATAATCCACATGCCAAAGAGATATATTTCGGCTGGCAAATAAAAATATTAAAAATTGTGTTTTATGATTATACTGGTATGAAGACAAATATATTAATATCATATATTAAAACTTTTCTTGGACCTAAATTTTAGTGTTTTTATCCTTCTGATGGAAAAGAAATTAAAATTTCTTTGTGAGTCTTGGGCAGTGTATCTCCTAATGGAAAATTCACCTGAGAACAGTACCCTGGGCATGATAGCTGCTCAGTTAAGTGGATTAAATGGATGGCATGGAATTTAGGAGAG
This sequence comes from Prionailurus bengalensis, assembly GCF_016509475.1. Classification (NCBI taxonomy): domain Eukaryota; kingdom Metazoa; phylum Chordata; class Mammalia; order Carnivora; family Felidae; genus Prionailurus; species Prionailurus bengalensis. Next base: position 99,937,883 of record NC_057348.1, read on the forward strand.
CTGGACCCTGCCTCACTCCCACATAACTGGTTAATAATCATAGTAAGTCCTGTATTTGTAAATTGAGAGGGTAAAATCAGTTGGGTTTCCTTTTGTTTTCTCAACACCTTGTCTGAAATTCAATGACAGTTATGGTTTGTGCCATATCATTTCGCCTTTTATTACACACATCTACTATCTTTTATTGCCTTTGTGATTGTTTGAAGTGTTAGTCTTATCTCTGTGACTAGATTATAGAGTCCTTCAGGACTGGGATTTTATTGTATTCTTCCTTATAATGTTCCCAGAGTCTATAGCACAGGACATGTGATTAATATTTCCTGGTTATTTGTCTGATAGCACTTTTAGGTTATTACACACATAAAAAAACATAGAAAAAATTAAACTTTAGTCAATATATAGTTGAGCACTGGCTCAAGAGAGAAATGGCTTGAAAGGAGTTAATAGGTATTCTGAAGCAGGGCTTCTCAGACTTTTTTATGTCCTGTCCTGGCCCATTTGCACAGCACGTGGTTAAATGAATGAGGCTGCTTGAAGTCAGAGGTGACTCAGACCCTACCATACCATGTAGGAGATTAGTATCTCACTGCAACCATACCATGGTATATGCAAGAACCTACCTTCTAGGTTCTTGGCTGAGACCCCTCTGTAATAAAAGACAGATTAACAGGAGAAAAACAAACTAAAGTTTAATAACATGTATACCTCCTATATACACGGGGAAGACCCAGGAAAACTGAGTAACCCTAATATGGCCCAAGCTACCACCTTAAATATCTCTAGCCAAAGACAAAAGATGTTGGGGGCAGGGAGGGGGGGCGGTGGTAGGGAGTCAGTTATATGAGATTATCAGGCAAAGCACAGTTAACAAGTGTAAATAGTTAAGCAGATTTAAGTCAGTTGCTTTCTCCATTGATAACAGTTTCTAGAAATTGAGTCATTCTTCTTTTCCTGGTACAGAGAAGGAGACACCCTTACAAATGGAGATTTTCCTTATAAGTGTAAATGCTCTTACAAAAGGGTAACTTCTGTTGTTTTTTGCAAAAATAATCATCCTAAAATAAGCTTTGTGCCAAAGGGGCATATTTTGGAGTGGCAAATTCTGCTCACCTTCAGTGGCATAACTGCTGGAAAGCTTTCTCTGAGGTTTGCTGTAATTGCTGATGTAGAATTATTAACTAATCTCCAGCGATATGCTAGGTATGTCTCCTATTGGCTGGTGAGAGCCAATTACTAAATTGAGAGGAATTCTGCCCGACCATTGTTAAAAATTAAATTATATAAAATTATAAATAAATTATATTAAAATAAAGGTACGAAATTGTCAAAACATTACATTTTACATTTTACTATTATGTAATTCTTACATTTTATTGTTAACTATGTTTTTGAAATTATTTATGCCTACTATAATGTGTATGATGGGAGCAAAATGGAGTGCTGCTTACTCAGGCTCTCCCAGCTCTGTGCTCAGTAACGGCAAATTGGTAGCTTGAAATTGGCCACGATGAAAGTATTTACCCCCATGGAAATCAGAAAAATGCTAAAAATCAGGGCTTTTTCTTTCTAAAGAACTGAATGTTAAAGATCTACTGCCACACCACTTTCCTTATCCTTCCTAAAGAGGCTCAAGGACAAGTAACCCCAAAATGTGCCACTTTGGCATATGGACAATTTTGAGCAATCAAGATTCAGCAGACTCAGAAGTAACTTTCATCTCTTTTGTAAACTACCTGAAAAAATGTAGAGAAGGGCCTGGCCCAGAAAAAGAGCTATTACTAAGAGATTACATTTTTATCTGAATGACCTATCTGTATGGCAGGACAAATATCTAATTACCAAACATCTGCTCTTATCATCCTGTGAACCATCCTCCTCCCCTTTAAACCCCAGGCCCTTATCCCATTCCTTAGCTCAAGATGCCACATAAGTCTCAATTGTCTGGCTTGTCCTTGGGTCTCATATTCTTATGGACGTCAATAAATATGTAATTACATTTGTTTTCTCTATTTAATCTGTTTTATGTTAATTTGATTATCAGACCAAAGAACCTAGAAAGATAGAATCAAATTTTTTCTCCCAAATGCATACACACGTGCATGCGCGCGCGCACACACACACATACACACACACACACACACACACACAATTATACACACAGTAAGGTCTACATTGAGGACATCCTGAGGGGCTATGCAAATTGGTAGTCAACAAGAAATTTCAGTGAATGTAGTAGGATCTATGAAATTGGAGGGATGCACTGGGCAAGTCAGGAGAGGGAAAGAAAGCACTTTCAATTCAGCCTTCAATGTGGCTGTATTCCTCTGCTGGTATATATCTTATTCCTACCCCCAACTCTCTACATCTCCAACCCAAACTGCTGTATTGCTATTAGGTCCTGGTAACTCTTTTTGGTGACGAATCTGGTGAACTAAGTTATGCTTAGTGGTTCACAGTGCTTCAATGTATGATTTCTCCTAAATAATATATTTTCATGTCCATAAGACTCTTCCATGCCCTATCTCCTGTGAACCAGTGAGAAGAAGCCTGTTTAACTTCATATAAACCATACTGTATTTTGTCTAGTGATTTCAAAATGTCTAGAAGTTTTGAGATCTTGTCATTAGGTCAATATTAGAAAGGAGTGATTGCTTCCTTACAGTGAAATAGGACAGTGAGGAGGGGCTAGGAAGTAGTGGACCCACACATGAGGATGGGTCTTGCTACTAGGAGTAGTTTATCAGGTGGGCTACTTTAATACTTACCCTCCTTAGCTGTTATCTTTGCCACTATCTTACAGGTAAGAAAGCCAAGCCTCCTATAAATCAAATGACTTGCTGAAGATCACAAGATGTCAATCCTAAATTACTACTGCATTGTAAAAATTCACTTCATAACTTAGTGGCATAAAACACTCATATTATTAGGTTAACAGAATATGTGGACTTGATATTTAAGAAATGTTCAGCTGGGCCACTCTGTCTTTGGCTCTCTCATGAGGCCACAGTCAGATATCAGCTATACTGAAACTAAAAGCTGGTCTCCCTCTCTCTCTCTTGAGATATACTGATATCAAGATATCTATCTAGAGCTGTTTTCCAGCTGGAACCATGGAGGGTACAAAAGAGAAGAAAAAGAAGGTTCCTGTTGTGCCAGAAACCCTTAAGAAAAAGTGAAGGAATTTCAAAATGTTGAAGATCTAGCATTTGAGAAAGAAATTTGCCAAAGATGTTTCAAAAGGCAAGGTGGCAGCTTCTCTGTGAAAAAGCCAAGCATCACCACAGGGAATATAGGCAAATGTATAGAACTGAGATTCAAATGGCTAAGATGGCAAGAAAAGCTGGCAACTTCTGCAGAACCCAAAATGGCATTTGTCATCAGCATCAGAGGTATCAATGGTGTAAGCCCAAAGATTACAGGTGTTGCAGCTTCTTCGTCTTAGCCAGATCTTCCATGGCACCTTTGTTAAGCTCAACAAGGCTTCAGTTAACATGCTAAAGATTGTGAAACCATATATAGCAAGGGGATACCCAACCTTGAAGTTGGTGAATGAAATGATTTGCAAACATGGTTATGACAAAATCAACGACAAGTGAATTACCCTGACAGCTAAAACACTGATTGTTCAATCTCCTGGTAAATATGGCATCATCTACATGGAGGATTTGAATCACGAGATCTATATTGATGGAAAACATCTCAAAGAAGCAAACAACTTCTTATGGCCCTTCAGATTATCTTCTCCACAAGTGGGGATGAAGAAAAAGTCCACCTGTTTTGTAGCAGGTGGAGATGCCGACAACAGAGAAGACCAGATCAAGAGCTTTATTAGAAGGATGATCTAAGGAATCTACTATGATTATTTCTATAATCTAGTCAGTTTAATAAATGACTACTTTCAAATTGAAACAAAAAAAAAAGATACCTATCTACCTACCGAGAGAGAGAGAGAGAGAGAGAGAGAGAGAGAGAGAGAGTTAGAGCTTTTCCATGTAAACTAGTTTGGGCTTCCTCATAGCATGGCAGCCTCAGGATACCTGGATTGCTTACACAATGATTTAGATTTTGGCACAAGTGTTCTTGCAAGCAAGGGGAGTCACATCACCTTTTCTGACCTAGCTTCTGAGTCACACAGTGTCACTTCTGTCACATTCTTGGTTATAAGGTAGTCACAAATCCACACATTTTCAGCTAGAGGAGAATTTGACTATACCTCTTTATGTGAGAATGGCAAGATTCCAGAAATACATGTAGGATGACAGATACTGTTGTGTTCATCCTTGAAAATACTGACATTGGTGGTTATGTGACCAATTCAGAATTCAAAGCCTGAGCTGTATCATGTCAAACTGCTCGCTTTCTTGCACCATATACCATTCTCAAGGCTCCATATGTGCGTTAATGTAGTAATTGTCCAAGGAAGCAAGCTTCTCAGAAGTGAGTAAACGAGGGAAAAGAGGCACACAGAAGGGCCCACACCACCTTGCCCGCCTGCCACCTGCTCCTACAGCCCCGCAGCAGGGGGCTCCCAGTCATGGCCACCACCCCACAGGGAGCAGCACATCCTGCCTGCACTGCAGGTTCCGGAAGGATGACCACAACGCTCCAGCATGCTGTGGGTGCTCTGCATGCAGGCGCACTATAGCCGGAGTGAGAGATCAATTTCCTCTGCTGACAACAAAACGTGTATTCTGAAAGGGTGTTTTGGAGGAGTTGCTGTGGTTTTACCAAGAGACCTACAAATGCTAGGGAACTGTCTTCCAAGGGAGTGAATATCTGCGATGCCGGTGCACCCTGAGATTTCTTGGACAGCCTGGGATTCTCCAACAGAGAAGGGGATTTGGGCCCAGTTTATGGCTATCAGTAGAGAGGCATTTGGGGGCAGAATACAAAGATAAGGATTCAGATTATTCAGGTCAAGGAGTAGACCAAAAGGTCTGCAAAAGGTGACTGACACAACCAAAACCATCATCTTTCCTGTGTGGATGGAATCCAAAAGATCCTCATCTTATGGCCTTACTTCCATGCCATGCCCTTTGCCAGTCCTACACGGTGAACGGTGAGCTGTCCTGACAGCTGTACTGAAGGTCAGGAGACCTGGACCTGGGTGTGCCCTTCCACACCGCCCGCTCCACCCTGCCCACCTACATACATGATAGTACTGCCCCGAAGCCAGGTGACTTCGTATATACTTTGGGAGATGCACATATTTACCTGAAAATGCAGCTACAGCAAGAACCACTGCCTTTACCCAAGCTCAAAAATCCCTCCAAAAGTTGAGACAATTGATGACTTCAAGGCTGAGGGCTTTCAGATTGAAGGGTACAATCCTCACTGGACTATTAAAATGGAAATGCCTGTTTGAAGTGCTTTTAAAGGAGGGATTTGAAGGATACTCAGTCTTTAGTGGTTGGACTGAATGCCCAGTGAAAGTTCGGTTGCCCTAAAGGAAGAAGGAACGAGGTCAAAAATCTATTGGTAAACACCAATTTTTATTCATTATCTTGTAAGGATGTTGCCACTGCAAACGTAGCCTTGCTGGTTCTCTTAGTAACAAAAGGCCTTGAGTTTGGTGAACTCGCAAAGGATGTGTGAAAATGCTGAGGCTAGGAATAGAGTGAAAATTTAGAGCTGCTCAGGAGAGTGAAAATTTAGATCTGCTTAGAAATGTGTTCATGCATTTCAATCCCACATTTTTATGAAGAAGTTCAGTGAATTTCAAGAATTATGTATAAGCTATTCCCCTAAATGTGAGCAAGCTGAGTAACACCAACAGTCATAATAATGTACAGTTGTGGTTGTAAACCTTTAATGGTATACTTGCTTTATACATTGCTATAATAAAGGAGTGTTCTGCAAAAAAAAAAAAAGTAAATGATGCACACGGGTTAGTTATTAGTATTAAATTTTAATTACTCTTCCCTGAAGAACTGGTAAAAACTTGGTCTAATATGGAAAAGATAATAGTTTCTTTTTGTTTGTTTCTTTTATGCATTTCCCTTCTATGGGTCTTCAGCGAGTCTTGCCTAACCCCATTCTGTGCTGGAATATTGTTACATGTACTATATGAAACTACTCCTCATATTGATGATTTCACTGTTCGCAGAAAATTCTTAGTTTGTTCACCATTAGTACTGCAAAGAAAGTGTGTCTTCCCTGGAAAACACTTTACAAACTGCCTACTACTAGTATTTATTAATGGAGAATTGAATCTTTCCCTATCTGCTTGTCTACACATTTTGGTTCCCTATGTCTGTGTTCGGTGACTTACTTTGACACTTTTGTTCTTCCTTTTTGCAAAGGGTAGGCTTTATAGTATGTGCTTTATTGGGTAAAGTAACTTCCTGATGGGAACCACAAATGAACAAGAACCCTATTCAGCAGAAATTCAGATGTCAGGTCATTTCCTGTTAATACCACAAATACCCCACCAGCAAACACACATTATGCACTGTAGCTAAATGGCAACTTAATAACTTATTGCCCAAAGAAATGTGAGACACAGAAGACTGGTACCTTGTCTTAGAACATTTAGAATACCAGGTCAGGTGCTGGAAGAGAAACCTGGATATAGGAGCAAGGCACAAGAAGGAAAGAGTATACTACTGGCCAGTTACCAGAATAGAGACACTGCTAGGTAAGAGGAGAGGCTACAGTTCACAAAATAACATGGGAGCTCAAAGGTCATCCCAGTCTCATTCGTGGTGAGTAGGACCAAATACCTGTACCACTAGAACAGCAAAGAAGGAGAAAAAGTATTAAGACATTGAGACTAAGGGGTGCCTGGGTGGCTCAGCCAATTGAGTGTCCAATTTGGGCTCAGGTCGTGATCTCGCAGTTCATGAGTTCCAGCACCACACTGGGCTCTGTGCTGACAGCTCAGAGCCTGGAGCCAGTTTCAGATTCTGTGCCTCCCTCTCTCTCTCTGCCCCTCCCCTGCTTGTGCTCTGTCTCTCTCTCTCTCTCAAAAATAAACAAACATTAAACAAAATTTTCAAAAAAAGACGTTGAGACTAAATACTCAGAAGAGAACAAACCTAGGTTTTGAATCTCCATTCCACCCCTATATGCCTAGAATGATTAATTTCTATGGGCCATGTTTATCACCATGTTTATAGGTAAAAATAACTACTTTCTTATCATTGCTTTCAGAGCTACTGTGTCTGGCAATATTTGGAACATAATCAGCATTTCTTCTTCCCTCTCTGCTCTTCCCTTAGGATGGATCTAAGAAATGGATTGCAGCTGAGCCTGTGATGCAGGATTAATGAGCTCTGCTATGAGACACTGGGAAGGCAGAGCGCGGGCCGACATATTCCACTATTACCGAGGGGAGACAGGGAATCACCGCCAATAACAGCTACTGAAAGCGGAGGTTGGACAGTACACATACATTTTTTAACAGAAATGATGCCAAAATTATGTCAAGACATGTGCAAGGATGATCATTGTGGCCTTGATTTTAATACAGTGCTTACAAACTGGAAACATTTTGTGTGTGCATTAACAAGGACCTGGTTAAAAAGTCTTGATCTAGCCATGCGACGGAACGATACGTATCCTTTAAAAAGAACAAAGTAAAACTGTATATGCTAATGGAAGCACCTCCAAGATATGGTGTTAAATGAACAAGCAAGCTCCCAACAGAATGTGGTTTGAGTGTTTGTATGCATGATATGTTTATGTAAGAATATATGATGATATATGCATGGAAAATTACTGGAAGCATACACAAAAACTGTCAATGGGGGAGGATATTGTGGAATGGAGTAGGAATGAAGGATGTGCAAAGAGGAAGGCTTTTTACTTAAATTTCTTCAATCTATTGCTTGATTTTTAAAAAACTTATAAGCATGTATGTCTTTTGCAATGAAAATAAAATAAATTGAGGATCCTGGGAAGATGGCGGTGTAGGAGGACGCTGGGCTTACCACGCGTCCTGCTGATCACTTAGATTCCGCCTACACCTGCCTAAATAACCCAGAAAACCGCCAGAGGATTAGCAGAACGGAGTCTCCGGAGCCAAGCGCAGACGAGAGGCCCACGGAAGAGGGTAGGAAGGGCGGAGAGGCGGTGCGCACTACACGGACTGGTGGGAGGGAGCCGGGGTGGAGGGGCACCCTGCCAGTCAAGCAGAGACCCCGAGTCTGGCTGGCAAAAGCAGAGGGGCCGAATGGAGTGTGTTACAACAGCAAGCGGGACTTGACATCTGGACGGTTATAAGCTAACAGCTCTGCCAGGAGAACGGGAGGGCTGGAGGACAACGGGAGGGAGAGTTGTTGAGCCCCGGACGACAGAGCGCAGCTTGGCGGGGAACAAAGGTGCTCGCCAGCACGATCTCCCTCGCCCATCCCCCAGCCAAAATCCCAAAGGGAACAGGTTCCTGCCAGGGAACTTGCTTGCACCGCGCAAACACCCAACACTGTGCTTCTGTGGATCCATCCCTCCAGCGAGTCTGACTCCCTCCCGGTGCACAGGGCCCCTCCCCAAGCGGATCTCCGAAGGAAAAGCGAGCTGAGCCTGCCCCTCCCGCCCCTGTGCACCTCGCCCATCCACCCCAGCTATTACTCCAGATCCCCAGCACACAAGCCTGGCAGTATGCAAGTAGCCCAGATGGGCCACGCCACCCCACAGTGAATCCCGCCCCTAGGAGAGGGGAAGAGAAGGCACACACCAGTCTGACTGTGGCCCCAGGGTGGACTGGCGGCAGACATCAGGTCTGAGTGCAGCCCTGCCCACCAATGCAAGTTATTCAAGACAGCACAGGGGAAGTGCCCCGCAGTCCTGCACCACTCCAGGGACTATCCAAAATGATGAGACGGAAGAATTCCCCTCAGAAAAATGTCCAGGAAATAACAGCTAACGAACTGATCAAAAATGATTTAAACAATATAACAGAAAGTGAATTTAGAATAATAGTCATAAAATTAATCGCTGGGCTTGAAAACAGTATAAAGGACAGCAGAGAATCTCTTGCTACACAGATCAAGGGACTAAGGAACAGCCAGGAGGAGCTAAAAAATGCAATCAATGAGCTGCAAAATAAAATGGAGACAACTATGGCTCGGATTGAAGAGGCAAAGAGGAGAGTAGGTGAACTAGAAGATAAAGTTATGGAAAAAGAGGAAGCTGAGAAAAAGAGAGATAAAAAAATCCAGGAGTATTAGGGGAAAATTAGAGAACTAAGTGATGCACTAAAGAGAAATAATCTACGCATAATTGGTATTCCACAGGACGAAGAGAGAGGGAAAGGTGCTAAAGGTGTACTTGAAGAAATAATAGCTGAGAACTTTTTGGATCTGGGGAAGGAAAAAGGGATTGAAATCCAAGAGGCACAGAGAACTCCCTTCAGACGTAACTTGAATCGATCTTCTCCACGACATATCATAGTGAAACTGGCAAAATACAAGGATAAAGAGAAAATTCTGAAAGCAGCTAGGGATAAACATGCTCTAACATATAAAGGGAGACCTATAAGACTCGTGACGGATCTCTCTTTTGAAACTTGGCAGGCCAGAAAGGATTGGCAGGAGATCATCAAAGTGATGAACACGAAAAAATACGCAGCTGAGAATCCTTTACTCAGCATGTCTGTCGTTTAGAATAGAAGGAGAGATAAAGGTCTTCCCAAACAAACAAAAACTGAAGGAATTCATCACCACTAAACTAGCCCTACAAGACATCCTAAGGAGGATCCTGTGAGACAAAGTACCAGAGACATTGCTACAAGCATGAAACCTACAGACATCACAATGACTCTAAACCCATATCTTTCTATAATAACACTGAATGTAAATGGACTAAATGCGCCAACCAAAAGACATAGGGTATCAGAATGGATAAAAAAACAAGACCCTTTTATTTGCTGTCTACAAGAGACTCATCTTAGACCTGAGGACACCTTCAGATTGAAAGTGAGGGGATGGAGAACTAGCTATCATGCCACTGGAAGTCAGAAGAAAGCTGGAGTAGCCATACTTATATCAGACAAACTAGACTTTAAATTAAAGGCTGTAATAAGAGATGAAGAAGGACATTATATAATAATCACAGGGTCTATCCATCAGGAAGAGCTAACAATTATAAATGTCTATGCGCCGAATACCGGAGCCCCCAAATATATAAAACAATTACTCACAAACATAAGCAACCTTATTGATAAGAATGTGGTAATTGCAGAGGACTTTAACACTCCACTTACAGAAATGGATAGATCATCTAGACACACGGTCAATAAAGAAACAAGGGGCCTGAATGATACATTGGATCAGATGGACTTGACAGATATATTTAGAACTCTGCATCCCAAAGCAACAGAATATACTTTCTTCTCGAGTGCACATGGAACCTTCTCCAAGATAGATCACATACTGGGTCACAAAACAGCCCTTCATAAGTATACAAGAATTGAGATCATACCATACATACTTTCAGACCACAATGCTATGAAGCTTGAAATCAAACACAGAAAAACGTCTGGAAAACCTCCAAAAGCATGGAGTTAAAGAACACCCTACTAACGAATGAGTGGGTCAACCAGGCAATTAGAGAAGAAATTAAAAAATATATGGAAACAAATGAAAATGAAAATACAACAACCCAAATGCTTTGGGATGCAGCAAAGGCAGTCCTGAGAGGAAAATACATTGCCATCCAGGCCTATCTCAAGAAACAAGAAAAATCCCAAATACAAAATCTAATAGCACACCTAAAGGAAATAGAAGCAGAACAGCAAAGACAGCCTAAATCTAGCAGCAGAAGATAAATAATAAAGATCAGAGCAGAAATAAACAATATAGAATCTAAAAAAACTGTAGAACAGATCAACGAAACCAAGAGTTGGTTTTTTGAAAAAATAAACAAAACTGATAAACCTCTAGCCAGGCTTCTCAAAAAGAAAAGGGAGATGACCCAAATAGATAAAGTCATGAATGAAAATGGAATTATGACAACCAATCCCTCAGAGATACAAGCAATTATCAGGGAATACTATGAAAAATTATATGCCAACAAACTGGACAACCTGGAAGAAATGGACAAATTCCTAAACACCCACACACTTCCAAAACTCAATAAGGAGGAAATAGAAAGCTTGAACAGACCTATAACCAGTGAAGAAATTGAATCAGTTATCAAAAAAACTCCCAACAGAGTCCAGGACCAGATAGCTTCCCAGGGGAATTCTACCAGACGTTTAAAGCAGAGATAATACCTATCCTTCTCAAGCTATTCCAAAAAATAGAAAGGGAGGGAAACTTCCAGACTCATTCTATGAAGCCAGCATTACTTTGATTCCTACACCAGACAGAGACCCAGCAAAAAAAAGAGAACTACAGGCCAATATCCCTGATGAATATGGATGCAAAAATTCTCAATAAGATACTAGCAAATAGAATTCAACAGCATATAAAAAGAATTATTCACCGTGATCAAGTGGGGTTCATTCCTGGGATGCAGGGCTGGTTCAACATTCACAAATCAATCAATGTGATACATCAAATTAATAAAAGAAAAGACAAGAACCATATGATCCTGTCAATTGATGCAGAAAAAGCATTTGACAAAATTCAGCATCCTTTCTTAATAAAAACCCTCGAGAAAGTCGGGATAGAAGGAACATACTTAAAGATCATAAAAGCCATTTATGAAAAGCCCACAGCTAACATCATCCTCAATGGGGAAAAACTGAGAGCTTTTTCCCTGAGATCAGGAATATGACAAGGATGTCCACTCTCACTGCTGTTGTTTAACATAGTGTTGGAAGTTCTAGCGTCAGCAATCAGACAACAAAAGGAAATCAAAGGCATCAAAATTGGCAAAGATGAAGTTAAACTTTCACTTTTTGCAGATGACATGATATTGTACATGGAAAATCCGATAGACTCCACCAGAAGTCTGCTAGAACTAATACATGAATTCAGCAAAGTTGCAGGATACAAATCAATGTACAGAAATCAGTTGCATTCTTATACACTAATAATGAAGCAACAGAAAGACAAATAAAGAAACTGACCCCATTCACAATTGCACCAAGAAGCATAAAATACCTAGGAATAAATCTAACCCAAGATGTAAAAGATCTGTATGCTGAAAACTATAGAAAGCTTATGAAGGTAATTGAAGAAGATACAAAGAAATGGAAAACCATTCTGTGCTCATGGATTGGAAGAATAAATATTGTCAAAATGTCAATACTACCCAAAACTATCTACACATTCAATGCAATCCCAATCAAAACTGTACCAGCATTCTTCTCGAAACTAGAACAAGCAATCCTAAAATTCATATGGAACCACAAAAGGCCCCGAATAGCCAAAGGAATTTTGAAGAAGAAGCCCAAAGCAGGAGGCATCACAATCCCAGACTTTAGCCTCTACGACAAAGCTGTAATCATCAAGACAGCATGGTATTGGCACAAAACAGACACATAGACCAATGGAATAGAATAGAAACCCCAGAACTAGACCCACAAATGTATGGCCAACTAATCTTTGACAAAGCAGGAAAGAACATCCAATGGAAAAAAGACAGTCTCTTTAACAAATGGTGCTGGGAGAACTGGACAGCAACATGCAGAAGGTTGAAACTAGACCACTTTCTCACACCATTCACAAAAACAAACTCAAAATGGATAAAGGACCTGAATGTGAGACAGGAAACCATCAAAACCCTAGAATAGAAAGCAGGAAAAGACCTCTCTGACCTCAGCCGTAGCAATTTCTTACTTGACACATCCCCAAAGGCAAGGGAATTAAAAGCAAAAATGAACTACTGGGACTTTATGAAGATAAAAAGCTTCTGCACAGCAAAGGAAACAACCAACAAAACTAAAAGGCAACCAACGGACTGGGAAAAGATATTTGCAAATGACATATCAGACAAAGGGCTAGTATCCAAAATCCATAAAGACCTCACCAAACTCCACACCCAAAAAACAAATAACCCAGTGAAGAAATGGGCAGAAAACATGAATAGACACTTCTCTAAAGAAGACATCCAGATGGCCAACAGGCACATGAAAAGATGCTCAACGTCGCTCCTTATCAGGGAAATACAAATCAAAACCACACTCAGATACCACCTCACGCCAGTCAGAGTGGCCAAAATGAACAAATCAGGAGACTATAGATGCTGGCGAGGATGTGGAGAAACGGGAACCCTCTTGTACTGTTGGTGGGAATGTAAATTGGTGCAGCCACTCTGGAAAACAGTGTGGAGGTTCGTCAAAAAATTAAAAATAGACCTACCCTATGACCCAACAATAGCACTGCTAGGAATTTACCCAAAGGATACAGGAGTACTGATGCATAGGGGCACTTGTACCCCAATGTTTATAGCAGCACTCTCAATAATAGCCAAATTATGGAAAGAGCCTAAATGTCCATCAACTGATGAATGGATAAAGAAATTGTGGTTTATATACACAATGGAGTACTATGTGGCAATGAGAAAGAATGAAATATGGCCCTTTGTAGCAACGTGGATGGAACTGGAGAGTGTTATGCTAAGTGAAATAAGCCATACAGAGAAAGACAGATAACATATGTTTTCACTCTATGTGGTTCCTGAGAAACTTAACAGAAACCCATGGGGGAGGGGAAGGGAAAAAAAAAAGAGGTTAGAGTGGGAGAGAGCCAAAGCATAAGAGACTGTTAAAAACTGAGAACAAACTGAGGGTTGATGGGGGGTGGGAGGGAGGGCAGGGTGGGTGATGGGTATTGAGGAGGGCACCTTTTGGGATGAGCACTGGGTGTTGTATGGAAACCAATTTGACAATAAACTTCATATACTGAAAAAAAAAAAGAAAAGAAAAGAAATTAAAATGTTCCTTAAAATCTACCTAGCAGTGGGGGGGAAGGGGGGGAGGGACAAAAAAATGCCCCAAGATAGCAAGAGATGGTTAAGAAATTAAAATTCCCCTGGGGCTCTTTATGTTCAAAATTCGAAGCAGAGTGTCCCTAAGACATGATTAACATTCATGCTGAAAGCAGGAAAGCAGGATAATGAAAGCAGGAAACAGGATAATGAAAATCATGTACATGACCTGAAGGAACCCACAGGTAGGATATTTAGAGAAAATGTCTGGATATTTGTTCATACTCATTTTAGCAGTTCAATCCTGGCTGCCCATTAGAATCACCTGGGAGTTTTAACAATCTACCAAAACCCACTGGCAAAGATGCTGACTTAATTGGTCTGGGGAGGGGCCAAGCATGGGTATGTTTTAAAATAAAACCCAGGCAATTCTTGTGTAGTCAGGATAAAAAACCATCTAAGAATGCTTTTTACCCTGAGGGTAATCAAAATGCAATTATTGACCATCTACTATACACCAGGTTCTGTGCTAGGCATGAACTATACGAATATGAAGTGATTTAAAAAACATTTAGGAATGGGCTAAGGAACTGAAGAGACATTTTCCAAAGAAAATATACAGATGGCCAACAGACACATGAAAAGACTCTCAATATCACTAATCATCAGAGAAATGCAAATCAAGCCACAACGAGCTATCCCCTCACATCTGTTAGAACGGCTAGTTTCAAAAAGATAAAGAGATACTGATGACCAAGTGTTCGCAAAGATATGGAGAAAAGAGATCCCTTGTGCACTGTTGGTGGGAATGTAAACTGGTGCAGAAAACATTTTGGATGTTTCTCAAAAAAATAAAAATAAAGCTAGCATATGATCCAGCAGTTCCACTTTTGGGTATATTTCCAAAGGAAATGAAATTACAATCTCATATCTGCACTCTCTTGTTTATTTCTAGCATTATTCACAACAGCCCATATATGGAAACAAACTAAGTGTCTATCGATGTTTGAATAAAGTGTGGTATACATATACAATGGAATATTATTTAGTCATGATAAAGAAATCCTGCTATTTGCAACAACATAGATAGGCCTTGATGGCATTATGCTAAGCGAAATAAGTCAGAGAAAGGCAAATGCTGTATGATCTCACTTATATATGGAATCTAAAAAAGCTTAATTCATGGAAGCAGAGAGTGGTTACCAGGAACTGGGGGGCGGGGAAAATGGAGAGATGTTGGTCAAAGAATATAAACTTCCACTTATAAGATGAATAAGTTCTGGGGATCTAACATACAGCATGATGATTATAGTTAACAATATTGTATTACATTACTTGAAAGTTGCTAAGAGAGTAAGTCTTAAGTGTTCTCTCACACACAAACACACACACACACACACACACACACAATGGTAATTATGTGACAAAACTGAAGGAGTCAGCTAATGCTATGGCGGTAATCATTTTGCCATATATGTGTATTAAATCAACATGTACACCTCAAATTTACATAATGTTATGTTAATTACATCTCAATAAAATTGGATAAATATCAATCAATCAATCAATCAAAGGACCACCCCTCTAAAAGTAGTTAGGGCAAGTGACAGGATATTTGGATTTGGTACTTTTTAATCTTTCTGTAACTGTGCAATTTGTGGATGACAGTGGAAAATACTTTAAAAATAAGGAGTGACATACAAAATAATAAGTTCTATTTTAATATTAGATAACTGAATAAAATAGGTTCAGTAGTATTTGTACCAATCACATACAAACTACCTTCTATGTGATAAGACGTATCCCAAGAGCTTGCCTCATACCTGAGCCATCTTACTCCAAGTGTGGTCCACGGGCCAGCAACATGATCATTATCATTGGGAGCCTGTTTGAAATGCAGAATCTCCAGCTTCAAGCAAACCTATGAAATCACAATCACCGTCAAATAAAATCTCCAGGTGATTAGTAGGCACATTTAAGTTGAGAAGCTTTGTGTTAATTCTTAGAAGAATTTAAAATATTTTAGCCCTCCTTGACCAAATCCTATGTTACTGACATTAACTACAGATTTGGTTATCCTAAAATTGAATGACTTGCTTTACAAAGAATCACAAGAGGTATACATCCCAACGACTTCTGTAACAACAAAGATGTTAAGAGAACTTTTTAGCAGCTACTATATGCTGGGCACAGTAGATATTTTATAAATATTATTTTCACAAAAACTCTAAAGAGGTAGCTAGGTATTTTTTTCCTCATTTATTGATGAGTCAATTGAGATTCAGGGAAATTAATGTCTCAACACTGATAAATGACAAAACTAAAATTTAAATTCAGTTCTGATTAGGGGCGCCTGGGTGGCTCAGACAGTTGAGCGTCTCACTTCAGCTCAGGTCATGATCTTGCAGTTGAGGAGTTCAAGTCCCACATGGGGCTCTGTGCTGACAGCTGAGAGCCTGTTTTGGATTCTGTATCTCCCTCTCTCTCTGCCCCTCCCCTGCTCACGCTCTGTCTCTCTCTCAACAATAAACATTAAAAACTAAAACTAAATATAAATAAATAAATAAATTCAGTTCTGATTAAAACCTCAGTTGTTTCACTATACTCCATTGGCTTTTCAATGTTGATCATAACTGTGATGCCATAGTATGTACCACACTTTCAAAAAGTTATTAAAGATTATTTTTAAATTATTTCAAAAATCATTAAAATAATCTCTAATTTAAAGTGAGAGATATTACATGACTATAGAATAAAAAGGGGGAAAAGATAGATCCTAATCTATAAGTTGGCCAATCATGTGTTAAATTTTATTTCACACACACACACACACACACACACACAGTTTTACTTTGCACAGTAATGTGATCTATTAGTGTATTCAGAAACCTTGTAGTGAAAATTTTCACACCCTGAAATGCAGCCAAGGGGAACATTTTTTTTCAAATTGCAATTTAACTAATAAAAATAGGTTTATATAAAAAGAAAGATGGAGCTCTTCAATACAGAAAATGTGCAAATGTATATACACACCAGCTTCTAAGTGGATCTTATCTTTCTTGAAAAAATGCCAAAGTAGAAATCGGTCTGAGATGAAAAAAGTCTTGTCATCATCTATCATAAAAATATGACATTCAATCCATTTCCTTTCTTTGAAGACTGATTAAACTTCAGATGGAGTTCAGTTAATAAATGCACATTAGCACCATATATCCCCAAGGCATATCTCTCACAGTAACAAAGCTTCTCCCCCCTGATCTGTGTTAGTTCCGACCTTGGACTTTAGACTTGAACAATTTTTGTGGCAAACAGTTGTTGTGCTAGCCAGGTAAAGTCAGTCTTTTCTTACTGCTGCTTAAAAAAAAGCACTAGAAGACTATTCACTGACCACAGAAATTACATACGTTCAGCATGGTTGGACCTATGTGGATATACATATATCCAGTCATGATGAAAATATTCAAACAGGGAACTATACCAAGGTGATATGAAGAATTTAATTTAACATGAGGTCTCTAAGTCCTATCTTTGACTATGCTTCTGTGGTTCATGGTGCATGTTGAAGAGTTGATTGAATTTGGCATTTGTATTCAATCAGTCGCCACATCTTTTTAGTTCTGTGTGTGGCTGAGAGGGCAAATTAATTAAAAACTGAAGACTAAGAAAAGGTGTAAAAATAATAAATAGATCTATCTCACAAGGGATGTTTAAGAAAAGGCCAGATGTGTGACAATTCCCATTAGCTAGTAAAAACATTACTCATCCTAAGTGTGTAAGCTGTCAAAACTTCATCCAATCTTAACACTCCCATGCAAATAAACAGCATCGTAACTTAAATATCAAAATCTCTGAAAAACACTTGATTTTCCATTTTAAAAAAAGGACGGTGAAATTAATGAAAAACTGACGTGGGTATGCAGGGGGAATGCATAAAAACAAAGGCAGGGGGAATGTATAAAAACAAATCTCCCAACTGAGAAAATTTCTCTATGAAGTAGAGAAAGAAAATAGTTTTTATTATTGAATACGCAGTAAGCCAGAAAGTGATACCCATCACAAGCAACCCTCTAAGAGATTGCAAGAACAGAAAGTAATCTCACCCTTTTATATAGCCAGGCAGATACAACTCAACATACATATGTTCGGAAGATAATCAATCGTTTTCAAGCAAGAGGGCTTGGCAGAGCCATTCATCACACATGTTTCATCCTAACTTAATCCACTAATTGGGATAACCATCTGTGTTAAGTTTATTGGCTTTATCCAGGAGAACAACAAGTTCATATATTCATGACAGAAGGTAGTCGTTTTGCAGCTTGGAGTAAGAGGGCCACCAAAGTGAGGCTCCTACAGTCTCCCCTAAAACTGGGAGATAGGGATGCTACCTCCCTTGGTGTTTACATTTGAAAGAGATGACTCCATAGTCTTGGACCTTGCTCTGTCATAAGGCCAACAAAAGGCTTATTTAGTCTTCAAAAATATTTATATACATTTCAAAAAGAGAAGTATGTATAAAGACAAGTTTTCTAAGGCATTTCTTTTAAGCTTTTAATTCCAGTTAGTTAACATACAGTCTTGTATTAGTTTCAAGTGTACAAGTTCAACACTTCCATACCTCACCCAGTGCCCATCACAACTACCCTTCTTAATCCCCATCACACATTAACCCAATCCTCCACCCTCCTCCCCTCTGGTAAATATCAGTTTGTTCTCTATAATTAGGAGTCTGTTTCTTGGTTTGCTTCTCTTTTTCCCTTTGCTCATTTGTTTCATTTCTTAAATTCCACATATGAGTAAAATCAAATGGTATTTGTCTTTCTCTGACTGACTTATTTCGCTTAGCATTACACTCTCTGGCTTCAACCATGTGATTGCAAATGGCAATGTTTCACTCTTTTTTATGGCTGAGTAATAGTCCATTGTATATACATGCCACTTCTTTATCCATTCATCAGTAGATGGACTTGGGCTGTTTCCGTAATTTGACTATTGTAAATAGTGCTGCTATAAATATAGGGGTGCATGTATCCCTTTGAAATAACGTTTTTGTATCCTTTGGTAAATACCCAGTAGTGCAATTGCTACATCATAGGATAATTCTATCTTTAACTTAGTGAGGAACTTCCATACTGTTATCCAAAGTGGCTGCACCACTTCGCATTCCCACCAACAGTGTAAGAGGTTTCCTTTTCCTCCACATCTTCACCAACACCTGTTGTTTCCTATATTGTTGGTTTTAGCCATTCTGAAAGGTGTGACCTGGCATCTCATCATGGTTTTGATTTGCAATTTCCTGATGGTAAGTGATGATGAGCATGTGTCTGTTGGCCATCCGGGCATCTTCTGTGGAGAAATGTCTGTTCATGTCTCCTGCCCGTTTTTATCAGATTATTTGTTTTTTGGGTGTTGGATTTTAAAGTTCTTTACAAATTTTGAATACTAGCCCTTTATCAGATATGCCATTTGCAAATATCTTCTCCCATTCCATAGGTTGCCTTTTAGTTTTGTTGATTGTTTCCTTTGCTGTGCAGAAGCATTTTATTTTGATTAAGTCCCCAAAGTTTATTTTTGCTTATGTTTCCTTATTTCAGGAGACATATCTAGAAAAAAGTTGCTGTGGCTGATGTCAGAGAAGTTACTGCCTATGTTCTCTTCTAAGATGTTTATGGTTTCAGGTCTCACATGTAGGTGTTTAGTCTGTTTTGAATTTATTTTTGTTTTATGTAAGAAAGTGGTCCAGTTTCTTTCTTTTGCATGTTGTTGTCCAGTTTTCCCAGCACTATTTGTTGAAGAGACTGTCCGTGTCCCATTGGATATTCTTTCCCACTTTGTTAAAGATTAATTGACCATAGAGTTGTAGGTTTATTTCTGGGTTTTCTCTTCTGTTCCATTGATCTATGTGTCCATTTTTGTTCCAGCACCATACAGTTTTGATTACTACAGCTTTGTAATATAATTTGAATTCTGGTATTGTGATGCCTCCAGCTTTGCTTTTCTTTTTCAGGATTGCTTTGGCTGTTCATGGTCTATTGTGGTTCCATATACATGTTAGGACTGTTTGTTCAAATTCTGTGAAAAATGCTCTTGGTATTTTGACAAGGATCACATTAAATATGTAGATTGTTTTGGGTAGTGTAGACATTTTAGCAATATTTGTTCTCCCAATCCATGAACATGGAATGTATTTCCATTTCTCTGTGTCATCTTGAATCTCTTTTATCTGTTTTTTATAGTTTTCAGAGTATAGGTCTTTCACTTCTTTCATTAGGTTTATTCCTAGGTATCTTATTATTTTGGGTACAGTTGTAAATGGGATTGTTTTCTTAATTTCTCTTTCTGCTGCTTCATTGAAAGTGGTGTATAGCAATGCAACTGATTTGTGCACATGGATGTATCCTGTGATTTTACTATATTCACTTATCAGCTGTAGTAGCTTTTTGGTGGAGTCTTTCAGGTTTTCTATATGGAGTATCATGTCATCTACAAAAAGTGAAAGTTTTACTTCTTCCTCACCAATTTGGACGCCTTTTATTTCTTTGTGTTGTCTAATTGCTGCGACCGGGAAGGACTTCGGTTACTATGTTGAATAAAAGTGGTTATGGTGGACAACCTTGTCTAGTTCCTGATCTTAGGGGAAAAGCTCTCAGGTTTTCCCCATTAAGGATGATGTTAGCTGTGGGTTTTTAATACATGGCCTTTATTATGTTGAAGTATGTTCCCTGTAAACCTACTTTGTTGATGGTTTCTATCATGAATGGTTGCTGTACTTGGGCAAATGCCTTTTCTGCACCTATTGAAATGATTATATGCTTCTTATCCTTTCACTTATTGATTGATTTGTGAATACTGAACCACCCTTGCAACCCAGGAATAAATCTCACTTGATCATGTGAATGATTTCTTAAATATATTGTTGAATTCAGTTTGCTAGCCTTTTATCGAAGATTTTTACATCTATGTTCATCACGAATACTGGATATAGTTCTCTTTTCTCAGTGGTGCCTTTATCTGGTTTTTGGTATCAGGATAGTGCTGCTTCATGGAATGAATTTGGAAGTTCTTTCCTTTTCTATTTTTTTTTAATGTTTTGAGAAGAATAGGTATTAACTTTTCTTTAATGTTTGGTAGAATTCACCTACAAAGCCATCTGGCCCTGGACTTTCATTTGTTAGGAGTTCTTTGATTACTGATGCATTTTTTTGCTGGTTACCAATCCGTCCAAGTTTTCTATTTCTTCCTGTTTCAGTTTTGGTAGTTTATATCTTTCTAGGAATCTATCCATTTCTTCTAGGTTGTCCAATTTGTTGGCATATAGTTTTTCATAATACTCTCTTATAATTGTTTGTATTTCTGTGGGGTGTTGGTTGTTATTTCTCCTCTTATTTGTCACTTTATTTATCTGAGTCCTTTCTCTCTCTCCCTCTCTCTCTTTCTCTCTCTTTTTCAAGTTTTCTAAAGCATTTTTTTTTATTTTTTTTTTCAACGTTTATTTATTTTTGGGACAGAGAGAGACAGAGCATGAACAGGGGAGGGGCAGAGAGAGAGGGAGACACAGAATCGGAAACAGGCTCCAGGCTCCGAGCCATCAGCCCAGAGCCCGACGCGGGGCTCAAACTCACGGACCGCGAGATCGTGACCTGGCTGAAGTCGGACGCTTAACCGACTGCGCCACCCAGGCGCCCCTAAAGCATTTTTAAAGTAAATGCTCTGAGAAAAAGGAGAGAGAAGTTTCATCCCTTGGTTTCAAATGGGAGAATTAAGCCTCTTTCTTTTAATTTGTATTTGTCATTATAGATAGCATAACATACACAGATAGTTTCCTTTTCCCACCTGTCCAAAGGAATAGTAAGAACACCTGATGAGAAGATGAACAGCTTCTGTCAGGTCATAGCAAATCTCTGGCTTTGCAAGTTGGATCCCACCACTTGAATGTTCTGGGCCTTTATTTTCTAACTCAGAAAGTGAGGCTATTAAGGCTTACCTCATAGGATTGCTACCGAGATTAAATTAAAGGTAAAAAATTAAATGCATATGAAGCGCTTCATAAACCATGAGACCCTGTTCCAGTGAGCAGTTGTCGTTTATGTATGCTTCCACTAAGCCTAGGTTGCTCTCCTAGCAAGGCCCTCCAGTTATTTCCTGCTGTGCAAAATCCCACTAGCAAAGACTGATTCTGTATCCCCTGAAAATGCAAATGCTCTTAGACAATTAACACATTAGCATCATATCCAAGTCAATGAGAATATGTTTACCTTCTGTAAGCTCCAGAGAGCAGTCTATGTTGGAGAGCAATGTAGAGTTCAAACCCTACACTGGACCCTAGAGAAAGGGAGGGGGAGTCATATCAAAAACATCACAAGGACTATAGCCCTTCCCAAGGGTATGTAGAAAAATGACCTGGAGTTAAGAACTTTCATCATTCTGGCACATTACTTCCTCTTTTTAGGAGAAGACACAGGACATACATTTCAAAACATTCCCCTTGTTCAAATTCTCTCTATCCAAATTAAGTTTGTTATTTCCCTTGTTTCTAAATTCTAAAATTAGAGTTCATGAAGAAGGGGCACAATTATAATATCATGTAAAAAAGGAGAACCAAAAGATTATCCAATGCTCAGGAAAGGATGTTGCTGTTTTATTAGGCACAAGAAGAACATACATCATTTTCACAGATGTGTGGTTTAATAAGAGTCTGTTTCTCAGAAAAGCTAAGAAATTACCCTGTGCACCACAGTGTGACTTTCCTTTTAAAATCCTGAATACACCCCATAAAAGTAAAGCATAAGCCTAAAGCCAAATAGCTTAAGGCAGAAGGTAAATTTAGAGCCAGGTGATTCTGGCATAGGGCTCTACTCCAAAACACACTCGGAGGTTTGCCAACACGTGGAAAACTTGCTGTCATAAGGAAACAGAGGCAACTACTCAATGACATCGTAATCCAATGTCTGTGGGTTTTATTACAAGGAGGATATGGGAATCAGGTTTTGCAAATAGGACTTTTTGGGTCCTTCTGCCTAACATAAGGCACACTACACATACATGTGTGCTCACACATACTAATTCCTAAGGTGGAAAAGAGAAAATTGTAAATGGTCCTGGATGGTAAACAATAAAGACAAAGAGATGCATGTGTTTGAACTTTAAAACAACAAACCAATAATAATAGCTGACAGTTACAGATGCCTAAGGGATCAGGCACTATTCTAGGGGCTTTGCACATATTAATTCATTCAATCCTTACAGCAATCCTATGAGTGGAGTACTATTACAACTTCATTTTAAAGAGAAAGAAACAGTGTGGAGGTTCCTTAAAAACTAAAAATAGAATTACCCTTCAACCCAGCAATAGCACTATTAGGAATTTATCCAAAGGATACAGGAGTGCTGATTCATAGGAGCACATGTATCCCAATGTTTATAGCAGCACTTTCAATAATAGCCAAATTATGGAAAGAGCCCAAATGTCTATCAACTGATGAATGGATAAAGAAGATGTGGTTTATATATACAATGGAATACTACTTGGCATTGAGAAAAATGAAATCCTGCCATTTGCAACAATGCGGATGGAACTGAAGGGTACCTAAGTGAAATAAGTCAGTCAAAGAAAGAC
Organism: Prionailurus bengalensis; assembly: GCF_016509475.1. Lineage (NCBI taxonomy): Eukaryota > Metazoa > Chordata > Mammalia > Carnivora > Felidae > Prionailurus > Prionailurus bengalensis. The sequence continues at coordinate 99,961,311 of NC_057348.1, forward strand.
ATATCATATGTTTTCACTCATATGTGGAACTTGAGAAACTTAACAGAAGATCACAGGGGAAGAGAAGGGGAAAAAATAGTTTCAAACAGAGAGGGGGGCAAACCATAAGAGACTCTTAAGCACAGAGAACAAACTGAGGGGAGGAGAGGGGAAAATGGGTGATGGGCATTGAGGAGGGCACTTGCTGGGATGAGCATTAGGTGTTATATAAGTGACGAATCACAGAAATCTACCCCAACGCCAAGAGCACACTGTATACGCTGTGCGCTAGCTAACTTGACAATAACTTATAAATAAACACATACATACATACATACATACATACATGGAAACAAAACTCAGAAAGGTCAAATACTTTCCTGAGTTTGCACGGCCAATCAGGGTAGAGTTGAGATTCCAACCCAAGCAGTCCAGCTACAGAGTCCAGGGTTCTTACCACACCAATGCATTTCTTTTCAGAGATCTTACAAGCAGACCCTTTTGGGCAATCTAGTACTTACGTTCTAATTCACATCTTTATTTTTTGCTCTAGGTGGTTCAGAGAGTAAGTCTTTTCTGTTCCACACATTGAAAGATCCATGTTTCCCAGTTCACAGTGCAGGACTGATATCCACACACAGCCTGTCCATACAGTTCAAATATACATAAAATCAGTAAGTTGCTTTATCTGCATAGTGGAATACAAGACAATTTCATTTTTTTTTAAATTTTTTTTTCAACGTTTATTTATTTTTGGGACAGAGAGAGACAGAGCATGAATGGGGGAGGGGCAGAGAGAGAGAGGGAGACACAGAATCGGAAACAGGCTCCAGGCTCCGAGCCATCAGCCCAGAGCCCGACGCGGGGCTCGAACTCACGGACCGCGAGATTGTGACCTGAGCTGAAGTCGGACGCTTAACCGACTGCGCCACCCAGTCGCCCCAAGACAATTTCATTTTTTGTTACCAAACTAAAGTTATTAATTTACTCTATGATGGTTTTTGTGATTTTATCTTAATGTGCTTTTGATACTTCCAAAATATCACATTTATTTAAATAAATTAACGAGATTAACAAATTAGGCTCAAGGAAATTATTTATCTTTTACCAAATTAGCTCATTCCTAAATGATGCTAAGAACAAGTAACAACTAAAACTACGGTGATTTCATCATTAATTTTGTGCTTATTTAAATTATTTTATACTAAATAATATCATTGAGTAAAACATGTCTATTACAATTTATTCCCCTCTGACTCTCAATCCCCTAATCTACTCCTGGACCAGTACAACACTGTTTTAAATTTAAAGGAGAAAGACCACTTATTCTTTTGAATAGAGATTTATAAATCTCCATTTTATAATACTCAACACTCATTCATGATTAAAAATAATAAATAAGTCAGGAATATAAGAATTCATTTAGCCAGATAAGAAGTATTTACTATTTAAGTCAGGAGCTAAACAAGGATGTCTGCTATTATAGGTACTCATCAGTGTTGTTCTGGAAGGCAAAGCAATGGATCAGCCAAGAAAAACTAATAAGAAAAATAATCTCTGGAAAGAAAAAGATAAAAATCACCACTTTAAAATAATGATTGTATTTTATGGTAATATTTTTAAATAATAATGATAATGATTTTCTTCCTATACAGTCTAAGATGAGCAATTTTCTTATTTTCCATCACTTTGTTGATGGCGTTGTTTCTAATTTCTTGGGGATTTCCTCAATTTTACCTTCCATCACTGTTTTAATTTCCTGGAGCTTTTCTTCTTCTCTAATGTTCCCCTTTTCCTCTTATCCTGCTTCTCTTAAAAAAATAAATGCAATCTCTTCTCATCTCTGGAAATACTAGTTTGTTTCCTAATGTTTTCTTACTCCTTGCATTTTGCTATTTGCTATGAATTTCCCTCTTCCTTGTGCTTCTCACTTTGCTTTGGGTCTGTGTTTTTCATTCTAGAGGCTTTCATTAAATCCCTGGTGATCTTGGTGGATCTATTTATATTGAAGGGTCACTGTGGGAAGCTCCTGGGTGGGGGTAGAGTTTTCTGACTTCTGGGCTTTAGTTCAGGCTGGCCAAGCAAGAAATTCACCATTTCTCTGGGTCACCCACAAATCACTAAAGATCTTTCTCTTGGACTCATTTCTTTTCTCACATCTTCTATTTAAGTATTAATGTGACTTCTAGAGATATTAATGCCAAGCAGGAGAGAGGAATGAAGGCATTCCTCATTCCATATGCAGGACTTCACTTAAATATCCATTTTCTGGATGTGGCTGCCACCCTGTCTTCAGGTATGCCCAGTTGCCCTGAGACCATATCTTGCCTGGCTCAATTTCTCCAGAGTAGAAGAGGAATCCAGCTGCAAGAGGTGGTAAGTTTTATATACTTTCACCTTCCAAAATTCTCTTGACATCTCTTATTTGTTATTTTATCCTTTCCATTTTGATCCTATCTGGGTTTAAGAAGGCAGTAGAGACAAATTCCTTTGTCAATCTGCCACGTGTAATGAGTAACCCATGCTTGAATATTAGTCCAAGCTTTATCCTTATAGCAATTCCTCAGTATGAATGCGTTATTAGTTTAGGAATACAAGAAGCTCAAATCCACAATATTTGAGCTGAAAAAGTGGCCAAGAATAAAAGATGCAGCACCTAAAAATGTTAAATTCTGCGAAGCCACTGCAGGGGTTGCAAAAATTCTTGCAAGTTCTCAACTTGAGCAGTAGCCTGTTCAAAAGTCCTGGGACTTTTGAAATGGGAATTTCAAGGCCAGGTGTTCTTGAATCTCTGCTCCTGAACAGCAAGGGGTCACTTTTAAGAAATCTCTTTAATGTATCCTTATTTCACTGAATTATGGGTACTGGCCTTAAAGATTAGAAACTAGGCAGAGTCATCCTGCAGAGAAAGACAAAAAGTCTAAAGCTTTTCTTTAAATCCATTATAATATCAGATCTGTTAGATGACACACAAGGCCCTATGTGTAGTTTATGTGTTTTGGACAAAAGTAAGTATCTTAAAACTTCAAGGATTTTCAAATAGAGGCTCAGAGATTACCCTAATTCCAGGCAATCACAACTGGATGAGAGGGGTTGACTTAATTACAGGAGAACACAGGGGAGAAAGTAGTTGGGGTTACTAGGTGGCACAAAACTTACACGACGATCACCGAGAATCAAAAACATTCCTTGTGGTCATTGTCACCTTCTCTGAATGTGTTCTTGAAATTGATACATGGCCTTTAGCTTTCACAGTACAAGAAATGGCTGGGGCCCAGACAACTAGTCCTAGATCTCCAGAAATAAAGTGAGGAGGATTCAGATCATATATCGTTGCACTAAATCCATATTTGTTTGTAGTACATCTAAAATCAAGTTTCCTGGTTGATGAAATTCAGACTGCGCAAAGAAGACTAACTGCTACCCAGAGGGGCCTGGAAACTGCTGTATATAATTCAATATGATATTTAAGAGCAAAACAAAACAAAAATCACCACAGCATTCTTTAAATATCAAAATACTCTAGAATAAATAAGGAAGAATTCAAATTATAAACCTTGAAGCAAACATGCTTTTACAGTAATCATCTATTTCACAACAGTGAATAAGACATTCCAGGAGCTCATTCTGTGGGGAGTTTGGAAAGAAAAAGAAAACAGTCCTCTAGTCAATGAGATAAGACAGAATAAAACACATCAGCAGTAACAAAACAACAAACAAACAAGCAAAAAAACCCCACAATTGACAGAAACATAAAGCTTAAACAAGTAAGTACTCATCAACATTACATGTTAATCCTATGTGTAGAAGTATTCAGAAAAGATGATGAGGGCTTCTCGAATGATGAAATGGGTGCATGTTAGCCCTCCATTGTTGAGATCTGAAAAAGAGAGCATTCCTCTCTTATATCCCCCATATCCCCTGTTAGGTGATCAACCTAGACATAATTCCTTAAGATTAATTCAGTCTCAGTCATGGCACTTTTTCTTCCTGAATAACTTTTTTTTTTTTAAGTTTATTTATTTAGTTTGAGAGCGGGGGAGGGGGAGAGGGAATCTCAAGCAGGCTCTGCACGGTCAGCGCAGAGCCTGACACAGGGCTCGATCCCACGAACCATGAAATCAAGACCTGAGCCGAAATCAAGTCAGACCCTTAACCAAGCCACCAAGGAGCCCCCGGAATCACTTTTTTCCTTTTCCCTGTTTCTGACAGTAAGCTGAGGCTTACTCAGTATTCGGACTGCTACATGATTACATCATAGGCCACCAAAAGCAAAGGAAGCAAGTTCAGTTACTATGGACATTGTTGTCTTGGACTTGTGGGCAATAGCAGCAGCCACACACAGACCAATTTTAAATGGATTATTGGCAGGATATATCGAGATTATCCTGTCGAAAATCAACAGAGGATATATTTATGTTATTTACCCATGGAGAAAGGCCATCTTTTTATCTCCTTGAGCTCATTCATTTCAACCGAATATAACCTGGAAAAACCTAACGGGGTGCTTAATAAATAAGATGGGAAGTAGGACTTTTTTTTAATGAATATTTATCTGAGAGAGAGCAAGCACAATCAGGGGGCGGGCAGGGAGAGAGGGACATACAGAATTGAAGCAGGCTCCAGGCTGCCAGCTCAGAACCAGATGTGGGGCTCGAACCCACAAATCATGAGATCATGACCTGAGCTGAAGTTGGATGCTTAACCGACAGCCACGCAGCATCATGGGAAGTAGGATTTTCACTGGAAAGCAAAACGAGACAGGAAGATAGAAAGTAGGATATATTTGTTCTCTGAAATTCTGCTTCAGAAACGTTGTAGCCAATGCCTACTATTCTTTTAGAACCACTTGCTGATATTGCTATCATTCTTCTGATTTGTTTTCATAGAGTAGTAGACATAGAACTGACTTTCATAACAGCTCTTCTTGTTAACAAATGAAACATCTCTCTTCTTGTCTTTCTTGCAAACTAAGGTGTGGATTATGTAATAATGATGGCTTAAATGAGGTTCTCCCTTAAGCAGACCCTGAGCCAAGAATTTGAATACAAGTGATTTATTAAGGATGTGCTATTCAAAGAGATAACGAGAAGTAGGAGGAGGACTGGGAAGGGGGCCAAGTCAAGGAAAGGGTATGTTTTAGGGAGGAAGTCCTAGGCCTGGCCTGACCCTGTGGGGAGATTGAGAGCGGAAATTACACCTTAAAGTTTCTCCATCTAGAAGCAGAGAAGCTGAGCTTTTGTACTCCATCCCCCAGTGGTTGGTTGCTGGTCCACAGAAAGGATGGGGAGGACTCTTCCAGGATCCTTCACCTCTCCATTCTGGCTCTCTTGGCAATCCTGTGAAGGTACAGGAGTGGATTATTAGCAGGGTCAAATCGGAGGATTGATCCAAATGCCTCTAGGCAGGGCACCTTGTATCTGCTAAGAAGGGTATTCATGCTGTGTTCTTTTAACCTGGAACAGAAAGTTTCTCCTCTTCTTACATCACGATGATCTATATCCTATTCATAATCTCCTTTTGAGGATCCCTACTTTTTGAGATCTGCTGCTTGACAGTCTCTAAGCCCTAAGTCTTTCTCTCATATTGCATCATCTCTGATACTATAACATAAAGCATTTGTATTATCAGCCTGTGCCAAAGGACCCCAGAAAAGGCATTCCCCCATCTAAGGGTGTCGGGCTAGTTGGGTAACCTAAGGAGGAAAGCCCTTTAAGTGCTTTAATTGAGGTAGGACTGAGAGGGAAGAAGAAGACTGAGTTCTTGGAGAGTCCATTCCATGGTCTTCAAACTGGCCTTGGGCCAGACGTACCAAACGTGTCATACTGTTGCATTTGGAGAGAATCCAGATAGCTTTGAGAAGTTCTCACAGACACTTCTTTGCCTGACTCCCAGAGCACTAGCTTAGGGCCTGTGTGGGCTCAGGCCTGGGAGGGAAAATAGGACAGAAGGAAAAGTGAGTCTTCCTCCCTAATTACCAAGAACCATAATTCCATCATGAATGGAAAAGATCCAGGGATGTTGGCCTCTGGGGCACAGTTTGATATTTAATGTCCATATTCCACACTTTGTTTTTTAAAATGAGTCAAATTATAAGAACTGAATTATACATTTTTTTCACTTCTACTAAGCAGAAAAATCTTCCCGCTTTGCCTTTATTTCCCTTACAAAAATTCTTTTTAAAAAGGTAATAATTATTGTCCTATTATGTGTTTATAAAACCTAGGAAAAACTTACAAATGAAGATAACACTTAGGAATAATGAATTATTTACTAGATCTTTGCTTGAACTCTGAAGTTGGATCAAAGAGAAACTTCTGACACTTATTCTATTAATTATGAATGGCAAACCTTCATGCTTTCTGCTAAGAGTATTATATGTCACAACTCAGCACAATTCCCCTTGATTCTTTTCCTCTACATAGCAGAGGGCAATCCACCCTCCTCTGAGTTTGGCTCATGCACCTCATAACACTGCCTGTCTGCTTCCACCTGCCCAAATTCTTCCCAGCCTTCAAGGCCAGTTGAAAAGCATTTCCTTGAAGAACACTTCCCGGGTTTTTCCCACTGAAATTAATCTTTCCCTCCAATGATTCTTTGGGCATCTCTATGATCTCACCTTTGTACTCTGATCTGTGTAGTTAGCTGTTTTCCTATCTCCCCAAATAAATTTTAGGTTCCTATTCATCTTGGCATTTCTCCTGCACCTAGAGAAAGACTTTACATATAGATGTTGTTAAGTGGAATTTGCTTATTTGAAAGGATATCTCTACAATGTGCTGGGAAAATGTGGATAGAAAGATGAAAATGACAGTTCTTGAACTTCTAGTCAAGGTTTAAAGACAACCACATTAATAACAATGCACCAAGTTTTGCTATACTATAAAAAGAGTTGAGTACAAAGTGCTCTGGGTACCACAACTGCCTGTGAGCAGGGTACTAGGTGTCCACCTCTCCATTAAAAAGGAAGATGAGGTTGATACACATCACAGGGTAGCCATGGTGGGTCAGGACTTGAACAGTGCACTCCTACTCATTGTGGGAGTTTCACCTCAGGCAAGGGTTAGAGGGCTTCCCCTTGGAAGAGAGCACACAACACGGCCAAAGACTCAGGTAGTTTGACCAGCCCGTGTTTCGGAAAACAGGACCCAGTTTCTAGGTGCAGTCACGTTTAACCTTGAATGTGGACAGAGCATCCAGTTACGAAAGATCTGATGAAACAAATTCAAGGACACGAAATCCCACTAATGTTGACTGCTATCAGTTCCTTTTCATGTAGTTCTCTTCTTTTAAAAGGGCAAATACTCTTGTTATTTTAACCTATTAAGCTAATTCTCACTCAGGTATTCTAAGATGTTTTTGTCTCTATGGAGGAACCATGATCTTGGTGAAGATACTAGGTAGAAGTTTGAGTGTTTCAAGATTCATGTGAGCAATTAAGAAAAGTGATGTGAGCCTCGAGAGAATAGCAAAATAAAGTCCCTAAAGATATTAAGGGAAGAAAACATTGGCGGGGTTTTTTTCTTTTTGTTTTTTGTTTTTTGTTTTTGTTTTTTTTTTTGAAAACAGACAGGAGGTAACTTTTGGATTGCATGGTGAAGAAAGACAAAATTATATTAGAAGTAGAAAAATAGCACAAAAAATCTAAGATCCTCCCTCTTAACATTAGGTTGGAGAAGGGTGAGTGGTGGGAGAGAAATAACTATGTAGGAAAAGACAGGTTTGTTTAGCATCCTCAGTAGTTTTCCATGAATTCACCTTTGGTAAATAAAATCCTGTTATTTCTCTTTAGACTGCTACAGAGCTCATAGAACCAAAGGACTGTATAGTTTTCCCCATAACCCCTTCCATGGTGTTTCATTCTACAAATGTTAAGAGGGCTCCTCCTCCAGTTTAAATGGCAGACAGTGAATCTGTACCTCTCGAGTGACAGCTTAAGAGAAGAGAGAGCTGTTCCACACCACAGCCTCACGCCAGCACTGATATATCTCAACCTCCTTAGGAGACTGAAGAATTAGTCACTGTGGATCTTCATTACAACACAGCTAATGACTAAATAAAATCAAGAGGGAAAAGGATAATTTGGTTAAATATGCACTAGGGATGGAAAAACAGACAAGGACATTAATCCTACTTACAATGTTTGGCTTCAAATCAAGTCACATCCTGACTAGTTATCAGCTACTATTAAACATAACTGTCAAAGGTTTCACTAGAAAACTCTTCAGCTTGGTAAGATTCTCTTTTTTATTATTTTTTAATGTTTTTATTTATTTTTGAGACAGAGAGAGACACAGCATGAGCAGGGGAGGGTCAGAGAAAGAGGGAGACACAGAATCTGAAAGCAGGCTCCAGGCTCCGAGCTGTCAGCACAGAGCCCGACGCGGGGCTCGAACCCATGGACTGCGAGATCATGACCTGAGCTGAAGTCGGATGCTTAACCGACTGAGCCACCCAGGTACCCATCAGATTGGTAAGATTCTAAGAGAACCAGACCATACATACATTTAGGTATTAGCACCAGTTTTTGGTAAAATTCACACTGAAGGGAAGTCCATGACAGGTTTCTTTATTTAAATGGAAAATCGACCATTACTGGCAACAAAGATGAATTGATCTTATTGCCTACTTCAAAGCTTTCCATGGGCGTTCTTTAGCAACTGCCCCCCCCCCCCCCCCCCCCCCCCCCCCCCCCCCCCCCCCCCCCCCCCCCCCCCCCCCCCGCTTGGTCTAAAGCCAAAGGTTACTTTCTCAAGGCAGGTGTGTTCAGCAAGAAAAGAGCTATGTGACACATTCTGTATGCACAACTCTCAGCGACATAAAATTAAATGTTTTATAACCCTGAAGTGCACTGAAGACATTCTAGGCAGTGAAGGAACAGTGTATCGGGAGTTTCTTTAATAAATAAGAGTCTTGTAAAAATTTGAGAACACCAAACCAAATCAACCCATACTTTTCAAATCCTTCTGTAAAAGACATACAGACATCAGCTGTCTTAGTGCTAGGCTGGGCCCAGGAGGAGCTGGCAGCCAACTGGGAAAAGGCAAAATAGGAGCATTGGCGTGTGTCCTAAAGCACTGCATTTCAATCCTCTCGTCTCTCCTTGAACCTCTGATTTCATTTCCATCTTCCTTACTCTCAGCAGATGACCTTGCCTCTGACTTCACAGAGATAAGAGAAGCTACCTTCCTACAAAAGAAGAAAAATTTCTCTAAATCTACTTCCATCTCCATCTATCTTTCCCCTCTTTTCTCTTTCCTATTGGCAAAAATGTCCTTCTCCTCTCAAAGGCCAGTGTCTCTCTGTGTTCTCTGGACCCTCCCTTCTCAGCTACCTATCTAGTGGCTCCCCCATCTCTACTCATTTTCAAGGTGAAGACATCCACTCCCATGACTTCGGTACATCTGTGTCTATGCATGACCCTTGTCTGGAGTCCTACATTACTTATTTGATGTATCCATTCAGATAACCCATTCTCAACAGGAGCTAAACATGTCAACTCTATGTGAACACTACTGCTTTATTGGTGTTTCCAACCTCAGTAAAATACACAGCCCTCCATTCTGTTGCTCAAGTCAGTTACCTGGAGAACTTTGTCACATTTCCTTGGCTCTTGCCTCCATGTCTAATAAATTATCAAGTTGAAAATTATGACTCAGATTTACACTCTTTGATTCCATTATCATCACCATAGAACTATCCAAAACCATTGCTCACCTGGACTATTGCAGTGCTTCCTAATTCATCTCCTACATTCATTGCGGCTACTCTTCCCCTGCAATCCATCCTTCATATAGTAGCTTATCTGTCTTTTAGAAAAAAAAAGACAGATTCATCCTACCACTCCTCACCTCAAACCCGCTCAGTGGTGTTTCACTGCACATGAGTTGGCATAATGCATATGGTTCTGGTGAGCTGTCCCCATGCACCATTCCAGCCTCTTCTCGATTCCCTCCCAATTCTCTCAGTGGCTTTGTCTCCGGTCCTTGAACAGTCTGGCTTCTCGCATCAAGCACTCGAGGGAAGATCTCACCCTCACTGTTAACCTAACTCCTATTCATCTTTAAGATCAAAGTTTAAAGGTCTCTTCATCAGACAAAAATACTCCCCAGTTTTCATTTCTCCACACTACCTTCCCCAACTTCTAAGTTACATTCTACTCTTGGAATACTTTCAACTTTCTATTCCTTGTGGTCACCAGAATTACACTGTTGTTTTCATTCATGGTTATTCTCCGGTGCTCACTAGCACATTTTTTTTTTTGGCAAAAAATGGATGCTCAATAAATATTTGAATGATGAATGACTGTATGAATGGATGAAAAGCACTATGTTCCTAAGTACCATTTTTATAATCAACAAGTAGGAATTCAGTCAAAAAACCTCAAGTAGTGATTTGAAATTGGAGCTAACGAGAGAGAGACAGAGAGAGAGAGAGACAGAGAGAGAGTGTGTGTGTGTGTGTGTGTGTGTGTGTGTCATTCTTCTTGAGAATCTTTCCTTTTATCAAGAACCATGCCAAGTTCCATCAGAAATTAGTGGTATGGATGGCAAAGTAGTCTTCATTTCCTGCTGAGGAGAGGGAGCTTAGAGCATCCTATCATAAACGCACTGGGAATTTCCCTCACTCAGTAACTAAATGCCTGTATTGTATGCCAGTCCATATGAGATAGCAAATAATGCCCTGCATGGTTCTGGGAAGCTGCTTTTTCCTCCTGTGATTAGCCTTTTGATATGTTAAAAAATAAGGGCAGTCTCTATCGTATATTTTCCTGCCTTAAACAATAGAAAGAGCTTTGGCAGATTTCTCTAACTCATCATAGCAATTTATCTCAATGTGTGGGCCCCAGACCACCTGCCTCAAAATAACAAGTGAGGCACAGAAAAAAGAAAGTCCTCACATCCTGTCAAAGATCTACAGCTGCCTGTGGGAATCTTAACAAATTCTCAGGTGATCCTTGTGCCCTTGGAAATTTGAGAGGAAGTGACCCAGAGGCTGTCAGTTCCTGCAGAAGGGGATATAACAATTTTTGAGCAGCTTCTCAATTCAATTTCTTTTGACCCATCAAAACAAAATCATTTAAGAACCACAGAGCTACAAAAGGCAGCATAATCTAGGTTATATTTTGAGTTTTTCAGAAAGAAAAATGTAGTGTTTTCCACCTGTCAGGATTAGACCTAATCCCATTAATTACAGCGTTGGGATGAAAGACAGGAGGAGGCTGGAACATGAAGCTGGACACACACCTGGAGGAGGAGACCCAGTGGCAGGGCACAAAGGAAGTACAGTTCAGCAGGCAGGATACAGAAGCTCTGAGAAAGGGAGAATACATAAAGCAACAAGAAGTGATAGAGAAGAACTTACGGTCCCAACAGGTAGTAAAGCTTAGTGATAGGAAATGGCAGGCAGGAACTATTTGGGGATGCAGATAGACAAACAGGCAGGGAGTCAATGCAGAAGGACATGGTGTCACATTATATTAAAGAGAACCTACTACCAGCCCTTTATGTCAAGCAGCCCTCAAGAAGGCCTGACAATCATAACAAAAGCTTTGCCAAACAACCTAACCTACATGATCTGTACAGAGGGGCATGCTAATCAACTTACACAAAACAAGTGAGTTCATCAATGGAGTTAATTATCACAAGGTAGCTTATTTACAGCTTAAGTAAACAAATTTATTTAACTGTAATAAACATAGCTACAGATTGTACAAGTATATTCAGTATCTCATAATAAATATATTTCCAAGATTTGTATTTATAACAAGCTTCATGGTTAAAGGTTACATTCTTGAGGGATTAAACATTAATGAATCAACATTAAAAAGAAGAAATAATTCATGATAACAAGAAACAGACCAGGCACAGACTTAAACCTGCCTAAGACCTTACCCATCCCTCTCCTAAGATGTTCTTTGTTGTACTTTAGAGGTCACTGGAACATATTCATCATACCTGTCTGTTCCCTATTTCGCTAAAAGTAGTAATAACTATATCCATTTCCTCCAAAGACCTCCCCTCAAATACTACTGTGACCTACAATTGTTTTTTTGTTTCTAACCAAGCTTGAACCTCAGTTTACACTCAAAATCCATATTTCAAAGTCGGTAAATAGCACGTACTCAGCTTGCAAGGGGACTAACAACAGTAAGGCAAAGCTCCCGGTTTGAGAATTACATAGGCTAAGCAGACAAGAGGCTGAGCACACAGGGGCACGATATGAAACGCCGTTGCTACAACAAGGATATGAAAACCACAACCCAAGAAAAAAGCTGAAGCTCCACTAACCAGAGCTAGAACCAAAGGTAACAGGGTGCTATAAAAAGAATTTAAGGTTGAACCCTGTTAAGCTAAACCTTAACAGAACCCCTTCTGCCTGATGTCAAGATGAGTCATAGAAACTGAGGCAAGGATTGATCTTAACAGAATTAGGCAGATCCTAGCACCGTTCATCTTCCTTTCAACATTTTAACCAAATGTAGGAAATATAAAACTTTAATAAATCAAGGATATATGCCAAACACACACACACACACACACACACACACACACACACACACACACAGAGGCACATAACTCAGGTCATTATGACCAGTTGAGATAGATGCCCACCATGCCCTGTCCATTTAAGCCAGTACAGATCATCCATCAACGATATACATAAAGCCCATAAAGGCAAGCCTAGGACACTGAATGCAATATTGCCTAGGTCCCTCACTTTCCATCCAAAATTCTGCTTTGTACATGGTACCTTTTAAGTCATATATCTAGTTTTCAACACTGAACCTGACCTCTGGACTTAGTGTTTGACTGACTTATCGATTTCCTAACTTTAACCTGTCATTTTCCTATCGCCTTGTGATGCAGTTTTGGAGTGGTTGTGAGGGTCCAGAGCCAATGGCCAAGGAAGAATTCTTGAGGCATCTTTGGTGCAAAAAGGTGGTTTTATTAAAGCAGGGACAGAAAGAGCTGCACTGGGGTTGTGAGGAGTGGCTGATTATACACCTGGTTGTTGGGGGAGCTAAAGGCAAAAGGGAGGTTTCCAAAAGGACTTGTATATGCTAAAGAGGACTTCTAAGATACTGGAGGCCTAGATATTGTCAAACTAAGGTTGTTTTTTCCTCTAGCAAAGCATTAACAATAAGACAATAGGGAGTTCCTGGAGGAATGTTATATTCTGTATTTGCCTCAAGTATTTCTCAATGGGCTGCAGGTTATAAAGAAATTTAATTTTACCTGCCATTTCCTTCTTACCTTTGTGCCCCACATCACTATGGAGGGGAGGGTGATGTTAGGGCTCCAGGAAACTGAGTCTATAGGTTTCTGGAGGTTAAGCTATTGATAAGGTTGCCTTTTTATTGTAATTCACTAAGACATTTGTAAACTGCTGGAGACTCCTGTCCTGCATGACTGTGACCTCTACTCAGTTAACCATTTGTTTTTCCCTTTTCTTTGTTCTCAGGTAGCCAGGAGGGTGTGAGGAATGTCTCACATATCCCACATTGGGGGAGGGGGGAGAGCTGGGGGGTTGCTAGCTTGTGCTTTACCCTTAGCTTGCCTTTGGTTCCCTCAGCACTCACACTTCCTTCAGGTAAGAAGACGTTTGCCCTTTGAAGTGTAACCATTCAGTTAGGCCAGCTCTAGCCTTCCACAAAGGACATGCAGAAGGAAGAGGAGGAGATACACAGAAAGGAATAGACCCAGGATAATGGACTCAAGTGGAACCCAAGGCCAAGCAGGAGCAAACAGCCAGTGAGACAATAACTTCATGTACCGAGAGTCTAGGCAAAGCTAGGAGTCTGTAACAGGGCTCGCATTCAACATCAATGGAATATGTAGACATCAAATGTCTTGGTAAAATGGTAGACCTGGAATCACTCTGTCAGTTGGAAGAACAGGTATGAGAAAAAGAAGTAAAAAAATATATATGAAATGGATGCTTTCCATAGCAGACCTTTGCTCTTCTGGCTGACTGGCACCATCCCATGGAATTTGCTTTGGGGAATTCATCACTCTCTCATTCTTAGTCTTGTGATTTTGGGGGAACTGGCCTTACCCCAATTTCCATGGATGAACCCAGATTGATTTAAACTAATTAACACATCTCATCTTCCTAATTACACTGATTAACTTATGGAAGTGTGTTTAACAAAATCAAAGTCAATAAGAGTTGAATATCTAATGCTGGGGCTTCTGGAAAACAGGAACAGTCTATTAGAAACCCTTCTTTGGACTTTGGACAACCTGGATCATGAAGCATGAGAATACATGGTCCAGAGCTGCTGAGGCCTTCTGACCCCCTCACTCCCTTAAAGTGAGATCCTGAAAGAGCAAGTGGGGGCAATCATCTGCAGTTGCTAAGTGAATGCAAGTCCACAGAAAGCAGAGCAGAGAGACGAGACAAATAGACTCATCATGATCTCATCTGGATCTCTGATTCAAAAGTGCCCAAAGCCAATAGTACAAACGAAGTTTCTAGGTATGAACTTTTCAGTGAATTTCCCATTTTGCTTAAGCCAATTGGTGTTGGGTTTTTCTGTCTTTTGTAAATGAAGCATTTTCAACTGGTACAACCAGAATCTCCTTATTTACTATTGAAAACTTCCTGTGTGAGAGGCGCTGCACTAAAGGCTGTGGGTTCTGTGACCAATGAAACAGGCGTGCCTGCAGTCCTCCTGGATTGATCTATAGTGAAGGATTCAGCACACAAACAAACACCCTAGGAAAATGGTAAAGATAAACTATATACAGTTCTTGGAAAGTAAAGACCTGAGTGATATTGCTAAGAATAATTGGTGGATGAGAAATTATTTGGGAAGAGAGGAAGTGTTACTTCAGTCTAATACTTCACTTGGGTTGGCCAGGTGAAATGTGGAGAAAGCATACCAGACAAAAGGTATCTTTTCCCTCCTCCTACCTCTTCTAACTTCTTTAGTTATAGCAAAAAAAAAACTTGTCATGGAGCTATGAATCCAATCTACTTGATGAAAATTATATCACACTAGCAAGTTGTAGTATTTCCCAGTCTTAATATTACCTCTACCAGCAATGCCACCATTAGAACGAGTCAGGCAACATAAGCTAGTAATTGGTTTCTTCATATTGATTACTACCACCTCAGTAAAAGATCCTACAGTTTTGAAATTGTATCTCAGACTCTTAAATTTATTGTTCAACTGATGATTTCCTGATCTGCATATGGCTTTTCTAGTTATAATATCACTAGCATAAGGAGAGGGCAACAACCCAGGAAAGCAGAAGTGGTAATCAAAACCAACTCTCTGCACCAATGGATTGAGCACCAGATGTAGTCCTGGCTCATTTCACTGCAGTAGTTGCCAAAAAGATAATACTCTATAGTCTCCTCTTCTTCATTTCAGCTATTTTTTCCAGTGTGTCCTATGAGTTCAGTGAACATAGCCTGCATTTCCCTTTTCCAACATGGTCTATGCTTCTGGTCTATACTTCTCAACAGATGGCCTATGTGAAAGCCTCTGGGTAAGACACAGTTGGCTTCCTAGGACACGGAAAGGTCAGTATGTCCAGTGGCTGATGAGGCTGGAGAGACTGGCAGGTGCCATATACTGTCCAGGCTTAGAGGCACTCTTAGGAATCCACATCTTATTCTAGTGACCATAGGAAGCCAGTGAAGCATGTTAAACAGAAACGAGACAAACAGTGAGTTTTAAAACTCACTGATAGAGTTTTTCTGCTAACTCAAAAACCAGTCAGGACATTCGTTCCTGTGAGTTCCTTTGAGAGATGATAAATAGGTTGTACAAACTGAAGTGAGCAGTACAAGAGCCAGAAACCATAAGTTATTTCTTACAGCTCTAAAATGCTGAGAAGTGGAGAGTCTATTTTACAGGAAAAAAGTCATTGTCTTGGAGTTTTGGGGGGAGCATTTCCACAAAAGACTCAAATTTCAGTTACAGTTTTACAACTGTAGGCATCTTTCTTTTCCATCCCTGGTGACTATCATGTGACAAAGGAAAGGAAGTTGAGAATAAGATCAAGTGTACAAATCTGAACTTGCCACACGTGTCTTGAAGAAAATATCAGGAAGATGTCATTTTCCATGGATAGGATACTTCTGGACTTTAGGAAGCCAAATTTAATCCAAGCATTATTTTCTAAATGTCACTTCTCGTTGTCCAGTCCATTTTATTGCTACAGGCACAAATCATTTTTAATAATGAATAATATGCAGGGTAAAGGACAATTATAGTCCAGAGGTCTTACAAATCAAAGGAATTACACAGATAAAATCCCTGAAGCAAGTCCATGAATCCATAAGTTATGAAATTCAATTTGCTTAAAATGTCACCAATTCATCATCTCCAGTTTCTGAGCTAAGTAAGGTCAGCTCTAGAGAGCATAATTCTGATCCCAGGCACCACTTCACCCAGCATGTAATTCTGAGACCTTTTCCCTCCAAATCTAGGTTTCACTGTTCTTTAAAGTTCCCTAGGTGCTGTGTAAATGCATTAGTAACAAGCCCACAATTCCCCCCAAACAAAGCCTTGTTTGAAGTGCAACAGACTTTGCTGCTTCAAAGTCTTAAACCAATTTGATTTAATTTCTGGGGCATAAAACAGAAGGAAGCATACTCTGATTGAGGTGCTTTTTTACTGACTAGCAGCCCTTTTCAAGGAGCCTAATGTATCCAACCACAGCCCTTTAGTGCCACGTATTTCCATTATCGTACTTTCAAAATAACACTGTGATGGCCCACAGAGCCATTAAAATGCCCCCTTTTGAAGCAGGTTACTGAAATCCATTACTGTAATGTGTTTTTCCCCTACCACCCTCCCGGTATAGATTGCTATCCCTTGGGCCAGGATTTAAGATTATTTCATGCACACACAAATAATGCATTAAAAATTCTGACTTAATTAATGAATTAACCTTCCTTTTTAAAAGAAAAGCATTAATGCTATATATTTTTTAAAAAGACATAAAACGGTGTTAAGCTTTACAATAATATAACCAATTACTATACATTAGGTTTTAGAGGTAAGCATTTTCCAATTTCCTAGGACAGGGTATCCAAAAATCCGACTAGGACCACAGCCAATTTTTTTCTGATTTTCTTCACTGGTCTGTAGCCTTAAAGGATGCCAACAAGAATCAGTCACCAAGAATCATTTCACTTCAGGGAAACTATATCCCTACTTTATGTCCTGATAGTTATTTCCCCATTTTGGAAACATGTACTTCATTAATTACTTGATGTAAATTTACAAAGCACATCCTAGGACCTGTCATGTGCCAAATGTTTCTTTTCATCCACTGACATCCTGCCTCCTCCCTAAGATAGCAGATCGCCTCTAGACACACTGGGGTCCCTTCCAGTCACCACATTTGGGGATGAATCCTTTAAAAATCCCATGAAATTCGGATTTCTAATTGTTTTCCTCAAAATATACAATAACAATTATAAATCACAAACCTAAATCAACTTCAACTTCTAAGGTTGCCCAAAAACGATCATAAGTGTCAAAAATGTTTGGATTTTGTTTTTATTTTAACTTTTTTAAAAAATGTTTTTAGTCTTTATTTTTGAGAAAAAGAGAGAGAGAGAGAGAGAGAGCGCAGAGGAGGAACAGAAAGAGAGGGAGACACAGAATCCGAAGCAGGCTCCAGGCTCAGAGCTGTCAGCACAGAACCCCACGGGGGTTTGAACTCACAAACCGTGAGATCATGACCTGAGCCGAAGTCAGACACTTAACTGACTGAGCCACCCAGGTGACCCTACTTTGGCTTTTTTTTTTTTCCAACGTTTATTTATTTTTGGGACAGAGAGAGACAGAGCATGAACGGGGGAGGGGCAGAGAGAGAGGGAGACACAGAATCGGAAACAGGCTCCAGGCTCTGAGCCATCAGCTCAGAGCCCGACGCGGGGCTCGAACTCACGGACCGCGAGATCGTGACCTGGCTGAAATCGGACGCTTAACCGACTGCGCCACCCAGGCGCCCCTGGCTTTTTAATTCAATGTGTGACTCAGGATACCCAGTCCCTGGTAGAAGCAAGAAGAGGATAGAATTATGGAGAGGCAAATGGAGGTTTCAAAGATAATGATGATGTACTATTTCTTAAACTGGGTACTGGGTACATGGATATTCACTGTATGACTAATCTTTACTTATAAGGAATATTTTGTATCTACTCAATATTTTATAAACCAGTTTTGAACCCAAAGCAAAGCACATGGAAATAGTTCCTCCTCCAATTCCCCCACTTGAATTGTTACAACCTAATTGAGGCAAATCAAAGACATCTGTGAAATTTGGCAAATTTACTGATACTTGCAGGAAAAGCCTATAGGAATAATATTGCCTCTGAAAAGACTTTTATCCAAAGTTGCTATAAGATACTATTCTAATAATACCATGATATCTGCTATCAACATTAGGAGGAAAAAACTATTATGTTTCATCTCAAAAATATAACTTCAGAAACAATCAGACCCCATCTACCTCACACAGCAAACATCTGCTTATTGCACACCTTTACACCAGTGACCTTGTACTTGTACTCTCGCAAACAGAGACAAATACACAGTCTCTGCCTTTAGAGAGTTTATAGTCTAACAGGAAAGGAGGAAAGACATATAAACAACTGATCTCATACAAGATAACATTAAGGAAGTGCTAAACAGGGGTATAAACAGCATGCTATGGACTTGCCTAAGCCTTCTCTTGGCAAACAGCCTTTACCATGATTAATTCACACTGGTCTAGGGTCAGCCCTTCACCCTTGCAAGCTTTAGAATTTGATTTCATCACTGCCAGGGAGTTGATCAGATTCAGACGATGACTCACACTCACCAACTCCCAAAGACTAAAGAATATAAATCAAAATGCCAATTTATAAATTTGCAGTAAGAATTGTAACTGCTAAGATGAGCAGATGTTCTTGTAGCCAAACAGTACACATCTCTCCGCCTGGACAAGCTAAATGGCAAGCCCCATACGTGAGAAACGTGCTTGAGATACAAGAAGTCAGAAAAGGTCAGCTGGTAATATAAGTATGTTCTTAAAAAGTGTCTGATAACTTGATGTGTCCAGCCTGTACACACAATAGAGACATGCTTCAGAATGACTGCACATTCCTGTAGCCCTAACAGGACACCTTCTCCTCTAGACAGGACCAGAATATGCATGATCAAAGTCTGCCTTCCTGCTCCTCCTTTTTGTATGCTTCCAGGGCTGACCATGTGCTCTCGGGTTGCGTTCTAAGCTTGTGTCCTTTCTTCAGTCATGTTAAAAACGTTAACCAGGTTAGAGTCAAATATTCTAGTGGGGTAATATTCAGCATCTTTGCATAGCTGAACCCTTTCCCAAAATTTAGTTTATGAGGTAATTCTCATAGTGCTGGGACTTCAGAAGAAGGGAATGTACTTGACAGGGAAATAAGAGGAGCAGATATCTGGTAATTAAATGCTTGCCCTACCATCCAGATCCGTCATTCAGATAAAATGCATCTCTGCTAATAAACACTTAGTCTGGGAAAGACCCCCAATTTAGATTCTTCTGTATAGTTAAGGAAAGGGAATAAGTATCTCTTGAGCCCATGGGGTCTCAAGTGCCTTCATCTCAGAATAATCTCATGCCAAAGTGGCCCATCTTGGGGCAGCTTGCCCTTTGCTCCTACAAAGGAGAGAAGAGTTTGAAAGATAACTCACCAGGTTGTTCCTCTACCTGGATCATCATCAGCTAGTAGATAGTCCATGCCCACCAGTGAGGTGCTGTCAACATCCATTGTCCATGGAAAGGATGGCCACTCCTTAGATATCATCTTTCATGCCTTTGCTGAAGAAATTTAGGTAACTGTTCTGAAGGCTTACAGGACACATGATGGAGGGTGGGCAGGCAGGGGAGAAAGGAAATGAAGGAAAAGAACTTACTTTTCCCCCTTATCCATTGATGCTGTAGGGCAGGAAAAACACTTTCCCCTCTACTTTTCTAAGTTCTTGGCTGAGACCCCCATGTAATGAAATATAGATTAATTGGAGAAAAATAAATGAAGTTTAATAACTTGTATACCTCCTGTATACAAGGGGAAAACCCAGGAAAACTGAGTAAGTCCAAAATGGCTCAAGCCATCACCTGAAATAACATCTCCAATTAAAGACAAAAGAAAGATGAAGGGGGGGGCAGTTATGGAAAAGCACAATAAACAAGGATATAGTCGTTGTGCAGATTTAAGTCATTGCCTTCTCCACTGATAAGAGCTTTTAGAGATTTAGAGTCAGCCTTCTCTTCCTGATGCAGAAAGGGAAACATCCTTACAAATGGAGATTTCCCTTATAAGTGTAAATGTTCCTAACTTCTACTTCATTTTCAGGGCTTTTCCTGTTTCTGCTGTCTTAAATAACCAGCACACGATAATCCTTACACCAAAGGGGCATATTTTGGGGTGATAATTCTGCTCCCCTTCAATGCTTTGTCTCTTATTCCTCAAAACTCTCTTCCCTAATACTTTCCCTTTGTTGCATCCCGGCCCCACTTCATGTCCTTTGGAATTCCCCCTTTCTACTGAACTATCTCTGTTTCAGAGTTATCTTGAGGCTTGATAATTTCACACTCTTTGGAGCCCTCTATGTCACTGTTTTTTTTCTCTTCTGCTTGATCACCACCGCTCTTTCTCAAGGTCTACTGGCTCTCCGTGGGAGATGGAAAGGAAAGAACTCTGGCGATATGGATGTGATGATGGTGTGGTGAGTGTTCTAGTCTAGACTAGGGCTAGTTATATGCTAATGGAGCATTAAAGGAAACAAAATTTACCATCAGGAGACTGAATCATTTCCCCTTTATCTCCAGATGGTGCACATGAGAAATATATCTTGTTCCTATTAACATATCTGGCTCTGGTCCTTGCAAAGTAAAACCCTTCTCTTATTGTGCTAAGAGTATTCACTGCTTTCCTGCCCTGAATTATATAACACATCTGACCACATTTCCTTTTAATCTATGTTGCTAGGTTTCTCCCCTTACATTGGTCTGGAAAGCTTGGAGATTCTCAGCTCACTCTGTCACAGTTCAAAAAACAAAACAAAACAAACAAAGAAACAGAAAATAAAAACCTTCTTTTTGCTTGAGATAATTTTAGTATAGGCCTGTTTCCTATAATTAAAAAAGGCCTGACTAGAATGATCTGTATCAAAATTCACTTGTTTTCCTCCCTTCCAGGAAACATCCACTGCAGCCAAATTATTGACTTTCAAAGCCACATAATAACAGAAGAATAAAATAAGATCATTTGAAATTTTCATAGGTACAGAGCCATGGCCAAATAAAGGACAGCAATAGTTGGTTTATCCAACATTATTGTGGAATTCGTTCTCCAGGTAGCTGTCACTTACCTTTAACCAATAAAACTTTGCTTTTTAAACCGAAAATCTATATCAAGCTCTAATCTAATAATGCTTCAAGGGGCTGGAAAACTGAACAAGTCGGATGTTTTTGCAGCCTTGAGTGTGACGTTGAAAGTGTTCCTTTCTCCTACTTACTGTCAAGCTAATAACTCATCTTGTGCCCATCAGAACTCTTGTCTTTAAAAATACATCCTTTTCTCACCCTACAGATATCTTGTAGCTTCTAATTTGTGCTATGTGAAAGCGCCCTACAACCAAATTGGTTAGAATCCTGGATGAAGTAACAGAACCAGTCACTGAAATTGAGTGACTCACCTGTGAACAAACAGTAGGCACTTAAGGAGTGTGCACTTTTTGTGATATAAGAACTTTGCGGCTCAAACTTTTGCCTGTAAGGATTTTTTTGCTTTTTTTCTTTTCTAGATAGTGAAAATTGTTACGCAGAGATCTTAAATAAATAAGATGATGCTATTATTATTCAGCAAAATGACCTTTGTCATTTTACCCTATCATAAGATGCTGAGCCTGTCACCTAATTTGAACTGCTGGAAATACTTCTGAGATGGTTGGGGGATATATATATATATATATATATTAATGAGAGTGAGTCATTCACATTTCTAAATGATCTATCCCTAACAAGCAAAAAGGAAGCTGAGAAACACAATGCCACAAAGTAGTTTGTCCTAGTTTACTACATTAATTTACATAATGAACTAGGCATTTTCTTGCTATAATAAAGAGAACACACTGGGGATAACAACCTTAGATGACCAATGATACTTTATTGGAAATATCTGTTTTAATGATGCAGATCAGTTGCCATATATAAAAGAGGATTAGGACCTGGGGCTAGATGTGTATCAGCATCATAGTTCCTGGAGGAAAGAAACATTAAAATAAGCCCCTTCCAACAGCTGACCTGTTATTTACATCTTTTTCATGAGAGGAATTGGCTCACTCTGGTTTTTGTTACCTGTTGTTTTGGTCCAGGCAAATCAAGGTTTTACTGTGACATAAAACAAGCCTGTATATTCACTCCCTAGGTACCATGGAAGGCAAAGTAAATCCTGTGGCTAGACATAAACCGAAGCCAAACTCTCCTTTTTGGAGTGTCTGTCTGGCTCAGTCAGTAAAGCATGTGACTCTTGACCTCAGGGTTGTGAGTTTGAGCCCCATGTTGGGTATAGAGATTACTTAAAACAAACAAAGGCTACTTTTATGGACTAATTTAAGAAAGAACAAGGATATAAGAAAGAAAGGGAAGTTAAGTGCACCACCAATAGACTTTCTAATGTATACACAGTGGGTTGACAGAATCTAGTAACATCAATGTCCCCACATTTTGTCAGCTAAATAAACAAGAAAACTTAAAGAATAAAAAGCTTCTTTTCTAATGACAAAAGTAAAATGTGATTATTAAAACATCCATAGAAACTTGGAGGAAGATGGTGGCGCAGGAGGACGCTGGGCTCACCTTGTCCTGCTGATCGCTTAGATTCCACACACATCTGCCTAAATGACCCAGAAAACCACCAGATGACCAGCAGAACGGACTCCTCGGAGCCAAGGAGCCAAGCGTAGACAAGAGGCCCACAGAAGAGGGTAGGGAGGGCAGAGAAGCGGTGCCTGCTACACGGACTGGCAGGAGGGAGCCAGGGCAGTGGAGGGGCAGCCAGCCCACCCAGCAAGGCAGAGCCCCCGAATCTGGCGTGCAAAAGCAGAGGGGCCAGACCGAGTGTGTTCCGACAGCCAGCAGGACTTAACATCTGGAATGTTATAAGTCAACAGCTCTGCTCAGAGGGTGGGAGGGCGAGAGGACACCAGGAGGGAGAGGTGTTGAGCCCTGGAAGACAGAGCTCAGCTCAGTGGGGAACAAAGGCACTGGGAAGTGCCATCTCCCTCTCCCATCCCCCAGCCAAAATGCCAAAGGGAACAAGTTCCTGTCACCAAACTTGCTTACACTGCACAAACACCCAACGTTGTGCTTCTGTGGATCCATCCCTCTGACAGGTCTGCCTCCCTCCTGGTGCTGCAGGGCCTCTCCCGCAGGGGACCACCAATGGCAAAGTGAGCTAAGCCTGCCTCTCCTGCCCCTGTGCACCTCTCAGATCCATCCCAGCTAATACACCAGATCCCATCAAAGCAGCACTACAACCTGGCAGTGTGCAAGTAGCCCAGACAGGGGCTACACCACTCCACAGTGAGTCCTACCCCTGGGAGAGGGGAAGATAAGGTACACACCAGTCTGACTGTGCCCCAGTGGTGGGCTGGGGACAGACATCGGGTCTGACTGTGGCCCTGCCCGCCAACACAAGTTACTCAGAACAGCACAGGGGAAGTGCCCTGCAGTTCCGCGCCACCCCAGGGACTATCCAAAATGACGAAACGGAAGAATTCTCCTCAAAAGAAACTCCAGGAAGTAGCGACAGCTAATGAATTGATCAAAAATGATTTAAGCAATAGAACAAGAATTTAGAGTAAAAGTCATAAAGTCAATCGCTGGGCTTGAAAAAAAGTATAGAGGACAGAAGACAATCTATTGCTACAGATCAAGGGACTAAGAACTAGTCACTAGGAGCTAAAAAATGCTATAAACGAGGTGCAAAATAAAATGGAGGCAACCACAGCTCAGATTGAAGAGGCAGAGGAGAGAATAGGTGAATGAGAAGATAAAATTATGGAAAAAGAGGAAGCTGAGAAAAAGAGAGAGAAAAAAATCCAGGAGTATGAGGGGAGAATTAGAGAACTAAGTGATGCAATGAAACGGAACAATATCCGTATAATAGGAATTCCAGAAGAGGAAGAAAGAGAGAAAGGGGCCGAAGGTGTACTTGAATAAATCATTGCTGAGAATTTCCCTGATCTGGGGAAGGAAAAAGGCATTGAAATCCAAGAGGCACAGAGAACTCCCTTGAGACATAACCTAAATCATTCTTCTGCACGACATATCATAGTCAAACTGGCAAAATACAAGGATAAAGAGAAAGTTCTGAAAGCAGCTAGGGATAAACACACTCTAACATATAAAGGGAGACCCATAAGACTAATGGCAGACCTATACACTGAAACTTGGCAGGCCAGAGAGGAATAGCAGGAAATCTTCAATGTGATAAACAGAAAAAATATGCAGCCGAGAATCCTTTATCCAGCAAGTCTGTCATTCAGAATAAAAAGAGAGATAAAGGTCCTCCAAAACAAACAAAAACTGAAGAAATTCATCACCACTAAACCAGCCCTACAAGAGATCCTAAGGGGGATCCCGTGAGTGAAATGTTGTAAGGACCACAAAGTACCAGAGACATCCCTACAAGCATGAAACCTACAGACATCACAATGACTCTAAACCCATACCTTTCTATAATAACACTGAATGTAAATGGACTAAATGCGCCAACCAAAAGACATAGGGTGTCAGAATGGATAAAAAAACAAGACCCATCTATTTGCTGTCTCCAAGAGACCCATTTTAGACCTGAGGACACCTTCAGATTGAAAGTGAGGGGATACAGAACTATCTATCATGTTACTGGAAATCAAAAGAAAGATGGAGTAGCCATACTTATATCAGACAAGCTAGACTTTAAATTAAAGGCTGTAACAAGAGATGAAGAAGG
This sequence comes from Prionailurus bengalensis, assembly GCF_016509475.1. NCBI lineage: Eukaryota > Metazoa > Chordata > Mammalia > Carnivora > Felidae > Prionailurus > Prionailurus bengalensis. Next base: position 99,986,289 of record NC_057348.1, read on the forward strand.
GCATTCTATAATAATTACAGGGTCTATCCATCAGGAAGAGCTAACAATTATAAATGTCTATGTGCCGAATACGGGAGCCCCCAAATAGATAAAAAATTAATCACAAACAAGCAACCTTATTGATAAGAATGTGGTGATTGCAGGGGACTTTAACACTCCACTTACAACAATGGATAGATCATCTAGACACACGGTCAATAAAGAAACAAGGGCCCTGAATGATACATTGGATCAGATGGACTTGACAGATATACTTAGAACTCTGCATCCCAAAGCAACAGAATATACTTTCTTCTCGAGTGTACATGGAACATTCTCCAAGATAGATCACATACCGGATCACAAAACAGCCCTTCATAACTATACAAGAATTGAAATCATACCATGCATACTTTCAGACCACAATGCTATGAAGCTTGAAATCAACCACAGGAAAAAGTCTGGAAAACCTCCAAAAGCATGGAGGTTAAAGAACACCGTACTAAAGAATGAGTGGGGGGCGCCTGGGTGGTGCAGTCGGTTAAGCGTCCGACTTCAGCCAGGTCACGATCTCGCGGTCTGTGAGTTCGAGCCCCGCGTCGGGCTCAGGGCTGATGGCTCAGAGCCTGGAGCCTGTTTCCGATTCTGTGTCTCCCTCTCTCTGCCCCTCCCCCGTTCATGCTCTGTCTCTCTCTGTCCCAAAAATAAAAAAAGTTGAAAAAAAAAAAAGAATGAGTGGGTCAACCAGGCAATTAGAGAAGAAATTAAAAAATATATGGAAACAAACGAAAATGAAAATACAACAATCCAAACACTTTGGAATGCAGCGAAGGCAGTCCTGAGAGGAAAATACATTGCAATCCAGGCCTATCTCAAGAAACAAGAAAAATCCCAAATACAAAATCTAACAGGACACCTAAAGGAAATAGAAGCAGAACAGCAAAGACAGCCTAAACCCAGCAGAAGAAGAGAAATAATAAAGACCAGAGCAGACATAAACAATATAGAATCTAAAAAAACTGTAGAGCAGATCAACGAAACCAAGAGTTGGTTTTTTGAAAAAATAAACAAAATTGACAAACCTCTAGCCAGGCTTCTCAAAAAGAAAAGGGAGATGACCCAAATAGATAAAGTCATGAATGAAAATGGAATTATGACAACCAATCCCTCAGAGATACAAGCAATTATCAGGGAATACTATGAAAAATTATATGCCAACAAACTGGACAACCTGGAAGAAATGGACAAATGCCTAAACACTCACACGCTTCCAAAACTCAATCAGGAGAAAATAGAAAGCTTGAACAGACCCATAACCAGTGAAGAAATTGAATCAGTTATCAAAAAACTCCCAACAAATAAGAGTCCAGGACCAGATGGCTTCCCAGGGGAATTCTATCAGATGTTTAAAGCAGAGATAATACCTATCCTTCTCAAGCTGTTCCAAAATATAGAAAGGGAAGGAAAACTTCCAGACTCATTCTAAGAAGCCAGCATTACTTTGATTCCTATACCAGACAGAGACCCAGCAAAAAAAGAGAACTACAGGCCAATATCCCTGATGAATATGGATGCAAAAATTCTCACTAAGATACTAGCAAATTGAATTCAACAGCATATAAAAAGAATTATACACCATTATTAAGTGGGATTCATTGCTCATCTGCAGGCCTGGTTCAACATTCGCAAATCAATCAATGTGGTATATCACATTAATAAAAGAAAAGATAAGAACTATATGATCCTGTCAATCGATGCAGAAAAGGCCTTTGACAAAATTCAGCAACCTTTCTTAATAAAAACCCTCGAGTCGGGATAAGTCGGGATAAGAAGGAACATACTTAAAGATCATAAAAGCCATTTATGAAAAGCCCACAGCTAACATCATCCTCAATGGGGAAAAACTGAGAGTTTTCCCCCTGACATCAGGAACACAACAGGGATGTCCACTCTCACCGTTGTTGTTTAACCATAGTGTTGAAAGTGCTAGCATCAGCAATCAGACAACAAAAGGAAATCAAATCAAAATCATCAAAATTGGCAAAGATGAAGTCAAGCTTTCACTTTTTGCAGATGACACGATATTATACATGGAAAACCTGATAGACTCCACCAAAAGTCTGTTAGAACTGATACATTAATTCAGCAAAGTCGCAGGATACAAAATCAATGTACAGAAGTCAGTTGCATTCTTATACACTAATAATGAAGCAACAGAAAGACAAATAAAGAAACTGACCCCATTCACAACTGCACCAAGAAGCATAAAATACCTAGGAATAAATCTAACCAAAGATAAAAAAAGATCTATATGCTGAAAACTATAGAAAGCTTATGAAGGAAATTGAAGAAGATACAATGAAATGGAAAAACATTCCATGCTCATGCATTGGAAGAATAAATATTGTCAAAATGTCAATACTACCCAAAGCTATCTACACATTCAATGCAATCCCAATCATAATTGCACCAGCATTCTTCTTGAAGCTAGAACAAGCAATCCTAAAATTTGTATGGAACCACAAAAGGCCCCAAATAGCCAAAGTAATTTTGAAGAAGACCAAAGCGGGAGGCATCACAATCCTAGACTTTAGCCTCTACTACAAAGCTGTAATCATCAAGGCAGCGTGATGTATCATCTAGACACATCATCTATGTGTCTATGTATCATCAAGACACATAGACCAATGGAATGGAATAGAAACCCCAGAGTTAGACCCACAAAAGTATGGCCACCTAATCTTTGACAAAGCAGGAAAAGAATATTCAATGGAAAAAAGACAGCCTCTTTAACAAATGGTGCTGGGAAAACTGGACAGCAACATGCAGATGGAGGAAACTAGACCACTTTCTTACACCATTCACAAAAACAAACTCAAAATGGATAAAGGAGCTGAATGTGAGACAGGAAACCATCAAAACCCTAGAAAAGAAAGCAGGAAAAGACCTCTCTGACCTCAGCCGTAGCAATTTCTTACTTGACACATCCCCAAAGGCAAGGGAATTAAAAGCAAAAATGAACTACTGGGACTTTATGAAGATAAAAAGCTTCTGCACAGCAAAGGAAACAACCAACAAAACTAAAAGGCAACCAACGGAATGGGAAAAGATATTTGCAAATGACATATCGGACAAAGAGCTAGTATACAAAATCTATAAAGAGCTCACCAAACTCCACACCCAAAAAACAAATAACCCAGTGAAGAAATGGGCAGAAAACATGAATAGACACTTCTCTAAAGAAGACATCTGGATGGCCAACAGGCACATGAAAAGATGCTCAACGTCGCTCCTTATCAGGGAAATACAAATCAAAACCACACTCAGATACCACCTCATGCCAGCCAGAGTGGCCAAAATGAACAAATCAGGAGACTATAGATGCTGGCGAGGATGTGGAGAAACGGGAACCCTCTTGCACTGTTGGTGGGAATGTAAATTGGTGCAGCCACTCTGGAAAACAGTGTGGAGGTTCCTCAAAAAATTAAAAATAGACCTACCCTATGACCCAACAATAGCACTGCTAGGAATTTACCCAAAGGATACAGGAGTACTGATGCATAGGGGCACTTGTACCCCAATGTTTATAGCAGCACTCTCAACAATAGCCAAATTATGGAAAGAGCCTAAATATCCATCAACTGATGAATGGGTAAAGAAATTGTGGTTTATATACACAATGGAGTAGTACATGGCAATGAGAAAGAACGAAATATGGCCCTTTGTAGCAACATGGATGGAATTGGAGAGTGTGATGCTAAGTGAAATAAGCCATACAGAGAAAGACAGATACCATATGTTTTCACTCTTACGTGGATCCTGAGAAACTTAACAGAAGACCATGGGGGAGGGGAAGGGAAAAAAAAAAGAGGTTAGAGTGGGAGAGAGCCAAAGCATAAGAGACTCTTAAAAACTGAGAACAACCTGAGGGTTGATGGGAGGTGAGAGGGAGGGGAGGGTGGGTGATGGGTATTGAGGAGGGCACCTTTTGGGATGAGCACTGGGTGTTGTATGCAAACCAATTTGGAAATAAATTTCATGTTAAAAAAAAACATCTATAGAAGAAAAAATGATGGTAAAACCACCAACCTCTCAGAGAAACAACAGCTAACATTAACATTTGCACAAGTTAATTAACATTTAACGTTAACAAAACTTAGGTGTGTGTAAAAAATTAGTTCATAGTTTCTTATAAATATCACTTAATATTTGCAATATGTACAGCATTGCATTTCAATAAATAAAGACACACATCTCATAAGGTTCATTGTGACTGGAGAGAAATTCAGATAAATCTCTACTCTTTTAATGACATTCTGGGTATTTCCAATATGTTCTCTTATAAATAACTCTGATGTACATTCTCAGCATATCTATTGATCATGTATCAAATCATTCCTTAGGGAAGATGCAGGGAGGGAAATAGTTGGGGGAAAGTATATACACACTCTTTTTTTTCACTTTTTACTTCTTTTAGAAATATATGGAACAATCTATTTCCTGTTTTCAAAGTATAGAATTTGATATATGCCTATTAGACATTGGATTGTCCCCAATATATCCTACAATCCATTCTATACCCTAACTTCTATATTTAGGACTCAGTGTTACAATAACATTTCTACTTCCCTCCTACCATGCTTATGTGCTGACTCCTTATATCTTCATATTTGGCTGAAATTGGACTGCATCTAACATATGTTCCTTAAGTTTTTTGTCTATACTTGGACTTTTCCTTAGTCTCAGCTCCGAGATAGTTTTCTTCCCTGCAAGTGCTTTCTTTCAATCTTTTTTGGTTGGATTAGGGTAGTACTTATGCTGTCAGCCTTCCCAGAAGTCTGAGTTATCTTGTCTGACTTGTTCAACCATAACAAATAAATGGGAATTTATAACTAGAGGAAAAACATATTGTCTGAATCTTAAAGTTAGGACAACATAAATACTGTTACTTTACACAGAAGATAATTGACTTTTAAACTTCCATTGATATGAAAGTGAAAGAAGGAAATCAAATTTTCTCATGTCACATGAAAGAAATTTTTAAAAACCCCACTTTGTATTAACAGCTGGAATCTTTTATTCTGCTGCATCCTAATTTTTTACCTACTATAAAAATTACTGGTTTAGTAATATTTTATCTTCAATGTTTGTACATTCAAAACAGTAACTAATGATTTCTTTGTTGTTATTCTATACGACCAAGTATTCTATCATGAAATATTGATTTGCAAAGTTAGATGCTGCTGTTGATGAACAGAAGAGCAGAACCTATCAAATTGCTTATTAACGGTATTGATACATTTAAGCATTTGGTTTATTTAACTATAGATCGTTAAAAGAAGTTGATTTTTAATTAAAATGCCTGACTTGATGTGAGGGCGAGAAGGTTGTGACAAGATTACGTATTCCAAAAACAGTTGCAGTAATATATCTGGTTTCAAATTCTCTTATCTAAACTCATTGCTTTCTCATCAAAAACTATAACCCATTTCTCATCACCTTAAAACCAACTCAGCCAATGTTTCCTCAGAAAATGGAATGTTGTGGAAATGACACGTATGACTTCTAAAGCCAGGCCAGCAAAGGTGATACAGCTCTGCCTGGCTTACTCCCCGGAGACTCTTGGCCTGAAAACAAGCCACCATGTTGTGAGGAAGTTTAAGCTACAGAGAAGCCACATGTAGGTGTCTTGACTGGGACCGTATCAACCACGTAAGTGTGAACAAATCTGCAGATGATTCCAGACTCCAGCTAATGAGTCCCCGTCAGCCTTTGACTCTTCCAGCCCAGTCTACAGTTTTGTGGAGCAGAAACAAAGCTTCCTAGCTGTGCCCTGCCCAAATCCCTGACCCACAGAATGTGAGAGCCTAATAAACTGTAGTTACATGCTACTAAGTTTTGAGATACTTTGTTATACAACAGTAGGTAATTAGAACAGGAGGTCAGAGGACAAAACCAAATCTTTGCATTAAAACTAAGAATGAATTTCTCTACAAATACTCAGGATCCCAATTTAGTCACATTTTCTCCCCCATATTAAACTAAAATGATCTTAAACTCCCATTGTCAAATGAGCAGGAAGTACAGTATCTGCTTTATGGAGCTCCCCACTCCCTTGGTTTTCTACACAACCTTGTTTGTCTAAAATTATTTGAAATCCAATATGAAGAAGAAAGTGATGGTGTTTCATGCATTCCCTGCTATTTTCTTATGGCCAAGGAGTATTGCCGTCAAATCTGTGGGTCCATTCCACATGATGTCTCAATGGCCCACCTCTTAGCAAGCAGACATGAGCTCTAAGAGGGACTAATATGCAGATACTTCCACACTCTCAGGGCCACAGTGAAACAGGGAGCCCCGTGGAATTTTGCAGAGTTGCACAGGATCCACGATTACTTCAGGATCCATAAGTATGTCACATACGGAACCACAAGTGCTATCACTAGTTCTTTTTTAAATTATTTACTAAGTTTATTTATTTATTTTGAGAGAGAGGGAGAGAGTCCTCACATTGTCAGTGAGGAGCTTGGTGCAGGGCTCAATCACAGGCGAGAACATGACCTGAGTCAAAATCAAGAGTTGGATGCTTAACTGACAGAGCCACCCAGGCACCCCATACCATCACGAGTTCTAAGTCCTAGAAATCCATCCAGAGGTCAGGTGTCCTTTTTCAGTCCTCAAAATGAAAGGGTTTGCTCCCTTCCCTACTCAGGCAATGGAGATCTATATGCACAGTGACTTCTGACAGCTACGTGAACTGTTTTCATTAGCCCCATGCCCACTGCCCTTTTCCCCTTTTCTGATTCTTGGCAGCAAAAACTCAGTCAATAGAGGGCTTCAAGGAATCCCAGATTCCTCACAGTAAAATAGCAATTTATGCCATTTCTAGGTGCTCAAGTCCCACTTATTTTAAAGTTTTTGTCACTCAAATACAGAAAAATCAAAACTCTATATATGTGTTAGATGAGTAATCCAGAGTGTAAGCAAGCATTGTTATAACATTCAAGACTCCTAAGTTGAATTTTATAACAAGCAATACAATGGTAGGAAGAAAGGAGTTTTGTGCTCAAAGAAATTTCTTTTATTAGTTATTTTTAATTTTGCAAAAAACACTATGTATCCCTCCTCTTAAGTCTCAACTGAAATTTTATGGACTATTTGAAGCTTATTTTGTCTTCAAGCTCTACTGACAAAATGAAATTAAATAAGTTATAAAATATTCTTATGACACTCATCGTATTTACTTTCATTTCCCAAACAATGGTCTTTTGAATCTGAACACTTAACTCCAGGAAATTCTGAAAATAAATAGCTATCTCTGGAACAGATGTTTGAAAATACTGGCTTGGAAAGACATTTTGCAAACTCAGTTGGGTAAGAGCAACAAATATCAAATCATTATGCTTATGTAGGGATGCAATTTTGCAAATAACTCATGGGGCACACCAGTGTGACCTGTGGTTAACAATAATATGACTCAAACAGGGACACTGTTAAGGCCTTTCTTTGTTGTAGTCAGAAAGGCTTGGAAAGTTTTCCATAACCAAATCACCCATTTCATAGTGTAGCATTCCATAAACTTTATCAAATATTAAACAAAGTGCAAAAGTACATTGAAAGATGTTTCTTGACAAAAGTTCCTATTTCTGTTTGCTGGGTCCTCTTCACCTTAATTCTGGAGGTGGGATTGTTTTTTATGTGAATAAAAACATTGGTACTTTTCTTCCCTTCCAAAACAGAATATCCACTGATCTTTTCATGCATGTAATGTTAATAAAAAAAGACAGGGAGGAGGGATCCTTTTCAAGGTGAACAGGCCACAAGCTGTAAACATTTATCAATTCTATCATCTTAAATTTTTGGCTGCTAACTAAAAATACTTGGCTTAGGAAGGTCATTTTGGTACTGATTCTTTCTAAGATATATGCTTAGATTAACTTAGACTGTCAAAGAGGTGTATAAATTGGCCACTTTGAGTAAATTGTACTCTTGACCCTTGGCAAGAATACTTAGAAGAAACAGGAAGTAGAGTTCCTAGTAGAATTTACATAATAGCATAACCATAGTGTTATTTAGTCATTATGTGCAATTCTATAATGGAAACATAGAAGGAGGTAGAATGCTCCCCAAGGATGGGGTCCTCCTCCATCATTATGTCTCCTGTGTACTAAAAAAATAGATGTTAAATACTATTTCAATTAATAGAATTGATTATCAACTAGGAAACCAAAATGTAAACAGTCCAGTTGTGCTTCTGAAGATGATGCAGAAATAATTCTATAACCCAATAAACCAGGCACATTCTATTTATAACTCAGCAATCATTAGCTCCATGTTCATGGCAGTGCTGGAAGAGGCCCATAACAGACAGCTTAGATCATAGAGGCCTGTATTAAAAATAGAAGGAAGAGCTCCATTTTTCAATTGCAACTCTGAATAATAATTAGTAAATAAAAATAAAACTATCAAAATAAAATCACAGCAGATTCCAACATTAAAAAGACAGTCCATGGCCTTTCTTCAACATTTTCCTTTCTTACTTGGGAGTTGAGAGATATTATCAGAAATATACACAAAAGGAAGGTCCACAGCAAGAATGGCCAAAAAGAATTGGTCTGTTTTAAGTTATGAAACACCATATGAGTAACAAAAAATATTTTTGTTTCAGTTCTATTTAGCCCTCATACCTTCCCCCAAATTAATAATAATAAAAAAAAATGCAGGCTCCTGAATCTTCCTTCTGATGTTTAAAAGTCAACTTGAGGTAAAGGAAGTGTAGATTGCATTAAAATAATCTCCCTGTTGTCACACCATATTAAACCTAAATCTTATTTATTTATTTATTTAGTTAGTTAGTTAGTTACTTAGTTAGTTTATTTATTGAAAGAGACAGTGAGGACACACACATGAGTGGGAAAGAGGCAGAGAGAGAGCGAGACAGAAATCGCAAGCAGGTTCCACACTCAGGGAGGAGCTGGATACAGGGCTTGATTTCGTGATGGTGAGATCATGACCTGGGCTGAAATCCAGAGTCAGACACTTAACTGACTAAGCCACCCAGGTACCCCAAACCTAAATATTTTATTTTATTTTTTTAAATTTTTTTAGTGTTTATTATTTTTGAGAGAGAGACAGAGAGATAGAGAGCAAGCAAGGAGGGGCAGAGAGAGAGGGAGACACAGAATCTGAAACAGGTTCTAGGCTCTGAGCTTTCAGCACACAGCCCAATGCAAGGCTCGACCTCATGAACTATGAGATCATGACCTGAGCTGAAGTCCGACGCTCAACCAACTGAGCCACCCAGGTGCCCCACTCAACCTAAACCTTTTAAAACAATTTATCAGTGATTATTCGAATACTATAACTTATATATAGTTGTGTTTCTACCTTCATTTTTTTCCCTACATGTTAAAGTGCCATATCCTTAAATGTTTTAATAAAACAGGTCATTTGTTTGCTTTCCAGTTGTACAGTTTCCAGCAAATGTCTTGAGTAAATGCTGTGTGTCAGATATGATGTTAGTGGCAGATCAATTAGGCTGTAGAAGCTTACAGGCAAGTAAGAGAGGCAGACATATATCTTGGCTAATTTTAATATGATGTGAGAAATGCTGTGAATGAGTTGTCCAAGTGCCTTGAAGAAATACATAAGAGACATCTGGCCCAGTCTGGCATTAAAAGAAGGCTCTGTGTGTTAGATAAACACTAAATTAAATCTTGAAGAAAGAGTAAAAGTCAACCAGGAAAGGAAAGTTTCAAAGGACATTCTAATGGGGGGGGGGGGAGGGAAATACATGAAATTACAATGATAATTATTGGAACCCACTATCTGCTAAAGAGGGAAATATCACTTTTAAGTAAAATGAGAAAGATAGAAAGAAACCTAAGAGATAAACAGGGTGTTCTCATCACTTTATATACACTTCTAATCCTCCCAACTGAGCTACAAGGTAAGAACTATACCACAAATTCAGAGAGACTATGGGACTAAATTCATGGTCATTCAGCCAGACTTGGAAATGGGATCTCTTGCATGCAACAAACCCACTGGTACTTCATCTGTGAAACAGAATGGAGGGAGAAGAACTCAGGGGTGCTCTGTTTTCCATAAGCATGGTCTAAGTCGTAGAAGAGACCGAAGAAGCAGGGGCAGAAGGTCTTGTATGTTATACTAAAGGATTTAAATTTTATTGAGAGCCACTATTTTTACTTTTCTAAAGTGGAAGAGCAAAATGTTGAAATGTTTCTTTAGAGAAATCATGATCACAGCAATGTGGAATATTTTCATTATTATCAGATATGTCTGTAAGTATATATCCTGTCACATTGTGCTGGGCACTGAACATCATTCTCAGGTGACACACACATTTAAAGGGGGTTAGACTAGAGGTAAGGAGACTGGTTTGGAAATATTCAATGGTACTGTAACAGTGCTATATGGTGACCAATGGCAGCTACACTTGTGGTGAGCACAGCATAATGTACGAAGAAGTTGGATCACTAGTTGTACACCTGAAACTAATGTAGCATTGTGTGTCAATTATGCTCAAGTAAAAAAATTTTAAATTAAATTAAATTAAATTAAATTAAATTAAATTAAATTAAATTAAAAATAAAAACATGCAGAAGGAAAAAAAAGAAAGCCAGTTAGCAGATTGCAACATTGTTGCAATTTCAAACTGCATGGATGCATGATTTTCTCCAGCAGCTGATTCACCTCCCTAGATTTGGGAGTTGAGAAGGTAAATAATAGGATAGATCCATATTTAGCTTCTATTAGGTCAGATGATGGAAAGATAGTAAGGTAAAGGAGCTGCAAGCCTTTTTTTTTTTTGAGGGTGCGGATAGTGGATGAGGTATTGAACTAAGGGCTTGGATCTGACTAGGTTAGCAAGGGCAGGAGAGGACTGATGGATTAGAGGGAAACCGGAGGATGAAAGCACTAGAAGACACCCTAAAGTCAAAAAAGGGGAGGTGGGAACGCAAGTGTGAGTGCGCTGGAAAGATGGAGGTTGACTACAGAGTGTGATACTGGAGTTAAAGATGGTTGAAATAGAGAAAGGTTGGTATTGACCAGTTTCAGGATATGTTTGCAGATGTTGGGATCTAAAGAAGACTGGAAGTAAAGATCACTGAGGTGAGGAATTCAAGAACTGTGAGATGTCTGGCAAATTTTGAGCACATTTTTGTTAGGGGAGAAAGTCTCGTAAGCCTCACTTCACAGGGAAAATTACTTCCCAGAATTTATCTATATTCATTCATTCATTCATTCATTCATTCATTCATTCATTTACTCATTCTCTCTCTCACCCCATTTCTCCCCTCCCCCTCTCCCCCATTTGTTTTCCTTATCTTTACTTCTTTCCATCACTGTATTAGCACTGAAATATATAACTACAGTCGCCAGTAATAAAATCAGTTAATTTATCAGTAAGCCGTTAGGTAATTATGAAAGGACTTGGTGAGTACCCAAATATTACCAAGTACTTCGAGAGAAAGAAGAAATGAGATAGATGGTCTCTTCCCTCAAAGAGACTGCAATCTAGCTAGGCTGTTATATGGCACATACATCTACAAAGTCCAGGATAAGAATACATTTTGTATAAAACTATGAAAGAACTATATGAAAAGAGAGAAAATAATGATATTTATAACAGTTACATGTGGTTTCATGGAGAGGAGGGTGATTTCAGTTTGGGATTTGAATTATCTAAGGAATGAAGAGGCAAGGGAAAGAGACTAAGATATCCAACATCTTGATCTTAATTTTATTTATTTTGCTCCCAACATTTCCCTTTTATTACAGGGTACTTTCTATCTATTTACAGTATTTTATAATCATGGAAGGTTCTCAGTCAGTCTGACCACAGCCATAGCATTAGGGTCTATTATCCCACTGTGTTCCTTTCAGCCATAACCTCGAAGAAACAAGCCTAGATGTGGTTATTTGAAGTAGAAAGTCAATTTGGTAAATGCCAGTAAAAACAGGGCACATTACTGTTTATGTATCTTTTAAAATATTTACTCTAAATTGTTTGACATGAAGTGCTAATCGTCATGCAGATTTTATAGTCCCTCCGTTTTTCCATGAAAACAACACATACCATGTTATTGACCTACAAAAGAATGTTTTTCTGCTAGTACCAATTAATATAACAACTATTGAATAGACTCTTGTTCTAGAACTCGAGGGATATTAAAAAGCACAATTTGTAATCTCACTACCTGCTATTAAAACTCTCCAATTTCATGCTTTCTCCAAAAGACTGTTTTTGTTTGAAGAATTGCCTTTTACAAACACAAAATACGTATTATTAGCCCATCATTGTGATGAAGCAACTTATTCAGTCAGGGACAGGAATCGTTCTAGTAAATGGTAAAGCATTCAGATACATGGCCAGGTGTATTATTTCCATTAGCTAAATTATTACAAGTCAATGTGCACATTACAAATAAGACGATATTATGTTAACAAGCCACATGCAAAAGCTGTTTAATTTTCTTACAAATAGTGCCTAAAATGAAAGGTTTTCTTTTCAATATCTGATAGGAAAAAATATATGGATTAAATTCCACTAGATGGCAAGGATCTTAAGGGCAAAGACTGTCTTATTTATCTTTGTATTATTACTACCTGGCTTAAAGTAGATATTCAATAAATGACAAACAAGAAATTCTCTAGGTTCTATGCCAGTTCTCTCTTCTATTCCCCAAAGTGATAGTGTAAAACACTAGTCGAATGAGATTTTAAGTATTAGAAGAAAAATAGCATTAGTGATCATACAATTTGTATAATGCTGGGTTTAAAAAAAAGTAATGGGTTTTCCCCCATTCAATTACTTAGATACACAAATCTGCAAGAAGAAAGAAAGCAAATACTAAAATTTCTCAAATTTATTTGGCTATAAGGCATTATTTTCCCCTCATAGGGTCATTACTATGGGCAAATGGTACACTGTCTTTGGCTGAATAGCCCCAGAAGATCCCAAGACAAGGATAAATAATTTATTTGAGAGATGGTCCCAAAATGCACCAATGGAGGACTAGAGTGGGATGGGGAAGAGAAGGGACCCTATGAAAATTAAATTACCATACGGGTTTTTCATCTGGGACGTTAGAGTTTAGTCCTGCTGGCGAACTCTAGGAAATTGTATCATACCTGAGAATTATGCCAACTGAGGGGCTGGGGTTATTTATCCACTAGTTCCTGGCAGTCAATGGTTGAAGACTGCTTCTGAGGGACATGAACTGCTCCCACAACTTCTGGTCTTCCCCGCATATGGGCTGAATATGTGCTAAAGGTCAGAGAAACTTTCAGGCCAGAGTTGTTCATGCTTATATTAGAAGTCAAAAGGTCAGCATGCACAGGACAGGTACTCAGAGGATACCTCAAGGTTCTGACAACATCGGCTATATCTACTGAACACACTTCAGGGAAACTCATAGAAGACACTATGATCCATACTAAAATCACACAATATTCACACAAAAAGGTATTGGTTGCCTATCATGACTCTGTACACGTTAAGGGAGTGAAGTCCTATATAGTTAAAATCTAAAATAAATTTTAGGGGCGCCTGGGTGGGTCAGTTGGTTAAGTGTCCAACTTCAGCCCAGGTCATGACCTCGCAGTTCATGAGCTGGAGCCCCACATCAGGCTCTGTGCTGACAGTTTGGGGCCTGGGGCCTGCTTCGGATTCTGTCTCCCTCTCTCTCTGCCCCTCCCTTGCTCGCTCGCTTGCTCACTCTCTCTCAAACATTAAATATATATATTTTAAAAAATAAAATAAATTTTAAAATTGCTACATACAATACCTTTAAACTCTTCCTACTTAACACTTTCTCCCTTTAAAGAATCTAACACATTAACACCACACACAGATTTCAGTTTCAATATTTTTCATTTGTTTAACTGACACCCTAGAGAAGGGACTAATTAACATGACAAATATTAAAAGGAGAGATGAAAGATAAATAAATCAGTTTAACTTACAATATTCTTTTCTTGTACCGTTTTTCTCTTTCAACATTAAGGTTCTAGCCTCAAAATGATTTGGAGAGTTACCCCATTTTTGTTAGCCTTGGTTGTCGCAGAAGATAAAAATTATCTATTTCATGAATATTTATATAAATCACCTATAAAACTATCTAAACTGGTTTTTGCTTTGGTGAGATACATATTTTAACTCAATTTCTTTAATGATTATAGGTCTAATATGACGTTCTACTTCTTTTAGGGTCAGTTTTGTTCGGGTAGATTTTGCTCATAAAAAGTTTATTTTGTCTCAGTTTTCAAATTTATATGCATAAAGTTTTCCAGAGTATTCTTTTATTATTTTCCAGCCTCTGCTGTATTTGTGACTATTTACTTTTTTCCTAATGTTTATTTAAATCTTATTTGCCTTGATTAATTTTTCCCAGTTTTGATGATTATTTATTCCTTCAACAAACCAACACTTTGCTATGTTATTTCTTGACTTTTATGTTCTCCTCAGTTGCCTTTTTGTTGTCATTATCTTATTAAATCTTCATTTTTGTTTTAATTTTTTCATACATTAAAAAACTACATCAGGGGCGCCTGGGTGGCTCAGTCGGTTGAGCGTCCGACTTCGGCTCAGGTCATGATCTCACGGTCCCGTCCGTGAGTTCAAGCCCCGCGTCAGGCTCTGTGCTGACCGCTCAGAGCCTGGAGCCTGTTTCGGATTCTGTGTCTCCCTCTCTCTCTGACCCTCCCCCGTTCGTGCTCTGTATCTCTCTGTCTCAAAAATAAATAAATGTTAAAAAAAAAAAAATTAAAAAAAAAAAAACTACATCAACCTTTTCTGGTGATTGTGTTCCTGCTTTATCCTTTCTCATTCATTAAACAAAACAAAACAAAACACAATTCTTTGTCCTTGTATTTTGGGATCTTTTTACAGATTTTTGTTTGATTTCTGTTTAACATGATTAGCCTTTACTTTTTTTTTTAACCTTCACCAAAGTTTTCCAGACTAGATGGATCAAGTCTTTATCTCATCCCTCTCTACCAGTTGGTGTTATAGGTTCTATTTTTATTCTTTGTAAATATTCTTAAAATTTCTCACATATAATTGCTTAGAGCCTAATGTTATCAGTATCTTTACTCTCAATCAAAAGCATATAAGAATCTTAGAGCTTTAACTCATATCATCTACTTACCTACTTGCTGTTATTATTATTGTTCAGTGTTTTGTGCTACCCTGTTTGATATTCCTATCGTTAGTCATTATCATCATTGCTATTTTATTCAGCCAATGCTTGTTTTACTCACAGATAGCCCAATTTACATTCTTAACATTCCTTGTTGCATTTTAATCCTTCTTCTAGGAATTTTATTTCCTTCTTTAGTTTTGCCTTTAGTAAAGATATGCACTTGACACAAGCTTTTCTTTTTTGTTTAGTTTTGTCTGGAAATACCTCTGCTGTCCATATTGTATAATAATATTTTATTTAGCTTGACATTTTATATAGAATTTTATATTGATATTTATTTTCTGCTTGATGTTTCTGTGAACAATCTACCACAGTGGTAAAGCATTAGAAATATTTAACATTGATGAAAGAAATTGAAGATGACACAAAAACACGGAAGGGTATGCCATGCTCATGGATTGGAAGAACAAATATTGTTCAAATGTCTATACTACACATTTAATGCAATCTACACATTTAATGCAATACCTATCAAAGTATCAACAGCATTTTTTCCACAGAACTAGGAAAAACAATCCTAAGGTTTGTATGGAACCACAAAAGACCCCGAATGGCCAAAACAACCTTGAAAAAGAAAAGCAAACCTGAAGACATCACAATTCTGGACTTCAAGCTGTATTACAAAGCTGTAGTGATCAAAACTGTATGGTACTGGTACAAAAATAGTTACATAGATCACTGGAACTGAAGAGAAAACCAAGAAATAAACCCAAACTATATGGTCAGTTAATCTTTTGACAAAAATTAAATGAATATCCAATGGGAAAAAGACAGTCTCTTCAACAAATGGCTTTGGGAAAACTGGACAACAACACGCAAAAGAATGAAACTGGACCACTCTCTTACACCAAACATGACAATAAATTCAAAATGGACTAAAGACCAAAATGTGAGGCCTGAAACCATAAAAATCACAGAGTCAAGCACAGGCAGTAACCACTTTGACATCGGCCTTAACAACTTCTTTCTAGATGTGTCTCCTGAGGCAAAGGAAACAAAAGCAAAAATAAACTACTGGGACATCATCAAAATAAAAAACTTCTGCACAGCAAAGGAAACAATCAAAACTAAAGGGCAACCTATGCCATGGGAGAAGATATTTGCAAATGGCATATCTGATAAAGGGTTAATGTCCAAAATATATAAAGAACTTATAAAACTCAACACCCCCCAAAAACCCAAATAATCTAATTGAAAATGGGCAGAACACATGAACAGATCATTCTGCAAAGAAGACATCCAGATGGCCAACAGACACATGAAAAGATGCTCAACATCACTCATGACCAGGGAAATACAAATCAAAACTACAATGAGGTATCACCTGACACCTGTCAGAATGGCCAAAACCAACAACACAGGAAACAAGAGATGCTGGCGAGGATGTGGAAAAAGAAGAACCCTTTTGCACTTTTGATGGGAATGCAAACCAGGGCAGCCAATGTGGAAAACAGTATGGCGTTTCCTCAAAAAGCTAAAAATAGAACTACCCAGTGATCTGGCAATTGTGCTACTAGGTATTTACCCAAAGAATACAAAACTACTAATTCAAAGGTATACATGCATCCCAATGTTTATAGTAGCACTATCTATACTGGCCAAATTATGGAAGCAGCACAAATGTCCACTGATAGATAGATGAAGAAGTGGTATATACATACACGGAATATTATTCAGCCATAAAAAAAAATGAAATCTTACCACTTGCAACAACATGGATGGAGCCCGAGAGTATTATGCTAAGTGCAATGAGTCAACTAGAGAAAGACAAATACCATGTGATTTCACTTATATGTGGAATTCAAGAAACAAAACAAATGAATAAAGAGGGGGGGAAAAAGAGGCAGACCAAGAAACAGACTCTTAACTATAAAGAAAAACTGATGGTTACAAGAGGGGAGGAGGTAGGGGGAATAGGTGAAATAGGTGATGGGGATTAAGGAGTATATTTTTGTGATAAGCACCAGGTGTTGGATGGAAGTGTTGAGTCACTGTATTGTACAGCTGAAATTAATATTACACTGTATGTTAACTAATTGGAATGGCAATAAAAAATTAAAAATGTGTATTGCCTTTAAAATCAGGTTGGGAAGATGATACTTGCTGCACAACTTTTATTCCACATATTTCTGGTTTAGTATCATAAGAAAAAACTAAGTATTTAAGAATTAGAAAAGAAAAAGCCCAAATTTTATCATTCATAAATGATATGAAGATTTATGTAGGATATGCAAGCGAATTTAGAAGAAAAGGTATTAGAAAAAAATTTTTAAGTTCTGAGGAAATCACGGACCTAGGTGTAAAAGTTAAACTTTAATAATTTTAGAAGATAACACTGGAGAATAGATTAATGACCTCAGAATAAAGATAATTTTCTAGAACAAAATACAATGAGACCAAACCATAAAGGAAAAGATTGGTAAGTATTTAGAAGGCAGTGAAATCTTAAACTTCTTTCCAAGAAAAATATCATAAAGTGAAGAGATAAACCACTTACTAAAAGATTTTCATAATCTTATAATTGATAAAAATCAGAATCCACCTTATATAAAACATATCTACAAAATAATGTAAAATGGAAGCAACCCAAGACAAAATGAGCAAAGACTATGAACCAGCAATTCAAAGAAGATGAAACCAAATGGCCAATAAATGTGTTGGTGACAATTCTTCCCTCCCCTGAAATAGTTATATGCCTATGTCATAGTCTCATACTTATATGCCTATGTCATAGGGAATGTCAGATTCCACTGAGTGCCTCACTTTGGTCAATGGGACATAAGCAGAGTTATCACAAGCAAAACATGAAATATCCTTGACCAGTGGGGTTTGCACTCCTGCGCTCCTGATTTTGATGCAAGAAGAAAACCACTAGATGCCTCACTGGCCCAAGGAGGATAAGAGACGCATGGAATAGATGTGGATCCATGGGCCTGAATCCTGAAGCAGAGCCATACCAGTTAGCCTGCAGACCACAAAAAATAAATGATTGCCTCTAAGTTTTGGGGTGGTTGGCCGCCCAATATTATGTTAGCAATAGCCACCTGATTGATATATATATATATATATATATAAAGATAATCAACTTTCCAACTAATATGGGAAGTACAGATGAAGTCACAGTGATGAACCATTTCCTATCCGTCAGATTAGTATTCCACAACACTGATGTACAACACTGTGGAGAGTAATTTGACAATTCTGTGCAATGTTGAAACATTACAACTCTAAATAGGTAGCCAAGAAATCTATGCATTTGTGCACAAGGAAACATCTATAAGGAATGTTTATTAAAGCATTTCTTGTTATAGCACTTTTTAAAAAATCTATCCATCAACAGGAAAATGGATAAACATGTTGAATATGTTCACATTATAGAAAGCAGTAAAAATGAATAAACCATAGTTATGTACATCAGCACTAAGAAAATCTCAAAAACAACAGTGGGTAATAATAAACAAGCTTCAGAAGAACACATAAAATGTGATTCTACTTAGATACTGTTCAAAGCCATGTAAAACAACCATATTTTCTACAGATAGATACTATTTGTTCATCTTCACATAAATATAGCAAATCTAGAAGGCAGTATGAGAAATATTATAATAAAATTATACAAGGGCTTTATTGAATCTGGTTACTTCTTCAAAAAAAAAAAGCGTACCTAACAAAATGATAAGATCTGACAAAAAATGGGTGGTGGATACACAACTGTTGGTCATGATATTCTCTGGACTTTTCACTACGACTTAACATTTCATAATTTAAAAGAGTTTTGAATTATGAGGTAAAACTCCTTTTTCTGATGCCAGCTCTGCCATTAACTGGCTATGTGACCCTTGGCAAAACCTAAGGCCTCTATAGACCTTTGTTTCCTCATCTACAAAATAAATGTGTTGAACTACGAGACCTTTAAATTTCCTTGCACCATTAAAATTGCAGATTACATTAATTTTTAAACCTCGAATTAACTGCCTATTTTGATCCATTACTCTGGGCAGAATTCACAATATCCACTTGTACATGCAAAACCATCAACAGAGTCCTGTGACCTTAGACAATTAGCTCAGCTCAAGAAATACCAACTCAACTGTGGAAGGAACTGTGCCTCATTCCAAGATTATGAAGTCTCTGAAAGTAAGAATGTTTTAAAAGGTCTTCGTGATGGTCTTGATGA
This sequence comes from Prionailurus bengalensis, assembly GCF_016509475.1. NCBI lineage: Eukaryota > Metazoa > Chordata > Mammalia > Carnivora > Felidae > Prionailurus > Prionailurus bengalensis. Next base: position 100,005,675 of record NC_057348.1, read on the forward strand.
CTAGGAAACTGTTCACATTGTTGTAAAAGTTACAGAACCACAAAACAAAACAAAACAAAACAAGTCATCATCCTACAGAAAATAATGAGAACAACATCCTTATGAATGTTTTATGGAAATCTGTATATATCCGTAACAGGACCCATCCCACAGCCCAATCTTCTATTCCACCGTGACACAATTGATGGACAACTGTGATAATTCGAAAAATGTGACAGGCGGGGGTTGGCAAAGTACAGAACTAAATTGGTATCATTTTTCTACTGTTAGAGAAAAGTTTCACTCTTGATAAAAAGGACATATTAAACCTAAGGATTAAAATGAATTTTCCTAATAGATTCGTGAGTTCAGTAGCAATAAAGTATCATTCTTTTCCCCCCCGGGTGCATTTTGTGTTCTTAACTCCTTTGTTACAAATTATTGGGAGAAAATAGAGTTCTCTGGCTACCGAATATATTATACCTAAAAGTTTCCACATACAGTGTACGAATAACAAAGCTATTTATACTACTGTCTTGGCTTTCAGACCTTCTGACATAGAGGACTGCTGTTCTAAAATGTGTTTTAAGCTCCAAATTTCCTGCAAATAAGGTTATGAAGCCAAGGAAACCAGGTTTTCTGGAATTAACTTTCACTGGTTTCCTGGAGACAACCATCTGCAAACACCTATACATGGGCACTTGATGAAAATTGCATCGCATACTGTAGCCATGTAATAAGATGTTCTCATGGTTAATAAATATGGTTTGTAAGATATGCCGAACTTCAATTGTTATTATTCAATAAGGGCATAATTGATGCTCATCTTGGTCACAGTAGCTGAAAAATCTTGAGAGTATCTGATGAGTGGCCCCCTCCCTGTGCATTTAAGAGTTTAAGCCTTCTGCTTTGAGAGATCTTATCCATTAGGATCAACCAAGAACTTTACTGATGAAAGGAACACCCTGTGGAGAGGACCGCTGTACTCTCCCCTTCACAGCAATGCCACCCTATTCCATCCAACATTTACATAGCAAGCAATGCAAACACACAGTATCATGCAGCACCTAGCAAGAATGTAAAAGGGGGAAAAAAAACAGTAAACAGCTGATATGCCCAACTTCCTCCATTTGGGAACAGTCATTTATCATTGCACAAGAGAACTCTTACCCCTCAAAGCTTTTTGAATTTTTTTTTTTTTAGGTTTTACTTATTTTTGAGAGAGAGAGACAGAGAGAGAGAGAACAAGCGGGGCAGGGGCAGAAAGAGAGACAGGGAGGGAGACCCAGAACCCGAAGCAGGCTCCAGGCTCCAGGCTCCAAGCTGTCAGCATAGAGCCCGATGTGGGACTCCAACTCACAAACCGGGAGATCATGACCTGAGCCGAAGTCGGCACTTAACCGACTGAGCCACCAGGCACCCCCACCTCAAAGCTTTTTCAAACTTCCCATCCTCTACCACATTCCTGCTCACAGTGGAGGAATGCAGCCCTTCAAACCACTGCCATGCAGGTGACCTCTCTAATTCATCAGTTTGTTCTTAAGAAGGGAATGCCTTCATTCCATATTTGTCACTGAAACATTTTATCCTCTTTGAATGTGTAAGTGCTCATAAAGTATCTGAATAGTATTAAAGAAGAGGTGAGGTTAATAGTTATGAGATGTGAAGAGGTAAATCTTTCCTCCTGTTGCCACCTACCCCCCTCGCCAGACATTGAACTTCCATTCCCTCTAACTACTGTTATGCTTCCTGAAGAAGAAATACACAGCTCAACAAGGAGATTCCTATTCTGCGTGTTGGAAATGCATGTAAGAAACTCAGGAGAGAGACCAAAGATTAAAATATAAGCCTAGAAGGGGCACCTGAGGGGCTCAGTCAGTTGAGCACCTGGTCATGATCTCACAGTTCATGGGTTAGAGCCCCACATCAGGCTTTGTGCTGACAACGCAGACCCCACTTTGGATCCTCTGTCCCCCTCTCCCTGCTTGCGCTCTCTCTCTCTCTCTCAAAAATAAACATTATATATATATACATGCCTAGGAGTCACCTCCCTGGGGATAATCACTGAAAATCCAAGAGGAGAAAAGCATGCCTTTCACTCATGCTTCCATAAAAGATTACATGGACAGTTGTGTTGGCTCATAGGACCAAAGGATACACCAGTTGGTGGCTCACAGTTCAGGTCAGGGCAAATTCTATCAAAACAAAAGCAGGTGACTGGTGTCTGCCTTAGAATGGATCATAACACACTGCTAAATTTCTTCAACCAAATATACATTAGAAATAGGGGCGCCTGGGTGGCGCAGTCGGTTAAGTGTCCGACTTCAGCCAGGTCACGATCTCGCGGTCCGTGAGTTCGAGCCCTGCGTCAGGCTCTGGGCTGATGGCTCAGAGCCTGGAGCCTGTTTCCGATTCTGTATCTCCCTCTCTCTCTGCCCCTCCCCCGTTCATGCTCTGTCTCTCTCTGTCCCAAAAATAAATAAACGTTGAAAAAAAAAAACTTTTAATAAAGAAATAAAAGCTGAATCCTTTTTACAGACTTTTGGCTGAAAGAGAGAACTTCCATGCTAGAGTCAAACTAGCGGAAGTTGTATGCCCTGCTCTTGCTTAATTAAGGTCCAGATTCCTGCCATCGGTGCTCCAGTGAGTCATCTGCATCCTGCCTGATTTACTCGGTGACGGTTGACCCAGTGCCTCGTGTACATAAAAGAATGATGAATCTGAAGCATATCGCGTCTTTGTAGTCATCTCATCAATTTTAAAAGTGCATTTGAATGGTAAATAAGATAGCATTTAAGATGGTTATCGTCATAGTTTCATTCTCAAACACTATTCTTACATAGGACAGACAAACAGCAATGATGGAATGTGTTAGGAAGAGGCCTTTTATACCAAACAGAGTCTCTTTTTCTGTAACATTTGAATACTTGATAGATTGACATAAGAAAGGTTGTTCAAGTCAATAAAAATAATTCTGCTATGTGGAACTTTTAAAAAGAACATTCTAATTCTCTTAAACCCTCATCAGAAATGTATCTCTATGTACAATATGTCACGTTGTATTTATGCATGTGAAATATTCACCACAATATTGGGTATGTGAACATAAATATTAATGGCGTAATACAAAAACAATTCTATTGATTAAAAGTTATTGTCCCTTCTGAGGATATACTCAGTACTATCATTATCCCTATTTAAGTGACTACCATCACTACTGAAACCACAAAGTAGAATTTAAAATTTTGAAAACATGTCTATATTCTAACCAACTATGAATGAAGTCGCCAGCTTCTGATTTAGTGCCAGTACATTTGCAGGCTTGTTTTGTCATTCCATTTGATTTTATGTTATTTTTAACTCTTCCCTATTGCCTCCTACTATACAAAGGCAGCTGTGTTCCCAAATGTGTTCAACTTCACAGTTATGTTGTAATTTTGTCTAAGAAGAAAAAAAAAGATGCAAATAAAACACAGGCAAAAGAAATCTTGGTAAAAAAAAAAGTGAATGCACAAAGATGTTTCTCAATTAAATATCTGCATGAGGATACTACAGAAAGTTTTGAGGACATTTGTACATTTCAAGCCCTAGAGAACAAAGGACGTTAAACATAATTTTAAAAACATAACTATCTTTTATGACTCATAACTAGGCAGAAGTTGAATGAGTAAAAATAACTAGAAAACTAAACCAAGATATTGACGTATCACTATTTACAACTGAACATTTGTGTATGTAATATAATAGTTATAAAATCAATAAGTGAGGGGCGCCTGGGTGGCTCAGTCGGTTAAGCGGCCAACTTCGGCTCAGGTCATGATCTCGCGGTCCATGAGTTCGAGCCCCACGTCGGGCTCTGTGCTGACAGCTCAGAGCCTAGAGCCTGTTTCAGATTCTGTGTCTCCCTCTGTCTCTGACCCTCCCCTGTTCATGCTCTCTCTCTGTCTCAAAAATAAATAAATGTCAAAAAAAAATTTTTTTAATAAAAAAATAAATAAATAAATAAAATCAATAAGTGAAAATAAATATAAGTTAAAAAAATTAAATGGACGTTCAAATCCTTAGTCTTATTAACAAGCATTGTGATCTGGGGCAAGTTATTTAATTTCTGTCTTCTCACCTATAAAGCAAAGATAATGCATGACAAGTAACTGTATCATAAGATTCTTAGTTGAAAAAATAAAAAAGGAAAAGAAACAGAAGCCAACTCTAGGTAGTTTAAGCAAAAAAAAAGTAATTTGTTAAATGTTTTCAAGTGACTACACCAGCTACAAGAGAACCAGAACAACAAACATAGATGCTATTTAGCCAGAACCAGGGCTCTAAATCAGACTGTAAAAAGCTGGAGACAGCACTGCTATTCCCACTGCACGTGGACACAGTGATTTGCATTGACAGCATCAAAATCACCGGACACAGGATGCTGTTGTTAGTACCTCTGTCACTGCTACCTCTGAGAAACTGGATGTATCTTCCATCATCTAAACCAGAACAGATTTTGTAGGATATCTTCTTCTGGCAGAGTCAGCTTCAAAGACTGGCATGGGTATATCCAACTGGCAGAACCTGAGTCACATATCTGTACTTAGCTACAATGAAGTCAGAGAAATAAGTTTCTGGTTCCCATAATGAGGGGCCTACTCACTGGGTTGAAAGTCCCCTAAATTTAAATAGGATTCAAAAAAAAGAAGACAAAAGGAATGGAAAAGATCCATGACAGTCCACTCCTTTGCCATCTCAACTTTCTCATACATTCTTCCTCCTTATATATAAACTTTCAAGCGAATACATCCATTATTGGTTCCAGTTCTAAGCCAGGATCTCTGGGATAAGATTATTCCTCCTTCACTTTACCATCCCATCTTGAATAAGATGTAACCTATGGGTTATAAAAATTGCCATCAGCATAACTCCATATAAAATCACAGGAGACAAGCAAAGGGTTAAAAGATGAAAAAGTATGTGTGCTTAAATACATATATTTTTCACATCAGTCCATTTTTCTTCAAGTCATAAAGCTCTAGTTGATATTTATGATTTTTCTTTTACAATATACATTGCATATTTTTGTTCTTGAACCAGCAACACAACTGGTTGTTGCCTTCAGCTAATGAGATGACACCAAACTATCCCTCAGAGATCTGCGTCCTGAATGAATGAAGCTGCTCCAGTCATCCATCAACACGCACCACTGTGCAGGGAAGTACTTCAAGGCACTCCAGAGGATCCTTGGTTTCATCCATTCTCTATCCTTTCCTCCCTGCCTTCACTGATTAACAGCGACTCTATTTCTCTTAGATAATCCAAACCAATTACCCCTACTATAACATATAGTTTTCCTGTGAGTACGCTAGCAGAAAAAGCTAAGAGTCGTGTCGGTTTTCTCCAAATAAAGAAACCACATCTGGAGCAGAAACTTCAATGAGCATCGTTACCTTATTAAGTGTGTCGTAATCTACTCACATTCTTAAAATCCACCAGTCCTGTGTATAGGCTAGATAGGTGAATTGAATGGCCATGTGGTAGAATAACTGCTCAATTAGCTGCAAGTTATTGATGAGGGCACTCATCTCTGCAGTCCTTTCAGAAATGTGAAGTAGCTTTACTATTGTGGTATGGAGAAGTAATTTGAGGGACTTCTGCTTGCTCTTTCGGACAATGATAGCTCTCACTCCATATGTTAATAAACCAATAAGGGTATTCTGCTAACTGCTGAATATTTGTATTCCAACTTTGGCTTCTGAACCTGGGACATTAACTAGTAGGTGGATTTATGAACTCACTGGGATCATGTGAGAGCCAAAACATCATTAATCACCCGAGTTCCATAAGCCACTAGTCTCACTGGTGAACCACAGTGGTAGAAAAAAGCTATGACTAAAAAGCCCTTCAAGGATCTTGGTTTTCAAAGCCATGGTGGAGGGCATATTCTCTGGGTCAACCTGGGAGTCACAGTTAAGGGGTAGCTGAGCGTTTTGTATGTAATAATTCCTATCTCCCAAAGCTTTTGCATGCCTTTCTCTACAGTTCACTAAGAATGTTCTGACATATCATTTTCCTTTAACGTGTGAAATTGTTGGGTCTACATTTCAGTTATACAAACAAACAAATCGCTAAGGACACTCTCATTGCTTATGCTAACACACCGATACCGGAATCTCTGGTTGGCACACATGTATCAATAAATTCAGTCTAGACCAATATAGCATTCTTTCCACCTTGGGCTACCATAGTTAAGATTCACTTCCATACATATTATATTTCTGCCAATACAAATTATCAAAATCTTGCAATTTTTTATGTCTTTGGTGCTCCTCTCAGATCATCTCTTGAACCTGCCTCCTTGGAACCTTTTTATAATCGAGTTCTGTTATAGACCTAGAAACTATGAGATATGGAGGAGTTGGGCAGGATCAACATTTCTCTATAAGACCTGAGGAGAATTTATTACAGATTCTTCAGGTAAAAGAAAACTAACTTCATCAGGTAAGAGAAAAAGGATATTTCTACTGGGAAGGGAGGCTCAGAAGAATTTGAAATAAGCTCAGATGTCCCCATGTCAATCTTTAAGGTTCCACTCTTTCCCAGCTAATGCCCAGCTTTAAAATGCAGTATCTTCCGAGGCTTTGAATTCAATTTGTGTTGTAATTCAGCCATCCACAGGATCTAGACCATGCGGTATATAAGATAAATACTTCTTTCAAGGCAATCAAGAAAGATTTCTGAGTCTCCACCCAAGCCTTAACCTGTAAATATAAGGCACCAATTCCATCATTTTCTTTGTCTAAGTTCTCCAGCAACTTAGGGACCTGTGTTCCCCTCAAAAATTTAAAATATCCTGCCACACCTCTGCTTACGCTTGGCATGAAGCTTAGGAACTATGGATATAACTAGCGTATAAAATTGACTAGTCTCAGGGATATAAACACAAATCAGTCTTATTTTCTCTCACTAAGACTTTGAAATTTACTTCCTGGAGAAATTTTCTCCTATTATTAGAGTCTACTAGGATTCAGATACTGTTCTAAGCATGTTACAAATATTAACTGAGTGAATCTTCATAATATAAGGCAGTAGTGACTATTATCATTCCCAATTTACAGAGAATGAAACTGAAGCCAGGAGCAGTTAAGAAACCGGCCCAAGATCAACACAGCTGGTAAGCAGTCCATCTGGGATCCAACCCCAGGTAGTCATTTGGTTACAAAGTCTAGCGCTTTTAATCACCACATCATGCTGCCCCTTGAAAGTGAAGTCACTACTTCTACCGCCATCAGGCAGGAACAGCAGTGCCATCCCCACGCTGGGCACCGGGCGTTACCACTGAAGGCCCTGCCACCACTTCCTTAGGAAAATGCACAGGCAGCGATATCTACTGCCGTGCAAGCAGAATGGATTTCATTTTGTACTTTTATTGTTTTCATCACTGGCTTCTGACTGGTAGAGCCTAAGTCAGATGGTCAAATCCCTATACTCTAATGAAATGGAAGATGGGGAAAAGATGAATATTTCTATAGTGGGAGGTAGAGACTCACTGGAGTTAGAATTCACCAAATATAAGAAGGGCACAAATGTCCAGGAAGGATGGCAAATGTCTTCTATACAACACCTAACACTGTGTCTTGCACAGATGTAGACACACACATGAAATAGGAACAGTAATGATTATTCCCATTCGTTACATAAAGCAGGGAATATGCACTCTTATGTGGTATCTATATCTTATTGTAATGAATCCACATTTATTTATGCCTTTAACTTCACAAAATGAGTCTTCTGTCCATACTTTCCAGTAACACATAGGAATATGTGTGTGTTATTTCTTTCATTAACATTCACCACTTCACCAAGCCTACACTGTCACAGACCAAAAAAAAAAAAAAAAAAAAAAAAAAAGATCTAAAAATACATCAACCCACATGCTTTTGAACAAGAAAAAAGGGTTCTCTCTCTTTCCCATGGTGATTCCCTCTCCTCCACACTTCTCAGAATGTTGGTCTAAATTTAGGTTTAAATGACTTCTCAGGGTGCAGTGTATTCCAAGATATTATCCACATGTTCATGTTCTCCTCAAATCCCTATTAATGGAAACAGACCCCAAATTAAGGTTCTTAGACATAGAAGATAACTTTAAGTTTTAACACGTCTTTGCAATTGGTGACTCAAGCATTAGGGAAAACATATACTGCAACAGAAATAACGGAAGAACTAAAATGTTTATGCGTGTTTAGGTGTAAATATATGCACACTAACTAAAGAGAGAAACCAAAAACACAAAAAAGGAAACATGCATATTCCATTGTAAGGCATCATGAAGAATGTTACTGAATCAGATGAAAAGTTAAACCAACTTGGTAATTCTGTCTCCAGGGCGGCAGTAACAGTTCCCTCCAGAACGTGGTCAATTTGCCAGACCCACTTGAACTTTACAGATCCTACATTAAAAAGTAGGTAGCATATCTATAGGAAAATGTGTTCACACTCATTCCAATATCACTAATTAATTTAAACCCAAAGGATTATCAAGACACTACAACAGGAACAGGACTCCAAAGTCACACTGAGAATTATCACATGACTTGAGAAACAACCAACCCTTGAAGGCCCTGAAAGCATCTCCATCACCGCGTATTGCAGCTGCCTCCCATAGGATGAACAAGGGAGCAGCCTAAATAATTTCAAGGGAGCACTTAAAGAGGCCAGAGGTATGTGTATTCATTTTCATTTCTCCTGGGGGAGCAGCTCTATACATAGCTACTTATTCACAATCACACTGCTTATGCAGAAACGATGACCTGGGCAGAACCACAATGTGCCAAGAATTCTTTTCACATCTTGCTCCTTACCACTCTCTCCCACCCTCAGCCTCCCTTTCTCCTAACTCCATCACACATGATACCCTTGACCTACTCAGAGCCCTCCTCCACGGTGCCACCCTAGATCCTGAGGTCAGTGCCTGCAGGAACACTCTTCCCTTCCCTCTGTCTTTAGAACCACTCACTTAGGGCCTTGCTCTCTGCTCTTCTAGAACAGTGGGTAAACTAATACATTAATGAGAGGCAAATTATTGGTGGCAAATAATGCCCTGGTAAATTACTTCTCTAGAACAGCTGCATCCTAAAAGGAAATGCCTGAATTTTCACATGGTCTTCCCTGATTCCTCTGGGTTAGATTTCTCCATTCATTATTATCTCACTTAAATGGGACATTTTTCTTTTCTTTTTTAAATGTCTACTTATTTTTTTAGACAGAGAGAGACAGAATGTAAGTGGGGAAGGGGCAGAGAGGGAGGGAGACACGGAATCCGAAGCAGGCTCCAAGCTCTGAGCTGTCAGCACAGAGCCCGACGTGGGGCTCGAACCCACAAACTGCGAGATCATGACCTGAGCCGAAATCGGACACTTAACTGACTGAACCACCCAGGCGCCCCAAATGCGACATTTTTCTGTATTACATTATAAAATTTATGAACATGTCAATCTCCAGTCTCAGATTATAAGATAGGAGAGGGCAGCCGCAACAAATTTTATATCCTGCAAACATCCAGCAAAGAGTTTTATCAACTCTATGAATAAAGCCTGACTGAACAAGCCGGTTTTTCAGAGTACCCCAAGTCACACCATATAGCATGCCTCCTACTCTAGCTTGGTATGAAATCCATTCTGGAATTAGGCAGTGGGTGGAACTGACATTTGGACCTCCCTGCCTCTCTCTTTCCTCCACAGGCAGTGAAGCTTCTCTTCCCCATCTGGCATACAGACTATTCAAAGTTGGGGTGACATGAATGGGGAGACCGTGAGGAAAAGAATGCTCAGGAAGTAATAAGGTTCTTTACAAAAGACTCCAGGGAAAAGAAGAGAGTGAAGTTGGATACTGTTCTGCAATTTTTTGCTTCTAGGAAACTAGTGAAAATGATGAAGTGGAAAAAACAGGTGCTATAAAAAGTGCCAAATTATTCCTCGCCGCCGCTCATGTTGTTCAGCAAGACCATATCCAACAGGCTACTGAGTCATAGTTTTCCTGGTTGTGAAAAAATGATGTCATAAGAAATTACTCCCACAGAGCTGGTCAGTCACTTAACTCGGAAAATAAAATCGACAAGATTCCAATAGCACGGCATATGGTATCATGTTACCAAACACAAGACACTGCTGAAATAAGGTATGCCGTTTACATTTTTAAAAATCCCATTATTAAGAGATATGCTTATTTCCATTCACATATGTGTGTTTGGAGGAAATATGCACATTCTAAAATTAAAGCTACCAGATCCAATGACAAGATACAGATAGTTAATGGTACAACGAAGAGAGAGAAAGAAGGAGAGGAGGAGGGGGGAAAAAGAAGAGAAAAGGAAGAAGAGGAAAGAAAGACACTAGATAGAGTATCTTTAAGCATGTAAAGTATTTCTAAAATCAAGAATTCCTACCTCTTAGACACACGTCTGTCATTTTTTAACTGGCTGAATTCTTCCTGAAAAGTGCTACAAACTTTTAAAACATAATCTGCACCTGTGGTGAAGGCAAGCCTCTCCTCTGGAAATGGTGAAAGGGTGGTCAGCTTTCCTACTCAGCTACTAAGTGCATCAAGGAACACTGAAAATGCACCACTGTCCAGAGAGGTCTATCTAGCATTCCAGAAAACTTGGAAATAGAGATTTTAAAAAATGTGAGGAAAGCTCTGTGGTTGAAAGGCAATGAATACAACTTGACATTCTAAATAAACAATCTATCTAGAGGTGGGAGGAGGGCCAATTCTTAAGGAATCCATTTATTCACCCTTTTATTCACCCATCCATTAATTCACATATCCTTCTATTCACTCATTCAACGAGTGCTTATTGAGAGCCTCTACATACCAGGCCCTGGAAATACTATACTGAATAAAGCAAACACAGTCGACAGGGTATACATTTTTCATTCCATAGTAAGGTTTTGCTTTTGCTCCAAGAGAAATTACGGAGAAATAATATATTTTGGTCTTGTCATTAAATGGCAAAATATAGCAGACACCTGATGAACCCCTCAGGGATATTAATTGGACTTTGTGTCACTAGGAATGCGATAAATTGATACAACAGAATATACTTCCATTAATTATAACTTGCCTGCCTCATGAATATTTCAGAACTCACTCTTTTAACAGGAAATGGGGGCAAAAGGAACAGAATTTTAGAAAACAAAGTTTCTTAAACCAAAAGATATATAAAGGGAATTCATCTCCTCTTCAGTCTCAAGCAAATCATTCACAGGTCAAAGGTGACAAAGAATTATCAAACTTTGTTTCAGTCTCGAAGGATTTTACATTGTAGATGTTAGGTTTCAGAAGAAGTGGACACCTTTGAGTCTTCCAAAAATCATAAACAAGCAAAAATAAGACTATGCCTTACAAACATTCAGGTTGTCCTGACACCCTTCACATACTGCTTTCCAGCCACGCTGCCTCGCAAACTGATTTTAAATCTCATATATCTCTTTTAATGAACTTAACCCCCAGATCATGTCTGTCTACTAAGTGAAGCTTAAAAATCTAAGGCCAGATAGTGGGTGCTTTTTTAACCAGAAATTCTAGCAGTGAAAACAAACGTGGTATCTGTGTAAACACCCTCCCTCCTGGCTTTAGATGGTCTCTAGTACTCTATTCAAACACTTCTCATAGCCCTAACGTGGTGCTTTGTCACCCCTTAGGGAGGTTTCCCCTATCCCCACGCCCCCAACATTTCCCATGTTCCTCCCAGTATTTGGAGTGAGTTTTCCCTCGCTCTCCACACATCCAGTGTCACCTCTCCCTTCCAAGGTCTAACTCAAATGCTATTGCCCATAGACCCAAGGTACAGACCTTGGTTCAGGCCTGGTCAGGTTAACAATGCTTCCTCTATCATCTCTAATTCCCATATGATTTTAGTTTGTACTCCACATGTTGATGCTTGGCCAAATATTGACAGCCTCTGTTCTCTGAAGACGAGGAGCTACTTTAATCAGTTACTAAAATATTATAGCACAGAAACACTTGGCCCAACATATGCCTAAGTGTTAGAAGGAATGTGAGTCCTCAACTTGTTAAAACACAACAGGAAATACAGAAACGAAGAGGTGAAGGGTCTTCTATTCTTCCTTGTTCAAGGTGATTTGTCCTTGTTCCAAGTATGATCTAACTTAATTAGTGAATTATTCAAACTAAACGTGCCCTAATAAATTATGAAATAAGCAAAGTTTGCCCACAATGCTTCTCACCTTTCCTTTTTAACCTAGACTCTGGGTTACTTTTTCTTCCCAGAGATCACAAAGGAGAAAGAGTAATTGCCATCAGGATCAGGTAAACTAAGTCACTCTCCTGAATGTAGTCTTGAGCCAAAGATCAGGATCAGGAGAGATCTCCTTTGCTTTGCCAGGCCCCAAGTTAGAGAGCAAATTTTCTCTGGATAACGATGTGTACTGTTGGTATGTTCACTGCAGTGACATTAGGCAGAAAGAGTTTCCAATAAAATCGTCCTATTTCCTATTGAAGGTAGCATTATGGAACAACAATAGCTAAGATTATTTAAACCTTTGCATATGATAGTGCATTTAATCCTCTTGATCCTTTAATGCAGATCATGCTTTCAATGTCTATCCACCTTTGCCCCACACAACCCTGGTCTATGGACAACACAACAGCCACAGTGAGTTAATACCCTAAGTCAGACTATGTCACTGCTCTGTTCAAAACCCCTCAGTAATACCCAGTCTCTCTGCTAGTAAAAGCCAAAATGTTTACAATGGCCTTCGAGATCCTCCAGGGTCGGACCCTCTCTTCTCTCTCTGACTTCACTTCCTACTACTTTTTGCTCCCCTGCTCCACTCCAACCATCTGGGCCTTTTAGCCCAGATCTTCAAACACAGTAGGCACCTCTCTCCCCGGGGTCCTTGCTCTATTTCATAGGCTCCAATGACATCTTCCCAAAGAGACCATCCTTTTGAAATTGCAATACCCATTTCCATCCCCACAGTATTCCCTGTTCCCTTTATTCTACTTGATTTTTTTCCCCCTAACAGGTATCATCATCTCAGATACTACATTATTTGTTTGTTTGGGGGCTTGTTTCTTTATTGGGTTTTATTTATTGTTTTATCCCCTGCACTCTGGAATATAAGCTCTGCCAGGATCTGGGTTTTTATGTTTTGTTCTCTTGAATTCCTAGTGTTAGAACAGTGCCTGGAATACAGTAGGCATTCAGTAAAAATATTCACTGAATGATTGTGTGAAAGTAATTGAGGTACAGAGAGATCAAGAAATTTGTTTAAGGACACACAGCCAATGAGAAATGGGATTTAAACCATCTCTGCAGAATCCAACCTCTAAATAACAGCAGAGTGTTCAAGCTGAATCCCTCGGAAGCAGACCCTGATGCCAAGATTTATGTACAAGTAGTATATTAGGCAAATATTCCCAGGAGAAATCTATAAGGGAGTGGAGGACAAGGCAAGGAAGAGGAGGGAGTCAAGAAGGTAAGGCCTCAGACAGTCCTGAAAAGTAGAGTTTCTGCCTGATCCCATAGGGGACCTCTGGAGTATAAGTCACACCTCGACTCAGAGGAGTCCTAATCAGACCCAAAGCAAAGAGATGAGCTTAGTGGCCCTTCATTTGGCAGTCGTTGGCCAAGGGCTGGGAGATGGGTAAGGTGCTGAAGCACTTCCTTCTGGCTCTCTGTGCATAAGGGCAAAGAAGTTGTTCCAGTAGCCTGACAACGATTAGGGTTTAGAGGGGAAAGCACACAACAGGGTAGGAAGCCTTTGGAGTGGAGGGACAGCACTAACACATGTGCTACGGTGGTCCTTCCATGTCCCTCCTAATGCCTAAAATCATGTCCCAACTCTAGGTCATGGCCTAAGACTCCACATAATCTAGCCTCTGTTGACCATTCAAGTCACATGTTGCACCACTATTCCCTTGCTTACTGTGAACTAGCAGCTCAGGGACCATGGCCTTTGCACCTGCTACCTTTCTTTCTAGAACACTCTTCATTAAACTCTACACACAGTTTCCTTTTCATCTTTCACAGGCCAGCCAAAATACCCTCAAGGAAACTTTTCCTTAAGCAGCGCACCATCCCAACACTTTTTATTTCCTAAAAAGAAGAAGAACAAAAAGAAAAAGAAAATTCCTTATCACAATCTGTAATCATTTTTGTTTTTTTATCTATTTGTATTCGTATTCTGCTTCCCCACTAAAATACAAACCCCACCAAAATAATGCGATGTCTGTTTCCCCACCTGCGCTATCCCCAGTGCCTAGCACATTATAGAAATTCAAACTATCCCTTCCATGAAAACAAACACTGAGAGATAAATCTCTAACCATGCAAAATCACAGCTGCATCTACCTACCCGAATCTATTTGAGTATATCTTCAAAAAGTTAAATTAGTTATCCAAATAACAAATAAGGTTGGAAAGATAAGGACATACTAGTCTGGTTATTAGTGCCACTTTTTAACCTGGTCATTTTAGCTTCAGATAGACCCCGCTTCTTCTCTTCATCCACAGAGAAGTCATCAATTTAGATACACTACATAAGACCAGAGGCTAAGATTGCGAGCTAAAATAAAAAGGTTTCATTAGCCCATAATTTTGTGAGATTAGTTAAAACTACCCAGGGACTTCAAGCAGAAGCAACCTACAAAAGTATAGAAAACTCTCATATTCTCCAGCCTCCATTAACATTCCCTTTCTCTCTTTTGTGAATCAGAAGATAGTACGCCAAATGGAATGTAGAAGGAGTATTTGTATCTTTTCTTTTCTCAACGGTGGAATAAAAGCCACTCTTCTCCCCAAAATAAGTCATTCCTTGTCTCAAAAATTCTGCTTCTACAAGCACAGATGTTACAACAGATACAAACAGGAGCACAGAACGTGAATTTTAAGAACTCTCTGAGGTCAAAACAAACTTTCAATTTGTTGTTTTGACTTAGAAGCTTCAAAGACTTCATGTGTTGTCTGATTTGCCACCAAGGACAAAAGCCCCCAGTGTAAATAGGCTATGAACATTTCCAACTTTCCGATCTTAAAGATTTCTGGCAAGGATGATCTTAGTAATTTCTTTGGAAGTAATGGCATGTTACCTAATAACATGACTAAGAATTCCTACTTGTACCTAAATTTAAACTTTTCTCTTTTTAATCCTAATAATGGGGTGCACACGTCAACTGGGCTTCCATCTTCCGTTCTATATATATAATAAAACCTACACTAGGAGTAAATGGTACCCTTTCTTCAAGGCCAAGCTCAGCCAGCATCTCTTCTAGGTAAATTGTCCCATTCCCACAGCATTAAGTAACCCACGCTACCTTTCTTAAAATTTCCAAAATACTTCTCCCTCGGTCTTCTGGTACCTACCTCTTTCTGCCATCTGTGCTAATGATTCTTGAAGCGAACCCGCCTTCTGTCCTCCCCTGTGTAGTAGCGTGGCGATCGGTTATGAGCTGTGCTCTCGGGGCACGCTGCCTGGCCTCCCCAACTAACCAGCATCACCCGCGCGTGTGATCCCTTCTGCCAGGCAGCAATAGAAGGGATGCAGTTTTCTTCAACTCAACTGAATCTGTTTCAGCTCCTCATTCCACCTGATTCAGAAGTGACTTAGCCAATTCCAGGTTTCCTCCATCAATTCAGGGCTCTCTCCCTCCCCTATCAGAAAACAACCTCTTCCTGGTGCTGCATCCATGCAGGGGGAGGGGGAGGGGGGTTGCCAGCAGTTATCATCAGCCCCTACTTGGTGTCATCTGAGGAATAACTGACCTCATCTGCATCCTGCTGGAGGTGCCCATTCCCGTGGCCCAGGCCCAGTGGCTGCACACCTCAGCTGCTGGACACCTCCAGATACAGTGGCCCTCAGAAATGTTGCCAGTTTCTCCTGCCTATCCAGGGCGGCGTTATCCTGGTCGTTTTTGTATCGTAATAATAAAGAAATGACAACCTTGCTCTTACACATCCTTAGACATACTCTATCTTTCCAAGCCCCCAGAAACATGTACAAAGCTGCATCACCCACTGTGCCTTTATACCCAAAACAACAAAACAAAAAACAAAAACATAGGTGTGGGAGGATTTAAAGGATTATAACTAGAAGATATTTTTCTTTTTCAATGCCCTTTTTTTAAGTTTATATATTTATTTTGAGAGACAGAGAGAGAGCACAAATGGAGGAGGGGCAGAGAAAGAGAGAGAGAAAGAATCCCAAGCAGGCTCCGCACTGTCAGCTCAGAGCGAGACATGGGGCTCGAATTGGCGAACTGTGAGATCATGACCTGAGTCAAAATCAAGAATAGGGAGGCACCTCAACCGAATGAGCCACGCAGGAGTTCCAAACTTTTAATATTTGTTTATCAAAGTCATACCTGCAGACATGCTAGTTGTAAGCAGCAGTCCCCAGCCCCGTCCCCTTCTGCCACCAGGCTCAGCCTCTAGCTGTTTGAGAAAAAGAGTACACGCTCTTGATTCGGACTGAGAAGTGTCATTTGGGCTAAAACCCCAACTGGGAATAATATGAAGTGCAACTGTTAAGAAAAAGAAAGCAAACTGAGATCATTACACAACAACATATACATGCTAGACCATGGTCAGAGTCAGTGCTTAACAGTAAGGAAGGCAGTAAATACAGCTCATTGTCTTGCACTGTCAAAGACTCTTCACATCTATTCTCTCTCATTTTTCAGCGGGACAGCAAGACCCTAAAAGGCAAACAAGAGTCACAAACTAGACTCTGCTCGCCTCACCTGTCTCCTCCACTTTCTCTGCAACCACCTCTGACAAACCCAGTCTGACTGAAATTGAGAAATTCAATAAGCCAAAATTGAAGGCAGACATGCAAGAGAAAAATGTCGAACTGGAAAAGCCAACCCGGGAACCCCAGTGACACCTGTGGCCAATACACACTGAACATTCCACAAGCGTTGCCTTCTTATTCTACTTCTTCTAGCTACTTAACTTTGTTAAGAAGCAAAGAGGTTGGATCAGATTTTAAATGATGGTGCTGCTCCTTTTCACATCAAAGAATCGAAAACTACTGACAAGGCCTGTCTGTTCCAGGCAGGTCTGGCTAGCAGGGAAGGAAAATCCTTGAATGTTGGTGAAAACGCAGCTGGATGGCACCACAGTGAATTTCAGGTAGAAACCAACCAAGCTGGTCCAAGGTGTCCTGCAGGCTGTAAAATGCAATGTGACCAGAATGGCAGTCTGATTCCACTGCATTTGTTGTTGCAATTTGTTGCAGTGTTGTTGTTGTTCAAATGATTTTAACTATTGGAATGCATCACTTTTTAAATAAGCAAATAAAACACAAAAGTTTAAAACGTAAAGAAAAAAAGACAAACAACCTGGTTTCACATCTGTATTCACTACTTCACCCTTCAGCATTCTTCAAAGAATTGATATAGATGCAAAGATCAATCACTATTGACAAGGTTACGGTATAGGTTTTGCTGCACTTGGAGAGTCTGGGACGGTGGTGCCTGGGAAATGCATAAAATAACCCTGCATGGATCCTATCTCCCTTATCTACTATCTTTGTGAGCTTGGGTCAAATTAATCTCTCAAAGCCTCAGTTGCCTTGTCAACAAGACACAGATAATGATAGCATTCATGTCATAGGGGTACTGCAATAATTAAATGAAATAAAGCACATAGCAATCTGGCATTTGGTAAGCACTCAGTAAACAATAACTATCATTATTCTCACTATTCTTTATATTCTCATATGGCCCAGCCTCTTTGGGTAGTTGCTCCTGTCGCCTTTAAATCCCAGTTTGCTTAAAGTGAGCTATGCCTTAATTATGCTATCTAAACTCATGAAGCCTGTGATCATAAAATACAGACCAGTGCTGCAAGCTTAGATATGTAATAAGAAAAGTAAAGATCCACAGGATTTAGTTTTATTTACAGAAAGTGAGTGTTGAGTAAGCTAATTTCATTTAGGTGTTCAGAGCTATCTGTTCCCTAGAAATAGTCTTCATAACAAGATGTGTCCCTCAGTGAAGCGTTGTTTCCTCTAAAACACCTGAATCCTAAGAGTCAATAATAATGACACAATCATATTTTTAATTTACTGTCTACCATTTCCCAGGCACTACATATGTGTTTTCCACTATGATTTTATGTTTTCATCACAAACACCCTATGATGTGGGCATATTAAACACACACACGCACACACACACACACACACACACACACATACACACACACACACACACACACACACACGTGCACACACAGAATCAGATGTTAAATTATATGCCCAAAGTCAAACAGTGAGTGTATGAATAAAAACCAGACTACAAGACAGGTCCATCTTACTGTAATACCTGTGTTTCATTTCATTATCTGTGTTCTTGAGGCACCTGGGTGGCTCAGTCGGTTAAGCATCTGACTTCAGCTCAGGTCATGATCTGACAGTTTGTGGGCTGGAGCCCCATGTCAGGCTCTGTGCTGACAGCTCAGAGCCTGTAGCCTGTTTCAGATTCTACGTCTCCCTCTCTCTCTCTCTCTGTCCCTCCCCTGCTCATGTTCTGTCTCTCTCTCTCAGAAATAAACATTAAAAAATAAGTTAATTAAAATTTTAAAAATTCAGATAAGAAAACATTATCTATGTTCTTATAAACTCTAATGGATTCTAAGTGTGTGTGTGTGTGTGTGTGTGTGTGTGTGTGTGTGTGTATTTGTCACTTCTGTATCTCTAAATTTTAAAGTAGCTATGCAGAGGATGCCTTAAAGTAATAAAACCCAATCAAACTAGAATGGATGAAGTAATTTAAATGATTCTCCTTTGCAGGTTTAGCACATGCTTGAGAAACATCAAGTAGAACAAAGTGAAAATGCTGCTGTAACAAATTTTAAAAATCAAAAATAACTAGACTTCCTTCCCCTCCATGAAGTCTTCTGCTAATGGATAACTTACCATTAGATGATAGGGGAATCCAAAATAAAGTAAATGGAAAAGGGATAAACTTCTAAAGGTTTATAAAAGGCAATAAACTTCTAAAGGCTTCTCTGAATTCCCAGCTACTGATAATGCTATTTGCTAATTTTGGAAGAAATCAATTCCAAATCTCTTGAATTCAGTTGGCTAGAAGAGAGGAAGAGAAATTATTGAATCTCTACTTAAATTACTTCCTTATAATTAAAAATTCATTTATCCATAATTCTATTGATCATCATGGCTAATAAATAATAATAATAAATTATTATTTCATATACAAGTGTTATTCCAGGTAATTGCATACAGGATAACTCTATTACTGGGATAGCTTTATGACTGATGTTTACATGTCACTAACAATGACTCATGGCCTATATAAAACAAGCATAGTGCAAGGCTGCAGGCCTTTTCCTTTCTGTTTATAGAATAAACATCTAGGCTGAAGTATCAGACTTCTCCATGGCTGATGCATTAGTGTCTTCAGGTGTCCCCTCAAACTTTGAAGATGATCACAACCATATAGTGCTAATACTTCCCACCACAAGAGTTTATGACTTCCTTTAAATTCTATTAAAGGCTATGAAAACCATTGTCCAAGTTTGGTTTCTTCCATATTATGAACCATATTCCCTAATATCCAAGGTCTTGGGCAAAACTCCCTCCCACTAATAACTTGAATACCTCCTTGTCTTTCAATTCCCCTTTTTCCTGAAGTTTTCACCAGTTACTTTAGCAGGGCATCTTGGAATACAGTCCTTCATGTATTTCTTGCTCCTGGTTCCTTTCAGACAAATCTACTAAAAACATCATGGAGGCAGCTCAAAGGTTTTTATAAGTAATCAATCAATTAATTAGGCTTATAGATGGTGCTCAAACATCAAAACTATCAATGTAAATAGGGACACAGTACTATTGAACAATTAAACATCTCTCTGAAATCTTCCCATGAAATTGTTCTGATCATGAAATTTCATTACTAAGGGCACGCTCTATTAGCAAATTTATGTATACATACAAATTTATAATATATATTAATATGTAATATATTCTATCTATATTTTAATATAGACAATGCCTATTAGGAAGTTTACCTATACATGTATTTATTATTGTTTTAAAGATTGGATGTTTCTATACTTTTTAATAAGAAAATCATATCTAAGCAGATATGGTTTGTACAGCTCTGACTAAAGACTCTTCATAGTTTATCTGTTTCCATCAGTTACTTCATTTTAATTTTGATAAAACTATTGAATAAGGGAAGTGTTTTTCTGAAACTCCACTTTATTCTCTGTGGTAAGTACATTGTCACAACAACTCATGACAAAACAAAGATTTAAGGACTATGGTCTGATCTCACCCATGAGACTAGATTAAATCAAGACAGGGCCCATAGGGCAGTTATATAGGAAGGGTATTTTCAATGAAAGATGAATTGGGAAAGGGGCTACTTAAAATCTCAAAAAAATCACTAAGCAAAAGAAAAATTATTTTTAAACATGAAAGTAGGAAATGGGACATGTTCATTCATTTGTTCAGTTAACATTTATTACCTACTGTAATCATATATTTTTCTAGGAACTGAGTTTAAAGTGAAGAACAAGGAGCCCCTGGGTGGCTTAGTCATTTGAGCATCTAACTCTTGATTTCAGCTCAGGTCATCATCTCAGGGTCATGAGATGAAGCCTCAAGTCAGGCTCTGTGCTGAATGTGGACCCTGCTTAGGATTCTCTCTCTCTGCCTCTCTCACTGTCCCTCCTCCACTCACGCATGCTCTCTCTCTCTCTCTCTCTCTCTCTCTCTCTCAAATATAGATAAAATGAAGAGCAAAACCGATGCATTCTCTGCCCTTAAGAAATTAATATTCCAATTAAAGATACAGTTACAGGTAAACACTATATAAACACAACTTGTAGTGAATGTAATGGAATCACAAACTTGGTACAATTACAGAAAATTTAGGAGATCACCTGTTTAGAAACAGTGACAAGGAAAGCCTCATATTTAACTTGAGGGTTGTACAATGAGAAAAGATCAGCTGTGCAAAGTGTTGGGGGATGAATACTTTAAGTCAAAAAACATTTTGTAACGGGACAAAGAGTAAATATTTTATGTCTTGAGGGCCATTTGTTCTCTGTTGCAACTACTCAATACTGCTATTGACAATTCCTAAACAAATGAATATGGATGTGTGCTCCAATAAAAGTTTATTGACAGAAACAGTCTGTGGGCCAGATGTGGCCTATCAGCTATAATTTGCCAACTCCTGCTCTAGGCACACATACGACCAAGGGAAGGACAGGAGAGGTATTGCTGTGTTCAAGGAACCGATATAACACTGTTATGGCTAAAGTAGAATAAGTGGGAGGGGAGGGGCATGAAATGAGCTTAACAGGTAAGCAGGGCTCAGGTTGCGCATGTCTTTGGAGGCCAGGGTAAGGACTTTGGATGATATTTAAACAACTTATAGTTTTAGCAGGGTAGTAACATGGTGTGTGTTTTAAAAGCTCATTACAATTTCTATGTGGAGAATGGACTAGACTATTGAAGTAGTTCTGGAGGTGCCATCATGGCCTGGATTCACATGATGGCAATGAAAATGGGAAGAAGTGAATATATTCCAGAAACATTGAAAAGTGAGGATCCTAAATCATGGATTGTGCTGGGGTGGGGACACGATGATGAAAGAGAAGGGAAAATTAAGTTTGATGCTCAGCTCTCTGGCTAGAGCAATTGGATTGACCATAGGCAGTCAACTTGAGTTAAATGATAAATTCCAAAGAGGAAGACTAGAGAGAGAAAAGCATTGCAAGTTAAGTTTAACCCATATTAGAAAATATTTTAAGACATAACACTTGCCGAACACACAGTGTGAACATATAGATGCACTGCCATGCCATCAATCTACTGTTGGAATCTGCCACTGAGCTCTAAGTCTCCTGAGGTAGAGAACGCATTTACCCAGGACCCAACACAGCTCCTGGTACACACCAATCACTCAGTGATTGCAGCATTAAAAAAAAATAAATGCTCTCGAGGGGCAAAGATGGCAGAAAAGCATGGAAGGTTTTTTTTACATCTCTTGCCTCTGAAATGCAGCCAGATCAACACTAAACCATCTTGCACACCTAGAAAACTGATTTGAGGATTAACACAACAATCTGCACAACCTGAACCACAGAACTCAGCAGGTACACAGTGCAGAGAGGTGAACTGGGGGAGAGAGAAGCCGTGGAGGGCAGAGAGCTGTTTTTGCTTGTGGAGAGAGGACAGAGCTGAGGGTAGAGTATGGGAAAACCAACCCTCCACCCTCAGAAAAAAGGCAGCTGGAGAGAAAGTGGAAGAGTGAAAACAGCCACAGTGAAAAAAGCCACTCCTTTGTTTCTGAACAAAAAAAGGAGAAAGGAGAAAGGAGAGAGTTTAAGTCCATTAAGACTCTATAAACAGGGGAAGCAGAGTCTGAAACTATGCAGCTTGATACCTGGCAGTGCTCTGGTAGGAAGGGCGATTTCCCAGAAGCAGAGAGCAAGGTCATCAGGGTCCTCAGGCCACATGGGGAGAGGCAGTCCCCCTGCTGGGAGGACATTTGGTGGAGGCTGTGCAGCCACCCTACAGGCAAAGATCCCAACGGACCCCGGAGAACAACCACATTTGCTGATGTTGGAACAAGGATATTAAGGGGGAAGTCTGGCACCAGATGTGTGTTGTGACTTTCCATACCCTGAGATGCTGCTGCTACATCGTGTGAACTTTCTCTGGCGTGGGCTGGCATCCAGCCACAGTCTCTGGGCATTGGCAGCAGGGTGGTCTCTGTGAACATTCCTGGGGATGGGCCAGCACCTGGCCATTGCTCAGTGAGACCCTCCCCCAGAAGGTCTGAGCAGGTCAAAGCCACAGTCCCTCAGAAGTCAGAAGTGAGGGGCCAGGAAACTCAGCCCCATTTGAGATAAAACTCAGGAGGAAGTGCCACCTGGAAGCCTGACAGCTTGGCTATGTAGAAGTGGGAGTAGATGGAAGCCAGAGACAAAGGAGGGGTGCTTCATTGCTAGGTTTGGAGAGCAGAGTTCCTATATTAGAGACTGGGTAACTGGGTGACGCCATTTTCACCCCTCCCACGCATGTGCATACACACCTACGCGTGCCACAACAACCCACCCCAGTAAGCTAAGCAGCACCATCTAGTGGAGAATGGAGCCATTACACTAAACCCTGCCCAACTGGGCCAACAGCGCTCTTGATGAACACCACAAGTCTCTCCGCCTGCTTAGTTTATGGACTATAAAGTGCTTCATAGCTTGACTTCTACAAGAAACCAGATGTAATTTCAATTGTACTTCACTCTGTTTGCTGGTCCTTTTATTTAATTTTTTTTCTTTTTCTTTTCTTATCCTTGAATACAGAAAGAGAAAAAAAATCTATTTTTATTTTCCATTTTTATTAAAAAGATTTTTTATTTTTTCTATTATATTTTTTATTTTGTAAATTTTTAAATTCTATTTTACTTTAATCATTTCATTTTATTCTATTTTATTGTATTCACTTTTTTCAAATTTTAAACGTTTTCCTTTTTTCTCTTTATTTTTTCTTTTTTCTTCTTTATTTTCCTTTTCTGATCCTTCTCTTTTTTCTCTAATCTATCAAGCTTCCTTCAACCAGAACAAATGCTAGGATTTAGCATCCTTTATTTGATTTCTCTGTGTTGTTTTTAATTTTTAATTTTAGGTTTTTTTACTTTATTAATTCCTTTTCTTCCTCCAAAATGATGAAACAAAGGAATTCACCCCAAAAGAAAGAACAGGAAGAAATGACAGCCAGGGACTTAACACAAATACAAGCAAGATGCCCAAACCAGAATTTAGAATCACAATAATAAGAATACTAGCTGGGGTCGAAAATAGATTAGAATCCTTTTCTGTGGAGACAAAAGAAGTAAAAGCTAGTCAGGATAAAATAAAAAATGCTATAACTAAGCTGCAATCTCGAATGGATGCTATGGCAGCAAGGATGGATGGGGCACAGCAGCGAATCAATAATATAGAGAACAAACTTATGGAGAATAATGAAGCAGAAAAAAAGAGGGGACTAAGGCAAAAGAGCACAAAATAAAAATTAGAGAGCTCAGTGACTCATTAAAAAGGAATAACATCAGAATCATAGGGGTCCCAGAAGATGAAGAGAGAGAAAAAGGGGTAGAAAATTTATGTGAGCAAATCATAGCAAAAAACTTTCCTAACCTGGGGAAAGACACAGTCATCAAAATCCAGGAAGCATAGAGGACTCCCATTAAATTCAACAAAAAACTACCATCAAACAAGGCCTATCATAGTCAAATTCACAAAATACTCAGGCAAGGAAAGAATCTTGAAAGCAGCAAGGGAAAAAAGTCCTTAACTTACAAGGGAAGGCAGATCAGGTTTGCAGCAAACCTATCCACAGAAACTTGGCAGGCCAGGAAGGAGTGGCAGGATATATTCAATGTGCTGAATCGGAAAAATATGCAGCCAAGAATTCTTTACCCAGCAAGGCTGTCATTCAAAATGGAAGGAGAGATAAAAAGTTTCCCAAACAAAAATTAAAGGAGTCAGTGACCACTAAACTAGCCCTGCAAGAAATTTTAAGGGGGACTCTCTGAGGGGAGAAAAGACAGGAAAAAAAAAGACCAAAAGCAACAAAGATTAGAAAGGACAAGAAAACACTACCAGAAATTCCAACTCTACAGGCAATAAATTCATATCTTTCAGTACTCATGTTAAACATCAATGATCTAAACACTCCAATCAAAAGACACAGGGTAACAGAATGGATAAGAAAACAAGATCCATCTATATGATGTTAACAAGACCCATTTTAGACCTAAAGACACCTTCAGATTGAAAATAAGGGGATGGAGAACCATCTATCATGCCAGTGGTCATCCAAAGAAAGCCAGAGTAGCCATACTTATATCAGACAATCTAGATTTTAAAACCTGTAACAAAAGATGAAGAAGGGCATTATGCCATAATTAAGAAGTTTATCCACCAAGAAGACCTCACAATTGTAAACATTTATGTTCCAAACGTGAGAGCACCCAAATATATAAATCAATTAATCACAAACATAAAGAAACTCCTTGATAATAATACCATAATAGTAGGGGACTTCAATACCCCACTTACAACAATGCACAGATCAGTTAACAATCAACAAGGAAACAATGGCTTTTAATGACACACTGGACCAGATGGACTTAACAGATATGTTCAGAACATTTCATCCTAAAGCAGAATACACATTCTTCTCAAGTGTACATGGAACATTCTCCAGAATAGATCACATACGGGACACAAATCAGCCCTCAACAAGTACAAAAAGATCAAGATCATACCATGTGTGTTTTCAGACCACAACACTATGAAACTCGAAATCAACCACAAGAAAAAATTTGGAAAGATAACAAAGAGTTGGAGACTAAAGAACATCCTACTAAAGAATGAATGGGCTAACCAAGAAATTAAAGAAGAAATTAAAAAGTACATGGAAGCCAACGAAAATGATAACACCACAGCCCAAAACCTCTGGGACGCAGCAAAGGTGGTCATAAGAGGAAAGTATATAGCAATCCAGGCCTTCCTAAAGAAGGAAAAAAGGTCTTAGATACACAACCTAACCTTACACCTCAAACAGCTGGAAAAAGAACAGCAAACAAAATCCAAAACCAGCAGAAGACAGGAAATAATAAAGATTAGAGCAGAAATCAATGCTATCGAAACAAAAAAAACCAGTAGAACAGATCAATGAAACCAGGAGCTGGTTCTTTCAAAGAGTTAACAAAACTGATAAACCCCTAGCAAGTTTGATCAAAATGAAAAGGGAAAGGACCCAAATAAGTAAAATCAAGAATGAAAGAGGAGAGGGCGCATGGGTGGCTCAGTCGGTTGAGCGACCGACTTCAGCTCAGGTCATGATCTCACGGTTTGTGGGTTCGAGCCCTGCATCGGGCTCTGTGCTGACAGCTCAGAGCCTGGAGCCTGCGTCGGATTGTGTGTCTCCCTCGCTCTCTGCCCCTCCCCCACTCATGCTCTGTCTCTGTCTCAGAAATAAATAAACATTAAAAAAAAACTTTTAAAAAAAGAATGAAAAGGAGAGATCACAACCAACACTGCAGAAATACAAACAATAATAAGAGAATGTTATGAGCAATTATATGCCAATAAAATGAGGAATCTGGAAGAAATGGACAAATTCCTAGAAACATATAAACTACCAAAACTGAAACAGGAAGAAATAGAAAATTTGAATACACCCATAACCGGTAAATAAATCAAATTAGTAATCAAAAATCTCCCAAAAAACAAGAGTCCGGGGCCGGACGGTAATTCTACCAAACATTTAAAGAGTTAACACCTATTCTCCTGAAGCTGTTCCAAAAGAAAATATCTTACGTAATGAGCTAAGGAGATTGATTTGTCTTAGTAAAATACAGAAAGTTACTGAAGAATTTTGAAGAGCAGAAAAGCATAACCAGAGTTTGTGCTATAAACAGTGTTGCATTGGGTACAGAGACAAATGTGTCAGGAGTTGGGGGAAATTGTTAATAAATTACTGAAATCTCATAGAAAGATAATAAAGAGTAGGTCCAGGGTTATTAGTATTAGAAATGGTAAGAAATATAAACTCAAGAAGTCTTTTGGTTGGAGAGATTGATTTATTTATTTGTTTATTTTTATATTTAAATAAATATACGGGGCGCCTGGGTGGCGCAGTCGGTTAAGCGTCCGACTTCAGCCAGGTCACGATCTCGCGGTCCGGGAGTTCGAGCCCCGCGTCAGGCTCTGGGCTGATGGCTCAGAGCCTGGAGCCTGTTTCCGATTCTGTGTCTCCCTCTCTCTCTGCCCCTCCCCTGTTCATGCTCTGTCTCTCTCTGTCCCAAAAATAAATGAACGTTGAAAAAAAAATTTTTTTTAAATAAATAAATATAGCCCATATATATAAATATATAATTTGAGAGTAATTATTATTCACAACTAAATAACATAAACAATACAAAACACTTAAAAATTTTTTTAGTGTTTATTTATTTTTGAGAGAGAGAGAGCGAAAGCAGGGGAGAGGCAGAGACAGAGGGAGACACAGAATTCAAAGCAGACTTCAGGCTCTAAGCTGTTTGGACAGAGTCTGATGCAGAGCTCGAACCCACAAACTGGAAGATCATGACCTGAGCTGAAGTCAGACACTCAGCCGACTGAGACACCCAGTCTCCCCTGAATACAAAATACTTTTAAACATTAAATCATAAACATAAGTGCCAAATTTTTAAGGCAAATGTTGAGTAATTAAGCTAGACTAGACTAAGAAGTTAGTATGACTGAGACCAAAAATTAGCTCTGAGTTCTCTGACAGCTAAGATAAACAGAATAAAAACAAGTGGAAGTGGGTGAAAATTGTTGGATTATATAGCTTCCAATTGCTATAAGGAGACATATCAGCTTTCTGGGGGAGATATACTGAATTTTACACTGTGTATAAAATCATACACTGAATTATAAATATATGTCCTAGTCTTGGGGCGCCTGGGTGGCTCAGCTGGTGTAGCGTCCAACTTCGGCTCAGGTCATGATCTCGTGGTTTGTGAGTTCAAGCCCCGTGTCAGGCTCTGTGCTGACAGCTCAGAGCCTGGAGCCTGCTTCAGATTCTGTGTCTCCCTCTCTCTCTGCTCCTCCCCTGCTCATGCTGTGTCTCTCTCTGTCTCAAAAGTAAATAAAACATTAAAAAAATTTTTTTTGAAATAGATCTCCTAGCCTTTCATATAAGGAACATTAGGACTATAATAAACTATACCATAATAGCTATTTAATAAAATAAGCAAAAAATGATTTTTCATGTCAAAAACTTGTATTTTATATCCAAATACCAAATTAAAATTGAAGACATTCTACTGTACACCTGTGATGGTATTTTCACAGAAAGTAGGAGCAATGGAATCCAAATAATGCGTTTTACAGTGACTTGACTTGATTCAGAAATAGAGCTTGGAAAACAGGAATAGATGATGAGTGGTTCCCTTAGACATCCCCTACCCAAACACGAAGTACCTTAGTGAGATCCACTCTACAGCAGTACAGACAGCATGGCAGATAAGAGCTAATGGCATGGACTCTGGAACCAGACAGCCCAAGTCCAACACCCATTTACCAGAGACACTAATGGAAGCAGTGTCATTAGAGCGGCTACTGATACCAAACGGCAAGGTGGTCTCAGGACTGGGATAATCAAGAAAGAAAAGTTCCAGTATGGACTATACTCTCTGCTGGCAAAGAGGTCAAAGTCAATTGCCTGCTACATTAACTATTACACTACTGCCTAGAGAAAGAAATGATTAAGGTATGGCTCCACAACTGGATTTCTCAGTTTGATTTTGAAAAATAAACTTCCGTGTTTCAGGGTATCCAATGAATCTAAATGTGAATATTTTCATCATGAATCTAGTCTGAAATAATTTATTTCCTGATTTTGAATTAGTGTTCCTATGACATGTACAAACTTACCATTTTGCTAAGACAGTTGGGCTGGCTGCACCTAATTTCAATTGAATTTTTGAACTTTAAGGATCCAGTTTAGTCAAACTGTTATTTGATCAGGAGTATTTTCAGTATACTTCTTAGTCTGGCTTGTTATTTTAAGAGTGCAGAGTCATGTTGAATGAGGAGATTATCTTCAGTCTTTTGGCAAGTGTATACAATATGAATTTCTTAATTGCACCCAGAAGCAATGGAAGGAAAACACATTTATTAAATATTTTTAAAGACTGTTTGTTATCTTACCTATATATCAGTAGTTCAAAAGACCACAACCCCTAATCTTTTGATTCTAGAACCACCTATGACTAGAAGTTTATTACTAGTCTAGAACAACCTAGACTAGGCGTTTATTACGTGAAAAACAACAGCTGTGACTTTTGTACTTCTTCCAGAGCAAGTTATCTTTGCTTGCTAGTAGAATTTGTTGATACGTACCCTGAACAAAGAGTTGATGTCAGTTGACCTCATCTTGTTCTACCCTTTCCAATCCCTAGCCCCCTCCAACATTTGCTACCTTGATTCTGGCTTCTTGATGGATATCCAATGCATACTCTTAACTCGCTGCCTTTGCTTAAGGTGTTCTTTTTCTCTCCATACTCTCCAATCTGAGAAAATTCCACTCCATGTCTCATAATACAGTGCTAACTCCTCTGTTACAGCATCTGTTATATGCCCTTCCTCCCTGACTTCCTTGAACCCTGCTGAGGCAAAAACTGACTCATTCATCTCTGTATTCCCAGCACCATATTTGTTTGGCAAATAGCAAATATTAAATAAATGTTTATTTAATTAATTCTTCTTATGATATCTAAAAAAGGTTGGAGGGTTGAAATATTATGTCCTTTTCCCAGTAGCATGCTTAGTTTTTACTTTATTCCAGGAACTAAGATGAGTTTCCCATAAGCAGTGGCTTTCTGGACAAAGGGATGGCAGCACAAAGACTTTCTGAAGAAGCAGCATCATGAAACATAGAAAGCAGTAGTAACAGATTCAGACACAGGGGATTAGCGTTCCCTGATAAAACCATGATTATATTAGCTGGTTTTGTGGAAAGTGCTTAAAATCCCTTCTGTCCTGCCTCAGATGGTACAGAACCTTGTAATTCTACCTTTGCCTCTATAGTGGTGTCTCTTCTCATTCAGTGGCAAATGCGTAATAACTCAGACCAGGTAACAAGGTAGACTGGTAACAAGGTAACAAGGTAGACAAGGTAGTGATTGACATGAGTGTGCTCAAATAAAAATATACAGGTAAAATTGATAGAGCAAGTTAGAATTCTGATGAGGCAATACGAAAAGAGAAGTGATCATAACAGCAAGACTTTCCAGGTACATAACATGTAAAAGGCAAGTGAATGTGTAGGGAGGAGGGCAGGGACTTTGCCTGCAGACAACATAGTCTTCCAATGTAACACTTGCAACAATAGTTGTGTTTCAGAGGATTTTCTAAAGTACTGGAATCTGGGGCCACAAAACAGTAAAGAACTAATGTACCCACTTGGTCTGTAGACGATATCCAACAATTCCACAGACACTAGTTAGAGAACATGAACATGGTACTATTCTAGACTCTAACACCTACAAAATAAAGGGAAAATTGTTAATCCCAAGGAAAAAAAAACATAATCAGGAGCCAAACAAAGCAAGAGTCACAATCTAATTATTGCCATAATCTTCAAGAATCTGTAGCCAGTGAAAGAAATGGAAAATCCTGCAGGAAATCAGAGAAGCCCACCACTACCTGGCTCCACAGAGCCCCTGTCCTGCCCACCTCACCATCACCTTCCAAAAGTTTATTGGTAAATTGACAAAATTCCCAGAATTCTCAGTGATGTTACGCATGGAGAGAAGAAAGCTGAGTAGATTTTTTTTCTTTCAAAATGGAAGGCACATAAGTGGCTGACAGAAACTCATGAAGCCAGGAAAGAGAACAGAGCTGACTCTTCAAGGGGAGAGCACGGGGGGCTCCTAGGTCACACAGAAATCAAAGTCCAAGAGGGCCCCTCACAAGAAAGGAGCAGGCCCTCCAAACAGGGAATGGATATGGAATAAGACATTGCACAAAATCTCAGGGGAGGGGCGCCTGGGTGGCTCAGTCGGTTGAGCATCCGACTTCGGCTCAGGTCATGATCTCACAGTCTGTGGGTTCGAGCCCCACATCGGGCTCTGTGCTGACAGCTCAGAGCCTGGAGCCTGCTTTCAATCCTGTGTCTCCCTCTCTCTCTGCCCTTCCCCCACCTCACTTTGTCTCACTCTGTCTCTCAAAAATAAGTAAATGTAGGGGCGCCTGGGTGGCGCAGTCGGTTAAGCGTCCGACTTCAGCCAGGTCACGATCTCGCCGTACGTGAGTTCGAGCCCCGCGTCGGGCTCTGGGCTGATGGCTCGGAGCCTGGAGCCTGTTTCCGGTTCTGTGTCTCCCTCTCTCTCTGACCCTCCCCCGTTCATGCTCTGTCTCTCTCTGTCCCAAAAATAAATAAACTTAAAATAAAATTTAAAAAAAAAAAAAAAAAAAGTAAATGTAAAAAAAAATTAAAAACAAAATCTCAGGGGAAAGAGCAGTCTAGGTACTCAGATTGCACTCCACCTCATCCAAACTTCCCAGCCTTTGTCATTCCCTCAGGCTAAGAAGAGCGAGCAGAACACAAAATTCCTAGTCATCAGTAGGAAAAATATCTCCAATATTATAGGAACAGAGTTACGTAGCACTCCACTTTCACTTTGTCCAGAGCCACCCAAGCAACATCAAGATGGAGAGAATGTCCCAGAAACTGTGCAAATATACTATACACTGTATGAGGATTCTCCAGAGAAACAGAACCAACAGGAGGTATGGGGTGAGGGTGAAGGCGTGTGCTCGTGTGGAGAAGGAGACAGAGATTGATTTTAAAGAATCAATTAAGGATTTTAAGGAATTAGCTCACACAGTTGTGGGGGTTCACAAATCTAAAATCTGCAAGGTAGGTTGACAGGCTGGAAATACAGCAAGAAACTGATGTCTTGAGAGTAAAGGCAATCCGGAGGCAAGAATTTCCTTTCTTGAAGGGCCTCAGCTTCTTTCTTTTAAAACCTTCAAATGCTTACATGAATCCCACCCATATAGTGGAGATTGTAATGGCTCTACCCAAAGGCTACAGATTTAAATATTCATTACATCTAAAAATACTTTCATGGCAACATTTGGAGTGGTGTTTGTCCAAACAACTGGGCAACATAGCCTAGCGAAGTTGACACATAAAATTAACCGTTGATAAACACACACATAGCCACCTAGAGTAATAATAATAGTTAACATTCATTGCATGAGCTAGGCACTGGCCTTTATAGTTCACAGGTATTTACTCATTCAATTCCCACAGCAACCTTATGAGATAAGTACTATTTATTATCCTGTTTGACAGATTAGAAAATTGAGGCAGGGAGTGCTTCAGTAACTTGTCCAAGGCCACATGGCTAGCAAGTGGCTAAGCCAGCATTAAAATTGGTAGCACTCGCTCAAAACTCATGCATTTTACCACCGACCTAGAAGAAAACGTAACTCCGGAAACAGAAGGACATTCCCTCAATTACTTCATACTAAGAACATCTTCATAAGAGCATGAATACAATAAAATAAGAGCATACCAACAAAATAATAAAGCAATCAAATGAGACAAAAAAGGAAATTACTAGTCTCTGAGAAGAAACTGGAGACTATACAACACGATTATGGAAAGAATAAGTAAATTAGAAACAGCAAGAATAGTATAGACAAAAGTGAACTACTGACACAAAGAAGAAAGAGTTCAGACAATCTAAGTGAATGCAGATGAAAAGGGCAAAGAATTAAAGCAAATCAGAAAAATATTAGAGGAATGAAATATTATTTGTCTTACAATATTACATAAATATATATAAATATATATATATCAGGACACAAAGAAAAAGATCATAATATTCTTTTTGTTGTTGTTAAGTTTATTTTCAGAGAGAGAAAAAGAGCACACGTCAGTGAGTGCAGTGAGAGATGTGGGGCTCTATCCCATGAACCGTGAGATCATGACTTGACCCAAAATCAAGAGTCAGACTCTGAACAGACTGAGCCACCCAGGTGCCCTGCCCATAATATTCTTGAAGTGGAATTTCCACCTCAGTAATATGTTCACAGACATAATGAAATAGAATTTCCCTAAAATAAAGAGAATAATCTGCAAAACCAAAACAGTTCATGATACTCCAAGAAAATTAGATGTAAGATGATCAACAAGGCATATCCTAACTGAACTATTGAATGTCAAGTATAAAGAAAGACTTTCTCAGATATTCAAGCAAAAACGCAAAACACATACAAGCAAGGGGAAAAACTGTCCCACCTCAGAATTCTCCAGGATACCCGAGGCAATGGAGCAATATCCACAAAGTCCTGGGAAAATGAAGCGAAATTTTAAAATACTTTAACTAATCAAGATGTTGTTCGAGCTCAGAAGCCCCTGACAGATATATGCTAGCATGAAAGAACTCAAGGAATGCAGTATGCCTATTTTCTTCTTAAGGAAAATAATGTGCTTGACAATGATATCCAGCCGAATCAGAGATGAAAAATAAACAAGAAAGGCAAAGCTAGGTTAAAAGGCTAGTGGTGAACAATGAATTTGTTTAAATATAGAATGAACAAGTAGACAACTAATGGAAATATGGTAGTAAAATTAAATGTGAATGTTATAAACCTCAATAATATTCAAATAATTGTATAACCACGAAAATTGGGAGGTGGGGGAAGGGGTAATGGGAGGAAGTTAATGCCCTCATCTTTCAAAACAGAGAATAAATAGATATTGTCTGAATATCTATTGTTTTAAGTATTACATGCTAGCCTCTAACGTTTATTCCTAAATCTTGTTTTTGAACATTAATAGATTCTTTTATATAAAAAAGTATCTTGTGAAGAAATTTTTCACTTTTGTTTTGACTTTTACTTAAGACAAATAAAATATAAATTACTACCTGTCATTAAAAATACTTGTAAGGGTCCAATCCTATTTTCATAACTTTTACTCACCTACTGCTCTATTCTTCGATTGATAATAATATGCCTAGAGCAACACTCATAATGATGTTCTTTCAATGCGTAGGGTGGCAATTTCTGAGTTTTGAGTAATTTTTTAAAAAATATATTATTGAACTTTTCTGCATTGCTTTATTCCTTATAAAGACTACATCACGTCTTATTTTTCAAAACAAACAGGCAACTCTTTTCCCTTTAAAAATTGTGAGCAGTATATCAAGATGTTACCAGTGGTTCATTCTAGGTTATGATAAAATTGAGTGATAGCAATTTTTTCTTTGTACTTTTCTGTAAGCTTTTAATTTACAAACATAAATAATGATTTACTAACTACTTACTTTTCCACCATTCTACTTCTCATACATATGTATTTTATTAATATGTATATTTTCACAAAGTTGATGCTCTGGGAAATAAAGCACATAAAGAGCATAAATATCTCAAATGAAACAAATAAAGAATGTAAGTATCCCAAACCCTGCAATGTTCAAGGAGAAAGCATGTCAGTAAGTGCATGATCTTACCAGGAACACTAAGTTAGCAATTAATGAATGACATGGAAAAAGTGAGTAATGAGTTCTTTGACCACTTGTCTATCTCATTATTGTTTATTACTCAATCCTATGAAAGAGCCAACAGGGAAGAAATTGTGAAGAAAAAGCTGTCCTTATTGTTACCTCATATACCACGTCATCAACAAAGAAACAAACAAAAAATTAATCTAAAATGCCGCCCTTTAGGTATGGAATTTTACAAGCTGGAGAGGGATATAAATACATATCTGCTTATATTAAAATAACCACAATAACAGTAATAATAAAAGGATAAACTGAGAGCCTAAAAAGTAACAGTAAAGAAGGAAACAGAGGGGCTGGGGGTGAAACTACATTCCTTTGAATACATTATGTTTTGAATGTTTGCATTTGGAATATGTATTTTACATAATGTTAAATAAAACATAAAAAGCAATCCCTAAAACTCAAGAGCAAAATGAGCAAATGAACCATGTGTATAAAAGTTGGTAGCATAACCATACAGAGAAAAAACTTTTAAGTGACTTTAAAACACTGTAAGTTTACTGAACAGACCTAATGTGGTATATCCTAAGGACAAAAGGAATTGTAAATAAACACTCTTGATCTGCTTCCAATAATGGTACTGTTAATTATGTTGGCATTGTGTATTGAGATAAAGCAAATGAGTAATCATATTGATGTCACTGGGAACTGGGACTTTTTGGCATGGAAGAAAAGGTGCAAGGGAAGACCGTAGAGTGTCCTGATTTGGATAGAAAGTGTCAGCATACGTTCATTCACAATTTTATATACACCCACACCCACTTACACATTTTCAGCTCTATTCATTGAAAAGATCTTGAAACAATGAAGAACTCTGTGGCGATGTGCACCCATAATGCCCAGATTATAATCTCTAATTATCATTTCTAATTCAAAGGAAACAAGACCTCCTAAAATGCAAATTGCAGGTCTGAGACAGGAAATATAAAAGGTAAACGTGAAATATCTTGTCAGACGAAAAAACAAAAAGCCATTAAAGCCCATTAAAGGCATATCAAAAGCTTCAGGAGCCAATTTTGAAAAGTCCTGCTGGCCAAGAATTGGGATAATCTAAGCATCAATTAGAAGGCTTCCTTCTATCCTTCTTCAAAGGAGTGAAATACTTCAAATGTGTTTAAGTCCACGAAGTCATAATAATCCTAAATTTGGGGAGAGGAGGCCACATACGAATGTGTTAACTTACTAAATCATTATTTTAAAAATTGGCAAAGGGAAGTAATTAAGCATTTATCCCATGTTTGCTATATCAGCTCTTAGAGTAATTAAATAGTTGTTGAGAAAAAAGTTGCTCTTTATATGGAAGAAATAGTCTAGCTAATAAATTAAGAATCAATGACAAAATCAGAATAAGACTATTTTGAAAGTACTAATGAGTTAATGGATCTAGAAAATGATCATCAATATCTGCTAACATCTCAAAGGGAGGAACAACCAGATATCATGCATTTCGTAACAACACATGGTCTTGTCAGAAAACCTGAACCCACATAGGATGAAGCTTCTAGGTACCATTACCAATTAACAGGAAAGAGGACAGAGGAACAAGGTAAAAGAAACCATCAGGAGGCAATCAGCAAACTCCAGAATGTAGTACACTTTACTGACCAGTTTTATCCATAAACTACAAGAAGGGAGCAGTGATGGGGAGAGGAGAGCTATTGGTTAGGGTACATTTAAGAAATAAGTGAACCAATTTCAGTGTATGGACTTCATCACAATTCTGATTTCAACTATTAAACTCTGTGGAGGAGGAGTTTATGAAACAATGAGGGATACTTGAACATTAACCAGATATTTAATGTAATAAGGACTTATTTGATATTATTTTTAGGTGGGATAATGGCACGGTTCTGCTTTTATATTTTTTAATCCTTACCATCTTTATAGACATGTTGAAATATTCACCATTGAAATGATATCTGGAATTTGCTTTAAAATAATCTGAGTGGAGGGGAAATAGGAAAGGCTTGTCCGTAAAACTTGCAAGTGGTTTCAAGTGAATGATTCTCTCTACTTTTGTATATAAGTTCCCACATAAGAAGTTATAAATACAAAAATAGAATGCCTCACCCTGTGAGGATGGCTGTAAAGAAATGAGATAGAGATGTGGGAATTTCAAAATTCAGGACTATTTAAGAAAGAACAGCAAATATGAGAGGAAAAAACATTACTGACTTAAGTGAATTGCAAAAAAATGTTATCTCCTTTATGCGGTATACTAAACACATCAGAATTAATTGAAAAATGTAATACTTACTTAGCAAAGAGGAGAAAACAGCTGCACCCAAGATACCTCATTTGATTCGTTTAGAGATGAAAGAAATGTGTCTGCAAGGTGAAACCATGGACTCATGGAAAGCTGTGATTTCTGTACAGACGTTATTTGTCTAATAGTTTCATATTGTTAATGACCATCCAGTTAGCATCTTCATTACACTTATTCTCATATACAGGAGAAATCAGTGGATGATCTGTAGAATCCTTTAATGACATCCAGTAAGGATCCTGTACACGGTCTCGCCGGTGTCTTAGTCTTCAGCGAGAAAGGGTAGGAGAGAACAGAAAACGTCCTCTTCCAACCCCTGTTCCTGGATGTGTGAAGGAAGAGGATTTTGCTAGCTTGGAACAAAAGATATCCTAGGATGGCACTGATACAAAAGTTCTACGTGTATCGCCACGTTTAAATTCTCCTTTCTCCAAAATGTAAAATACATCTGCTTTCCATCCTCTGAAATGCTATGGGACTGAAAATCCTTTTGTAATGCTGGAGAAACGCCAGTATTGTATCTGGTTTGGGAGAAGGATGCTCTGCTCATAGAAGATACTATATCTCAGAAACACTTAAGACACTGGAGATGAGATAGAAGGGGGAAAAAAAGCCTTTTCCTTCCATTTGAAATGCTCTCCTTAGCATAATTTCCGACGACAATATCTTAATACCTTAAGTTATTTGGCCATCCTTAAAAGTGCAACTTATCCTGACGTCTCAAGGGACAAAAAAGTTACGGAAGTCCGAGGAATGAGTCACTTTGCTCAATTTTGATGAGTAATCTCAGGTGTCATGGAACCTCGTTCCGAAGGAGAGGGGAGGGGGCGTCAGCTCTGCAGACGGAAGAAGACGGGCCGCTCGGGATTGGATGGCGAGATCTCGATTTTCCCAAAGTTGCGTCATTTCGAACCCAATTGGGTCCAGATGTTATGGGCACCGACGGGTTACCGTCTCGGAAACTCTCAATCAGACGCAAGCGAAAGGAGAGGAGGCGGTTAATTAAATATTGAGCAGAAAGTCGCGTGGGGAGCGTGTCACGTGGGCCTCGGGGCTCGTCGGGGCTCAGATAAATACCGCGCGGCACCGAGCGGGCAAAAGAGCGCGCCGCTGCCTCCACCACCACCTCGGAGACCGAGAGCGCAGAGCGCCCCGCGTGCGCTCAGAGCAGCCACAGGAATCCTTCGGGCCTGCCCGCCGCAGTAAGTGCCCGCGCCGCGCATCGCTCCGAGGTGGCGGCTGGCCACGCTGGATGGGCCGCTGGAGCTAGGGACAATGGGAGGACTGCGGGGGGACAGCGGGGCGACGGGTATCCCAAACGCCAAAGTCCCTCATTGTTACCCACCTGCAGAGCCTGCTGGCTTGATGGTACGGATCGGTGGGTCTGGGGCGGAAGGAGTCGGGTTCCAGGGAGAAGGGGATTTGAGAAGCTTTGGGGCATGATTATCTTTCCTAAGGCGTACAAGGTATCCTTTAGGCTTTTTATCCCTCGGCTCAATCGGCCCTGATTTGGCTGTGGGACCAGAAATTATGCTGCCCAAACTCTTGGATAACCATCCCCAATATGTACATTTTTTTCTTCCCCACAATTCCCAGAAATCCAACATGAAAATCATCGTGGCCTTGGCCGTCTTTTTTCTCATCTCCACTCAACTGTTCGCAGAAGAAATCGGAGATAACGATGATCTGAATTATTGGTCCGACTGGTCCGACAGCGACCAGATCAAGGTAAGAACGGCTCTCCAGCCGGCACGCGCCGTTTTTCCGGGTCTAGGGGGCCATCACTTCCCCTGCGATAACATTCTAGTTAGCCTGGAAGACACCGTGACCGCTACCAGAGGCGGTGGAGGCGCGCGGGGAGGGGGTGGGGTGGGTGTAAAGGAATGCCATTCCCTGGGGCCCGCACGAGATTTTTGTGCCCAGGATCCCAAGTTTCCTCCCGGGGTCTGCGCCGTCGGGTCTCGGGAACTCCCGGGGGGAGGGGGGTCCTCATAAGGCTGAAAACCTCACAAGGTTTCATCCTGGGGTAACGGAGATTTCGGGGACTCCAGTCTAGCTGCAAGGACCGGGCGTTTGGAAACGGCTGGGCAGCTGCAGAAGGGGGCGCGCCCAACGCTGGTAGAAGCAGGGGCAAAGGGCAAGTTGCTGGGGGCTTCGAAGGGCGGGGTGGGTGGGAAGGTAGCTTCCAGCCTTGACTTTTATTTTGCTGACCCGAGCACGGAGCCGCAAGTTTTCCTTTACTGGGCTCGCAAGCTATTCCTGCAAGGGGGCGCGCCTCGAGGGAACAGTAAAAGTCTCGCGGTGCAGGTCTCCAGTAAAGCGTTGTCATTCCCTCCCCACTCCCGCCACACACCTGTGTGCGTTTAGGGCGGTCAGGCGTCTCCAAAGCCCGCGCCAGAGTCCAGAGAAAGTCAGGTGGCCGCGCGACAGATGAGCGGGGGGTCTCCAAGCTAGGAGCAAAAAGCGGAAAGCGTGCAGAGCTGGGGGATGCCGCGCCGCCTGCTAACCATCGGGGGCGGGGCTGGGGGGTGGAGGCGCGGCTAGAACCGAGTTCCGCCGGGAGGGGTGTAGGAAGGGAGCTCCCAGGCTAGGACCCCACTCCGCCCCGGCGAGGGGAAGCCGGGCCTCCTCTCGCCTCCCTGTGGGGCGAGCTTCCGGGCCCTGGCGGCGGTGGTGCCCGCAGCCGAGCTTCTCCCAAGGCTGGCGCTCACCAGTGGAATGACTCGGGTTTCCCGGCGCCACGCGCTGGTTGCCTACACGCTCGTTTGTCTGTGCGTCCGCCCCCAGGAGGAGCTGCCCGAGCCCTTTGAGCATCTTCTGCAGAGAATCGCCCGGAGACCCAAGCCTCAGCAGTTCTTCGGATTAATGGGCAAACGGGATGCTGGTGAGATGGGCAGCCATCCCTCTCTCTGTCTCTCTGAGCAGTCGCCCTCTCTCCCCGTCGCCGCTTCTCAGAGCTCCCAGTCTCTCTTGCTCTTTGAGTAGAAGTTTCCATCCTAAAATGGATATATCCCCGAGGAGCGACTCTGGCCTTCACCCACCAACACACACACCAGTCCGCGGAGGGAGGGAGAGATCGTTTGCGCGTGCCTCACACAATTAGAGTGACCCAAATCAAGAACGGGGACCAGCCTTAGCTGAGCTCTGCCTTGACTGAAGATCCAAAATGACAAAGTGGAAGGCTCGGGGCCTCCAGGGGGTCTAACTGCCTGTGGAAACCCATTTTAGACCATTGGGGTTAGATTAGATTCAGGTGCCTCATGTCTCGTGATAGAAATATTGTTACCTTTTGTCACATCAGTGGAACGTGCAAATAGTTAATGTCAATTCATCTTTTGTCAGATTCCTCAATTGAAAAACAAGTGGCCCTGTTAAAGGCTCTTTATGGTAAACATTTCTATAAATCTTTATTTTACTAATGTGAATGCACATGTAGGAAAAGTGAAGAAAGTCTTTTATGGGCTGAAATAGATTCTTGGTCATACCTGTTTAATAAAACTATAGACTTGTATCCATCTCTGAATGTCAAATAGTAGTCCCGCCCGGAGATATGGTTCTTATATGAAAACAGGTGGTGTGGCCTAACAGTTACTGTTAGGCTTCAGGGGCCTAATAGTTCTGGGTTTGAATCTGGCCCATAGAAGGCCCTCAAAAATACTCCCTTTGGAATATTTTTGGTTGCTCTTCTGTTTTTATCATTAACAATTTGGTTAGCATTTATGGTTCTGCTATATTCCTCAGGATAGTACATGAATGGGAAATGTTAGGTATTTTAAAAATCAACATTTTATAATTCTCTTTTAAAAATGTAGCGTCTTTAAAACAAATCTGTTGCTCTGCTAACTTGGCCTTTCTTTCTTCTAGGGCATGGCCAGATCTCTCATAAAAGTAAGTTTCTAATTATTTTGAATAATTTTGACATTTACCAATGCAAAGGTAAATTAGATTGAATTTCATTTTATATCTTCTGTAATAACTTAGGACTTAGTATTTTTAATGAAGATGGTATTAGAAGGGGGGAGACTCCTATTAATTATATCCAGAATAGGTTTGTTCAAAGCTGTTTTTTAGACCTGGCTACTTACCAAAATGATGCATTATGTTAAAAATCCTTTTAACTCCTACCTAACCTGTTGCTGAATTCCTTATCCATGGAAACTGTGAGATAATAAATGTTTATTGTTTAAGCTGCAAAACAAACAAACAAACAAACAAACAAACAAACAAAAAAACAAGAAGAAGTCCTTTAACTCCTATAAATTGTTAGTTTTAGATAAGAATTTCAGTCCAGGGGTAAAAATCCACAACAGAGTCCTCTCCTTTCACACACACCCTCTCCCATCCCTTACCACCTCCACTGCAAAAACAAAAACAATAAGCACTTATAGGCATCTCCTAACATTTCAGTCTGCTAGGTCTCCTGAGGACATCATGTATTAGGGTCATCCAGCAGCCAATTGAGAGGATCGAGTGAACGAGTAGAGAATCCATAGTAAAGAGAGCTAGAAATGCAGTTTTTTGATCCCATAATTGATCTATCAAAGTTCAGGGAAACATTTCATAGGACAGTGGAGATAGCAGACTTGTGGCAGTTGACGTTCATTAGATCTTAGTTTTCCAGTTAGTAGAGCTCAAGTTGACAGGAAGTCCCCCCGGGTCCATCGCAATCCTACTCACTTACCCCAGGGTCCACTCACATCTCCTACTTGGACTTGGGTTCACTGGTTGGCAGAGGAGGTCACATTTAAACAGCAGTCCT
Source organism: Prionailurus bengalensis (assembly GCF_016509475.1). Classification (NCBI taxonomy): domain Eukaryota; kingdom Metazoa; phylum Chordata; class Mammalia; order Carnivora; family Felidae; genus Prionailurus; species Prionailurus bengalensis. Next base: position 100,046,806 of record NC_057348.1, read on the forward strand.
ATTCTCAAATAATACAGTTTAAACCACGAGACCTTTTGCCACTAAAGTTGAAATAGTAAGCTTTCCCGAAAGCTTTATGATTGAAAATAAATCTTATTCCTATTTACATTGTAAAGATTTGACTTTGAAGGGAATTGTATATAGCAAAATTCTATATAATGAAAATAAATGTGCTCTATTAGTGTGAAAACACACTTTTCCAAAAGGAGTATTTTTTAAAATCCAACAAAATAGAAATAGTGACCTTCTAGAAGTTTATAATCATCAGGTGCAAGGATCTACTCAACTAAGGTTCAGCTCCTGAGAAATAACAACGTAGTCAGAGACACGAGGACATCTACTTGGATATTTCTGTTTGTGAAGTTAACCCCCTAAAAGTCAAAGCTAGCTTAAATAGCGACAATATTTAAAACATATATGAGCAGATAGAATGTAATATGAATAAAGTGTACTTGCTAATATTTACACATAGAATTAAGAAAAATGCTTTCTTTTGTATTGTTTAATGTCATTTGTAAGACTTATTAGGAATCATCATTTCTTCAGTCTCCCCAAAACTTGAAATGGTTATGTATTTATTATATAGGCATGTGTTCAAAAGCTTGCTTTTCTTCGGTACGAGTTTTAACCGTTGATTTCCTCGAAGATCTACATATTGAAATACCCCTAAATGTATTTTTCCAGGGCATAAAACAGATTCCTTTGTTGGACTAATGGGCAAAAGAGCTTTAAATTCTGGTATGTATAAAACCATGACTGAAAATAGACAGTATCTTAAATCTATATTTTTTTCTAAAGCTTAATTTTCAAAGTACTAAAAAGGCATAATAAATTCAAAATGAGTATTTGTGATGAAAAAAATGTAACTGCAATAAATAAGTCCAGGCATGGATTTGTAGCTGATTAAGCTAATATCACCCAGGATGCATCGATCTTTCTCAAACCATCAGCCTTCCCAGCATCTTTCCCACGTAATCCTTACTTAACCTGAATCCTTGGGCTAGTCTACTACTCTTCCCCTTATATTTGTTACATCAGCCACACTTAACTTCACTGAACTAAGAGAGGAAGGGTATGTGGTGAAATAAGACCAGGTTTCACTTACTACCAAGGTAATTTGAAAGTCTTAGAACACACTACATCCGGCAGTCTTTCAGCACAACATAAACAAAACACTATTTCCATTTATGCAGATCACTTGCTCTTTATGAAGTTGTAAAGTCTCAAACTCGAAACATCCTGATGGATGTTTGAGAGTATGAGAATGACCTAGTCCATTCCAGTGCCTTCAAAAAGGAACATGATCAAGCCACCCTGCAGGGCTGCGATCCCTTCCGGCTGCAAAACTGAGCGTGAAGGGATGCCACAGTTCTCTTAACCCAGTTTAATCTTGGATAAGTCTTTCACTTACCATAAAGGCTGCATATTTCCTTGCCTCTCTTTAGTTTGTCTTCTGTGAAAAGGCCTCATACGTAGATCTGAAAACCCACTCACCATACCATTTTTCAATGTGAAGTAATTCCTATATCCTTTTCATAGAGACTGATTTTTTTGTAAAGCACATTCAGCTTTTATAATCATTAGGTTCCTTAGGAAAGCTATTCAAACTATTTTACGTTCAGTGGAAAGAGAATTATAGTACTAATCAAGTAATTAATTAGAAAGCAACTGCATGACTCAATCATTTAGAATATTGCAAGTTTTTAGAAAATCTGTAACTAAGAAGTGCTGGCATAATTATCTGAAAAATTCATGTGAAAGTGATGTATCCCTACTATGGGTTCCGTACCTTCCAAATCTAGATATGACATTCGTATACCTGTGTCAGTAATTTTGGGGCTGCTCAAGTTAAAATTTTAAAGAAGTTAACAATGTGCCTAATGAAAAGCTTGAAATTATCTTACCACATGCTATCCTCTAGCTTTTGGAAATGGAATGTAAATTTAAACCCCCCTGGCTTTACTTGTAGCAGAAATGTACACCAGCTCTTATACAACTGTGGTCTTCTTGATAATCCTATTAGTCACCAGCTATCTATTTCCAGAATTAATACAGGTATCAGAACATGGTTAACTTTCCAAATAATACAGATATTGCGCAATTTACACAGAGCAAATGCTTTCAAATGTAGGTAGGGTAATCATATAATTACAGATAAATAGAATCACTAGAATGAATCAGAATCAATTTATGACTAAATCTTCACTCCTCCATTTCAGTTAAGAAAATGTAAAAGGGAAAAATGGGCAAAAATGTAACCTACACTCAGAGATCTTTTCATATGACCAGCTGAGGCAAGGTTGTGATTGTGTTCTGCAGACATCTGATTCTTAGCCTTTTGTGGTCACAGACCCCTCTGACAATCTGAGAAATCTAGAGCCCTGCTTTGTAGAGAACGCCTCATTAGCTTATGAACACAAAAATTGTTCATATTTTTGTGAACAATTGTTCACAAATGTGTTGACACTTCATTTGTGTCAGTGGCCAGTGAAGATGGCCACTGCTCATATAGTTGTGGAGAGTTCAAGGACCAGGTAAAAAAAAATTCTGCTTCCGGGGAAGAGGCTATTATGTTCCAGCTGACACTAATGAGTCTTTGGTTAGTTTGCATTATTTCACCTCACTTCCCTGAGGGTCAGATCCTGTTACCTGAAGCTTGTCAGGAACTGAACTTGGGCTTGCCCTCCTCTTCCTCCTTCTCCTTATACAAACAAAGCAGGATGAGAAATGGACTTTTCCTTCTCTGACAACTGCAGACCTCCTTGAAATTGCATATAATTTAACATAATATGTAATATAGTATAATTCTGGCTTTTTTTAAAGTCCAGATAGAGTATTAAAATTACTTGCTAGCCATACGATAAGTACCTTTGGAGCATTGATTAATCTTTCACAGGCCATTAGGCTGCTAGGAGGTAAGTTAAACTGTGTTGTATGTGGGTGGCACAATTGCCCTACCTACTGACAATGAACAAGGACAGTCCATCACTGGAAGGTATCCACAAGACAGGAGACCCTCACAGCATTAGGTACTCCTATAACAGGGATCCACAAACTTTTTCTGTAAAGAGTCAGATAGCAATATTTCAGATTTTGTGAGCTGTGCAGTCTCCGTAGCAACTACTCATATCTGTCAATAAAATACTAAAGTAGCCATAGTACATGGGTGTGGCCATGTTCCAGTAAGACATTCTTTTCTTTATTTAAAAAAAAAACTGTTTTAATGTTTATTTATTTTTGAGAGAGAGACAGAGCGCAAATTGGGGAGGGGCAGAGGGAGAGGAAGAGGGAGACAGAATCGGAGGCAGGCCCTAGGCTCCGAGCTGTCAGCCCAGACCCCAATGCAGGGCTCAAACCCACAAGCTGTGAGATCATGACCTGAGCTGAAGTTGGACACTTAACCAACTGAGCCACCCAGGCGCCCCAAGATGTTATTTTCAAGAAAAGGTGGTGGGCTGGATTTGTCCCATGACCTGTAGTTTGTTGACTCTGTCCTAGAATAGAAGTCTCACATTTTGCTTTTATCCTGCTACTATTTCTATTCCTGTACTTGAGGAATTATCCATTCTATAAATCACCAAGGGGCCTGCCCCTACTTAAGAAAGTTGTTGGGGAGTAACACTGCAACAGATTGTGGGAATGTGCTTTGGGGGCACAAAGTATATGGCAGATAAGCTGAACAACCAAGAATTCTGTGGTTAGAACACTTCCAGTCAGGATGGAGACTGAAGCAAGATTGGAGGACATGCAAATAAAATTCCTAGAAATACTTCAGTTGAGGGGGGAAAGTCATGAATTTTTAATAAATTCCCCTATGTCTTGAAGTTTATTTACCTCAGTGAATCCTCTTAAAAAAACTCTCTACGTTCTCTTTGTTCTCAGTGGCTTACGAAAGGCGTGCGATGCAGGATTATGAAAGAAGACGTAAATAAACCAGCTAATGTGTAATTTATTGAGCTTCATTTGTGTCAGTGGCCAGTGAAAGGTAAAATGAGACATGCACTATGAGGAATAATTATTTAATAACAATTGTTTTGAGTTGAAAACTCAAAAAACTGTTTTTCATATCGTGCCAATATGTGTTGTGAAAGTGTGTTAGAATTCTAATAGGACTCCCTCAGACATAGAAGCCAGTGGTAATTTCTCAACAAGGCACAGTGTTCAATGAAAGTGAAATACAGTCTTCAGAGAAAGAAGTCATTTTTGTTTCTTGGAAGCAGGCACGTCAGCCACTGCTAAAGGAAAGGAAACTCGCAGACAGGCTTGTGCTTCATCTGTTTTCATGGTGGAAATGTACTAAGATTTGGTATAAAACTGTATCCCTGCAGCATGTTTCATGTGTTGTGACTATATAGAGATGTTTTTAAAGTTTTAATGTGATTCTAAGGTCTTCACTTCATTGTATAATGCGTTGTGAGTTAACATTTTAAATAAAAGAAAAATTACCTTGAAGATTGGGTTTTATTCTTTCATTAATAATTCTCAAACCAGCAAACTTTCTTTTAGTAGATGAAATCTGTTTGAAGCTATTTTGGCTGCTACATGGTGAAACATAAAGCAACCAAGTTTCTCTTGTGGAAAATTACTACAATATAATGTTTCCCTCTCTCACACACACACACACACACACACACACACACACATGCTGTTTGTTTGTTGTTGTTGTTGTTGGCAGCTCAGTCATTTGGCATGAGATCATTCACGAGGAAAACAATTACATTTTGTAATCCAAACAGTAAAGGATAAGTTCTGTTTATACATGCCTATGATTCCCTTTTACAGATAGGATAATAATCTGTCTTAAAGATGCATTCCACTGGTTATTTCGTCAGCAGCCCATTTAAGCCCTGCTTGGAGCTCAGGTATAAATGCATCCGTGTGTGATTCTTACTAGAATTAAGATACCAAATTCTCACAAAGGTCATCCAAAGATGATATGGAAAAATAGGGGACTGACTGAGAATACAGCATCACTCCTGTTAACAAAGACAAGAGCAACTTTCTAGCATTTCTAAGGAGTCCTCTGAATTGCCAGCACCTAAAACACTCTAGCAGAAGCATGTGTATCAGGAATAAATACAGAGCAATCAGAGCAAGGCTTTTGTGTATTTATTTAAGGGGAAGGATTGGTAAGTGTCGTTGGAATCGTTTTCTGATTGCATAGAGAGTGTGGGATATTGACAAGTGGGACGATGACTCAGGAGTAGCAATGTTTGGTGACATAAAACTCCATGATTTTAGCCTGGATTAGTGACTGTTGTTGATCAATGTTAAAACCATTTGTGGGACAGGAGAGCTAAAGTGTATTTTAACCTTTATATTTTTAAATGAAAAATTTGTCTTTAACAAACTCATTTCCTGTTACACAATACATTGAAATGTTACAAATTATAAATAATAAAATGGAGAAAATTGGCGTCATCTAGAGCCCACTCCCCGATAGTAATGTTTAACATTCTATTTAATAATAATTGCTGGGGAGCCTGGGTGGCTTAGTCAGCTGGGCATCTGACTTCCGCTCAGGTCATGACCTCTTTGTCATGCCTTTGTGAGTTCAGTCCCTGCCTCAGGCTCTGTGCTGACAGCTCGGAGCCTGGAGCCTGCTTCAGATCCTGTGTTTCCTCTTTGCCCCTCCCCCCACTCGGGTGTGCTCTCTCAAAAAATTAAAAAATAATTGCAATATATAATAATAGCTATCATATATAATCACTCAATGAGAGAAGTATTATCAGCATCAATTTACAGATGATATGAAGCTCAAGGAGATCGTGGGGTCAGAGAGTATAAAGAGAGGAGTAAGTACTACAAAGGGATTATCAAGGAGAAGGAGAGGAACAAATTAAAATCTAACAATGAGATTGATTAAGCAAATTGGTATATTGATACAACTGTTCTGCCATGATTTAAAATGGCATTATGTGTTTAGTGACATAGAACAGGATATCTGGTATATTCTTAGGCACAAAACAATATGCCTGCATGATATATACATATTTATTTCTGCATAGATACTCTACCAGGAAGGAACGATACAATGGATGAGCGTGGGGCTTGAACCGCTCAAGTTTGGATCCTGGCTCCATCAGTTGAATGGCCATGTGATGATGGGCAAGCCCCTTAACTTCTTTCTGCCTCATGATCCTCATCAGAATTGGATTAATGCTGGATTAATGCTAGTACCTGCCACTATCATACACTAGGATGCAGTGGATGGTATCCTCTGTGGAGCTTAGGTGAGGGCTGTGGAACATGATACCTATAAAGTTTGGAGCATAGTCTCCAGCCCACAGCCAAGTATTTAGTGAATGTTACCTGTTGCCATTGTTAGCTACTCTCCCAAAAGCCAGCGGGAAAATTAGCACCGTTTTTTAGCAACTGGAATGTTTTTTTCAACGTTTATTTATTTTTGGGACAGAGAGAGACAGAGCATGAACGGGGGAGGGGCAGAGAGAGAGGGAGACACAGAATCGGAAACAGGCTCCAGGTTCTGAGCCATCAGCCCAGAGCCTGACGCGGGGCTCGAACTCCCGGACCGCGAGATCGTGACCTGGCTGAAGTCGGACGCTTAACCGACTGCGCCACCCAGGCGCCCCTGGAATGTTTTTTTAAGAGCACACTGAAGAAGCACCAGCATGGGGTGGTTTTTATATACTTGCTACGCAAATTAAATCTAAGGTTGTATCACAAACTGCAATGCTCTGTGCTGTTCATTGTTGTGCTAGATGGTCCCCATGGCCTGTTTCACCTCTGAGCGTCTATAAGTCTCCGCAGCAGGATCCCACAGTACTGCAGAAGGACCTGCATCAGCAAGAATTCATCCACGCCTGCTTTCCCTCCAGGCCCAGACACCCGACAACACTTGTCGGGAAGGAAAGGGAGAGGAAGTTCAGCTTTACGTGTATACTCATGAAATATTTACTATTACTTTCCCTCTGTGGCATGGTTCCTTTGATGAAAATAAGTTTTCTTCACCTTTCTTCTTTCTTAAATATTTTATTCTGTTATGAAACAGCAAGAAGATGAATCTATATAATTAAGTTACCTAAATACTTTATTGCTTTGGTTTTTTGTTTTCTGGTTTTGGTTTGGGTCAGGAATGAGGGCAAAAACAAATGATACTCAAGCTGAGTAATTTGAGGAGAATTTAATGAAGGGACTAATTACAAAGCTGTCAGCAGGGTGTAGAGAAGCCAGCAATGGAATGTGGGTCTCCAGGCTGGCACCCTTAGGAGCCACTGCTACCCCAGGCCTAAAGGATCAAGAGGAGGAAATGAGGGTCTCTGTGTGCAGAGGAGCACCTGGCAGCTGCTGTCTTCAGTAGGAGGGCAGAACCAACACAGGGTAGTCAGGTATGTAGTGGGGGAAGAGGGTGGAAAGGCCAGGGAATAAATACCCCAACCTCACTCACCTATTAGGCAAACCCAACTGGAAACAGAGGGCTAGGTGACCTTGATGTAGCCCACACCAGTAAGCAGCATAGATAGGGCACCAGAGCAGGTGGGAAAAGCTGATGGGTGCATTTAGAGGTAGATAATAAAATGACGTCCAATGGGTTATATATGCCATTATTGTGAATCCAAAAACAGAAACAATAAGTTGAAGTTCAAATAGAGAAAAGTATAAAGTAAAAATGAGTCTTCCTCTGGACACCCAGTTGTTTTCCCTTGGAATATAGTTTCATAGGGACTTACCCAAACAAATAAAAATAATATTTTAATCGGAGCACATGCTGAAATCTCCCCTCTTAAGACCAAGTCATTATGATTTTTTGTTATATTTTAAAAGAGTAAGTACATTGTGATTTGTGAAAAGCAGAGTAAGGACTTTTGGTGGACCAGAAATTATGTGATCCTTGAGAAAGAAAGCACACAAGGGGCCACACTGACAAGACATGGCCCTTGCAGGGAATCACAGAGGCTGCAAAAAAAGGGGCCAACCCCAGAATAGGGAACTATACTGCTGCAGAATATGGACTTCTCATCAGCAACACTGGGTGCCATGAGATAAGGTAACAAAATCTAAAACTTCTTAAGGAAAAAAAATACTTGGTCAAACTATCCTTTAAAAATGAGAATGAACTTGTAAAAGAAGAAAAACCAACTAAAATCTGTTAGCTTACATTAAAATCATCACAACAGAAAAATTCAAGATAGCTGTTCTGCTGGAGAGCAGACAGCCTAAAGAATTTCTATGTTAAACTGATGAGGGTCAAAGTTCTGTTATATTCTAAGAATTGTTCACTGTTCCAGTTCTCAGAAGGTATGGGGAACTTAGGCTGCATTAGTCAGGGGACAGGATTTGGGGACTGTGAGAGTGGAGCTAAAATTTTAGCAGCTGTTAGTCTGGATTTAGTAGGAGTGGTGAGGAGGAAGAGGTAAGGACTAGATCTTGCTAGAATCAGGAGAATAAATTCAGCCATTTAGCTTCTTTCATGAATCAAGGACATTTTCAAACATATCAGACCTTAGAAAGCTTACTATCCACATTCTTTGAAAGAATGACCCCAGGGTATTATTTTAGCATGAAGAAAAATAAATATGAGAGGGAGTAATGAGTAAAAAACATGGCAACAGGGGCGCCTGGGTGGCGCAGTCGGTTGAGCGTCCGACTTCAGCCAGGTCACGATCTCGCGGTCCGGGAGTTCGAGCCCCGCGTCAGGCTCTGTGCTGATGGCTCAGAGCCTGGAGCCTGTTTCCGATTCTGTGTCTCCCTCTCTCTCTGCCCCTCCCCCGTTCATGCTCTGTCTCTCTCTGTCCCAAAAATAAATAAACGTTGAAAAACAAAAAAACAAAAAAACAAAAAAACATGGCAACAAAGAAATCATATGAAACAACATTGCTAAAATGAAATTTGTATGTGTGTTAAATAAACCATCTGGAAATAAAACTCCATAAGATGTCAACATGAGAATTAGCTGGGGGAGTATAGATGTCTGGTCACATAGGCACCCTCAGACTCCCATAAGGAAAGCAAATGTTTAGGCATAGTGAGCTATCCTATCATATGGGAAAAGTTCTAATATCAGCGAAGGATTGAATTTACCAGTCAAGTTGCCCGACACCAGCCAAGGGCCAATCTTGCAGGCAGGACTTGTCAAGTGTAACAGTCTCAGGCCTGCTATGTGAACTAGTTTTTTGCAAAACATGCATGGCCTCTATATCAAAACCTGGGTATGGAACCAGAGAAATTCTCAGGAAGAAATTTATGGCCATACATGAATTTTTCCCCAAATAAAAGGGGTTGAAATCTAATGAAAAAGATTTCACCAAAAGACACTAAAGAGAACAACAAAATAAGTCCACTGAAGACAGAGTGAAGGAATTGAGATTAAACCAGATAGTAATAAAACAAAAACTATAAGAACAAACACAAAATGGTAAGCTTGATCAATTTTTTTCCAAAGAAAAAAAAGTTTTAAGGTAAAACTTTGCAAATCTATATTTAAGAAAAAAGAAACAGAAGGTAAAACTTGACATTGGCAGGAAAATGGCTATAGATACACAGGAGTTTGAAAATTTTTAAGATAATACCATATAAAATGGTACCAATGCATGCAAAAACATCAGTGAAAGGATATTTTTGGATATTAAAAATTAAAAATATTGAAATTCGTGGGGCGCCTGGGGGGCTCATTCCATTAAGCATCTAACTCTTGATTTCAGCTCAGGTCATGATCTCACAGTTCAGGAGACTCAGCCCCACATTGGGCTCTGCACTGACAGCATGAAGCCTGCTTGAGATTCTCTCTCTCCCTGCCCCTCCCCTGCTCGTGTGCATGCGCACACACTCTCTCTCTTTTTCTCTCTCTCTCAAAATGAATAAACAAACATTTTAAAAATATTGACGCTAGTTAAAATAAACCTGTGAATAACTGTGAAGAGTTTACAGCTGTACTCGTTAACTACACTGCTTCTCTCACACCGATACCCAAAAGACTATGGTGCAGGCCACTTAATAAAGAAAATCAACTAAAGCTCCAGGAATAAAGGAATGAATTTTTTCAGGTTTTACAAACTGTTTCAAAACTAGGAAAACAGGACAGGGTAATGACCCAACACAATTAACAAGTTTGGTCTCACCCCGAAAGAAACTACCCAACCCATTCAATAATACCAGCCTAACTCTAATGACTCCGTCCAAAAACTGTTAGAACTAATAAATGAGTTCAGTGAAGTTGTAGGATATAAAATCAACATATGCAAATCAGTTGTGTTTGTACACACTAACAATGAAATATCTGAAAAAGAAATTTTAAAAATCCCATTTACAAAAGTATCAGAGCCAATGAAACACTTAGGAAGAAACCTGACCAAGTAGGAGAACAATCTATAAATGAAAAGCTAATTAGACACTGATGAAAGAAATTGAAGAAGTCACAAATAAATGGAAAGATATTCCATGCTCATGGATTGGAAAAATTAACATTGATAAAATGTATATACTGCCCAGGTGATCTATAGATTCAATGCAATCCCTATCATAATTCTAATGGTATTTTCTTACAGAAATAGAAAAACAATCCTAAAATTTGTAGGAAACCACAGAAGACTCAAAAGAGCCAAAACAATCTGGAGAAAGAAAAACAAAGCTGGAGACATCATTTGTCTCCATTTAAGGAAAAAAAATTCCTGTAACTATATTACAAAGCTCTATATTCCTGTATTCCTGATTCCTGATTCCTGTAACTATTCCTGAGTCCTAAGCTTGTTTAGCTTGATTCCTGTAACTATATTACAAAGCTCTAGTAATCAAAACAGTATGGTACTGGCACAAAAACAGACACCTAGATTAATGGAATAGAATCAAGAGCCCAGAAATAAATCCATACATACACAATCAACTAATATTTGACAAGGAAGCTAAAAATAGAAACAACAGTTTCTTCAATAAATTGTGCAGGGAAAATTGTATATTCACATACAAAAGAATAAAATTGGATCTTCATCTTACATAGCTTACAAAAATTACTTGTAATGAATTAAGGATTTAAATATAATACCCAAAATTGTAAAACTCCTGGAAGAAAATATAGGGAAAAGTCTCCTTGACATTGGTTTTGGCAATGATTTTTTGGATATGACACCAAAAGCACAAAAAAAAAAAGCAAAAATCAACAAGTGGGACTACATCAAACTAAAAAGCCTCTGCACAGCAGAAGGAACAATAAAATTAAAAGGCAACTTATTGGATAGGGAGGAAAATATTTGCAAACCATATATTTGATAAGGGCTTAAGGTTCAAAATATATAAGGAATTCACACAAGTACATAGAAAACAAATCTGATTTAAAAATGAGCAGAGGCCCTAAATAGACCTTTTAGCAAACAAGGCATACAAATGGCCAACAGAGGCATGAAAAGATGTTCAATATCATTAACCATCAGGGAAACGCAAACCAAAGCCACAATGATAGATCACTGCACACATATTAGAATGTCTGTCATCAAAAAGACAAGAGATCACGAGTATTGGCAAAGATGTAGAGAAAAGATGTAAAGAAAAGGGAACCCTTGGGGTGCTTGGGTGGTTCAGTCGGTTGGGTGTCCAACTTTGGCTCAGGTCATGATCTCACAGTTTGTGAGTTCGAGCCCCACATCGGGCTCTGTGCTGACAGCTCAGAGCCTGGAGCCCGTTTCAGATTCTGTGTCTCCCTCTCTCTGCCCCTCCCCTGCTCGTGCTCTGTCTCTCTCTCTCTCAAAAATAAATAAAACATTTTAAAAAATTTAAAGATTAAGGAAAATAAAATAGAGAGGTAATTATGGATGAAAAGAGACAAGATACATCAACCAATTGAGTCTTTTTTAAACTAATAAACTTTAAAAAATTATGAAACAATCAGAGAAGTTTGAACAATGGGTATTTGATGACAGTGAAGAATTATTGTTAATATTTAGATGTGATCATTGTATTCAGTTATAGTTCAGCAATATATGAATCACAGTCCTCAACCTCAAGAGGCTCAGACAGAGCTAGTAGGAGGAATACACACGCGAGAAATGATTTAAATGCAATAAGGCAAGATTAGGGAGAAGTGAAAAGTGTCCTCGGAATGCAGAAAGGGTATTATCTGGGAGGTATGAGAGAGGTGAGTCTCCAAAAACAGAAAGTTTTCAGGGGGCAGTCAGGGAGGAAAGGTGTTTGGAAGCAAGGAATAAATCTAAAGACAGACAAGTAGGTGTGAAAGAACAGGATGTGCTCTAAGGAGTGCAAATATTTGAGTCTGATTACAGCACATAACAAGTGGGAAGAGAGTCTGGAGAGACAGGCTTGTATGAGATCATACAAGAATTTCTTGCTTCCATACTAACACTAATGGAATAGCTGGTTGATTTTTAATTATTTTCAGAGGTGGAGAAATATCACTGAAGAGTTACAAATACCCTTCTCTTTCTACAGATGAAGGGTTCATTGTAGCTTTGGGAGACAATTTGTTTTGTTTTAAAAATAAAGCCAAAATGGGTCGTTTATCATAGAAATATTAAGAAAGCACTGGACTTGGACAAAGCCGTGTGAAAGAATAGTGTTATTAAACAAAAAGCTTCTTAGACTGTTTGCAAAGAAATGTCAGGAACCACTGTACTGAGAAAAACTGCTGCAAAGCGCTTAGTTAGCTCTTTAACCACCAGAGAGAGTCAACACAAATGGAGGTTTTTATGGACTTTGGAAACAGTGCATCTTGGAGAAAACGTCACAAGCACTCCATTGAATCATTTACATCTGCTATTGCAATATTTGGGTTTTTTTTCAACGTTTTATTTATTTTTGGGACAGAGAGAGACAGAGCATGAACGGGGAGGGGCAGAGAGAGAGAGGGAGACACAGAATCGGAAACAGGCTCCAGGCTCTGAGCCATCAGCCCAGAGCCTGACGCGGGGCTCGAACTCCCGGACCGCGAGATCGTGACCTGGCTGAAGTCGGACGCTTAACCGACTGTGCCACCCAGGCGCCCCTGCTATTGCAGTATTTGAACCATGAATAATTTTCACTATAATCATTGTTTTAATAATTTAGGTAATCTACCTCAGCGATGCTTTGAAACATTTGTAAATAAAGTAAATAAAGTGACTCTATGGGTACAGTATAACAAGATTGTTGCTTTATCTTTTTCTTGCTAAGCAGAAGCATGAGAGCAATAACTTTGGAAAAAAGAATTATAGTCTTTAGACATTTTCTTAACTTTTAAGTAGAGCTAACATTTTATTTATTTATTTATTTATTTATTTATTTATTTATTTCGAGAAAGAGAGCTCGTGCATGGGAGCAGGAGAGGGGCAGAGAGTGAGAGAGAATCCCAAGCAGGCTCTGCTTAGAAACCCAGAGTCAGAGGCTTAACCAACTGAGCCACCCAGATGCCCCAACACTTTAATGATAAGAAACTGACTCCCTTTCCTTCCTGTCCTCCCTTTCTCCTCCCTCCCTTTTTTCTTTCCCTCGTTCTTAAGCAGAGTGTATGTGCTAATATACCATAGCTATGAAGTCACCACTAACCCACATTTAGATGTTTCAAACTAAGAAGTTGTGCTCTAATGACGCAAATTAAACACACTTTTAACACAACTATTTCCTTTCAGGGTTAGCATTTTTCCCCTAGAATTTCTCCACAATTCTGGCGGCCCTATTCCTGGAAAGTACCATTTGTTCTTAAAAACAGTGTGTATCTTTTTCATCAAATTCTTGCTCACTGGAAGTTCCTGATATCTGTTTCTTCAGAGCAACTGGCCTGTTTTTCACTAAAATGCAAACTGGATTGTTCTCGCACATGTACTATTACTTACCAAACAAGCCAGACTTGGGAGATCATATGATTGCCAGTTATGCTTTGTCTAAGCTGTGGAAACCTCTGGGTTGGAATAGAAGATCTCCCCTCATCTCCCTCTCCTGAATTTCTCTCTTAAGAATGGGTATTTTGTTGACAATTATTCTGGAACAACAAAGAAGCATAAACCATAGAAAGGGGAAGAACGAATTTTCTTCTAACGAAGCAGGAAAGAAAAAGCTCTCCAGAGATTCTGCTCAGTAGAAGCTGAGTTGCCTTTCACGACGGGACTGGACAGGGACTCAGCATCAGGTTTGGGACCTAAGAGTGGCCAGTTCTACAGCTTATTTAAGCTACTCTTTGTATGTCACTACCAAAATATCAGCAGCTTTGCACAAATTAGAACCCCTCTGAGGGGTTTGCACCCTTGGAACAAAGCTGTGGTGGCATCTTACTATTTTTCTGTTTTCAAGAGAACCCAGACTGAGCCCCTAGCCATACTATCATTCACATATAATGGTAGATTAGAGATATTTTCAAGCATTCCAAGTTAAAAAAAATTTACCTTGCGCAGACCCTTTCTCAAATATGTTAATGGTTATGCTCAACAAAAAGAGAGCTAACAAAGAAAAAGTAATAAATATGAAAAACAAGCTTAGGACTCAGGAAAGAAGCGAAAAGAATTTCCTGGCTAATTGCAAGGTAGATTTCAGGGTGGCAGCATGCACTACAAAGAAAGAGCTTCTCTCTAGGTCCAAGAAGTGTTACTCAACATGAAGAATATAGTGAAAGTTGTCATCACTAAGACTCCTGTTACCAATGTAAACACAAGCACATCTTTTAAACATCTTTTAAATACCAGAACAGGTACCTAGGTGGCTCAGTCAGTTGAGCGTCTGATTTTTGACTTTGGCTCAGGTCATGATCCCAGGGTCACGGGATCGAGCCCTGCATTGGGCTCTATGATGAGTGTGGAGCCTGCTTTAGATTCTCCCTCTCTCTCCCTCTGCCCCTCTCCCCCACTTGAGCACACTCTCTCTCTAAAATAAAATTTAAAAAATAAAAATAAATAAAAGTATAGAGATGATTTCTAATCACTGCTTTAGTGAGTCATTATTTGGAATAAAGGAATATTTAAGGAAGTTACAAACTTTTCGTCTACTGCCATTTGTAAAATGGTATTTCTTCATAATACACACTAATGGCCTCTTCTAAATAGATGTTAAGTCTGCTAGGAAAATATGTCATTCTGCAGTTGCAGCCTCCTGTCAATTTTGACTCAGATATGTCAGGCTATAGAAAATGTATTCTAGGGACGCCTGGGTGGCTCAGTCAGTTAAACGTCCGACTTCGGCTCAAGTCATAATCTTGCAGCTCATGAGTTCGAGCCCCACATCGGGCTCTGTGCTAACGGTTCCCTCCCCCACTCACACTCTGTATCTCCCTCTCTCTCTGTCTTTCTCTGTCTCTCTCAAAAATAAAGATTAAAAAAATTTAAATAAATAAAATAAAATAAAAATGTATTCTACAATTGCACAGAAGTATTTTTGGGTGGTTTCTTAAAAATTCCACTGTAACGGCTTCCTTGGCACCCAAGTATTTTATGTGACCCCAACACATAATGATGGAGGTTAGGTTTGCATTGTAATATTTCAGAAAGATGAAAATTTAGTTGCATTACTCGGGCATAAGGAGTCAGAAAGACTGACTCATTCACTCTTGCTCATTCACTTGTCCATTCATTCATTCATTCATCATATGTCAATTGTCTTTTAGTTGTAAAACCTCTGATAAGTGAATTAGACAATGGTACTGACATCAAAGCACTCACTGTCTTACAGGAGGTTGACATATGCCCAAGTACAGCAATGCCATAAGAGAAATACAGGTAAAGTATGATTAACATGTGATGCCAGAGACCATTTCCCTTTGTCTCTCTGGTAATCCCTTACACCTGAGACAGTGCTGGCTCATACTTGCTGAATAAGCACTCATATTCACTGAATGGGGGAGGGGGAGAAAGAGTGACTACAAGAGGAGGTGGCATGGAATACAGGCTTCAGTGACGGAAAGATGTGGTTATGGGAAGATGAAAAAGGCAGGTTTCAAGAACCAAGGTCATACTTGTGAGTCTTACTTTGATTGCTCTGTTTCCGTTCTTTCCCAGCTGGGCAGTAAGTGCTTCAGTGTAGTCCCAAGTCTCCCTCTCCACACTGTCCTACTACAATCATGTGAGAAGTCATCTATGAATATAAGGGCAAATGAAGTTCCAGAAACCTGGGAAAATTTGTTGAACTATGGTCCATTCATCAAATGAGTGCTGTCCTTTCAAAGCAGTCATCTTGAGGTTTATGCACTTAGTTCCAAGATATTGATATTATTCAATATATAAAATATTATTCAGTTGCCTCCATAATACTCATCAACTCTTTTTAACATCCACAATGGTTACATTTTTATCATTTTAGAGAGGCTTTGATATTTGGGAGTCCTGATGCTTCTTCCACTGAAATGTACAAATAGATCATTCAGTAACATGATTCTTGACTATCTTAAAGAGAACCCACAATTACAGAATATTTGTTCCATGTGGTGACAATGCATAGAGATCAAAAAGGAGATTAGATGCATGCTTACATTACTGTCTTACTTAAATAACTCTTCAACTACCCACTATAAGGTAATGGCATATTTTTTTCAGCAACAGAACATTAATTTTTACATTAGTTTGATTTTTTAAATTTTATTTTATTATTATAAAAATACTGAAGTATAAAAATACTCTTATCAAAATTTCAAGTATATAATACATTATTGTTGGTTATATGTATGATGTTGCACAGCAGATCTCTAGGGCTGATTCCTCTTCCTTAACTAAAACTTTATGCTCATTGATTAGTACCTCCCGATTTCTTCCTCCCTCCAGCCCCTGGCATTCCACTCTTTGATTCTATAAATTTGACTATTTAAAATTTTCATACAAGTGAAATCATGCAGTGTGTGTCTTTCTGTGACTGGCGTATTTCACCCCAGTTATTTCACTTACTGCACTTATCCTTAAGGTTCATCCATGTTATTACATATTACAGAACGTCCTTCTTTTGTAAAGCTTAGTAGTAGTCCATTGTGTGAATATACCACATTGTCACTATCCAGTCATCTGTTGATGGGCATTTAAATTGTTTCCACTTCTTAACTCCTGAGAATAGTTCTGTAATGAACATAGGAGTGCTAATATCTCTTTAAGATCCCGATTTCAATCTTTTTGGACAAATATCCAGAAATGGGATTGCTGAACCATATGGAAGTTCTATTTTTAACTATCTAAGGAATCTCTACACTTTTTTCTATAGTGCTACACCATTTTGCATTCTGACCAATAGTTGCAAGAATTTGTAATATTGTGTTTCTAAAAAGCTCAATAGAACTGAAGTACTAACTACCCATCTATCTATTGGAACTTCTGAGTTGCCAGCAACTCAGTTAAGAGCTTGAAGTAAGATCAGACTAAAAACTCCTGGATGATTATTTTAAAGACTTATTGTATTGCAAACAAGTACATCAGGACGACTAGAATTTTTTTTTTAATAGAAACCATGCATGTGCTTCTCAACCATAGAAATATCCTTGCAAAAACTTCAAAGAGTGGACAAGCCCTTCCCACATAATACCCACTAGTAACATATACCATGGAACAAACAAAAGAACATTCTATTTTTTAAAAGTGTAAGATGGCTCAGAAAGGGATCTTACCTATGCTCCTAGATGGTTAGCATATTTCCCCCTGTATCAGCAACATGATGTAGTATTAATGCTGTGTCTTTGATGTCATAGTTAGAGAAGATATGCTAACGTCTTTCCCTTAATGTCCAGGATAAACTATATTTTACATATCCCATCCTTCTATGTTAACTACAGATTTCTTCCATTATTCAGGAATAGCCAA
Source organism: Prionailurus bengalensis (assembly GCF_016509475.1). Taxonomy (NCBI): domain Eukaryota; kingdom Metazoa; phylum Chordata; class Mammalia; order Carnivora; family Felidae; genus Prionailurus; species Prionailurus bengalensis. Next base: position 100,064,508 of record NC_057348.1, read on the forward strand.
GATACTCTGTCTGCTCTTTACCGTTGACTCAGAAAATAAATCAACATGTGGAACACCTCACCTCAAATCTGATAGTTTAAAAAAAAAATACTTTCAGAAAGTTCTATTAGCTAGCAATAGTGTAAGGAATATTTAAAAACCCTTGTTTTTTTTTATTTTAAAACATGTCTATTTCATTTTTCTTTTCACTTTGCATCTTAGATTGTCAAGGTTTTCCTCAAAATTAAAGTAATAATGCATGAGACAATGTCATGTCCCTTCACTCTTCTAAAATGTTCTAAGAATTTCTTATAGGCTTGTGGATATCAGTTTCTTGATCTTAATAGAAGAAACTGAGGGAGAAAATTTCCCATCAAACATTTGTCCAAGAAAACTAGTGAAGCTTGAAAAAAATGCTCTTTTGAGAGAGGCAGACCAAGAAACAGACTCTGAACTATAGAGAACTCATGGTTCCCAGGGAGGAGGGGGGTGGGGGAGGGTGAAAAAAGTGATGGGATTAGGGAGCGCACTTGTGATGAGCAGCAGGTGTGATACAGAAATGTTGCATCACTAGACTGTACACCAGAAACTAATATTACACTCTGTTAACCGACTGGAATTTAAATAACTTAAAAAAGAAAAAAAATAAAAACTAAAAAAATCTTTGAAAATGCTTTCAAATAGTAAGTCATTTATGTAACGTGCAATAAATAATTACCACTTGTTTTTAAACACACTAGAGCTATTTTCCTGTGTGATTTATATTAGAAATCATTAAGCCAAGTGGAATGATATATTTCAGTGGTTCTCAAAAAAACCCGTCCCCCTGGGACCATGATGCATGGCATTCATAAAACACCGCAGCTGACCTGATCCTAGATAGAGGGCCTCCGAACAGGACATTGTGAAGATGGTAAACAATTTCCAGTAATGCTACCCTCATGCTCAAACAAAGCGTGCAGGAATGTTAGTAAATAAAAGTGGTATTCTTTTTCTTTACCTTAGTTTTTCTTTTTAAGTTCTAAAACCTTAGAATTTTAACTGTTATTGTTGTGACTCACCTCACGTCTGCTCCTGACTCCCTGGTATTTCATTGTAGCTACCACTACTGTTTTCCATCATTCATAAATTATGATACATGATATAGTATTAACGAATCAGCTCACTCAGCTGAGCGCCTTTCTTTCGCCACGCATTTATGGGATGTCTGCTAGGCTTCAGGCTCTGCGACGGGCACTGGCCTTTTACAGAGACAAATGAGGAGTCCCTGAATTCCATTTTGTCTCTTACTGATCAATTCATTGAATGACTGTGAACACTGAATGGCTGTTTTATGTTAGACTTCTATAAATGACAAATTATAAAATGTGCTTTATCTTAACTCAAGATTCACTGCAATTTTTAAAATTACTGAACATTTTGCCTATTTCACTTAATATGCACTTACTGAACACTGTGTGTATGATAAAGAGGATGAAGGAAAAATCTTAGGTTTTAAGAAGACCAATCAGAAATTAAGCCATAAGCTTGTGGTGAAGATGGAAGTCGCATGTAAGGTATGCTCCTCCCCTCCCCGAGACCTACTGACATTAAAGGAAGAGTGACTGTAATATTCTACTTAGCTTCCTAACCAAGAAAAAGTAAAAACAAACCCTGCAGCTCCTCAATTAAATGAATTGAGTTGAGATACAGAACCATCAAGTGAAAGAAATAAGAGTTGTGTTCAATTACTAGCTATTTGAATACTGGAGAGCCCAAAACTCATCTAGCCTCAAACCATCTTAAAATATTTGTAAGGGGAGGGGCACCTGGGTGGCTCAATCAGTTATGTGTCTGACTTTGGCTCAGGTCACAATCTCACAGTTCATGAATTCAAGCCCCGCGTCAGTCTCTGTGCTGACAGCTCAGAGCCTGGAGCCTGCTTCGGGTTCTGTGTCTCCCTCTCTCTGTGCACCTCCCCTGCTCTCACTCTGTCTCTCTCTCAAAAATAAAAAAACATTAAAAAATTTTAGAAAAGTATTTGTAATGGGAAAATATTGTCAAATATGCTTTTATATTAATGAAAGATGCTGTGAGAAATTAAGATAAATCTTGTGAGGTTAGTAACAACGTGGGAACTCCAGCCTGGGAAATAAGTTTGCAGCCCAATGGACAGAGCACTGTAGTGGTTCTCAAAGTGTGGTCCCTGGGCCAGCAGCAGCAGCATCACCTACAAACATGTTAGAACTGTGAATTCCTAAGCCCATTCCTAAACCTACTAAATCAGTAACTCTGGGAGTTGAGGCCAGCATCAGTGTTTAAAGGAAACTACCGTGATTTGGAAATTAAAGCAGACATCAGAACCCTTTAAAGGGCTTGTTAATTTTGCCAGCAGTCTGAGAATCAGAAGCATTGTTAGAAAGGCAGAATCTAAGTCCATCCCAGACCTACTGGATTGGAACCTGCAGTTTTCACAAGGTATACAGGACACCCATGCACATTAAAATTTGAGAACCACTGATACACAACAGTGTTTTGCAAATGTCTTTGACCCACAGAATTTTTTCTCTGTAACACAGTGTTATGCACACTGCAGGGCCAGGCCCAAGACAAGCGAGGGAAGTGCCCAGGGTGGAAAATTTAAGGAGATACTATCACAGTCTATTTCACCTGAATGAATGTGTGAATTGAACTGTGGAATATATACATATATATACTATATATATATATACATATATATATACACTATATATGGTTTTTTTGTATTTTTAATATTTTCACAATATATCTGAATTAATACTATAATTTAAAAAGAAAAAAGATTCCTCTTCTTCAAAAATAAGAAGGGGAATACATGAGACAAACACTAAAATTGTTACGTTAATAAAAGCCCCAAATCGGTGAAGAGGGTGAAGGGATATTATAAATTAGGATTTTATTCAGGAAATTTTATTCATTTATAGAAAAACTGGAATCACTGAGTGCAGTGAATGATTAGTAGCCATTAAGTCGTAGCACAAAACCAGTTTACTGAAAGTCAGGAAGCCTGGCTTCCAAAGCAATACAATAACCATGGCGTCATGATTCTTTCTTGGCACTGAGTTGGTATAAGGAGCATCTCACATGTTTTTGTGCTTATAGCGGTGGCAAAAGAGTCTTACGTGGAAAATAAATTGTACATTCAGTCTTCCATGCAGCAGAGACAATGTATCCTGAATGGATCAACCGATCTGTTTTTGTTTTCTTGTTTTGTGTAGTTTTGTCCTTCTTTGTTTTGTTTTAAATAAAATAATGTGAGGAGGATTCTGCTGAAGATGATAGACCTAAAATATGACACACTCAAAAGACTTACATTAATAAATCCCTCAACTAGGGCCAAGCTGTCTGTAAACGTTTTAATGTCTTCCCGGAAGGCTGAGCCCAAAGGTTTCCACGTGTGCCTCAGGAGCGTAGCACAGCTGAGTAAGCCCACGAATAGGAAGAGAAAGATAAAACCGTATCTTCAGCAAGCACTACAGCATTACTTCCAGAAATCACACTTCCTCCTCCCCCCCCCCCACAATACTGCAAGCAGATAATGGAATTATTCTTTTAGCAATAACTTTTACTTTGTTGGTTATAGGTAGAAGTGGCCAGAAGGGAATTATAGAATGTTTGAGTTAGAGAGACCAGATAAAATCTTACCTAACGACTTCTGGCTGAGGAAGCTGACATCCAGAGAAGTCAGGTCGCTCCTCAGTGACAGCAAAGCAGTGAGGAGAAAGCCTTCCTCCCCTTAGTCCCTGAGATGATTATTTGTTTCTAGTTGTGGGAATGTGATTTATTGGCTTTTCTTAAACTCAAGTTAGAATCTGCTTCATTTCTATTGCTATAGAACAAACCACCACAAATTTGGTGGCTTAAAACGACTCCCGTTTACGAAATGCTCACAGCATGGTGGGTCAGTGGTCCGTGCACAGAATGGAAAAGGGGTCCTCAGCTCTGGTTCTCAAAAGGCTGAAATACAGGTCTCGACCCACTGCACTCTCATCCAGAGCTCAGAGTTTCTGCCCAGCTCATGTGGTTGCAGCAGAATCCAGCACCTTGAGCTTGTAGCACGGTAATCACCATTTCCTTGATTGTCCGCTAAGAGATGCTCTCAGCTCCTGAAAGCTGCCTGTACTCCATGCCGTGTGGTCACCTAATGCTCAAAGTCAACTATGAAGAATCTTTCTCATGTTCAATCCCTCTCACATTTCAAGTTTCCCCGACTTTGAACCCCTTTCTCTAGGAAGAGCCCCATTCCTTTCAAGGGCTTACCTGACAAAGTCAGGTCGCCCAGAATAATCTCCCTGTTAAAAGCCAACTGTGCCAAGTAGGATAACCTAATCGTGAGAATGATAACCCACCACATTTACCAGTCCCTCCCATACTCAAGGGTTGGAGATCATCCTAGAATTCTGCCTACCACAGGGGAGCCTGGGTAGGCAGGTCTCAGTTGGTTAAGTGTCCCACTCTTGTTTTCAGCTCAGGTCATGATATCAGTTCCTGAGTTTGAACCCCTTGTCAGGCTCTGCATTTACATTGCTCCTAACTCTCTGCTCCTCCTTCTCTCATGCTGTCTCTGTCTCCCTCAAAATAAATAAATAAACTTAAAAACATTCTACCTACCACAGAACCCTTGCATTTCAGCAGCCTGCCATAGCACTGGCCCAGCTGTGGGCTTCACTGAGCTGAACAGAAGGTGCATCAGGATTCAGCACATTTCTGAGGGCAGTGCGACTGAGACTGTGGCCATGGGAGATTAATGAGCTTCAGAAGTTCTTGCCCACTCCCCAAATACCAAAAAAAAAAAAAAATTCCAGAGGCTTATAGCCTTATGTAAAGAGTGGTATCCAATCTAAATAACATTAGATTATCAGGGGGAACAGAAACATTTTAAATGTCTGATTTGAGATTATATATATCAGCCACTCAAAATTATGGTCTTCCTGTAAAAGCTGTGCTCTGATTCTCCCCTTCATCATTGAAAATAAAAGTAACGACAAGTGATGGTTTTGTGTATTGTAAAGACAACGCTTCATTTATGATGGTCTTAAGCCTCTGTTTTGTGCTCAGTAGAAGATGCACTTGTTATAAAGACCAAAAAACATTGCATGCTGCTGGCAGATGCCCCACCTGACCATTTCCATGGCTACAGCTATTTCAGATCTTCTCTCTCTCTCTCCTGGACCCTGCCTTAGCCCCTCAGCAGTGCCCCGAGGTCCATTTGATATGCCTTATAATTTTTTTCTTGATAACCAGACTTGATGTACTGATTAAAAGAAACTGCTGAAAATAAACTGTTAGCACTGTGCTGGTGAGGCATGTGGGAGTGAACTGTTCTATGGTCCTATGAGTAGGTCCCAGTCTTTCAATGAGCCTGTGCCTCTGGACTGTGTGAACTTCACAAGACTTTCTCCATTTTTGTCTCCCCCCTTAGATGATACAGATGGCTAAAGTGGGCTGGAGTTTCCTATTTCCCTTTCCTCAGGTCAATTAGGTTTTGGCAACATCCCTGTAAATTAGGCTGAAGTTAACTAGTTTCCCCTGAGGGCTTTGGTGTATTTCAAAACGGCACCTTTTCCCTTCTTCCCGCTAGAAGTACTAGGAGATTTTCCTCTGCTATTTACTGTGGGAACCTGGCCAAGGCTCCTGGAGATAAATCTCACAATATTGTAGGGGCCCCCTATGAGTAGGTCCCCCTGAAGTTTTAACCTCTCAGACTTGTCAACACTGAACCTCCTGCAATTCCTCAGTTACGGTTCTGGTTTTCCTTCCCCAGCACTGGTTCCGGCTATGGTTTCCTGTCAGGATGCCGCTCAGGTAAGATGTGACTCCCTGCATTCACGTCTCCAATCTTGGAGAGAAAGCCAATGTCAGAAGCGAGGGGGTTCTTGAGCCAATGGGTAAGAAAGAATTCTTGAGAGGTCTTTGTTGCAAAAAAGGTGATTTTATTAAAACATGGGGACAGGATTCATGGGCAGAAAGAGCTGCACTAGGGTTGTGAGGAGTGACTGATTGTATATGTTTAAGTTAGTGGGGGCTAAGGATAATGTAAGTCTCTAAGGAATTTGAAAGCTAGGCTTCCAGGACCTTGAGGGTCTAGCTGCTGTTAAGATAAGGTTACTTTTCCTCTTTAATAAAACAAAAACATTAATGAACTAAGGCAGCCATGAGTTGCTTGAGGAAGGTCACGCTCTGCTTGTTTCAAGTGTCTGTGAGATGCAGGCTGTAAGGAACTTTAAGCTACATTTAAGCTACATTTCTCTTGCCTTTGTTCCCCTCATCAAGGAACAAAGTTGCTTTTCCTAAATACTTTAGGTATGACATATTATACACACACACACACACACACACACACACACACACATTTTGACTTACGACATTAACATTTTAAAAGAGAAGTAGTTGCCGCTTGCATTTTATGAAAAAAAAAAGTCATGATATACGACTACATTTTCAGCTGGGATTTCTCATGCTAGCTATGATCTTTCCTATACTCTCTTTCCTTGTCCATCTCCCAAAATCTATTCTAATTAAGTAGCTGGTATCAGTAACAGAAGGCCATAGTTTGAATTTAAATCATGGTGTCATAGTCTCCCAGGGTAACTTCACTTTAAACCTTAAAGCAGAAAGTACAATGAATAGCTTGTCCAATGTTGTATACACTTACAGTATCAAACGACAGGTGGGGAAAGGTTGTGGAAAACATGACAACAATCCAGATATACCTGAAACCATAGAACATATGCAACGTATGAGACCAGGCCTTCATAAACTTGGGCTTTTGTACTCAAACTTATGTTTTAAACACAGAAAAAACTCATACTTTCCTTTGGTTAAAGTTTTCAGTAGCTGAGGTTTCCATATACGCTGTTTTATTTGCAGGTTGACATTTCCTCTTTAATTCTAATATGCATGATTTTCCCAACATCTGAATCTTCCATCAAATATCAGAAACATTGCCTAATATAATTAAACTATATATTAAAGAAAATGATTATATTAAACTTAAATGCTTTCTTTAGGGCTGGTTCCTATTATCACAGGTTTACATATTTCCATCCAGAGGAACATGCTACTAAAACAGAAGAAGGATGTTATTATGGCGTTGTTTTTTGTAGCACACAAACACCTAACAATTTCTCCAACAAAATGCAAGATATATACTTAAGATAACAGCCTGTATTTGGATTATGCTATAATACACTTCTCTTAAATTATTCTGTGTAGGTGGGGTGCTATAAAAAGAATGTTTTTCTTTTAGTACAATGTGAATTGCACAATGTGCAATGTAACATTATTTTGAGTTTTTAAAAAGGCTTTTCTTTTTAAAGAAGAAGCAATTCAAATACTAAGTATTTCTTTTCTCATACATGCTATTAAGTTTATCCTTAGTTTACAAGTTACAATCTCAAAGTCTGAGGCTGTTTCATTTTTAAAAACTAGAAGCCACGCCCCCTAGAAAAATAATCAACATGAATTTGGTTCATTTGAGTGATTTCATCTAAATAGTACTAAATATTTGGTTCAGTCCTGATACCAAAACCATGTTAGATGTATCAGTCAATAAATACTTAGCCATAGAAAATGCAAGGTTATCCGTTAATTTCCATGCAGCATATAGATGCCAGTTCTCTGTTCCTTACAGAGCTAATACTTGAGTTGAACAGACAGATTAAAGACATAGAAGACAAAAGGGGGCAGTTCATGCCTGATGCCAAATAAGGAGCACTGGCACCACAGAAGCTCACAGGAGAAAGATCCCGTAGGAAGGGTTACTGAGCAAACTTTCTGTCTTCTGGGTGGTATTCAAGTGTCTATTTTATCTTTTTTTTTTTTAATTTTTTTTTTCAACGTTTATTTATTTTTGGGACAGAGAGAGACAGAGCATGAACGGGGGAGGGGCAGAGAGAGAGGGAGACACAGAATCAGAAACAGGCTCCAGGCTCTGAGCCATCAGCCCAGAGCCTGACGCGGGGCTCGAACTCCCGGACCGCGAGATCGTGACCTGGCTGAAGTCGGACGCTTAACCGACTGCGCCACCCAGGCGCCCCGTCTTTTATCTTTTAACATGCGTGGATATGTTGATATATTCCAACAGCATTTGTAGAAGTGACCCTTGTCAGTGTCAGATTTCTTTCATGTGTTTGTCCTTCAGGTGTAGGGATAGCAAATCTATTACACTGATTCTACCCCTTCCCCTACTGCAGACATAGAAATCCCTCCCCAAATAGCCCCACCGGCAACACTCGCCATCAGCTGATCAGCATTGGCAAGCCAGGGAAGACTGACTGGGCAGCAGGCTCCCGGCTGTCCCCAAACTTAGCGGGCAGCTTGGCATGCAGCAGGTCTTCAATAAAAATGAGCTTAGCGAATTCATTAATGTTCAATTCCATTCTTGTCTAGGTATGAACCATTTCTTTACTTACAGAACATAGCGTTTTACTGCTCTCCAGGACCAAGGAGGGACATTACTGGGATTGGTGGCAGTAAGAGCGAAATTCGAGGGGTCATAGAGGCAGTGGAATATAGAAAGCGAAACGGGCATAAAGCAGGAGGCTGCAGAATGGAAAGGGAAGGTCTGAAATATGAAGAGTAAACTAATGGCATCTAGGTCAAGTTACGCCGACCTAAAATCTGAGAGAGGTAAAATTATAAAGCATGACTTACATACAACTATGTATCGAAAACATTTGTACAATTTAAAAAGAAATAATAAAATAAACACTCATATGCCTACTACCCAGGCCAAGAAATAGAATATTACCCTCCCCGGAAGCCACTCTGTGCCCTCCCTGATTGAATCCCCCCTTATCCTTCTCAGTGGTAACCATTATCCTGAAATTGCAGCTATTCTGTTTTTCTTCCAGTCATTACAACCTACACGTCCTTATGTTTGAACATTTGTAATGGAATAAAATGTGTCTCTTATTCCATAACTTGCTTCTTTTGTTCAAGTTTATGATGATGTATGCACTCGAGTTACTTATTTTCACTACAGCGTGGTATTTTACTAGATAACTATTTCACACGTATTTATCCGTCTCACTATTTATGGACACAAGTTTTTTCAGGGTTTTTTTTTTTTTTCTATACAAACAGTACTGCTGTAAACATTCAGGTACAGATGTGCCCAAGTTTCCTGAGAGTATATACTTAGTAGCAGAATGGCTGGGTGGTATGGTTTTGTTCAATTTCACTAGGTAATACACTCTGTTTTTCAAAGGCAACATACCAATTTGCATTTTGCCCAACAGCAGATGAGTTTCCCAAGCTCTACAACTTTGGCTGCATCTGGTATTGTTGGTCTTTCTAACTTCTGCCAATTTGCAGAATAAATAAATAACCCCTACAAGTTAACAAGAGCCTCCATGCCTTGCAATCATCTCGGAAAGCTACAGATGCACAAATTCTATGGTCTAGAATTTCCATTCTTAGGCAGGTACCTTAGAAAAACTCATGCATCTCTGTCAGCAGGAGGATGAATACAGAATTGTGGCATATTCAGTCAACAGAGTACTATGCAATAGTTAAAATGGGCTTAATCTCAAAAACACAATGTTGAGGAAATGTTGGAATTTTTTAAAATATTGAGAAAGTACTTTTTTGAAAATTTAAAATATGCAAAACAATACTATGTATTGTACATAAATACCTGTGTATGTCATAGACATAGAACAACATTACTCGTGATGATAAACATGAAATTCAGGACAGTGTTTACCTCTGGAGATAGGTCTCCACAGTATGTATTGTGTTCATTCTTAAGCTGAACAGTGGGTCATAGCCTTGAAAGGGTCGGCCTACGCCTGCTGACTCCATCTTGTTCTGTGTCCTCCACCTTGAGTGACTATGTCCCCGACATGGCCCCTTTTCCGGGAATATCGCAGAAACCTCAGACCACGCCTCCTCCCCTTGAGTAACCTCCCACTCACCCGTTCAAACTTCCTGATCAAAACACACCCAGTGACCTGCCTAACAGGACTCTGACCCTTCCCCAGCCAATCAGCCGAGGCCACGACCCTTCCCCAGCCAATCGGCTGAGGCCACAGCCATTACCTCACCAGCTGCCCCTAGACCCCTATAAAACCTTTGTGCTTTTGAAACTCACTCTCTCTCCCCCCTATCTCACTGCTGCGTCGGTGGAGGTAGGGGATTGAGCTCGAGCTAGCTTGAATAAAGGCTCTTTTGCTTTTACATCAGACTTGACTCCCTGGTGGTCTTTGGGGATCACGAATTCTGGGCATAACAGCCTCTTGATCTTTTTGTATATCCAAAATATTTCTAATTAATTTAATTAAAGGTTAAGGACCTATGGGGAAAGGGGAGCCTGGGTGGCTCAGCTGGTTAAGCATCTGACTCTTGGTTTCAGCTTAAGTCATGATCTCGTGGTTCATGGAATTGAGCCCTCATCAGTGCAGAGCCTGCTTGGAATTCTCTGTCTCCCTCTCTCTCTGCCCCTCCCCAGCTCTCACTGTCTCTGTCTCTCTCAAAATAAATAAACTTAAAAATTAAAAAAAAAAGGAATCTATGGGGAAAAAAGGAAGGCAGAATACTTAAAACAGTGGGCTGTGAGCAGGGCAGACCTTCTGATGAAAAGATTCTTCTTGAGAAACCTAGATAAGGCCCCTAGAGGTCCACATCCCACCCGGTATTGAACCCTTCACCTGTGACCACGCTCCTGCCTTCTTCCATTGCAGTGTTGACTCCCTTAACCTAGAGCCCTGCTTCTCATTCCTGGCATTTGCACTAGGGTACCACCCACCTGAGAGCGTGCTGCCCCCTACAGCTACCCAGCCACCGCTACCGTGTGGCATCTCAGCATCCCTCCTGGTCCCTGCCAAAAGAGGCCTCACACAACCCGCTTCAGCAATTCCCACTTTTCGATGGGACATCTCAGCTCCACAGAATGTGGCAAGAGCCATTTTTTGAGGACATTTCTGAAACAATTGGTGACACGGCATTAATAAAACATTCCTCCCGGCACGGGCATTTACTGGATGTTCTCATTACTGAACCTCAGGTGGTATCTGCAGAGTGACTGGTTTTCTTGAATAGTCCTCATTTCTGTGCACAGCTGGATTTCCCACTTGATATTCTGCTTAAATGCCTACAATTCTGTGTTTAATAGTTAAGTACAAAAATGCTCTAAGTTTTATTGTCACCATTGGGATTCTTTTCCCATCGTCTCTGTGCTCCGTGCCCAAAGCTGAACTAGCATTTGGTGAAATGATGCCACAATAGATCATCTTTAAAAAGTTTTCTGCTGCAAAACAGTCCCCCACTGCTGCCAAAGGATGCTTTCGTTTTGAAAACGTCGGCAATCCCTGAAAATTGGACGTCTCACAGGAAAATTTTTGGTTCTAGTTACTCACACTGAGGGTTGTGTCACACCCAATGCACACAGAGAAAGAGAAGGTGACCCAAAACCACAAAAAAAGAATTTAAAATACTAAAAAAAAAATTGTTAGTGGAGAAAAAGAAATTGAAAATGAAGTTCAACAATTGAAAAGAACCTCATCAAAGGATTGGGACCCTCGTGCATTAAGGTAACTAATGAGTCAGGTTTGGTACAATGCCACCCCTTTCCCCAACCTCACACCCACCTCCCTTTTCTGTTCCTCTTCTATTCCCAGTAACACCCCCCCCCCACCACCGCCATCTCACTACGTCCCTGTGTCCTGCTGTGTTCTGCCCCATACTGAAATGAATTGCCAAGTTTGTGCCCACTGGCCTCACTCTTCCTGAGTGTTTAACACCCAGAATCTGTCCTTGCCTTTCATGCCACCATCAGACCCACATGTTCTGCATCCCATCCACAAGGATTCATACTGTTTTCTCGATGGAAACTTGTCATCTTGAAAGGAATGAATGAGAAATGATGGCTCTCCACGGCGCATCCACGGACATTTACATGAGCTCTAATCCAAACAAGTGAATCTCGGAGGGTGAAATTTTACATTCCATAAGAGGCACCTTGGGGAGACCTTTGGGGGGCTAAAGGTGCTTTTTCAGTTTCCCTACATCACAATCCCTGGGTAACTGATAACTCCATCTGCCCCTGAGCTATGTAGTAAGTTGACCTTGCAGAAGTGGACAGAAGCTTACTTTGTCTTCGTTTTTTGTAGTTGTCACCCCAAGAAAACCTGGATCATGCCATGACGCAGGACAAGAAGGGATATGCAGATGGCGTTGGTCTCAATGCTGTGCCTTGAACTCAGGCCCCAGACTCTGAGCCCTTATCTGAGGTTGCAGCACACCTGCAGCCAACCAGCTCTGGACTTCTTTAATGTTTGTTTATTTTTGAAGGAGAGAGAGAGATAAAGACAGTGAGTGGGGGAGGGGCAGAGAGGGAGACACAATCTGAAGCAGGGTCCAGGCTCTGAGCTGTCAGCACAGAGCCCGACACTGGGCTCAAACCCATGAACCGTGGGATCATGACCTGAGCTGAAGTGGGACTCTTAACCGACTGAGCCACCCAGGCGTCCCTGGACTTCTTGCTTGGCCTTCTCTTTGAGACCTAAAAACTTTGGGTATGGTATTCTGTTTTCCATCCCAAGGCTGGTTCAGCCTCCTCCCTTTATACCATACCTAGGTGCTACAGGTATTTCTCCTATCTGATTCAGGTCTGAACCTGAGACTTCCCTGGTGTCAGCCTGGCTAGCCTGTGCTTCCCACTGGCCCTCCTGAGCCCCCCACCCCAAGCCCTGAAAGTAGATTTCTGCTCCAACTTCAGTTCTTCTGTCTCTGATTTAATGTCATGATGAGCAAGGCCAGCCTTAGACTTGAGTGCAAAAAAGTGGTCATCTGCACAGTGATTATGTATGTAATATTATCAGTGGGCCATTTGATAGAAAAATAATTAGGAAACCACACCTGGAGTTGGACCACTTGGGTTTGATTTCCACATCTGTTATCTATGAACTGTTTGACACTGGGAAACTTTCTTAACCTCTTCAAGCCTTCCTTTGTGGGAATGACCATGGCTCTTACCTCCTAAGATGATAGTTAAAATTAGATATGACATGCAAGGACTGTGCTTGGCATAGTCACTGCAGTAAGTGGTCAGCACATTAGCTCATGCTGTCATTATCGCTGCAACCAAGGGTTGTAGGACCTGTGCTTCCACTATTAGACTATTAGAGATTCATACCTTTATCAACCCCTCCTCAGACCCATTATACTAATTCACAGTAGATTTTTGAGGACAGCCAGAGAACTTTATTCTTGAGAGGAGGGCAGGGAGTACAAGGAAACCTGAGGGTGGCAATTAGCGGGAAAAGTTGAAGAAAAAAGTATAGATGGGGAAGGAAGAACAAAAGATGAACTTGCTAATTCACAGCTGTGCCTGGGCTGACCCTCTGACCAGTCTGGGTGTGTGTCTGTTACTAAGGGTCAAAGGGGAGTTTGTAGGTTGCCTCGGTAACTATCATGGTACTTCTGTGTTGAATAACTCAAGGAGTGCCACTCACAGGGGAGATGTGCTAGGGGTGCTATTAAACAAACATAGTGTGAAGAGCACCCTCTGCAGTTGTGTGACTTGATAGCCCTGAATGGACAATGTTTGCCACTCCTCAACATCCATTACGCACCACCCCACTCTCCTCCCCACTGTTCAAAACCCTGCCCCAAGGGAAGAATGAGTAATCTAAGCCAATGGTTCTTACCAGGGAGTGATCTGACACCCAGGGGACATGTGGTTGTCACAACTGGGCAGGAGAAGGGGTTGCTACTGGCATCTCATGGGTAGAGGCCAGGGATGTCACTGAACACGTGACAGTGCCCAAGACAACCCCACACGGCCAAGAAACATCTGGCCCCAAATGTCAATAGGGCCAGGCTTGAGAAACCCTGATCTAAGTGAATCACAGCAATGGTTTTTCCTTATCAGTGCAGGAGTTCAAAGCTTCTAGTGGGAAAAATGCTTGGTATGCAGAAGTGGAAAGTGAAGACAGGGTCGAATTTCATGTGATGGTTGATGTGGTGAGGATCCATGACTCCATAGATGAAGTGCCCTTAAGATTGTTATTAACCTCATTCTCAGTCCTCCCTTTGAGAATTCACCAAAAAGTAGGCTCCATATCCACTTCACCTAGGTCTTGAGAGAGTGGGGAAGCTGACATTTGAGTTGCATTTCTGTGTTTTATAAAGTGTATTTTATTTCTAGAAAAACATCTAATACCCAGCTCCCTCTAAAAAAAAAGCACCCCCTCTTCCTAAAACCTAAGTAGACATAATCTTGGAGTATGTTTGGTTTTGTTCTCTGTCTCCTGGCTTTCCTTGGACTTGCCTCTAGTCAAGAATTCATCCCTCCCTTCTCCTAAGCACTCACGTAGGCCATAAACTTCTTGAAGAAAGATTCTCCATCTTCTCCACCTGTTTATTCCACTTACCTAAAACAGGTCCCAGCACGTAATAAGCACTCAATAAAGATTCACTGAATAATTGAATGGGTGAACATATAGATGAATATAGTCTGGAATTTTGTTCCAAATTTATTTTTCTGTTTTGCTCCTAAGGATTACGAGGCATCTTCTCCATTTTTATGCATCTACTGGTACCTGATAGTAAAATGTGACTTCAAAGGATCAATTTCATATTTTTTCCTAGGACATTTTCACCTATCTTCTCTTATCTTTATGTAGCATGCTTGTCAGTGACTCTCTTGTCCATTATATTCTTCCTGGGCCTCACGAAATTCACAGAAACCCTTGCCAGCCTTTCTTGCATCATCTTCATGCTGAAGCCTTGTTCTCGTCCACCCCCCAGTGTTGGGGCTGCTCCCACTACCCCAGGAAGAAGAGCCTGTCCCGGAACCTGCTCCAGCCCCCGGTAGGTCTTCACCTATAGTGACTCCAGACATGTCTCCCGGCCCCTGGTGGCTGCACACTGACTCTCCACCCTTGGTAGCTGCCGGGCTTAATCTCCCTACAATTCCCAGGAATCCCCTCTGTCTGGTCTACATCTTGAATGACTTCCTCCATTCTGTCTCAAAACCCTTCATCCTCTAATAACAGGAGAGAAAGATGTTCTTCTCTGCACATGCAATTTTTTTTCCTGTTTTGGATTCTCTTACAAACCTACAGAAGATAATAATTCCCCATGTTCTCTCTGCTTTCTTCCCTTTAACACCACCCTCTATCTCTTCAAGTAGTCTGTGAATTGTATCACTTGGAACCAGATTTATTGCTTAGCCTAAAATTGAGAGCTCACTTTAAAACTGCTTAATCACAGCACTCTCAACAATAGCCAAATTATGGAAAGAGCCTAAATGTCCATCAAATGATGAATGGATGAAGAAATTGTGGTTTATATACACAATGGAGTACTACATGGCAATGAGAAAGAATGAAATATGGCCTTTTGTAGCAACGTGGATGGAACTGGAGTGTGTGATGCTAAGTGAAATAAGCCATACAGAGAAAGACAGATACCATATGTTTTTACTCTTATGTGGATCCTGAGAAACTTAACAGAAACCCATGGGGGAGGGGAAGAAAAAAAAAAGAGGTTAGAGTGGGAGAGAGCCAAAGCATAAGAGGCTCTTAAAAACTGAGAACAAACGGAGGGTTGATGGGGGTTGGGAGGGAGGGGAGGGTGGGTGATGGGTACTGAGGAGGGCACCTTTTGGGATGAGCACTGGGTGTTGTATGGAAACCAATTTGACAATAAATTTCATATATTAAAATAAATAAATAAATAAATAAATAAATATTTGGGAGCTTTCAAAAAATAAAATAAACATTTTTAAAAACTGCTTAATCAGATTGGGTTAATAAATATGTATTTTATTTTAAGTGGAACATACCAAGTGCTAAGAAATTTGAGCCATCAAAAATAATGTAAGTAAATGTTGAATTTAAAGAAGGCTTAATACAATGCGTGATATTACAAATAAGTAGAGAAAACAAGCCCAAGTGAAGAAGTAATGACTTGATGCGCGGTCTACATCACATGTGAATGGAATCTCTAAGTGCCCAGTGTCTTTGTAAAAACAGTGACTTGTTCCTTATTTCCCCTTATCTAAGGAGGGTGGATGGTTTTGCTCTGATATAAGCAGAGAACACATGCAGTATAATGAAGAGTCTGACTCCATATTTATATGTTTGCTGACAACTTTGAAGCCTCTTTTCCTTGTGTCTTCCCACATCTGGTCATGCTCATAAGAAACGCTGGGTGCACTTTCTTTGGCTGCTGGAACAAACGAATTTCACAAGTTCTTGCCTGTGTGCATGGACCCTCACCACGGCCCCACCCTCTAACCACTGTAAAAACTCCAAGTCAGTCTCTTTCCTTTGCTTCCTCAAGCTCTGCTCTCCCCAGATGGCTTCATTATATAAGTAATAAACTTGTCACACCCTGTGTATGTGTGGCATCACCAGTCTTGACATCAAAACTCAATTTTATGTGGGGGCCCATTCTGCTTCTGCAGAGTACTAACAATACATAGTACATTGGAATAAAAGAAGCACATTCTTACAGCGGGACCCTTCCGCAGCAGAAGGGCAAAGCCACTGTTGGTGTCAGAAATTGTCCCAAAGTGTTCTAATAAAACTAGAGAAGATGTAACATATTCAATTCATCCGTGCTGTCTGCCATGCCCTAGTACTATGAAATTAACCAGTTTTTGCTCTCGATGTTGATGACCATCCCCTGAGTCTGGCCAGTGTGAATGGAGGAAAATAAAAAAGAAGCAAAATGTGTCTGTTCCTCATCGCTGCTACACAAAGTAGGAGAAATCCAGCCAGAAGTGCATAGTTGGGACACATATACTACAGACAGGGATCATTTCATCAATGCAGAATCTTTTTTCACATTGCCTATAGTCTGAGGTTATTTTTCCCAAAAATTCACAAAAGATTATCCATCTCTAAATAGAAGTAGGATGTTGCTTGCTTGTAATGTCTCATTCAATTGGCAGGTTTAATGAGGTGAATACTGCATGTGCCCTGCAATCAAGCTTATCAGATTAAAATTCAGTTTGCCAACCGAGACAGAAGTGTTCATCAATTTGGTGAATATGTGGAATAGAAAAATCAGTTTGTCATTCTGAAATATTTTGTCATCCTGAAAAAATAAGACACTGCATTTGATAAAGAGGAAACCAATGTTGTCAATATCTTACTCTCAAAGAAAAAATAACTTTAAATTACGTAATACATTTCATTTTCCTTCTGAACTATTTCAGGATCAATGCATTAGATAATGTGCTAAGATGACAGGAGAAATGTCCTTCTCTTCTTTCTTTATCATGTTTTATTATTCGTATTTCCTCTGCATCTTAGAAGTCAGGAATGGAATGAATAGCTATGAAAGATGGGACTTCGGGGAATTATTGCTGTCTGTGCTTTATAATTTCACAAGCCATTCTGTATCTAGCATTCATTTCCTACGAGTGACTAAATGAATGTCTTTACTGTCTCTTTACAGATGAGAGCCCAGGAGATAGGCAGGCAAAAACTTTATCACTGATCACCATCAGCCAGTGTTTACAGACAATCATCTACGGTCCTGACAAGAGACAAGACAACAGGAAGCGGAGGTGGGTTAATCCAGAAAATGTTAGGCTCCCTGCCAAGTTTGCAACTTGCCTTTGGGGACAGAAAGGCTTATAAGAGCAGAGATAGCAGTGTTTGAGTAATTGTTTTAAATGTATGTTAATAACTGATAGCTATTATGTCTTATTCACCTCAGGACTAATATGCCACCTAGCACACAATGGGCACACAATAAATGTAAAAGAAAATGAGTGTGTATTAGAATCATTAGGTATTCTCACTGGCCATGAAAGTTTATTTTATATTATTTTATATTAACATACACTGATGAATTAAATATTGAGATAGCTAAATCATTCTAATTTAAAAATTAGTATGGCCATCATGATCTAAATTATGTTAACAGAACAATGCTCACTGAAAAACTGTAAAAAGCATTTACATACAGTTCCCTGGATACCCAGCTAAGAGTTTCTCTAGCCTACCTACATTCTCAGTCTTGGACGTACTTGGTCAGAGGAGTTTCTTATCTTTAAGTTTGCTAGATATTGCCAGTTTGCTCCCCAAAATGAAGATACCAATTCAAACTTCCTTGAGCTGGATAAAAGGTTTTCATCAATTCACATCTTTACTAGTGCTTGAGCTTATCATGCTTTTTTATAGTGTGTTAGGTGCAAGTGGGTTGTTTTTGTTTTCTGTGTTTTTTTAAAATTTTTGTTTAAGTTTATTCATTTTTGAGAGACAGAGAGAGACCAAGCGTGAGTGGGGGTGGGGCAGAGGGAGAGGGAGACACAGAATCCGAAGCAGACTCCATCCAGACTCTGAGCTGTCAGCACAGAGCCTGACATGGGGCTTGAACTCACGGACTGCGAGATCATGACCTGAGCTGAAGTCAGACGCTTAACCGACTGAGCCACCCAGGTGCCCCTTTTGTGGTGTTTTGTTTTGTTTTTGCATTTTTCTTGATTTCTAGTGAGGTGGAATATCTTTTAATGTTTTATTGGTTATTCACGTTTACTTTTCTGTTCCTCTGTAAATTGTCTCATAACTTTTCCCATTTTTCAATTGAGTTTTTTAATGTTCTTCCTGTTGATTTGTAACAGTTCTTATGCATCCTGAATACCAACCTTCTGTTGGTTATATGCCCTGGAAATATATTCAATGGGTTGTCTTTCCCTCTTTTTTCAAATGTTTTGATGCACTGTTTAATATAATTCAGTCCGTTGATCCTTTCTTTCATAATCACAGCAGCATTGTTTGTAATAATGGAAAAATGGGTACAACTTAATAATACATCACCGGAAAAATGGGAAAATGAGCAAATGAGTGCAGGCATAGTCAAACAATGAAATGCTATGCAACAGGAAAGGAATTGGAGGAACACACATGAGCATAGCTAGATCTCACACATGAAACATTGAGTGAGAAACACAAGTTGAAGAGAATAAGCAATATAAATATATATATACTTTAAAAAATTTTAAAGGATTGGGGCACCTGGGTGACTCAGTCGGTTAAGCATCTGACTGGATTTCTGCTCAGGTCATGATCTTGCTGCTCAGGTCATGAGCCTCACATTGGGCTCTGTGCTGATGGCATGGAGTCTGCTTGGGATTCTCTCTCCCCCTCTCTCTGCCCCTACCCTCTCTCTCTCTCTCAAAATAAATAAATAAACTTAAAAAAATTTTAATAAAAAAACTTAAAGGATTGAACATAAAGCATAAAGAAATATATGAGAACACAAACTCTGGAATCACATTTATCATATAATTCTTTGTATATTTTCATATTTTTATCTTTGAAATTATAAGTTTATTGAATGCATCAGCAGCTCTGGTGTCTATGTCTGTCTTTATCACACCAAATCAATCATCCCCAGAAACCAGTTTGAAGAAACACACGGTTGGCATTTATCCTCTACCACAGATTCCTAAGAGAGTGTCTTCTAAGAAGACATGGTTGAGGTCATTGCCAAAACTGAGGGAAAGAAGATTATCAAATCTATGTCACTTTTACAGACATAAAATGATTGATCACAGATACTGTAAATAATCAAGTTAGAATCAATCTCACAACATGATTTTTGGTGTCAAATGTATAATTGGACATAGATTTAATTACTCAACTCTCTAGTAAGACAAACAAGCCAAAATTTTAGATAGATTATAAGGAGACTAAAAACAATTTATCTAAAGTTTGGTTTGAAGAAGATAAATAGAATTATAGGGGATTACTTTGTCAAGCTGGTACAGCACACAGAGCTTTAATGACTCCCAGTGCCAGGGCACAAACACTTCTAGAAACATTACTGGTCTTAGCATTGTCAGTGAGCCAAATGCCACTGCTACTGTTTATGGCTTGGACAAGATAGTTGTTGTCAAATGAAATGTGTTGATCTTTGACATAGGAGGTGACATTTTTGATGTATGAATCCTCCTTTTTGAAGAATAAATTCTTCATTTCTAGTCTTCAACTAGGAAGTAGGGACATCTGCTTGGGTGAAGAAAATTTCCTTAACCAAAGGTCAACCATTTCAATGTTAAAATCAAGGGAAACATAAGAAGGACATTAGTGAAAACAAGAAGACTATCTGATACTTCTCTGATGCTTGTGGACATTTTAAACACATACTCTTGGCATCCTAAACAACATTTAGATTAATGCCATCTAGATCTACCTTGCCAATATCCATTTTGATAACTAAGTGCCAACATGCTGGACCATGTAGTGAAAAACCTTCATGAAGTCGAATGAAGACAAGTCACAAGTCTATGAACACTTTGGTCACTGGCTCTGCCAATATCCCCAAGACTCAGAAGCTCCTTCAGGACTTCCTCAGAAGTAAGAATTTAAAGTAGACCTTTAACACTGACAAGGCTACTGCTTATGGTAGATGTCCAGGCAACCATTGTAGTTGGAGAAAAATCTACGTCTGGGGTTTGCTGCTTGTGGTAGCTCTCGCTGTTCCTCAGTATTATAACTGCTGGTCCCATCATTCTGCCAAATAGACACAAACTGTCATTACCTAACCTGAATGATCAGCCTGATGTGCTTATTCAGTTCTATGAAGTTGAGTGTGCAGTAACCGAGACTAATAACACGCTAGGCAAGTTCGAGCTCACAGATGCTTCTCAGATTGAATAAAAATTAGATATAGGTGTCTCCAGCACCTTCAATATGTCTGTTGAACATAAGAATACATAAAAAGAGGCCAAGATTATGACAAAGGCCATTTAAGCAAGCAGATTTGAATAGATAGTCCAGGAAGTGGAAAAATACAAAGCTGAAGATGAATGAAGAGACAAGTTGTTCTCCCAAGAACTTCTTCAAATATTTGCATTCATCATGAAGACCAACATGGAAGTTGAAGAATATTAAGGCAAGATCAATAATGATGATAAACAGACAATTCTTGAATGGTGTAACAAAAACACTTGGTAAAATAGCTAGGCAAGAATCATACTGCTGAGAGGGAAGAATATGTGCATCAAAAAAGGGAGAGATGATCTGAAACTCCATCATTCTTAACTGTATCAAAATGTAGGCAGCTTGCCAGGAGGAATGTCCAGAAGCATCCTTAGGGCAGAGCTCTTTATCTGCATGATGATTATACATTCCACTTTGACCTGGATATTCTTGGCTTATGCCTATTATCCTGAGCTTAATGTTAATAGTACCCCCTTCACTTTCAGAGAGTCCCAATTTGGAGGATAACTTATAGTCACTGTCCATTTTGACCCACCATTGCAGAGAGCAAAGAGCATATTCTCCATAATGACAAAATTTGTAGTACTCAAATTTGTAATGAAAAATCTTATGAAAGTTTTTAAAAAATAATATATGTACTTGGGTATAAATACCTTAACGGGCACTCAGAATATTTGAATGTAGGGGCACAGAAAAAGTGAATACATTGCACTTCATGGTTCTGAAAACAAGTGGAAAATGTAGTTCACATACTGAAGAATAATACTATTTTTAAAATAGGCAACATATGAAATAGAAATATTGTATAACAAATGTTTTATAAGGAAAGGAACCAAAAAACAACTAAATGAATTACAACGGAATGCTAAAAGCAACTGTCCTTGGGGTAGAGGATTAGAAGTGCTTGCTCTTTTCTTCTTTATACTTTCTGTAGTTCCCAGTTGTTTTCCAGTAAGCGCGTATTGCTTTTATAATCAGACAAATACTTTTTTTAACAGTTCAGAGTGACTCACCAAAAAACCAAATGTAACTGCAGAATACAAGAGATTCTTAAAGTGATTCCTAAAGGCTGACAATAAAAAGATAAGCACAGGTGTACTGGGAAAGTGCAAACCACAACTTCAGATCAAGACATTTGACACTGTTGAATTTAGGCCAAAAAGCATTAAACAAGGCGAAGAAGGACAAGTTTTAATGCTAAAGGCCACATTTACGCCTCAATATATCTATGTACCCAAGTAACAGAGCATCAAACTTCAAAACTCAGAAACTACAAAGGGAAGCAAGAATAAACAAAAAATAACATCATGTTGTTTTCCAAGTAAACATGGAACACTCATAAAAATTGACCGTGTGGTAACTTACAAGGAAAATTTCAATAAATCTAAACAAGTAAAGATAATAAAAAATATTATTTAATCATGATGCTATATACCAGAAGTTCATAATAAAGTTTTTAAAGATCCTTCTACATGGAAATTAAAAAAGTTAAATATTATACAATTCTTGGGCCAAGGTAGAAGTACAAAGTGAAATTGGAGAATTCTTTTTTTCCTTTTTTAAAAAACTTTTTATTTTATTTTTTTAATTTACATCCAAGTTAGTTATGATATAGTGCAACAATGATTTCAGGAGTAGATTCCTTAATGCCCCTTACCCATTTAGCCCATCCCCCTTCCCACAACCCATCCAGTAACCCTCTGATCGTTCTCCATATTTAATAGTGTCTTATGTTTTGTCCCCCTCCCTGTTTTTGTATTATTTTTGCTTCCCTTCCCTTGTGTTCATCTGTTCTGTGTCTTAAAAGTCCTCATATGAGTGAAGTCATATGATATTTGTCTTTCTCTGACTGACTAATTTTGCTTAGCATAGTACCCTCTAGTTCGATCCACATGGTTGCAAATGGTAAGATTTCATTCTTTTTGATTGCCGAATAATACTCCATTGTATATATATACCACATCTTCTTTATCCATTCATCCATCGATGGACATTTGGGCTTTTACCATACTTTGGCTATTGTTGATAGTGTTTCTACAAAAATTGGGATGCATGTGCCTGTGTCCCTTGGATAAATACCTAGTAGTGCAATTACTGGGTCGTAGGGTAGTTCTATTTTTAATTTTTTGAGGAACCTCCAGACTGTTTTCCAGAGTGGCTGCACCAGCTTGCATTCCCACCAACAATGCAAAAGAGATCCTCTTTTTCTGCATCCTCACCAACATCTCTTGTTGCCTGAGTTGTTGATGTTAGCCATTCTGAAAGGTGTAAGGTGGTATCTCGTGGTGGTTTTGATTTGTATTTCCCTGATGATGAGTGACGTGGAGCGTCTTTTCATGTGTCTGTTGGCCATCTGGACGTCTTCTTTGGAGAAGTGTCTGTTCCTGTCTTTTGCCCATTTCTTCACTGGATTATTTGTTGTTTGGGTGTTGAGTTTGATAAGTTCTTTATAGATTTTGGATACAACTCTTTATCTGATATGTCGTTTGCAAATATCTTTTCCCATTCTGTTGGTTGCCTTTTAGTTTTTCTGATTGTTTCCTTCTCTGTGCAGAAGCTTTTTATTTTGATGAGGTCTCAATAATTCATTTTTGTATTTGTTTCCCTTGCCTCTGTAGACGTGTTGAGTAAGGAGTTGCTGCGGCCAAAATCAAAGAGGTTTTTGCCTGCTTTCTCCTCGAGGATTCTGATGGCTTCCTGTCTTACATTGAGGCCTTTCATCCATTTTGAGTTTATTTTTGTGTATGCTCTAAGAAAGTGGTCCAGGTTCATTCTTCTGCATGTCGCTGTCCAGTTTTCCCAGCACCACTTGCTGAAGAGACTGTCTTTATTCCATTGGATATTCTTTCTGCTTCATCAAAGATTATTAGTTGGCCGTACATTTGTGGGTCCATTTCTGGGTTCTTTATTCTGTTCCATTGATCTGAGTGTTTGTTTTTGTGCCAGAAATTGCAGAATTCTTAAGAAATATTGATGAAAATACTACCTATCATAATCTATGGGGTGCAGTTAAAACAGTGATGAGAAGGAGATGAATAACATTAAATATCAATAAAATGAAATAATGAAAATTAATTTAACATCCAACTCAAAAAAATTAGAAAAAAGTAACCCCCACAGAACATCAGAAGGAAGAATTTAATAAAATCTTAAATTAATGTCAGTAAAAAGAACATTTAAAATGAAAAATGTCTATTTGGAAAGATTAAAAAAATTGACAAACCACTAGCTAACGTTATCAAGAAAAGGGGGAGACTTCAAGCACATATATCCAAAATAAAAAATCACAAGGCAGAAATAACCATCAAAACAGGGGAAATTAAAAATCTTAGGAGATTACTTCACAATTGTGTGCCAACAAATGAACACATTGAAAACCCTGATGAATTGGATAATTTTCTAGGAAAACTTAATTTCCCAAAACTAACCACAGCAAAATTTTTAAATGATTAAACGTATCACTTCTGTACAAGAAATAACAACAACAACGGCAACAACAAAAAAACAAAGAAATATCCCTGCCCCTATGAAAGCACCAGGTCTACAAGCCATCACAAGGGAAATCTACTAATCTTCAAACACGGGTAATATCCATCCATATTAAATGCTCTAACGTGAAGATAAGAAAAAGAAAACTTCTGAAGTGCCCGGGTGGCTCAGTCAGTTAACCATCCAACTTTGGTTCAGGTCATGATCTTGCAGTTTGAGAGTTTGAGCCCCACATTGGGCTCTGTGCTGACAACTCAGAGCCTGGAGCCTGCTTCAGATTCTGTGTCTTCCTGTCTCTCTGCCCCTTGCCCACTCACACTCTGTTTTTCTCTCTCTCAAAAATAAATAAACATTAAAAATGAATCAATAAATAAGAAGAAAAATAAAACTTCTAAATTCTTTTATTAAATTGAGCACAACAAACCTGATGAACATTACACACACATACATATACACAAGAAAGCAATGTACTTTGGCCCACTCTGTCTCATAGCAATACAAAAATCTTAGATAGGATATTAGTAAAAAAATCCAACAGCAACTTTTAAAAAATATATCAGAACTAATTAGAATTTATTTAAGAAATTAAAGGAAATAATATTATTGGAAAATCCACTAATATAAAATTAGATTATATTAAGGGATTGGGGGAGAAAAGGCACTTGATCATCTCCATAAATGCTAAAATTTACTCAACAAAAATCTAAAAACCCTTTCTAATAAAACTTTTCTAATAAATTATACAGTGAAACATATTTCCTTAACATGAATGCATGTTTTATATATACTTACCAGTACATGTAACTTGGTTGGATATAACTTGAAAAGAAGGGGAATGAAAATATCATTCTACAAATAATGAAATTTGAATATAGATGAGATATCAGATGGTGTTAAGGAAGTTATTAATTATCTTTGTTCTGATAATAGTGTTATAGTTATCCAGGAGAATCTCTTTATTCTTAGGAGATGAATACTAAAGTATTTAGGGAGTGAATCATGATTTTGAAACTTAGTTCCAAATTATTGTACAGAAAACCTTATGCAGGAAAAATACTAACAGTTGGTGCACCTGGGTGGCTCGGTCAGTTAAGCATCCAACTCTTGGTTTCAGCTCAGGTCATGATCTCACCATCGATGATTTCGAGGCCTGCATTGGGCTCTGGGCTAACAGTGCAGAGCCTGCTTGGAATTCTCTCTCTTTCTCTCTCTCTGTCTCTCTGCCCCTCCCCTGTTCACTTGTTCACTCTGTCTCTCAAAATAAATAAATAAATTTAAAAAGAAAAAAACATACTAACAATTGTTGAGTTCGGGTGGTAGATATAGGGATGTTCACTGCACACTTTCAACTTTCCTGTTTGAAAGTTTTCTAATAAAATGTTGAAGACTGGATGAAATTTATAAAAATAGTAATAAGAGTACCTTTTCAATATACTTTTCTCTCTGACTACTTTAGTTACAGTTTTTTGGTTCCAAGGATCAGAACCCACTTAAGTTAACCCAGAGAAAATAATTTTCAAGAATGCAGGTGGACTGGACCTAAGATTGGAATTGAACACTCATTGGCACTCAAGTGGCTCTAAGAACTGTTACTCTCACTATGGCCCTGGTAGGGTCCACCTCACCGCTCTCTCTAGGTCTCCACTTTCCTCAGTGTTTCTTCTGCGTTCTCAACTCTCCACCAGAGAACTTCCTTTGTTATCCTGGGTTTCAGCTTACCACATCTAGTAAGGTTACATATGCATTCACCCTTTGACTCATCAACCTCACTCCTAGAAATCTTCCTCAAAGGCAGAAATACAAAGTGGGATCTACACAGGGCCATCCACTGTAGCCTCACTGGTACTAGGACAAGGCTTTTAAGTTTTCTTTTTATTTGTTTTCACAACCCAATTCCAAACTCCCTTCAAAATGAGGCCAATCTCTACATTCTGATATGGAGTAATCTCCAGGTTATATTGTAAAGTGAAAAAAGCTATGTATAGTATACTAATTGTGGTGTGCTGCCCTTTAGGGTGAGAAAAAAGGTACGTATAAATATATGTGAATATACATACCTATTTCTGTTTTCATAAGGAAACAATGAAAGGATAAACTAAAAATTCATAAAAATGTTTCCCTACAATGGGAAGAGAAAAGGAACAAGAGTGGAGGAGACAGAGAGAGAGGCAAGATTCCCTGAATGTAACTTATTTTCGAGTTTTGCCAGCCTTGCCGGAACCTGGGCTGTAACTGGCCAAGTAGGGCACAGGAGTCAACCCAGATTCAAGGGATGGAAAGAGCTTCCATTTCACCCTGGGAGGTGTGACAAAGAGCATGTGGCCAGTTTTAGTCTGCCACTACGTTTCTGAAAGTGGGACAGTCTGATGTTATGGGTTCATAAGGTGATATGATAAAAAAAAAAGTATACAACAGTAGCAATAAAGTATTCTTGTCTTAAAAACCAAATCCAAGCCTCTCCCTCCCAGCTTCTGACGATTTAGTGGACAGAAGAAAAAGATAAACAGCAGCTCACAGAAGCAATCAGCCAAATACAGAATATGAGACATTCTATACAACAAATAACCACAGTGGGGCTGCTCACTACAGAATAACTAAAAGCAATATGAAGGTTTTGTTTGGATTATGACTCAAATAAACTGAACTGTAAAAGGACATCTTTGAGACAATTGGAGACGCTTGAATATGGGTTGGTATTAGATAATATGAGATGAAAGGTAACAGAATGTGCCGTCCCAAAATATGACTGTAGGAGTTCAGGAAATGCTACCCCCACTATGCTACATTGGTATATTGATTGTTTTGAAACATAGGTCTAAAAAAAATAGCAAATACTGGAAAGGGCTTTCTCTGACTTCCCCTTATCTGACTCGATACAGATCTCCCAAAAGGAACTCAAATGTAGTAACTACCTCTTGGGAGTCTCACCAACCAGGGAGGGTTAACTCTTATCATAGGAGAGGAGACTGAGGTCTGCAGCACATTCTGACAAACTCACAAACTATACCCCCCCCATCTATTTTTTCCCAAGGGCCCATTCTTCTTTCCCCAAATCCTTTTACTCTCCCCAAAAGGTCAATATTCCCTCCCCCTTTTCCAATTAAGATGGTGTTTAAGTCTGAATTCTAAGCCACCTAAGAGAATTACTCATTTTTCCCCTGGGTCTCTCCTATGTAAACATGAAGTAAACATGTTAATAAATTTCTATTTGTTTTTCTCTTATTACTCTGTCTTTTATTATATGGGTCTCAGCTAAGAACTCAGAAGGGTAGAGGGAAAATTATTTCCCTCCCTTACACTATTAAATCTGTTAAAATGTTTAAAAAAGGAATCCTTACTTGTTAAAGATGTATAACGAAGTGGTGTATTTAGAATAAATGTGTATTTAGAGGTGAAATAACATAATGTCTGAGATTTGCTATGCACATAAGAGAAGGAGGTGGGAAAAGGATGAAGTAAAATGAACACAATGTTGACACTCCTCTCCAATTTGGGGGCCATTTTTCAGTTACCAGTAACTGGCCTTTTGGTGTTACTTGGTTCAGGCTCCCTGAAGAGTAAATATAATTGCCTGAGCCAAGCTGCTAGCCAGTGGCTGGGGGCTGTGGTTTTGCTCTCACTGGGTTTACTCTACACCCACCCTGGGTCCGAAGAGCTGGGAGAAGTGGGTTATAAGGTAAAAAACCTGGCCACCTGGGCCTGTCCCTTCAAGAAGCGTTGAAGATGGAGGGCACTTGCTCAGAGTGGAAGAAGCTGGAAGGGGGAAAGCAGACCCACTAAGTAGCATCTCCAGCACTGTCTTCCTGAAGGTAGGAGAATGATCTTTGAATAGGATCAGCTTTGCATGCTCGAGTTCAACTTCCAAAGCAACAGTAGCAACAATTTTGACTCATTTTCTTGGCATGAGCCCCACAGCTATTTGTATACCATCTCGTTTGATTGCTCATTGCTCATAAAGAGTGAATGGGGATCAGGAGTTACTCTCATACCTTTATAGGTGAGCAAGTGGCAAAGTGACTTACCCAAGACACAGAACTGTTAGCTCTAGGGGAAACAAATAAATTGTATTTTTGTAAATCAACTAGACTCTATCTTCAGAGAATTGTATCACATTAAAAGCAATTGTCTGGGGCACCTGAATGGCTCAGTCTGTTAAGCATCCAACTTCCCTCAGGCCATAATCTCACGGTTCGTGAGTTTGAGCCCCGCGTCAGGCTCTGTGCTGACAGCTCAGAGCCTGAAGCCTGCTTCAGATTCTGTGTTTCCCTCTCTCTCTGCCCCTCTCTTGCTCATGTTCACTCTCTCTCTCTCAACAATAAACAAATATTAAAAAATTAAAAATAAAAGCAATTTTCTTTCCTTTTTCTTCTTCTTTTTTTTTTTTTAAATTTTTTTTTCAACGTTTATTTATTTTTGGGACAGAGAGAGACAGAGCATGAACGGGGGAGGGGCAGAGAGAGAAGGAGACACAGAATCGGAAACAGGCTCCAGGCTCTGAGCCATCAGCCCAGAGCCTGACGCGGGGCTCGAACTCACGGACCGCGAGATGGTGACCTGGCTGAAGTCGGACGCTTGACCGACTGCGCCACCCAGGCGCCCCTTTCTTCTTTTTTTTTTAAGTTTATTCACCTATTTTGAGAGAGAAAGAGAGAGTGTGTGTGTGAGCGGGGGAGGGCCAGAGAGAGGGAAATAGAGAATCCCAAGCAGGCTCCACACCATCAGCACAGTCTGACACGGAGTTTGAGCCTACCAACCAGGAAAGCATGACCTGGGCCCAAATCAAGAGTTGGCAAATGCTCAGGGTGCCTGGGTGGCTCAGTTGGTTAAGCATCCGACTTCAGCTCAGGTCACGATCTCGCTGTCCGTGAGTTCGAGCCCCACGTCGGGCTCTGGGCTGACGGCTCAGAGACTGGAGCCTGCTTCCAATTCTGTGTCTCCCTCTCTCTCTGCCCCTCCCCCGTTCATGCTCTGTCTCTCTCTGTCTCAAAAATAAATAAAACGTTAAGAAAAAAATTTAAAAAAAAAGAGTTGGCAAATGCTCAATCAACTGAGCCACCCAGTCACCCCAAAGACAATTTTCAAGATAACTCATAATTACTCTTAAGTACTAACTGCCTCTCCCCTTTTTGAATTTCTTTTAAGACTATCCTATGGAAAATCTACATTGCCAACACATGTGGGTGCTGGAATAGTAGAAAATGGGTTGTAGAGTCAGAATATCCTGTTTATGAAAGGCCTTAAGAAACAGGAATTTAGAATTCATGGTGTTGCTGAAATTGGTGATCAAGAAGGTAAAGTTCATAAAAGAATGGGGCAAATTAAAAACAGAAAGCCTGATGGAAGCTGGGTACCAGCTAGGAATTTCAGTAGTAAAGCCCTGATCTATAAAAAGCAGCAGTGGAAATGCAGAGAATGTAAAATATCTGAAAAAAATTTTTAAGTAAGAAATGACTTATTTTGGTGACCCTGGAGTTAGGAAATAGAGGGGAATCAAAAGTCAAAGATGGCCTAAGAAGTGTCTGATTTGGAAGACTACAAATGTAATGATACTCCAGACAGTTATGGAATAAGAATGGGAACCTCAGTGGAACAAAAGCAGCCACTCGACCAGCCTCTAATTAGGAAGAGTTGAGTAAAAAGACGTCTTAAAGGAAACGACTCTGTACGTATCACATATATGTACAAAATTCCCCAATTCAAACAACTTTCACTATTTTTGAGAAGCTAACTCTGGGCCCAGAAAATTAATCTTGATATTAATTTATTTTTACAACAGTTATATATTTGGTGGTCTAGAAGTGTAGGGTATCGATAAAGTTATATAATCATTCTCCCATTTTCTTCACACCACTGATTCTAAAAGTTTTACTAGCAGTCTAGTAACCTGAGCCATTGGAAATTATGTCAAATTTCTTTTACTTTAAATTATATTTATTGTGATGTTTTAATTACCCATGGATAAAATTCAACCGTCAATGAGACCCACTGCCAGGTTTGAAATGTACAAATTTGACAGTCGAGTGATTACCATAGTTGCTGCTTTTGCTTGCAGGGAAAACAGCAATCTAATTTCATCTGGAAGCCAATGTATCATATCCCAGTGTCAGGATCTTCAAACAGTGATGATCCAAGCAAACTGTATGCTATTTCCCAAGAGAAATGGCTCTCAAGGTACATTTGGCTCTGTAATTTTGTAAACACATATATCTTGTTGCAATTTGACCATCATCTAAAAGTTAACTCCTTGAAATTGAGAATGGCTCTCTCTGTAATCCAGTAGCTTTCACTCTTGGCTACACATTGAAATCATATGAAGAACTTAAAAAAAAAAAAGGCACTGATATCTACTCACCCTTTCCCCCATTCTAATCTAATTGGTCTGGAGTGTGGTCTGAGGAGGAAGAGTTTTAGATGCTCCCTGCATGATTCTAGTGTGCAGACAAGGTTGAGAATGTCTGCCCTTAATGATTCTTTGAAAGATCAGATTTCTTTTCATTGTTTTCACAATTTCCTAAATTTATGAAAACCTTTTGGAATAAACACTGGTATAAGGGTTAAAAATGGCAGAGGAAATGAAATAAACAAAAAAACAATGTAAGGACCAAAAAAAAGTAGTTTTTCTAGGAATTAGGGGATCACTATAGACAGAAAATTATTTAAATTCTTTTTAGATGGACAAAGCCAATACCAAAGACTACTCTGGGTCAGAAATGTTGACTCTAAAGGAAGTTAAAGTTGTTCAGCATAATGAGGTAAAAAGAAGTTTCCCTTTGGCAGAGAAACTATTTCCTATTGGCTTTGTTATTATTTGACTGACTGGCCAATGGTTTTGATTTTTCTAAAGTGAGTATTTTGCTGATTCTTCTGGCAGCTGAGAGGCTGCTGGTTGGTTTGTTGGTTGGTTGGCTGGTTGGTTGATTGGTTTAGGGGAAGACTTTGGGAGGAGAGAGAAAATAAATTGGGAGATGGCCTTAGAATAGCCTCCATATTCATTCCAATAGGCCAGATCCTTAGAACTGCAGAGAAATTACCAGTGAGGGGCTTCTATGGCAGGGTTTGGCCGCTAGAGCTTTGAAACAGCAATGTCAAGTATCTTTCTTTTCCATGTTAAAACTCCTTGATTGTCTACCCAGGTCTTCAATAATGCTTTGCTAATAATCAGTACTACTCATCATCTATCTTGTATTGGTGTAGTCTTAAAGAATGAAGAAAGTGAGCTAGGGGCACCTGGGTGGCTCAGTCGGTTGAGCGTCCGACTTCACCTCAGGTCATGATCTCTCAGTTTGTGAGTTTGAGCTCCGTATCAGGCTCTGTGCTGACAGCTCAGAGCCTGGAGCCTGCTTCTGATTCTGTGTCTCCCTCTTTCTCTCTATGTCCCTCCCCCACTCACGCACTCGCTCTCTCTCTGTCTCTCTCTCTCTCAAAAATAAACATTAAAAATTAAAAAAAAAAAGAAAGCTCTGGTCACATTTATAGTGAAGTGGGGCAACTTGCAGTAGCAGAAATGAAACATCAAAAACAAGTAAAAGAGCTCTTGGATTATGGGTGACAAGCTGAAATCCTATAAGGACTTCATTGTAATTGTCAGCAGTTTTACAGGAACATATCCTGAGATGCTTTAGAGATGAATGGAACAGGTAATTTCAGATAGTTTAAAAAAATTGAGGAATATATGACTTTATAGAGGGTAGCCTAGTTCCAGATAATTCTAAATGTGCTACAGTAGAGAATGCCAGCACTCCTCAATATCCATGTCCTTTCTCCTCTTGCTGAGAACCCCTTTAAACAACATTTACTTCCCCCCTTACTATGAAGTTGAGCCATGTGATTGGGTTCCAGGTAATGGAAAGAGGGCAGAGGTAATTTAAAGCATTTCCAGGCTTGGGGCGCCTGGGTGGCTCAGCCGGTTGAGCTTCCGATTTTGGCTCAGGTCATGATCTCATCACTCATGAGTTTGAGCCCCACGTCGGGCTCTGTGCTGACAGCTCAGAGCCTGAAGTCTTCTTTGGATTCTGTGTCCCTCTCTCACTCTGCCCCTCCCTTGTTCATGCTCTTTCTCTCTCTCTCTCTCAAGAATAGATAAAACATTAATAAAAAAATTATTTTAGATAAAATAAAGCATTTCCAGGCTTGACTTCTAGAACTTTTACTATGATCTTCCGTGTTTTTTCTCATTACTCACAAAGCAGCAGAATGGCAGAGGTTTGTTTCAACGTGGAAATTTGAGACTACCCCAGTGGATGATGGAGCCACTAAATGAAGGAGTCTGGGCACCTAAATCATCACAGGAAAGATTGCCCATCAAACACACTTTAAACTATGAAAAAGATAAAAAAAACATTTATTATATTTAGCAACTGAGATTTGGAGGTTGTTTGTTACAGCAGCTAGTTTTACTTAACTTGATAATACACTAAATGACTATTCAAATACAAAGATTCCTATACTGTATACTTATTCGCCCAAAATAATTTTTTAATTAAAAAGCCAACAAAAACCCCTCAATAAACTTAAAACTCTTTAAATCAATAAATCAAAATGGGAATATATATTTTGAACAAAAAAAAATGAAAACATTTCAAAATTTATAGGATGATGTCAAAGCAGTACTTAGGGAGATTTATGGCATGTTATTTTATAGTTATTTCTTTAGTAAATCTGGATCCCATCTCTTCAATTCTGTTCCTCTCTTGTTCATTATTTACTTTATGCCCATGTGAAGATGGAAACTATGATTTCATCCTCTTTGTCTTACCACTAACTATCATAATTTACCCACTAAGTCAACATGTATTGAAAGAGTACTATTGGCCTGTAATGCTGGTTTAGGGTAGGAGCTTGATAATTATCTACTTGATCAGTAATGAGAAAAATTTTGGCTTGGAGAGAGGGAAACAAAGGAAATGAAGAAAGTTGGCAGCACCACTGTCCAGATAGCTTTGCCAAATAAAAACATCTCATATTCAGGTTCATCCCGCTTGTAATCTTGATCCTCATTTTCCTCTCTTTTAAAACTGGAAGTCATAGAATTACAAACCTGATGTCATCACATTTAATAAACAGATCTCTGGCATCTACAAAAAGATCTTGTCCAACCTCTTCTAAGTACCTCCAATAAGACTATCCAATAGGTCCGTGCATTTTCATGATAGTACAATGCTTTGGATTTACCTTTCTAAACTGATCTGTAATTCTGATGAAAATAGGGATGTGAGTATTGGCGCGGAGTTTGAGTTGAAGTCCTTCTTACTCAAGTCCCATAACCAAGAGTAGTTTGTAGAAAAGCAGAACTATTACTCACTTACTTCAGGTTCAGAAAAGCCTGGATGTATTCCCCAAACTTCCATTTTCTTCCCTTTGTAACATGTTAGAAAATAACATGTCTGGGTACCCCACCTTTAACATGTTGGTGTTTCTATTTTCTATGTATTCTCCATATGCAGACTCCATGAATGTACATAACTGAAAGTAATACCTCTCTTTCAATGCCCTACATGAACTCCTTCCAAAGGTAAAGCAGTGCCTGATGATCCGGAAAACATGATTCTGATCACATTCCCACTCCTTTATGATAAAGACCCACCTTCTGAGTCAGTTGGTACATGATTCCTATTCGTTTCCCTTCCCTATTTTAGTGGACTCTTCCCAGATTTCTGCAACTCCATTATATCTTCCTTGCACTTTAAAACTGCATATATTATCCAAGAGCTTATATAAGAGGAAGATGGTGTTTGCAGTTTGATTCCCATTGCCTCTCTCGTGTCCTTCCATTTGGATGGCATTGTTGTCTGCATTCCAGAACATATCTTGCCAATGTCTTTGAGGAACAATGACCCGTTCCTGCCACATCCTGTTGTGGAGCTAAAGCTTAAAGCACAAAATTTACCATAGTTTATATTTTGGAATCTAACTCTCTAAGATGAATTACTAAATTGTGGACACAATAACAAATCCTGCTCTTAAACTCTTTTGTCACTAACGTTTTTACATGTGTTAATTTAATAAGCCTTTTGTGTTCCATGTCTGGTTATCTAATATTTTAAATGACATAATGTTAAGCATATAAATTCCACTCCCTCCTTCAAAGGCAGTGTGTGACTCTTACTAATTTTTATTAGAACACAATAAACCCTGCCATTAATATAGCACTTTAGACAGAACTCGGATAAAACCAACACCTTGTATTAGGAATGACAAGTTAATAATCACTGCAAAACAAAACAGTGGCAAAAACAGTCTGGTTTATACCAACCTGTTTGATCAAAGGCAATTTCAAATGAACAGAATAATTATATTTCCAGAGAACAATGCACTCACTGATAAAAACAGACTTGGTTTTTTCCTCCCCTCCGCGTTGACATTGGAACAAACAGCACTCAGAGCAAACAGGAGAAAAAATATTGAGCAAAACCAGTTCCTGGCAAATGTGAGGTCAGAATCTTTACTATAGAATATAGAATGGAAAGCAAGAGGAGGATGGAAATAGATGTGCCCTCCAATAGAATTCCTTTGGAACATTACTGCTCTCAGTTAACCAATCCAATTTTTTTTATTTCAGCTCCCTCTGCAACTCTTTCTGAGCAAATCAGTAATGTAACTTACCTGATAAGCCAAATTGATAACCAGTCACATGCTGAATATCTGGTGCCCATACTCAGCTCAAGCCTATGTTACCTATTATTAGAGCAGCAAATTGACATGTTCCAATTCATTGTTTGCATATGTAAATACAGTGTAGAAAAGATATTACCATATCAATGGGAAACATGTTTTGATATAATGTTTTGAAGAAATTATATATTTTGGGGACACCTGGGTGGCTCAGTTGGTTGAGT
The DNA here is from genome assembly GCF_016509475.1 of Prionailurus bengalensis. NCBI lineage: Eukaryota > Metazoa > Chordata > Mammalia > Carnivora > Felidae > Prionailurus > Prionailurus bengalensis. Next base: position 100,099,519 of record NC_057348.1, read on the forward strand.
GACTTCCGCTCAGGTCATGATGTCTGGGTTTGTGAGTTTAAGCCTCACATTGGGCTCTCAACTGTCAGTGCAGAGTCTGCTTCGAATCTTCTGTCCCCCTCTCTATCTGCCCCTTCCCCACTAGCATTCTCTCTCTCTCTCTCTCTCTCAAAAATAAATAAACATTAAAGAAAAAAGAAATTATATTTTTTAAAAGATATCCTTGGATGATAGTTTAACTCAGTATTTCCCGATGGGAGCTTCTATTGGCATTCAGGAAAAATATTTTCTCATTATTCTGTGCATAACAGTATGCTTATATTTCTGGGCCCCACCCATTGAGTGTCAGTAGACTTTCCTGGTCAAGTGACAATCAAAAATGCCCCCCATGTGGTACCTGGGTGATTCAGTCAGTTAAGCATCCAACTGTTGGTTTCAGTTCAGGTCATGATCTCACAGTTGCATGAATTTAAGCCCTCTGCACTGACAGTGTGGAGCCTGCGTGGGATTGTCTCTCTCCCTCTCTCTCTCTCTCTCTCTCTCTTTCTGCCCCTTCTCCACTTGCACTGTCTCTCTCTCTCAAAATAAAGAAATAAAACTTTAAAAAAACTGCTCTCTGTACATTTTTTTTATGAAATTTATTGACAAATTGGTTTCCATACAACACCCAGTGCTCATCCCAAAAGGTGCCCTCCTCAATACCCATCACCCACACTCTCCTCCCTCCCACTCCCCATCAACCCTCAGTTTGTTCTCAGTTTTTAACAGTCTCTTATGCTTTGGCTCTCTCCCATTCTAACCCCCTTTTTTTTTTCCTTCCCCTCCCCCATGGGTTCCTGTTAAGTTTCTCAGGATCCACATGAGAGTGAAACCATATGGTATCTGTCTTTCTCTGTATGGCTTATTTCACTTAGCATCACACTCTCCAGTTCCATCCACGTTGCTACAAAAGGCCATATTTCATTTTTTCTCATTGCCACGTAATATTCCATTGTGTATATAAACCACAATTTCTTTATCCATTCATCAGTTGATGGACATTTAGGCTCTTTCCATAATTTAGCTATTGTTGAGAGTGCTGCTATGAACATTGGGGTACAAGTGGCCCTATGCATCAGTACTCCTGTATCCCTTGGATAAATTCCTAGCAGTGCTATTGCTGGGTCATAGGGTAGGTCTATTTTTAATTTTCTGAGGAACCTCCACACTGCTTTCCAGAGCGGCTGCACCAATTTGCATTCCCACCAACAGTGCAAGAGGGTTCCCGTTTCTCCACATCCTCGCCAGCATCTATAGTCTCCTGATTTGTTCATTTTGGCCACTCTGACTGGCATGAGGTGATACCTGAGTATGGTTTTGATTTGTATTTCCCTGATGAGGAGCGACGCTGAACATCTTTTCATGTGCCTGTTGGCCATCCGGATGTCTTCTTTAGAGAAGTGTCTATTCATGTTTTCTGCCCATTTCTTCACTGGGTTATTTGTTTTTTGGGTGTGGAGTTTGGTGAGCTCTTTATAGATTTTGGATACTAGCCCTTTGTCCGATATGTCATTTGCGAATATCTTTTCCCATTCCGTTGGTTGCCTTTTAGTTTTGTTGGTTGTTTCCTTTGCTGTGCAGAAGCTTTTTATCTTCATAAGGTCCCAGTAATTCACTTTTGCTTTTAATTCTCTTGCCTTTGGGGATGTGTCGAGTAAGAGATTGCTACGGCTGAGGTCAGAGAGGTCTTTTCCTGCTTTCTCCTCTAAGGTTTTGATGGTTTCCTGTCTCACATTCAGGTCCTTTATCCATTTTGAATTTATTTTTGTGAATGGTGTGAGAAAGTGGTCTAGTTTCAACCTTCTGCATGTTGCTGTCCAGTTCTCCCAGCACCATTTGTTAAAGAGGCTGTCTTTTTTCCATTGGATGTTCTTTCCTGCTTTGTCAAAGATGAGTTGGCCATACGTTTGTGGGTCTAGTTCTGGGGTTTCTATTCTATTCCATTGGTCTATGTGTCTGTTTTGGTGCCAATACCATGCTGTCTTGATGATGACAGCTTTGTCGTAGAGGCTAAAGTCTGGGATTGTGATGCCTCCTGCTTTGGTCTTCTTCTTCAAAATTCCTTTGGCTATTCGGGGCCTTTTGTGGTTCCATATGAATTTTAGGATGGCTTGTTCTAGTTTCGAGACGAATGCTGGTGCGATTTTGATTGGGATTGCATTGAATGTGTAGATAGCTTTGGGTAGTATTGACATTTTGACAATATTTATTTTTCCAATCCATGAGCAGGGAATGTCTTTCCATTTCTTTAAATCTTCTTCAATTACCTTCATAAGCTTTCTATAGTTTTCAGCATACAGATCCTTTACATCTTTGGTTAGATTTATTCCTAGGTATTTTATGCTTCTTGGTGCAATTGTGAATGGGATCAGTTTCTTTATTTGTCTTTCTGTTGCTTCATTGTTAGTGTATAAGAATGCAACTGATTTCTGTACATTGATTTTGTATCCTGCAACTTTGCTGAATTCCTGTATCAGTTCTAGCAGACTTTTGGTGGAGTCTATCGGATTTTCCATGTATAATATCATGTCATCTGCCAAAAGCGAAAGCTTGACTTCATCTTTGCCAATTTTGATGCCTTTGATTTCCTTTTGTTGTCTGATTGCTGATGCTAGAACTTCCAGCACTATGTTAAACAGCAGCGGTGAGAGTGGGCATCCTTGTCGTGTTCCTGATCTCAGGGAAAAAGCTCTCAGTTTTTCCCCGTTGAGGATGATGTTAGCTGTGGGCTTTTCATAAATGGCTTTTATGATCTTTAAGTATGTTCCTTCTATCCCGACTTTCTCAAGGGTTTTTATTAAGAAAGGGTGCTGGATTTTGTCGAAGGCCTTTTCTGCATCGATTGACAGGATCATATGGTTCTTCTCCTTTTTTTTGTTAATGTGATGTATCACGTTGATTGATTTGCGAATGTTGAACCAGCCCTGCATCCCAGGAATGAATCCCACTTGATCATGGTGAATAATTCTTTTTATATGCCATTGAATTCGATTTGCTAGTATCTTATTGAGAATTTTTGCATCCATATTCATCAGGGATATTGGCCTGTTGTTCTCTTTTTTTACTGGGTCTCTGTCTGGTTTAGGAATCAAAGTAATACTGGCTTCATAGAATGAGTCTGGAAGTGTTCCTTCCCTTTCTATTTCTTGGAATAGCTTGAGAAGGATAGGTATTATCTCTGCTTTAAACGTCTGGTAGAACTCCCCTGGGAAGCCATCTGGTCCTGGACTCTTATTTGTTGGGAGATTTTTGATAACCGATTCAATTTCTTCACTGGTTATGGGTCTGTTCAAGCTTTCTATTTCCTCCTGATTGAGTTTTGGAAGAGTGTGGGTGTTCAGGAATTTGTCCATTTCTTCCAGGTTGTTCAATTTGTTGGCATATAATTTTTCATAGTATTCCCTGATAATTGTTTGTATCGCTGAGGGATTGGTTGTAATAATTCCATTTTCATTCATGATTTTATCTATTTGGGTCATCTCCCTTTTCTTTTTGAGAAGCCTGGCTAGAGGTTTGTCAATTTTGTTTATTTTTTCAAAAAACCAACTCTTGGTTTCGTTGATCTGCTCTACAGTTTTTTTAGATTCTATATTGTTTATTTCTGCTCTGATCTTTATTATTTCTCTTCTTCTGCTGGGTTTAGGCTGCCTTTGCTGTTCTGCTTCTAGTTCCTTTAGGTGTGCTGTTAGATTTTGTATTTGGGATTTTTCTTGTTTCTTGAGATAGGCCTGGATTGCGATGTATTTTCCTCTCAGGACTGCCTTTGCTGCGTCCCAAAGCGTTTGGATTGTTGTATTTTCATTTTCGTTTGTTTCCATATATTTTTTAATTTCTACTCTAATTGCCTGGTTGACCCACTCATTCGTTAGTAGGGTGTTCTTTAACCTCCATGCTTTTGGAGGTTTTCCAGACTTTTTTCTGTGGTTGATTTCACGCTTCATAGCATTGTGGTCTGAAAGTAAGCATGGTATAATTTCAATTCTTGTAAACTTATGAAGGGCTGTTTTGTGACCCAGTATATGATCTATCTTGGAGAATGTTCCATGTGCACTCGAGAAGAAAGTATATTCTGTTGCTTTGGGGTGCAGAGTTCTAAATATATCTGTCAAGCCCATCTGATCCAATGTATCATTCAGAGCCCTTGTTTCTTTATTGACCGTGTGTCTAGATGATCTATCCATTTTTGTAAGTGGGGTGTTAAAGTCCCCTGCAATTACCACATTCTTATCAATAAGGTTGCTTATGTTTATGAGTAGTTGTTTTATATATTTGGGGGCTCCGGTATTTGGCGCATAGACATTTATAATTGTTAGCTCTTCCTGATGGATAGACCCTGTAACTATTATATAATGTCCTTCTTCATCTCTTGTTACAGCCTTTAAAGTCTAATTGTCTGATATAAGTATGGCTACTCCAGCTTTCTTTTGGCTTCCAGTCGCATGATAAATAGTTCTCCATCCCCTCACTCTCAATATAAAGGTGTCCTCAGGTCTAAAATGAGTCTCTTGTAGACAGCAAATAGATGGGTCTTGTTTTTTTATCCATTCTGATACCCTATGTCTTTTGGTTGGCGCATTTAATCCATTTACATTCAGTGTTATTATAGAAAGATACGGGTTTAGAGTCATTGTGATGTCTGTATGTTTTATGCTTGTAGTGATGTCTCTGGGACTTTGTCTCACAGGGTCCCCCTTAGGATCTCTTGTAGGGCTGATTTAGTGGTGACAAATTCCTTCAGTTTTTGTTTGTTTGGGAAGACCTTTATCTCTCCTTCTATTCTAAATGACAGACTTGCTGGATAAAGGATTCTTGGCTGCATATTTTTTCTGTCTAGCACCCTGAAAATCTCGTGCCAATTCTTTCTGGCCTGCCAAGTTTCAAAAGAGAGATCAGTCACGAGTCTTATAGGTCTCCCTTTATATGTGAGGGCACGTTTACCCCTTGCTGCTTTCAGAATTTTCTCTTTATCCTTGTATTTTGCCAGTTTCACTATGATATGTCGTGCAGAAGATCGATTCAAGTTACGTCTGAAGGGAGTTCTCTGTGCCTCTTGGATTTCAATGCCTTTTTCCTTCCCCAGTTCAGGGAAGTTCTCAGCTATGAATTCTTCAAGTACCCCTTCAGCACCTTTCCCTCTCTCTTCCTCCTCTGGGATACCAATTATGCGTATATTATTTCTTTTTAGTGTATCACTTAGTTCTCTAATTTTCCCCTCATACTCCTGGATTTTTTTATCTCTCTTTTTCTCAGCTTCCTCTTTTTCCATAACTTTATCTTCTAGTTCACCTATTCTCTCCTCTGCCTCTTCAAGCCGAGCTGTGGTGGTTTCCATTTTGTTATGCATTTCGTTTAAAGCGTTTTTCAGCTCCTCGTGACTGTTCCTTAGTCCCTTGATCTCTGTAGCAAGAGATTCTCTGCTGTCCTGTATACTGTTTTCAAGCCCAGCGATTAATTTTATGACTATTATTCTAAATTCACTTTCTGTTATATTATTTAAATCCTTTTTGATCAGCTCATTAGCTGTTGTTATTTCCTGGAGATTCTTCTGAGGGGAATTCTTCCACTTGGTCATTTTGGATAGTCCCTGGAGTGGTGCGGACCTGCAGGGCACTTCCCCTGTGTTGTGGTGTATAACTGGAGTTGGTGGGCGGAGTCGCAGTCAGACCTGATGTCTGCCCCCAGCCCACCGCTGGGGCCACAGTCAGACTGGTGTGTGCCTTCTCTTCCCCTCTCCTAGGGGCGGGATTCACTGTGGGGTGGTGTGGCTCGTCTGGGCTACTTGCACCCTGCCAGGCTTGTGATGCTGGGGATCTGGCGTTTAGCTGGGGTGGGTAGGCAAGGTGCACGGGGGCAGGAGGGGCAGGCTTAGATCGCTTCTCCTTAGGTGATCCACTTCAGGAGGGGCCCTGTGGCAGCGGGAGGGAGTCAGATCCGCTGCCGGAGGTTTGGCTCCGCAGAAGCGCAGAGTTGGGAGCGAGCAAGTTCCCTAGCAGGAACTGGTTCTCTTGGGATTTTGGCTGGGGGATGGGCGGGGGAGATGGCGCTGGCGAGCGCCTTTGTTCCCCACCAAACTGAGCTCTGTCGTCAGGGGGCTCAGCAGCTCTCCCTCCCTTTGTCCTCCAGCCTTCCCGCTTTCCGAGCAGAGCTGTTCACTTATGACCTCCCAGACGCTAAGTCGCGCTTGCTGTGGGAACACAGTCCGTCAGGCCCCTCCGCTTTTGCAAGCCAGACTCGGGGGCTCTGCTTGGCCGGCGAGCCGCCCCTCCGCCCCGGCTCCCTCCCACCAGTCCGTGGAGCGCGCACCGCCTCGCCGCCCTTCCTACCCTCTTCCGTGGGCCTCTCGTCTGCGTTTGGCTCCGGTGACTCCGTTCTGCTAATCCTCTGGCGGTTTTCTGGGTTATTTAGGCAGGTGTAGATGGAATCTAAGTGATCAGCACGACGTGCGGCGAGCCCAGCGTCCTCCTAAGCTGCCATCTTGCCTTTTCTCTCTGTACATTTCAAAATGGTTCCTAGGGCAACAGTCCTGCCCTCTCTCTCCCTAAATAATAAATAATTTCCCTACTGCATGGTCAATGATTCTTTAGAGAAATTCTAAACCAGAGATACAAGGGAGAGTTGAGTCTAGAGAATCATTAATATAGAACCATAAAAATTCTCATCTCTACTTCTACCTCTTATTAGACAATGCCTAATGGAGTGTCTAAACCTAGAAACTTAGGGGCGCCTGGGTGACTCAGTCGGTTGAGCATCCAACTTCAGCTCAGGTCATGATCCCACTGTCCGTGAATTTGAGCCCCGCATCAGGCTCTGTGCTAACAGCTAGGAGCCTGGAGCCTGCTTCAGATTCTGTCTCCCTCTCTCTCTGCCCCTCCCCTTTCTGCTCTCTCTTGCTCTCTCTTACTCTCTCTCTCTCTCTGTCAAAAATAAATAAACATTAAAAAAAATTTAAACTAGAAATGTAAAAAAATTAAATTCTATATCGCTAAAAAAAATAATTAGAATAAAAGACAAATGTCAAACTAGAAACATATTTGCAGGGATTAATAACTTTAATGCATAAAGAATCCTTACATATCAATAAGCAAAAAACCTAATGTCTAATAGAAAATTGGACGGAGGGAGTTAGTAAGCGATTCAAATTAGAAAAATAGTTAAAATATAAGAAAATATATTCTACCTCATTAATCATCCAGCAAAAATAAATCATATAAGTTAAAATAACAAAGAAGTGATATTTTTAATGATAAAACTGAAAACTTTATTTAAATGAAATACTCAGTACTGGTGAGCTTTTAAAGACCATGAGTGAATAGAGACAAAAATTGATGTAGCCCTTATGGAGGAAATTTAACCATAGCTATCAAAGGCTTCAAATTTTGCAGTTCATTTAATCCATCAATCCTACCTTTGGGAATTTAGACTGCGAATATAATTATGGTTGTGAACAAAGATTTGGCTGCAAGGTTGTTCATTGAATAATTATTTTTTGTAGTAACAAAGTAGATACAATGTACAATTTCAAGAACAGGAAAATTAGATTTAAAAACTATTAATAGAAAATAAAATACTATGAACTACAAATAATGCCTTTGAAAAATATTAATTGCATGGAAAATATTCTTAGTATATTATTAAGGGGAAAAAAGCAGGATACGAAGCAATAAGTGTAATATAATACACTTTCTGCAAAACACATATATGAGTATGTGTATGTGTATATAGGTTTATATAGTGATGTGGGAAACAAAGGCAAAAGAAAAAAATTGAATCTCCTTACAACTTACAGCCAATTGACAAGTCCTTGAAACAGGCAGAGTGACATTCCTTTAGGAACTCAGCTGCCTTGATGGTGACACTTTGCTAAGGGCAAAAGACCACCTTAGTTTAACATTATCCTGACCTCCAGGATCCTGTATGTCTACATTAACATATAAAAATTCCTTTGGAAACTTCCTTTATCTCTACCCTCCAAATATATCTCTACCCTCCAAATCATACTCCAAGCTTATGGCCCACTGACATACATCTGAAGGGTCTCGTGACTGAGTTTTTACTAAATAGTAGTAAATGACCTTTTCCTGACAATAGCTAGCCCTCTCAAGGTCCTGAAAACCTTGCTTCTAAACTTCCTTAGGAATCTATGCCATCCCTAATCCCCTTCCAACTTGGAGGTATATAATTGGTCACCTGTCATAACTCCAATGCAGCTCTTTCTGCCTGTGGGTCCTGTCCCTGTGCTTTAATAAAGCCACCTTTTTGCACTGAAGATGTCTCAAGAATTCTTTCTTGGCTGTCATCTCTGAACCCCAATACTTCAAACCACATCAATATATATATTATAGAAAGATGCAGAGAAAGAGAGGTGCTATATATCTCTTACAGACACAGACCGTCCATCTTGTTTTTCTCTGCAAACTCATACCTAGAATGGTGCCTGGAGCATAGAGTGTATTAAGAATGTACCAAGGTAGGAACACCTGGGTGGCTCAGTCAGCTAAGGGTCCAACTCTTGATTTTGGCTCAGGGCATTATTTCACAGTCGTGAAATAGAGCCCAGCGAAAGGCTCTGTGCTGAGCACGGAGTCTGCTTTGGGATTTTCTCTCTTCCTCTCTCTCTCTGCCCCTCACCCTGCTTGTGCTCTCTCTCAAAATAAATAAACATTTAAAAAAGAGTGTACAAAGGTGCCTGAGTGGCTCAGTCAGTTAAGTATCTGACTTCGGCTCAGGTCACAATCTCAGTTTGTGGGTTTGAGCCTGGCGTCGGGCTCTGAGCTAACTTAGAGCCTGGAGCCTGCTTTCGATTCTGTGTCTCCCTCTCTCTCTGCCCCTCCCCCGCTTGTGTTCTGTCTCTCTTTGTCTCTCAAAAATAGATGAACATTTAAAAAATTTAAAAAATAAAAAATAAAAGAGTGCACCAAGTCAATTACATATGTAAGTAAATGATTAATAAAGGACTATGAAAGCATTCATTAAAATATTTATTGCTTTTTGGGCCTGAAATTAATGATTTTTCTTCTTTTTTCTCTTTATCTTCATTTTCTGAGTTTTATTCAACGAATATGTATTACTTTTCTACTTTAAAAAAAGTGTAGGGAGTCATAGGTAAAGCCTTAATTATTTAGACATTTGTAGATCTTAAAGGGAAAGATTTTTACACACACTGTAGCAATTTTGCCTTTATTTATTATGATCAGCTATTTCTTGGCCTTAATTTGAACTAATATAAGTGCTTACTCACCTGCTTGGGGTGGGGGAAATGTCCCCCCTACCCGGGCACCTCAGAGACAGTAAGTTTCTGAATCATCCCACCTTCATAGGAAGCAGGAACAGGATAATAGGGAAAAGAGCCCCTGGGAGCACTTAAGAGAGCAAGATTCTAGTGCCAGTTGTATTGTGATTCTGAAATGGTGAAAGCATTATAGAAACGACATTAGGCTCTTTGATTTTTGTTTGCTGTGGTTCTTGTTTGAAGTGGTGTGAATCTTAACGTCAACTGACGTCAATTTTATAGTTATAATTTGAGGGACAGTTTAATTGCTTTAATAAAGTCATAACATTTCCATCTCCGTTGCAGGTCAGTTCCCTTGTTAGAAAAATCAATGATCTACTACAACAAACAAGCAAGAGTCCCACCTAGTGGCGGGAAGGAACTTAAGAAAGAGTCCAGAAGAGGCAATATTGTCCAGATTGGGTTGTCTGAACTAGAATCCCTTACCAGCTTCATTGCACTGATTGCAAAGGCTCCCTCCCACCTAGGATTTTAGATATCAGAAATCTGAAATCTAGCTGTTCTGGTCAGCTCAGGAAGGATATAATTCTGAATTGCTATTGTCACAACCATATGTTACCAAATATAAGGTTTTTCTGGAAGATGTGATATATATACACAATAGAATGTTACTCAGCCATCAAAAAGAATGAAACCTTGCCATTTGAGACAACATGAATGGACCTAGAGGGGATTATGCTTAGTGAAATAAGTCAGAGAAGTACAAATACCATATGAGTTCACATGTGTCATCTAAAACGCAAAACAAAGAAAACAGAGAAATGGATCCGTAAACATGGAGAACAAACTGGTAGTTGCCAGAAGGAATAGGATGCAAGGAAGGGCGAAAACAGGTGAAGTTGATCAAAAGGTACAAACTTCCAGTTATAAAATAAATAAGTCATGGGGATCTAAAGCACAACATAGGGAATATAGTCAACAATACTGTCATAACTTTGTATGGTGACAGATGGTGACTATACTTACTGTGGTGAGCATTTCATAACATATATAGTTGTGGAATCATTATGGTGTACATCTGAAACTAGTATTATATGTCAACTATACTTCAATTAATAATACCAAATAAATAAAAATTTAAAAATTAAAGGTTCTATTCATTTTTGAGAGAGAGGCAGAGAACATGAGTGGGTGGGGGGCAGAGAGAAAGAGGGAGGCACACAACTTGAAGCAGGCTTAAGGCTCTGAGCTGTCAGCACGGAGCCTGACGTGGGGCTGGAACCCATGAACCGCACGATCATGAGCTGAGCCGAAGTTGGCTGAGTCACCCAAGCGCCCCATTCATAGCATCTTTTAAAATTACAAACCAAATCATCTGGTTTCAGGGAGACATTGTCCTCTCATTCACTTATTCAATCATTTCATGAACATTTATTGAGCACCTCTAATTCCCAGGAACTGAAATTAAGCACTAAGCACTTAGAATTAAGCACTAAGAATATAAAGATGATTGAGGTACTTTTTTTTTCAACTTTTAATGTTTATTTTTGAGAGGGGGAAGGGGCAGAGAGAGGGAGACACAGAATCTGAAGCAGGTTCCAGGCTCTGAGCTGCGAGTGCACTGCCCTGTGCGGGTCTCGGACTCGCAAACCCTTGAGATCATGACCTGGGCCAAAGTCAGCTGCTTAACTGACTGAGCCACCCAGGTGCCCGTGGTTGAGGTACCTTCTTGAGCTGAGGAGGAGTTCCTAATCTATCATATGACATTGAGCTGGATGATCTGTTAGCAGCTCAGCCTCACCACCGTCCTCTTTAAGGTCTGCTCTCAAAATTTGCCCCTCCCTGGGATTGAAGCTTCCCACAGGAGGAAGTTGCCCGGCAGTTTGGAAGGTGGAAGAGAAGGGGAAGCTGTATGACTCTATGGGTAACTGCCGCCGGGCTCAGGAGCAGACGAGGACTTCACAGAGGCTCCCTGGTGAGCTCTTGGGGACCACTTGTGTCCCTGCAGCACCCTGAGCCCACAAGAGCGCTTCTCAAGGATATCAAAATCCGCAAATGCGAGGCAGCTTCCTGGTGAGTTTCAGAGACCGCCCTGCACTGTTACTTGGAGACAGATCTTCAGGGTCGCTCCCTCCCCTCAGCACAGGTTTCCTGGCTTTCATTTTTTCCTCAGCTCTTCCAGTGGTCAAGTGAGCCCTTCATTCCTGTAGAAAATCCTGTATTTCCAGGAAACATGGAGTGGTTTCTCTTTTTCCTGACCAAGCCGTGACTGATTCAGACACACAGGGAGATAATCCCATGGCGTTGCGCTGGCATAATGATGCAGGAATATATGAGGCTATGAGAACAGAGGAGTAGAAAAGTATCCCGGCTTTAGAAGGATTGGGAAAGGCTTCCCAGAGAAATTGGCTTCTGAGGTAAGTCTTAAAGGTGAAAAGACATTATCCAGGTACAAGAGAAGACTTAGAGACTAAAGTATGTAGGAAAAAAAAAAAGCCAGGTTTTGGAAAGACTAATCAAAATAGAACCGTGTTTAAAGGAAACCCAACACAAGTTTACCAAGTTTACAGTCAGTGTGTTGCTGGAGAATAAAATGGCAGTTTTCTCAGATGAGTATCACTTTTGTACAGCTCATTGGAGACTTGTAGATATCAGTGTGGCAAAATACAGCAATGCTGTTAGCACTGCATCCAGCTCATCTTCTTAATCAGATGGGCACACCACATTCCCCAGCTGCTGTGAAAACTGGCCACTAACAGCTCATAGCTGCAGCCTTCTGCACAGAATTGCCTTCAGCTGATGGAGCTCCCTCACCTGAAAGTGCCTAGAAGGTTTTGCCTTCCTTCCAGGGTATCAGACGCCAAGGGCTTACTGATGCAGGCAGACAACAGTCTGGCCCCCTTGTCTCAAGGTGGGATAACTTTGTGGTGCCATTCACTTTCCCCATGGGACCAATCTGAAACTAGACATTAGGAGAAAATTTGTCTTTGTTTAGCTTTCCTCCTGTGCTAATCTCTGCTTTCCTCACTTCTTGATATGTGCCAGAACTGTGGAAATTTGGAATTGCTTAGGCATGAAATGTAAGGCATGCATTTAGGCTAATCATGTCAGCACTTCTCACGTGCTGGGCAATGGGAATTTAAACTTTACCTACTAGAACCATGGTCTTAAGATGTCTGATTGTCCAGACCATCAGCAAAAAAAAATGTAGAACATACTATGTGGATATATTTAATTATAAGTGTAACAATATGTCATACATTTTGCAAATGATGTAAAAGAACAGAAATTTTAAAGAGAAAGTTTTTAGATAGAAGTTTTCTTTTCCTTGTACCCCAATAGATCATCTTGTACCCTACTTTCAGATGGCATGCACTTCTTTGGGGACCATGGAGGCAGAGAGGAAGGTTGGTCAACTTTGCATTTCAGACCTGTGATCCCATTACGGTTCTCCTCTCTAGGCCAATGATGTGTAGCTGTTTGCTGAATGAGTCTTCAATGCCAGCTATTGAGGAAGGAGGGAACAGAGATTATAGGACTACTCTAGTCCCTCTTCTAATTGGCACCTTGCCTGAGACACACACACGCACACACACACACGTGCCCACACGCACAAAGTCAAGCAGCTCTTGACCAGAATCTCCAGTGACAAAATGTGAACAGTAGAGATGTAGGAGATGAGGATGGAAAAATCAGTTTCCTTGCCTCCCATCTGCTGAAACACATATCCTCTCTAGGTTTTCCATCCCTTCCACATTAAGGAAGCACTGATTTAACTAAAGCACTGATGTGACCTTCTGGTTGTGACCATGTGGACATCCCCGAGGCCATTGAAAAACACCCTGTTTGCATTCACTTTCTGTGCCTCCTGTTCCTCTTTTCTCCCCACCACCTCCAGGTCTTCCCAATGCCTCCATTTTGCTAAACTGCTACTCTTTTCTCAAAAAGTAAGCAAGTCCCAAACTTCTCTTGGGTCATATACACTTTGACAGTCCCCTATTCTGTGGGAGAAGATATTTGCAAACAACATATCAAATAAAGGGTTAGTATCCAAAATCTATAAATAACTTATCAAACTCAACACCCAAAAAACCAAATAATCCAGTGAAGAAATGGGCAAAAGACATGAATAGACACTTCTCCAAAGAAGACGTCCAGATGGCCAACAGACACACGAAAAAATGCTCCACATCACTCATCATCAGGGAAATAGAAATTAAAACCACAATGAGATACCACCTTATACCTGTCAGAATCGCTAACATCAACAACTCAGGCAATAAGAGATGTTGGCGAGGATGCAGAGAAAGATGATCTCTTTTGCATTGTTGATGGGAATGCAAGCTGGTGCAGCCACTCTGGAGGACAGTCTGGAGGTTCCTCAAAAAGCTAAAAATAGAACTACCCTATGACCCAGCAATTACACTACTAGGTATTTATTCAAGGGACACTGTCTCCTATTCTGTGTGTGACTCTGTCCTAGCCATCCTCACTCCTCTGCTTGATTTTGCCACTGAGCAGAGGGTTATGGGAAGCCTTTGAACTTAAGAGGGAGCAGAGAGGAGGATTGTTCAGGCAATCCTATTCTTATTAATGTCTGCTTTTGGTTTTCTCTGGTTATCCCCTAGAATCTGGAAAAGAAAGGCTCAGACATCTCTCACAAGCATGAATCTCCTCTTCATAGTGCCACAGGTTTCAAGGAGGAAATGGTCATTTCCACACATAACATCACTTTTACCTAACTAAAATGTATGGGGATTGGGACGAGAGTCCACATGGAGGCCCTCATACCATATATCTACATGATCAAAAGTTATAAATCAAATAGTTACAACTCCAAAGCATACTCTGTCTGCCTACCTTGAGGAATACCCCATTGTAATGTCACAACTGAACAACTGAGTGACTCGTGTGTGCCTGCCAGTCATCATGGTCCTAGGCGGTGCTGTCTGTGTCTTTCTCACACCTTGGGTTATGCTGGAAAGCCAACTTCTACCATCAGCCTGACATTGATATACATCATGCCTGTTGCTACTTCCTAATTCTGTGACTCACTAGGGCTGGTAGTGAGGAAAGGCACTCTTCCCAACTCAGACCCACAGCTGAGACAGGGAATAAGAGAGAAAGCAGGTGGGGGCAACATAAGTTGTGCTTTGGTCACAGAGTTGGTGCTGACAGCAGAGGGCATATGGAGATGCCCAATAGTTAGGTGGGAGCTTGAGACGTGACATTTTTAGCATTATCATGTGAAAAGTCATATCATCTGCTGAGCCTCTAAGTCTAGGAGCAAATAACAATGGACGGACAAGAGAATGAGATTGACTCTTCCTTTTACTCTAGCCAGTTATTCCATGGAATGAAAATGTTTTCATGTCTCTACAAAGTAGAGACATGGTAGATGTCTTTTGAATGAGCACAAAATGATAAGCAAATCAATCAACAGTGTGTGAGGAGTGTGCTATTTTCATCATCCCAAAGCAGGCTCTATACCATGTTTAAAACTGAAGAGCTGTGATGTCTGACCACTGGGAATTTAAAATTTATAGGTAGAGGCAACAGAAACAAGACACCCATATATGACAGGTCAGATATTCATCGAACCTTTATTCTCTACTGAGTAGGGGAGGAAAAACTTCCTTCTACCCTTCTAGGTTCTGTGACTGGCCTAGAAATTAATCTGATAGATGAACAGAGAAAAACATACAGATTTTATTCTACTTGTACTAGACAGTCTCCACAGGAAAATGAAGACCTGTAGAGCAGAAAGGCCCAAGTACTTACATACTAGGTTGAACAAAGAGTAGTAATTGTGAAAAAGAAACAAAGATGTAATGGTCAGATTAAAGGAAGACAAGAGTTATTTTAGCAAAGTCTGTGTAGATTTCTATCATCCTCAACTCTTCTGTCTCTAGTAATCAGAATATTTCTTCCCTCCTGGCATAGAGAGGACGTCTTTCACATAGGAGTTTTATCTCCTGCTTTCAGAAAGAAAAGGGGAAGGTCAGAGTGTTTTTGCACCTGGTGTTTTTTAAGTGCATTTAGCTCAAAATAATCCTTATGTTAAAATGGCATATTTTGGGATGGGATGATCTGACACCCCTCTTCCCTCCTTTTGACTCTTCCCCAAGGAGTTTCACAGTCCAGAAGTTGAGCTGGTAGATTGTTTCATATCTCACTGAACTGGTCTCACAGTCCTGAGAATAGATCAATTCAGTTAAACAGCTGTATCTTATTTAAGAAGGCCCATCTAATGAGGCCTGGATATGGTATGAGTAATCAGGCATTTTATGAGGGGCATTTCTATGTAAACAAAGGCAAAGGTTAGTGATTAGAAAAAACTATAACCTCAGTTTTGATTTCAGAGGGCAGTACGTCGAGAAGATTTTTAGATCTTGGGCTCAAAACCTCTTTAGATGGTCGAATGAGGATAGGCAGTGGCAATCTGATGAATTTTCTTTGGTTTGCAGTTTGCGTGTTTCTGGTGATGGCATCAGGTGTTCTCCTGAACCTTCTGAGTGGCCTACACAGCAGCAGGTTTGAAGGTTGTTCATATGTGATCTGTTGTGGTGATTTCTTTGAAGTTCATATCAAGTCACCCAGCTGAAGTTTGCAGACTTTGGAAAAAAGGCAGTTATACTTTTCAGCGCTATCAAGTCAGGAGAATAGGAGAAAAGCTGGAAATGTTACCTACTGACAAAATGCACAAAATGGCAGGAGACCATTTACAGAGAGGAAGAAAAGCTCAAAGTTGGTGAACAGTGCACCATTCAGCAACCCACAGTGTAGCCGGATTCTTGCACAGAGAGTCGTGACAATGAGGCTTTTCTTTCCAGGAAGCAACTTTATTCCTGCCTGCACCACTCAGTTGGGTTCATACCTGAAGAACTGAGCCCCGAATGCCACGTGACATAGTTTTTTTTTTTAGTATTTTTTACGTCTTTGTCTCCCATATATGGTAACATACAAACATGCGGTCTGATGAAGTGGTCTCATGTTTCAAGGTGGTGAGGGATGTTGTCACAGACGCACACACACATATAACCAGGTTGCCTTGAGGTTTGTTTTTTGTTTTTTTTTCCCTTAGGGAGGGACCCTACCACCACAAGTGTATGCTATAGTTTTTATTGAAACACAGAATATTGCCCTATAATCACTCCCATTTTTATCAGAGATAATGCAAGACCAATTTGTTTGCAACATAAGTCTAGTCTCCTTAAAGTTGGCCTGATGATTCATATAAGTGCAGCAAAAATAGTGATTTATCTGTCAGGTAAGCTCTTTTTAAGTCTGCTTTATTGGAACTTTAAATGCAGAAGCTCAGATTGGACTTTTAAAAGACTTTTTGAGGCTAAGAAGCTACATCAGCAACATGCCACCAGACTTCACTTTCATTATTTACAGATTGGGGTGAATTCTCGAGGCTTGCAAGGTATCTTGAGGTGCCTGGGCCTGCCAGGAAGTGATCTTCTTTACAAACCCATAAGGCTGGAAACCATGTAAGTCAGGTCCAAGTCCAGTATTCCAAGAGGGTTTTGTAAGCATTGCCTCCATAAAGTCAAAATTAGTTTCTTAAATCTGTCTGGTCATATCTGATTCTATGCACATTGTTTTCAAATATGACATTCCCATCAAAGCCTTGGTAATAACAACTGATGTTTCCAATTGTGTCCTGTTATAAAGAAAACAGATTCTTATTGAACGTATGCAAATTACTCTATTTTCATGAAAATAAGATTATTCAATAAGAGTCTCTGAATTCTAGAGGGATCAGCTAGGAAGAAAACTAAATGCTGCATTTTGTTTACAAAGGTATAATCTACTAAATTGGTGCAAGTTACAGATAGCTTAAGTGAAAAGAGAAGAAAAGGTTTCCTGGAATCTGAAACGAAACACTAAAGAACCAGCAGTGTTTCAAGCAAAAAGTCCTAGAAGTTAGAATCATCTTCATCAGTTCACCTAGTCCCATGTCATCAACCCTTGTTCTGCCTGTTCTTGGGTTAGCAACTTTATGAATTCATCAGTCTCTCTTTAATTTTTTAAAGTTTATTTATTTATTTTGAGGGAGAGACAGAGTGAGCAGGGGAGGAGCAGAGAGAAAGAGAATCTCAAGCAGGCTGTGCACCGTCAGCTCAAACTCACAAACTGTGAGATCGTGACCTGAGCGGAAATCAAGAGTCAGACGCTCAACTGGCTGAGCTACCCAGGCGCCCTTGAATTTATCAGTTTCTTTATTAGAGTTCTGGAAATTCTTATCCAGTTCAGCGGTATGATTTTGAAGTTAGCAGAAGTCTGGACACTACTGTACTCGTCAGATTCTTTTCCATGAATTTCTGTGAAGGTGGAGCTTTTTTGCCTGTAGCTGACTGCAAAAGCGTTCAGAAAAGCATCGGAGTAAAACAAAAGCTTTGGATGACAAGACTCAAAAATAGCCATGGTTAAAGATCTGGTGAGAGTTCATTATAATGCAGTTGGCAAATAAATGTGGTTATTTCTTTGGCATACAACATTCTCAGATAATAATTGGAATTATGATTGATTACAGAGAGTAAGGGCTTCGACATATTTCTAGGAATTTGGATATGATTCAGTTTGTATACAACATAATTTCGGAAACATTTATATTGGTAACATGCCCACACAAATATAATCTGAAGATTTAACATTACTTCATATTTGACAATGTTTCTCATGTATTTTAACGTATTAAATAAACCTAATTAGTTTAGTATTTCTCTTTTTTACAAGGTCAGAGAACAAATTCTTTTGAGATTTTCCAGAGACCCTCTGGGCAATCTCAAAGTCAGTTTGAAGTAAAAAAAAGATTTTACTTAAAATTTGATTTGGGAAGTTTGTCAAAATGCCAAAGGTTTGAACGCTTGACCAAATAAGATCACAGATCACCGTGAAATAATACTTAGTTGTCTATTTAACCAAAGTAATGGGAAAAGATTTCAAAGATAAATATAGAAGATTACATGATTGTAAAGAAAACCTTAGCTCTTTTACTGTTGAGAAGATTCCTTTCTCCCCAGTAATCAGAGACCTGATAAAGACGATATGAAACACAGGAAATTATTTTGATAAAACAGATTCTGTGTTTTCTAGGCAGATTATTCAACAGGTAAAGAAAGTTCTTTTACAATAATCCAGGAAAACTTTGTTCTTTTAACTGAGAAAGGAAATTAAATTCTAGTGTTGCATAGGCACAGTGTTGATATTGAAGCTCATTTTTCTCTTTTATTTAAAAAAAGGGTTTTTTTAATGTTTATTTTTGAGACACAGAGCACAAGCAGGGGAGGGGCAGAGAGAGAGGGAAACACAGAATCTGAAGCAGGCCTCAGACCCTGAGCTGTCAGTACAGAGCCTGTCGCAGGGCTCGAACCCATGAACCTTCCCTTACCACAAACATATCTTATTTTTCTTGAAATTTGCAGTTTTTCCCTAGCTTCATTATTCCTAGTAGTTTTATTTACATATATTTATTAGAATTCTTAACCCTTAGTAACCCTAATTTCCAGTGAAAATGAGGAATGAAGCATTTGTGAACTATTTCTTACATACCAACATTCTATATTAGATTATCAAATTTGTGAATAAACCATTCATAATTTCCAGAGGCATATGCTTCCTCATAGTAGAAGTTTTCAGTGAGGCAAAAAACATGTTTACTGACAGACCCAAATATCTTTCCTCTTTCAAATAAGAAGCTAAAGGTAGGTAAACTTAGTTTAGCAATTAATATTTCAGTATTTTATCTTTTTTGGAAACGATCTAGATATTCAGTGAACATCCATCATTTAATTTAACTTAGTATAACTATAAGGTTTCAAGTTACTAAAAATGTTTGAGAAAATATTTTTAAGTAAACACATTGTGAAACATAATTATTATTGAAAAGTTCACTTACAAACCTTACCCTACTTACATTTATTTAACTTACTTGTTTTTAACCATTTTGCTTGGGTTACTCATGAAAGTTTCATAAGACATTAAAGTTAGTCATGATCTTGAATTAATTTTCTTATTGACAAATGAAGCACGTATCAGGAAAAATGAGAGAAGCAAAGAACCTAAAAATTAAAATACACAACTGCTCTGCATTGGGTGCCTGAGTGGTTTAGTCAGTTAAGCGCCTGACATCAGCTCAGGTCATGATCTCATAGGTACGTGGTTCAAGCCCCGAGTCGGGCTCTGTGCTGACAGCTCAAAGTCTGGATCCTGTGTCGGATTCCGTGTCTCCCTCTCCCTCTGCCCTTCCGCTGCTCATGCTGTCTCTCTCAAAAATGAATAAACATTTAAAAAAATTTTTTAAATAATAAAATCTACAGCTGTCCCCAACCTTTTTTTTTTTTTTTAACTGCTGTGCTTGGTATACACCAAACAATTTATTTTTATTGTACATGTTGTTCTTAGGTTGAAAATTTAAACTTCTGGAGGCACCTGGGTGGCTCCGTTGGTTAAGCCTCTGACTCTTGACTTTAGGGCTCATGTCATGATCTCACAGTTGCTGGGTTCTAGCCCCAAATCAGGCTCTGTGCTGACAGTACGGAGCCTGCTTGGGATTCTGTCTCCCTCTATCTCTTCCCTCCTTGTAGTTGCTCTCTCTTTCTCTCTCTCTTAAAATTAAAAAATAAACTTATGAAGAAAATTTAAACTTCTGTAAGTTAAACATCTAGTAGAGATAACATAAGCTTATTTAACTGATGAACCCTGGTAGAAACAGTTGTATGTCTGTATTATATTTGATGTTGACAACTCTAAAGACACCTGTTTTTATTAAACCAACAAACTTCAACTAGCTTTTATTTACTGAAGACTATCCCAGACCACATGAACCTGAAAACCATTCGGGCTAGTTTCTGTATTTCTGAGAGTTTTTAAAAAATAGTTAATTTATATAAACACTATTTTTAAAACCAGTTAAAGCAGAGCTCTTTTTTGAATTTTGGCAATAACAGGTAGAGGTATTATGTACATATACATACATTTGTATACACATATACATATATACGTAATAGACATACGTAAACATATAGACAGATGCAAATAGAGATCTTATAGTTTTCATTTTAAATCTTAGCCACGAGTTAGTAAATTCTGTGTGTGTATTTATACCTAACTTACAAGAATTGATCTCATCTTTGCATTATTACCGTGATGATGATAACTATTAATTTGAATTCTGTTTTTTAGACAGAACAAGTTAAGGTTACCTGCCCAATGATGGCTAAAGCTTCTTACCAGTATTTATGGGGAAGACTTTTAAGATTTTTATTTGCCTTTGATAGGTAGTTTTACAGAGGCTGTGGACTAAATTTGGGGTGGGGAACCCTGTGGAAATACCAAATAGCAGTTTGGGTTTTTTAGAAGACTCTTTCCCCCTTTTTTCTTTTTGTCCCAGAGCTTATGTTAGCCACGAGTTATCTTCTGGAATATTTATATTTACATCTCCAAGGGTTTGAGAAAGGATGTAGGTTTTCTCTTAGAAGGAATTCAGAGGCACATTTGCCTATTATCAGAAACCTAGGGTTATTATTACCATTTAATTTTTTTCTTTAAGTGTAGGGTAGTCCACTGACTTGTGTGTGTCAGAGGCAGGAGGGATAAAATATGCAAAGGCCTGGAGTCGGTGGGGTTTGGTTAGAGTCAGGGACATAAGTTCGCCCTTCTGCATGTTTCGCCCCCACTTTTGTGCATTTACATAGGTTTCACGCTTACTTGAGTGTCTTTTACATTTCTTAATTTTTGTTCTAAATCAGATCTCTACCACCTAATCTTGTCAAGGGAGTCTTGAATCAGCCAAGGCATTCTCTTGTATCTTTTTCTTTATTTTCCCCCTTTCTCAATCTGATCTTCCCATAGGTATTAACAGGATATTTGTTTGTGTCTAAAATTCCTTTTAGGTCTAAAAGCCAAAGTCTTCAAAGGTATATGTATTTCAATGTTACTCAAAAGCAATAAGCTTTCCTGTGACTTAACTGTGGACACAGGAGACTTCCTTAAAGAATGAGCAAAAGATGCAGCCCCATCCAGAACTGCTGTTAAAAACAGCTTAAGAAAATAAAGAACTTCATTGTCACAGGCAGTAAGACTAGTGTTTGTGAAAACTTATCTCTGGTTCTCCCATGAATGTGACAGTCTGGTCACAGACCTCCCAATCTGTGATCCTATGTAGGCAATACTAGGATGAGACCTTGTAAGAGCTAACAAGGCAACTAAGATTGAGAGGATAAAGGCCCCTTATGGACCGAGACCCTTCACTTAAGACAAACTTCCCTGAGAACTGGAATGGTCAGGCAAAGAGACTTCTGCCTGTCATTTTGTGTTCAGGGTCCCTAACCAGCTAGCTAACCACCTGATACAAGCCCTATGACCTGTGCCACCCAGCTGATGGAAACCAGAGAGAATATTCTCATTAGTCACAAAACCAAGCTCCTAGGGCATTCCAATTCTGACATCAATTCCAGCATGATGGTTTTCTCCCCATATAGCCAAGCAATTCTCTAATTCTTTGTAGACACTGACCAGGTGTCCCCCAAATTTCACGCAACTCTGACACTTTCCACCTGAAGGATAGCATCCGATTCCACTGTGTAAGAGCTCAGTCCCACAAGACTTCCCCCCACTTCAGATTCCAGTTCCAAATTCAGATTGTCACCTGTACTCTGATCAGCTATAAATCAGACCCCATGACTCCCTCCTTGAGTTTGATTAAGTTGGTAGAATGGCTCACAGAACCCAGGAAACCAGTTTATTTACTAGATTACCAGTTTATTACAGAGGATATTAATGGATATGAATCAACTGCCAGATAAAGAAATACATAGGGCAAGTTCCCAAACTCAGAAGCTTCTGTCCCCATGGAGTTTGGGGCACAACACATGGATGCATTCTGGTTCACCAATCTGGAAACTGTCTGAACCCTGTCTTTTTGGATTTTTCTAGAGGCATCACTACATAGGCACAGTTGATTAAATCATGGACCATGGGCAATTGATTCAACCTCCAGCCCTGTTCCCTTCCCTTGGTGTGGAGGAGGGGTAGGACTGAAAGTTCCCACCCTCTAATCACGTGGAGGCAACCAGCCTCCATCCTTAGGTGTGTTTTCTGAAAGTCCCCTCACTAACATAAACTCAGTTGTGCTTGAAAGGAGTTTGCTATAAATATCAAGATCCCTTTATTGCTCTTACTAGGAAATTTCAAGGGTTTTAGGACATCTGTGACAAAAACACGGTCAAAGAGCAAATATATGTTTATTACAAATCATATTATCACAGACATAAGAACAAGGCAAAAGGAGAATCTCATCTTATGATATTCTTCTTTATGACAAATGACACAAAAGCCAGCAGCAAAGGAAAATAATGACTATTTCTGGAAAGCTAAATATCAATAATCAGTGGGTAGGTAGCCCAAACCAAATTCCCAAGAGCCATAATCCAAAGATTAATTCCCAGAACTATTTTTCTCCTGTCAATCTGAATTTGGAAAGGAAGAGGCAAGGAGAAGGTTAACTTCCTCTTTTGCAGAGATACAGGAGACTGACATGGCAAGAATTCTTACCTTCTGCCAGTTTATTTAGGTCCTAGAATCTCTGGCAGCCCTAGCCCCCAGAGTCAGCAGGGTTCCAGCCAATGCTATCCCCTCTTGTCCCCAGAACTGTAGAAGAGGAAAAACTTCCTTCTACTCTTCTACCCACAGGTTCTGTGCTGGCCTAGGAAATAAACTGACATAAGACAGATGAACGAGAGGAAAACAGACAAATTTTATCTTATGTACACATCGCAGTTTTCACAGGAAAATGAAGACCCAGAAAGCAGAAAGACCCCAATGCTTATAAACTAGGTTGAACAAAGAGTAGTAATTATGAAAGAGGAACAAAGATGTAATGGGGAGACTAACAGATCATTTTAACAAACTGTTTGCACAGATATCTCTGGACCTCAACTCTCTCTCTCTCATGATAAAAATGTTTCTTTCCTCCAAGTACAAGGAGGGAAGCTTCTATCCTGGAGTATCCTCTCCTGCTTTCAGGAAGAAAAAGGAGAGGTCAGTGTGTGTCCTTCTTATACCTACTGTTTCTCAAGTACCTTAGCTCAAAATAACCCTTGTGCCAAAGCGACATATTTTGAGGTTGCTTGTCCTGTCACTCATCAGTAACACATTGTCACAGGTCTTTAACATAGACTTTAATATTGAAGGCATGACTCAATGAGTAAAATGAAACTGAAAAAAAAAATTCCTTCTTGTAGTTAACAATGTGCTGGGCTTTGTATTAAGAAAAGTAGTCAGATGGGGTGCCTGGATGGTTCGGTTGGGCATCTGACTTCGGTTCAGATCATGATCTCATAGTCTGTGAGTATGAGCCCCACATCAGGCTCTGTGCTGACAGCTCAGACCCTGGAGCCTACTTCAGATTCTGTGTCTCCCTCTCTCTTTGTCCCTCCCCTGCTTGTGCTCTCTCTTTCTCTCAAAAATAAATAAGCATTAAAAAAAAAAAATAGAGGGCCACTGATCTTTGTGTTGAGGTGTTTTATATAGATTATATATTTATTTATAAATAAATAAAAATATATAAATAAACAAATAAAACAAGTAAATATAAATATATATTTATATTTAATATATATTTAGTTATCTTATATAGATGAGTTATATTGTATAGATTAGATCTAGAATCTATATAGATTATATAGATTAATTTATACAAGATTAATATTAGTATATGGGACATGTCTTGTTTGGCTTGAAATTATTAAACATTTTAATCTACATTTAAAAATCGAGATTTTTCACCCATTTTATTGAGATATAATTGACATGTAACATATTTATCATTGTACAATTGTAATTAAGTTGTACAATATACAATTATGTACCACTGTATATTATATTTATAGTATACAACATAATTATAGTCACCATGCTATACATCATATCCCTGGAGCTTCATTTTATAACTGGAAGTTTGTACCTTTTGACCACCTTCATTCATTTCCTCCACCCCCCCTCCCACCTCCTGCCTTTGGCAACTACCAATCTGTTCTGTTTCTATGAATTCAATTTTCATTAGATTCCACATGTAAATGAGATCATACAGCATTTTTTATTTCTGTTTTGTTTCAGTTAACATAGTGCCTTCAAAGTCCATCCATGTTGTCAAAAATAATAGAATTTCCTTCTTTCTTGTGGATGAATATATTCCATTGTATATATATAAACACCACAGTTTCTTTTGCATTTATCTATTGTTAGACTCTTAGGTTGTTTCCATGTCTTGGCTATTGTAAATAATGCTATAATAACCATGGGAGTGAAGATACTTCTTCCAGACAGTGATTTTGTTTCTATTATATGTATTAAACCAGAGGTAGAATTGCTGGATTATGGTAGTTCTATTTTTAAGTTTTTGATAAACCTCCACAGTTTTCCACAGTGGTTGCAACAATTTACATTCCCAACAACATTGCATACAAGAGTTCCTTTTTTTCCACATCTTCATCAGCACTTAGTATCTCATCTTTTGATGATAGCCATTCTAAGAGGTGTGAGGTGATAACTTATTATAGTTTTGCTTTGCATTTCCTTAATGATTAGTGATATTCAACACTTTTTCAAGTACCTGTTGGGGCCATTTGTATATCTTCTTTGGAAAACCCTATTCAGATCCTCTGCCCAATTTTTCATCAGATTGCTTGCTATTGAGTTGTATGAATTCCTTATATATTTTAGATATTAATCCCTTATCAGGCAAATGACTTGTAAATACTTTCTCCCATTACACAGATTGACTTTTAATTTTGTTGATAGTTTCCTTTGCTGTGCAGAAGACTTTTAGTTTGATACATTCCTACTTGTTTGTTGCTGCTATTGTTGTCTCTGCTTTGGGTATCTTACCCAAGAAATCTTTGCCAAAATCGATGTCAAGAATTTTCTTTTTGTTTATTTTTCTAGGAGTTTTATGGTTTCAGGTCTTACATTTAAGTCTTTGGTCCATTTCAAGTTAATTTTTATGAGTGGTATAAGACACTCTTCATTCTTTTGTATGTGGATATCCAGTTTTCCCAGCACCATTTATTGAAGAAACTATTCTTTACTCATTTTGTGTTCTTGACTTCCTCATCAAAACTTAGTTGATTATATATGCATGGGTTTATGTGTAATCTATTTGTTCCACTGGTCTACATGCCTGTTTTTATGCCAGTACCATACTGTTTTGATCACTTTACCTTCGTAAGATAGTTTGAATTCAGAAAGTGTGATGCATCCAACCTTGTTTTTTCTCAAGATCCCAATGGCTGTTCAGAGTCTTTGATGAATCCAAAAAAAATTTATGAAAGTTTTCTCTATTTCTGTGAAAAATACCATTGGGGTTTTGACTTGGATTGCATTGAATTTGTAGATCACTTTGGATAGTGTGGACATTTTCACAATATTAATTTGTCCAAACTAAGAACATGGGTTATGTTTTCATTTATTTGTGTCTTCTTCAATCTCTTTCATCATGGTGTTCTGTGTACAGGTCTTTCACATTGTTACTTACATTTATTCCTAAGTGCTTTATTGTTTTTAATGCTATTGTAAATGGAATTGGTTTCTTAATTATTCTTTTAGATTGTTTGATTTGGCATATGCAAATGCAACTGATTTGGATAAGGTAATCAGTGTGCCATTTGCTTGTCACCTATTTTCCGTTCTGCACCATTACCTCCATCCTTCAGAGGATGGACATTAGTTCCACAGTGCACCTTCTGCTTAGTCTAATGTGGATAACTGGAAATAAGCAAAATAATCGTCTGGTGATTTTTGCAAGATAGGACAGTTTTCCTGAAATTCTCCGTAGTGAATTAATGATGGAGAAAAGCTCTTGAAGGCCTAGCAATGCATGTCTTTTGATCTATGCCACGATTTTCAGGTCAGTGTACTAGGAATTCTTTTAGGAACAGACCTGAGATTGTAGAATAAAATTGGATACCAAAATAAAATTCTATCACAGTAAAAAAAAAAATGCAACCAATTTCTGTATGCTGGTTTTGTATACTACAACTTTGTTAAATTTATTTATTCTAACTAAATGTATTCTATTTATTTATTTAGTGAAGTCTTTAGGGTTTTATATACATAAGCATGCCATCTGCAGAGACTTATTTTTCTTTCTGATATGTATGCTTTTATTTATATTTCTTGCCTAATTGCTGTGGCTAGAATTTTCAGTACTATGTTAAATAGAAATGGTGAAAGTGGGCATCCTTGCCTTATTCCTAATCTAGAGGAAAGGATTTTCATTTTTCACTGTTGAGCATGATGTTAGCTGTGTGCTTATTGTATATGGCCTTTATTATGCCGAGGAACATTACTTCTTACTCATCTTGCTGAGTGTTTTTATCATAAAGTTATGTTATATTTTGTCAACTATTTTTCTGCATTTATTGAAATGCTCATATGGCTTTTATCCTTCAGTTTCTAATGTGGCCTCAACCACATTGATTGATTTGAGGATGTTGAATTTTCTTGGCATTCCAGGGATAATTCCCACTTAATCATGGTGAATGATCATTTTAATGT
Organism: Prionailurus bengalensis; assembly: GCF_016509475.1. Classification (NCBI taxonomy): domain Eukaryota; kingdom Metazoa; phylum Chordata; class Mammalia; order Carnivora; family Felidae; genus Prionailurus; species Prionailurus bengalensis. The sequence goes on from NC_057348.1 coordinate 100,126,331, forward strand.
GTTGTTGAATGAAGTTTGCTGATATTTTCTTGAGGAATTTTGCATCTATGTTCATCAGTGATATCAGCCAGTAACTATCTTTTCTTGTATCAGTCTTATCTGGCTTTGGTATGAGGGTAATGCTGGCCTTGTAAAATGAGTTTGGGAGGGCTTTCTTCTCTTCAATTTTTTGGAAGAATTTGAAAAGGGTTGATGTTAATTATTCTTTAAATGTTTGGTAGAATTTATCAGTGAAACCACCCAGGCCTCAGCTTTTCTTTCTTGGGAAGTTTTGGTTACTGATTCAATATCCTTATTAGTAATTTGTTCAGACTTTCTATTTCTTCATTATACAGTCTTGATAGATTGTATGTTTCTAAGAAGTTATCCACTTATTCTAGGGTATCCAGTTTGATAGTGTATAATTATTTATAGTAGTTTCTCATAATCCTTCGTATTTTTGTGGTATCAGTTGTAACAATTCTCCTTCATTTCTGGTTTTGAGTCCTCTCTCTTTTGTTTTGAGCTGATCTAGCTAAAGGTTTGTTAACTTTTTTGACTTTCAGAAAACCAGCTCTTACTTTCATTGCCATTTTTTGGTCTCTGTTTCATGTTTTTATGCTCTTATCTTTGTTATTTTCTTCCTTCTGCTAACATTAAGCTTAGTTTATTCTTCTTTTATTTAGTTTCTTAAAGTATAAGGTTTTTTATTTGAGATCTTTATTGTTTCTCAGTGTAGTTGGTCATTACTATAAACTTCCCTCTTAGGAATACTTTTGCAGTATCTTATAGGTTTTGATATATTGTGCCTCCATTTTCATTTGTTTTTGGGTTTTTGTTGATTTCCATTTTGATTTCTTCTTTGACTCATTAGTGGTTTGATAACATGTTGTTAAATCTCACACATCCATGAATTTTCTAGCTTCTGTCCTACTATTGATTTCTACTTTCATACCATTGTCATAAGAGAAGATACTTGATATGGTATCAATTCTAATTTTATTAAGAATTGTTTTGTAGCCTATCACGTAATCTATTCTGGAAAATGTTCTGTGTGCACTTGAGAATAACGTGTCTTTTACTGCTATTGGATGAAATGTTCTGGTATATGTCTGTTAGGTCCATTTGATCTAAAGTGTCATTCAAATCCACTATTTTTTTAAAGTTTACTTATTTATTTAGAGAGGGAAGGAGAGAGAGACAGAGAGAGAGAGTGAGCACAAACAGAGGAGAGGCAGAGAGAGAGAATCTAAGCAGGCTCACACTTATCAGCACAGAGCCTGCATGGGGCTCAATCCCACAAAATGTAAGATCATGACCTGAGCTGAAATTAAGAGTTGGACACTTAACCAATTGAACCACCAAGGCACCCCCACATCCACTATTTCTTTATTGATTTCCTGTCTGGCTGATCTATCCATTGTTGAAAATAGAGTATTGAAGTGCCTTATTATTATTTCATTGCTGTTTTATCCTTCAGATCTATTAATAGTTGTTTTATATAATTTGACACTCTAATATTGGGTGCCTATATGTTTACAATTATTATATATTCCTGATGAACTGACTTCTTTATCATTATATCATGACCTTTTTTGACTCCTGTTAGTTTTTGACCTAAAGTCTAATTTTTTTTGAGTAGCCTCCACACTTTGTGAGGAGCCCAACACAGGGCTTGAACTCATGACCCTGAGATGAGATCAACAGTCAGATGCTTAACTGACTGAGCCACTCAGATACCCCAACCTATTGTCTATTTTAAGTGTATTATATGTATATTTACCTCTGCTTTCATTTGATTTCCATTTGCATGGAATACCTTTTTCAGTCCTTTCACTTTGAGCTACTGAATGTCCTGAAAGCTTAAGGGAGTCTGTTATAGACAGCATATAATTCATTCAGGCACTCTGTCTTTTAATTGGAGAATTTAATCCATTTATATTTAGAATAATTGTTGATAGGTAAGAACTTTTCATTGCCATTTTGTTAATTGCTTTCTGAGCATTTTGTAGTTCCTTTGTTCCTTTCTTCCTATCTTGCTGTTTTTCTTTGTGAGTTGATGATTATTTGTACTAGTATGCTTTGGCTCTTTTTCTTTACCATTTGTGTCTCTTACAGGTTTTTGCTCTATGGTCACCATGAAGCTTTTATAATATATCTTATAGTAACAACCATCCATTTTAAGCTAATAACTTTAGTTGCATTAAAAATTTCACTTATTTACATGCCCCCACAATTTACGTTGATGTACCAATTTGTATCTTTTTATATTGTGTATCTATTTATATAAAATCGTAATAATAGTTATTTTTAATACCTGTGTCTCTTAACCCATATTTTAGAGTTTGAAGTGATTTACACACCACCACTGCAGTATTAGAGTATTTTAAATTTGACTATATATTTGCCTTTACCAGTGAATTTTATGTTTTCATATATTTTCATGCTGCTATTTAGTGTCCTTTCATTTCAGCTTGAAGCCCCTCTAGTATTTTTTTGTATGGAAGGTCTGTTGGTGATTACCTCAGCTTTAATTTGTTTGGAATTGTGTTTATCTCTCCTTCATTTCTGAATGACAACTTTGCTGGGCCTTTGATAACAAGTTTTTTTTCTTCGAGCATTTTGAATATATCATTTCACTCTTTCCTGGCCTGTCAGATTTCTGCAGATAAATCCACTGATTGCCTTACCAGGATACCCTTGTATTTGATAATTCTTTTTTCTCTTGCTCTTTTCAAAATCCTGTCCTTGATATTTGAGCGCTTAATTATAATGTGTCTTGGTGAATATATATTTGTGTTTAGTCTGTTTGGAGATCTTTGACCTTCATGTACCTAGATGACCATATTGCTTTCTATATTTGGGTAATTCAGCCATTTTTTTTTTCTTTAAACATGGTTTCTGTCCCTTTCTCCCTCTCTCCTTTAAGATTCTGATAATCTGGACATTGCTTTACTTGCTGGTTTCCCATAATACATGTAGGCTTTCTTCATTCTTTTCCTTCTAATTTCTTGAATTTCTTCCAACTAAGTAATATCAAGAGATCTGTCTTCAAAGTCACAGATCCTTTTTCTGCCTAATTGTGCCTGCTGTTGAAGGTCTCTATTGCATTTTTTTTTCATCACATTTGTTGTATTCTTCAGCTCCAGAATTTGTTTTGTTTTGCTTTAATAATTTCTGTCTCTTTGTTTCTATCTCATTTTGTTCATATATTGTTTTCCTGAGTTCACTGAGTTATCTATGTTCTCATGAATCTCGCCGAGCTGTCTTAAAATAATTATTTTGAATTCTTTTTCAGATAACTCACAGATCTCCATTTTGGGGAGATCAGGTCAGTAACTGGAAAATTGTGTTCCTTTGGTAGTGTTATGTTTCCTTGCTTTTTTTATCTTTCTGATGGCTTTGCATTGATACCTGTGCATTTGATGGTGCAGTTATTTCCTCTAGCCTTTTCACACTGTCTTTGGTGGGAAAAGACTTTCACTTGGAGGTGGCTATGAGGGTGTTGGCTGGGTGGGATGCAGTGTTTTTGGTTCCTGAGAAGGCATAGGGGGCATAGTCTTCATGCAGTTCCTCAGCTGAGAATAGCATTGGTCAGACTACAGAAATCTTCTGTGGCCAATACTGGAGAGGTCCTACAGGTGTCAGTGGCAGAGTGGAGAATTATGAGATCTGCAGAAGCAAAAGCTCCTGGGGTCTTTCTCTTCTTCTTTTTTTCCCCCTGGAAGGGCATTCTAGTCAAGGGGATCCCTCTCGGCACCTGGACTGTCATGTTGGCACCCAGAGCACTATCAGAACCAGAGCCCTGGGATCAGGCAACATGGAACTCCCATAGCACCTCAGTCACGGAGCACAGGTGTACTTGCTATAGTTGTGGCACAGGTGGCTAAGGTGTGGCACGTGTTGATCTCGCATGAAACCAGGACTTGGGACTCGGGGACCCACTGCAGTCATTCTGGCCAAAGGACGATGGGATGCGGTAGCAGCATGCGTCTTGGGATGACAAGGTGCAGCAGTGGCTTGGAGTGCACTTGCAGTAGCAGTGCAGCCTGGAGATAATGGGTCAAAGTCTCAACTCTGGTCCCAGGGACAGTCAAAGGACAGCATCACAAAAAACCTGGTGGTTATTTACTGTAGCCACATATTGAAGCCTGGGAAGTTGAGCTCAGAGCAGTGGCAGCACAGCTCTTGCAATGAGAGTTCAGAGCCAGAACCTGGGACCTAGGGGGTGGGGTTCAGGGCAACAGAAGCACCCCTGGAAATTAAGGGTCATAACCATGACCTGGGACCCTGGTGGTGAGGCTCAGGAAGTCAGTGGCCCAGTCCCAACAAGGAAGGTTCAGAGCCATGGACTGGGATGGGGCACAGGTCTCAGGACAGCAGCCGCACCACTGGCAGTGTCAGTTGGATTGCACCCTAGGTTGGGAAGATGGGGTTCACAACTTTGGTAGCCCATTTCCAGAAATGAGGGTCCAGAGCCATGACCTGGGACTGGGGGGCGGGGGTGGGGTGTGGAGGTAGCCTCGGGGCAATAATGTAAGTAACAGTATGACTTGGGACCCAGGGGGTGGGGCTGAGAACAACAGAAGTTGCTCTGGTAATGATGGGACAAAGCCACAGCCTGGGTTCAGGAGTGGGATGCAAAGCGATAGCAGTTCTGGTCCTCTATATGGTGTGGTGCTATGGCTCCCCAATCCTGGGAGTAAATGCAGTAGAGTGGAGGGCGGATTCTAGGCAGCTCTGTTAGCTGGGATCAGCATTGGTGAAGACTCTGGGAGACCTTTTGTAGCTTAGTGATGAGGCTTGCTGGGGTTCTCTCTTCTCTTCAGTGGGGTAAAATTCTTCTGAAAGGATCTTTCCAGGTGTCAAGCTGCTCTTAACTATGACACAGGTAATATGCTTCCTGTACTTTACTATGCAGCCACATTTTAATTTTAATTTTATTTTTATTTATTTTATTTTATTTATATCTGTGCAGAGTTTTGGCTGCTGTTTTGTAGTCCAGAGCTTTCCCTGAACTATTTTGTTTGTTTTACCTAGTGTGTGTGTGTGTGTGTGTGTGTGTGTGTGTGTGTGTAAGGGAAGACAATAATTGGACCCTCTTAACTTCCATCTTCCTGATGTCAACTCTTGTCTTGAACTATGAACAGTTGAATTGCAATGTTTCTTGAGGTGGGTCTTTTTCAGTTCATCCCATTTGGAAGTTGGGGCTTCCTAGATCTGGATGTCTGTTCCTTTCCACAATTTGGAGGAGTCGTCAGACATTATTTCCTTGAATAAGCTTTTTTCCCTTTCTGTCTTTCTCTCCGCCTTCTGGGACCCCTATAATATGAATATTGGTCCACTTGATGATGTCCTAAGCTATTTTCCCTCCTTTTCATCCTTTATTTTCTTGTTGCTCCTCTGATTATATAAATCCTACTACCCTGACTTCCAGTTTGCTAATCCTTTCTTCCACTTCATATAGTCTATTGTTGGTCCTTTCTATTAAATTTTTCACTGTAAAATTCTTCAGCTCTGTGATTTGTTTGGTATTTGTATTCTCTCTTTGTTGAGGTAGAAAATTTTCACTTTTTCGTGTGTTGTTCTCCTCACCTCAGTGTCTTTATGACCATTATTCTTAACTATTTATTAGGGAAATTACTTAGATAAGTAATTTGGTTTGGTTCTGTTATTTCATTTGGTTCTGTTCCTGGAGTTTTGTTCTTTTGTTGGGATCATATTTCTCAGTTGCTTAATTTTCTTGGCTTTCTATGTTAATTTTTAAATTATTTTGATATATTTTAGAGACAATGAGCAGGAGACAGGGGCAGAGAGAGAGAGCAAGCATCCTAAGCAGGCCCCACACTCAGAGTGGAGCCCAACACAAGGCTCCATCCCTTGACCCGGGGATCCTGACTGAGCTGAAATCAAGAGTCAGTGGCTCAACCGACTGAGCTACCCAGGCACCTCTCTGTGTTGATTTCTGTGCATTAGCTATAACATCTCCCTCTCCTAGTCTTAGAGTGTTCTCATGTAGGAGATGATCCTTCTTCACCAGCCCAGACTAAGCTCTTGGTTGTTTCTCAAACTTTTGGGATTGTCCAAACAGACTTCTTTGCTCTTTGTGGCTCCTAGTAGTTGCGGGAATGCTAAGAAGGGAAAGATCTCAGCACCTAGCTGTAGGCTGATTAGAAGTTAGTCCCTCAGGCAGCATCCTATAAAATATGCAAATATACCTCTTTCAGGGGAAGACTGGGAAATCTGCTTCTGCACTGAGGGGGCCAGGCAGTAATGGCTGGGTTAAGACATTTCTTTTTTACAGTTCCATTGAATCTGTGCATATAAGCCCCACTGGCCACGAGATCCAGGCAATCAAAGGGTGCATGATCGAGGTAACAGTGGCAAAAGCCAGGGCACCATACAAGTGCACAAGTTTTTTTCAAGTAGACATTGGCCACCTGGAGCAGGTCAGAGGGAGAAGGGGAGATGGCCTTCTCCATAGCATCCTCTTTAGATAAGTGCTAAATTAGGGGCACCGACCTTCAGCCTGTAGCTTTTTTTAAGATATGCAAATATACCTCTTTTAGGAAAAGACTGGGAGTTGAGTGTCTGCTTTTTTGTGTGCTGAGCCCTGTGGGGATAGCCTTGATGAGTCTTAACAAGCTCTTTAAAAACTGCTTAATTTCCTATAATCTTGTGGGTCTCAGGGACACAAGACCTGTTGACTTTCAGAGCTAGGTGGAAATCTTAAAAGTTGAGGGGCTAGATGTTGGGCCCAAAGCCTCTACCTCTCAGGAAAAAACAGTTGTGAGTTGCTTCTCAATTTATGTCACTGTGCTGGGGTGGGGTTTATGACAATAGCATGTGTCAGCCTTTCCTACCATTTCAGTGTGGGTTTTTGTCCCTCTTATTTGACTGACATGTAGGAGTCCCTCAGCTAGTTTCTGGCTTTCTTTGAGAGGGACTCATTCTTTGTATAACAATAGATTCAGTGGGAGGTGAGTTCACAACCCTTCTGTGTCACCACCTTAGATCAAAACTGCCAACATCAAAGAGATTTAAAAAATTTTTTTAATGTTTATTTATTTTTGAGAGACAGAGAGAGAGAGAGAGAGAGAGAGTGAGCGAGCGAGCATGAGGAGGGAAGGTTGAGAGAGAGAGGAAGACAGAATCCGGAGCAGGTTCCAGGCTCCAAGCTGTCAGCACAGAGCCTAATGCGGGGCTCCAACTACAGAACGGTGAGATCGTGACCTGAGCCAAAGTTGGACGCTTACCCGACTGAGCCACCCAGGCCTCCTGAGAGATTTAAAAACTAATACTTAAAAATCTAGATTTCTGGGGCACCTGGGTGCCTCAGTCCATTAAACATCTGATTTTGGCTCAGGTCATGATCTCACGGTTCATGAGTTCGAGCCCTGCATTGGGCTCTCTGCTGTCAGTGCAGAGCCCACATCAGATACTCTGTCTCCTCTCTCTCTGTCCCTCCCCCCCATGCATTTTCTCTCTCTCTCTCTTTCTCTCTCTCCCATAAATATTTTTTTAAAAATCTAGATTTCTGGATTCTTTTCTAGAAAAAAACAGTAATATTGCCCAAAGCATTGAAGGGTTGCACGTGAGGAACAGCTCTGCCCTATACACGAGCCTAGTCTTTCTTTGCCTTTGGGCACAGCAATCCAGTCCCTGCCCAGGCTGGCTTCACCATTAGCACCTGCCTGACTCCTTAGCTATTGTTTTCACTTATACTGAGATATAATTGACACACAACATTGTATAAGTTTAACCACGTATGGCATAATGGTCTGACATACATGTATTGAAAATGATTACCACAGTAAGGTTAGTTAACATCCATCATCTTATAGAGTTACAAAGAAAACAATTCTTTGTGATGACAGCTTTGAGGTTCTACTTTCTTAGCAACTTGCCCTCTCAGCTGCTGAATGCATAATTTTGGTGATGGGGTATGACAGACATATCACGTGGTACAATATGACAAAGATGTTTACAAGGTTATTACCTGGGGTGTGTGGTTTTATTCTATGACCACGATAGTGCTAATCACAAATGTGCACGCACACCAATATATATAGTTCAGAGTTAAAACTGAACAAAAAACAACCCCCCCCCACCCCAATCTTGTGGAACATTATTTGGCAGAGTATTATCTTGCTCCACCTTGTGGTCATTTGAGAGACACACAACCTAGACCCAGCCCTGAGCCCAGTTAAACAGAATGGGGCCTCATCTAGGGGTAATGTAATAGGATTGAGATACTATCGTGTTTGTGAGTTTTAGCAAAGATCCCAAACCAAGAGTTTGTAAACTTTGATCTGATCAGTTGATGCGTACCCCCAGAAACCCTGCCACTTTACCCAGTCATGAATCCTTCTTTTCAACTGTGTTTTTGTTTCACTCCCTGAAACAGATAAACACAAATCCAGGGTTCTTCCCTAACTTTCCACTTTGAAAATCCTTGCTCCAGAATTTCTAACATTCTCACTAAAACCTCTACTGGTGTAAAAGTATTAAGTATAAAGTTAGTGAACAGAAGTTACTATTTTGTTAGTAAGAACTAAAGAAAGAATCTCCATAGTAGTCACTGTATGAGGGCTCACCAAGTTTCTAGAAGTTATCTACCCACAAATACAAATCGTTTGTTAATCTAGAACTCTTTTTTGTCGTATTCATTATAACTGACAGATAATCCCATTGGCCATGAGTTCACCATCTCTTTCAATGTCTAGGCCGCCTGTACATTCCATTTTATTTTTTTTTTTGGTTCATTAAATAGGGATGACAGGTTCATTAAATAGGATTCATTAAATAGGATTCATAGGGTTCATTAAATAGGATTATTTTAGAGACCACACCAGGTCTCTAAAATAAGTGTCTGAAAAAAAAAAAAAATAAATAAAATAAAATAAGTGTCTGGCTGACAGTAAGTTATCAGTACATGTTAGTGTTCAGTACAGGTTTGTTTTTTGGTTGACTTAGAATAAACTGAAATGAGTCAGGGGTAGCGACAGTGGGCAGTTATGAAAAAGACGGTTTACATGTGGATTTGATTGCATTCAAAAGGCAAATAAAAACAGATTTGGCGTTGTCCACATTCCCTCTTATCTTTCAGAGCATAAAAGATCTTTTCTTTTAAGGACATACTTTTTACAAGTGTGTTTAGGGATGATCGATCAAAGGAGGGATATGAAAGATTCAGAAGAAAATACAGGTACTCATACTGGCCTGTACAACAGTCATATGCTATTAGCCAATTAAAACTGCTCACTAATTAGAACTGAGGCGCTTCCCCGCTAGGATTTATTCTATGAAAGCAACATATTATCTAATTTGGCATAAAATAATCTGTTCCCACCACTAAGCTGGAGAAATGTGTTCAAATTGCCTGGAGAGAAAAATTAGTGTCTTGTGGCTGCCACCTTGTGGTTTTATGGATTATATTCGTCCTCAGAAATCAAACAAACATTTTACACTGCAACAACCAATTTCTAAAGTATACCAACAGTGTAAGTACAGTTTTCTTCTAGATTAAAAATTCTCCAAGTTGCAGAAGGGACTATGAACTAATTTCTGGGCCTCCTTGTACTGGCTAGCTAGGGTTGAAATCAGGTAAGAATTCACATGAGATCTAAGTCCTATAGGCTCTCAATCACATAAAATCTAAATTATGTAAATGATATGTGCTTATATGTGTTCATTAAACACTTAAAATTTTTTAAATATTTGGAGAGAGAGAGAGAGAGAGAGAGAACGAACACACAAGGGGCAGAGAGAGAGAGAGGAGAGAGAGAATCCCAAGCAGGCTCCATGTTGAGCATGAGATCATGACCTGAGCCAAAATCAAGAGTCAGACGCTTAACCCACTGAGCCATGGAGGCACCCCTAAACATTTTTAAAATTAACAAAATTGTCTCATGCTTAAATTAGATGTGCTAAATAACGTAAGAACTAGCTACAAAATGAATATATAATCTCACGAAAAATACAGAATTACCGGAAAAACATTGGAATTATTTTTTCCATTCAAATAATTCTATAATCTTGTGAAAGGTAATACAGAGTAGGGATTAAGTACAACCCTGGAACCTGGGATCTAGAATCCCACTTTGATTACTTGTTAGTTATATGAACTTGGGTATATGACAGAATACCTGTGTATCACTTTACTCACCCATAAAATGTGGATCAGCTCGATAGTGCAGCCCTCACAGGAATGTTGTCAAGATTGATTGTAGCTTTTAGAGCAGTATTGGTCAGACTCAGGAAGAGGGATCAATATTCTGGGTGACCATGATTACGATGGCATGAGTCAAATTAGTTTTATTGCTCGACATCAGCCTTCCCCCTTCAAAGTATTCCCCATCTCTAACTTCATGCTCAGGCACTGATTTCCTCAGCTCTTTCACTCTTGCCTGATTGCTGAGGGGCAATTTTCTGCTGCACACCCAAGATGAGGGTCCTCAAAATAACCGGTGAGCAGGGTGTCAGAATTGCTACCAATTAAAGTTTGCTGTATGCCTCTCATTCTATCCTTTTCGAAAAGCAGTGCGTGTTTTGTTGTCATTCTGCTCCTGCCCTATTATATATTGCACAGGTGGGGAGGAGATAACTTTTCTTGTCAGTTCACAAAAGGGGTCACCTGAAACAGACTCCCGTATCAGTACATCACCCAGAAATCTTCAACTCTGGGCTTATGGCCATGGCAAAGTGGAATTGGGGGGTTGTCACTCTTGAAAAGGGGAGGAGTATATTTTGTACGTAGGGGAGAGAGGTGAATATTTGGTGACTGGAGGGTGGATTTGAGGGGTCATTGGTACTGTTCTCTACATATTTCATCTTCCTTTCTGGTACATGCAGCTTTCACATTAAGAGTGGTCACATGACTTGCTTTGGCCCATAAAATAGAAGAAAAAGTAATATGTCACTTCAGGGTGGGAGCTCTAAGTTTTGGCACATGGTTGACCATTTTCTCCATCCCCTGCCTTGCTGGTCATGGAAGCATGTGTCAGGATCAGGCTTTCATCAGCCTCGGTCCCAGAGTGATTACAACCTTTTCAATGATGAGCTGAGCTCTGTAGACCCAGAGGAACATACAGTGTGATCAAGAAATGGCTTCAGTTGTGGTAATACACTAAAAATTTGGAATTTTCTCCTGGTCCTCTCACCGATCCCATTCTAGAAAATGCTTAGGATCGCTGTCATCTCCTGGGAGCTAACTTAACTCAAGGTGACAGGGGGTCCTTCTCTTAGTCCAAGTTACAGCAGAGACCAGGCCTGTAGTTTCATGCTGACAGGGGAAGGGATAGTCAGGAAAGAACAACACAAAGGCTCTGGAGCCAATCTGTCAGGTCACTTGGAATTCTACTTAGTAATTCAGCTGAATGACCTTGAACAACTGATTTAACCTGTATAAGATAGGGGTCATAGGGCTTAGCTGTTCCAGTTACTGTACCTGTGTAAGAAACCATGTAAAAGGTAATGGTGTCCATTTACTATACTCAAGGAATTTTGAATCAGGAGTTTAGACACAGCACAGCAGGGACAGTTTATCTATGCTGGCTGTGACTGGGGCCCCAGCTGAAGACTCCAAGTAGGCACTGGAACTGTCTGGAAGTTTATTCACACATCCGGTGATGGATGCTGACTGTTGACTGAGACCTTTGCTAGAGAAGTCAGCCCTAATTCTTACACATGGCCTCTCCTTGTGACCTGGGCTTCCTTACCACATGCATTGAGAGAAAAGGAAGCACAAGCTGAATCACCTTTTGCAACCTAGCGTCTGCAAGTCACAGTGTCACTTCTACTGGATTCAGCTTGTCAAGGCAATCTTGAAATCCTGCCCAGACACAAGAAGAGGGGAAATAGACTGCCTCTTCAGAGTAGCAGCTAGGGTCTGGACGAGTCCGTGGGACCATTTTTAGAAAACAGTATCTGCTATACTTCCTCAGAGTGAGGGTAACCCCACTGAATGAGTTAATGCAACAAAGTACTTAGAACATTCGGTACATAATGCTGGGTGTTAGTGTCTGATCCACTGTACAGGTTTAAAACCATGTGGAACTGCCTTCCTGTGGCCAGCTTTCCCCTCTCATGGGGACCCAGCCCAAGGATCTGTTATCTCAGACTACAGACCACACTACAGCAACCCCAAGACAGGAGGAATTGAGGGGCATGCGTTGACCCCATGGCCTCACTCAACAAGATATTCACACAACAGTCTGACATCAGAAGGCTCACGGTTCTCTGACCGTTTCCTCGTAAAGGGTTCCAGAAACTTTGCAGCCTATTTAACCGAGATCAACAGTTGCATATGTGTAATTGTGCCTTTAAAGCAAGATACTTGCAAGAAAATGTTAAAACTATTTGAAGCAGTGGTAGTATTTAGGTGGTTAATTTTTCTTTTACTGTGGAACATGTCCTGTCCCAAACTATAAGGTTCCTTTTTTAGTTATGTCTGAAGGCAAGGTAAAATAAACCTCTGAAGGGGTGTATCATCGCATAGGGTACTTGGAAGAGGATGAAAAGCCAGGACAACATCAGCTAAAAATCTTTTAGTTTATGGTGGGGGGCCGAATGATCTGTTAGCAGTGCTGTGTGGATTGGAAACCACAGGCCTCTTTAGCACTGAGTCACCAAGATCAGAGTAGGCCAGGAAAACAGGCTTGGCCAGTACAGAGCTGTGGAGTCACGTGTGTATATGCTTCAGTGGCTACCATTTCTTTAAACTTCTAGAATTTCAGTTGCAAAAGAAGAGGTTAATTTTATACCATGTGCCAAGAACCTCTGATAGATCTCATGTGCTGCTTGCCATTTACCAAGTTGCTGTAGTTAGGGTTGACCTGCAGGACTGAATTCACTGCTATGAACTTGGCTGAGCTGAGTACATCTACTGTTGAACTCTTGAGTGGTACCTGAGTATGCCAGCTCTGATAGTCACTCAAGTTAAACAGCTCATACCCTCAAAAACTAACAGTTGTGATTTATAATCCTACCATGCACACTGCCCAACCACCACCACCTAGTTTCTTGTGCCTTCTCGGTGTCACCTAGGTTGGCTGGATGAGGCTATACCATGACTAGGTTTGCCTGGAACCAAGTCATGCCAAGTTGAGGCCCTTCAAGCACCTACAAATACAGGATTATCATTGAATCTTCCAATATTAACTCACAGCATTGCCTCGGCTGTCTAGAGACATTTTACATTTTTCAGTGAGGGCCTCTAGCCTCAGACGGTCCCTATCTTCTAACTTCCTAGCTGAAATCCAGCCCACTCATTCTTCCCATCAAACATTCATATGTTGACTGCACAGGAAGAGTTTCCTCTTCAAAACTTCCTACTACATTCATCTTTATAGGGTATTTCAAAATGTGGTCCCTACACAACCAATGCATTCAAACAAGAATCTTGTTCATTGACTGCTTCCTTGTTCTACTTTCTCTTTTCCCTCTTGGGTTTAGAATGCTTCTTCCTTTTATCAGAAATGCTTGGCTTGAGTTGTTTCTGTAGAACAGGGCTCTATAAACTATGGCCCACTGGCCAAATCCAGCCCGTTTCTATAAACTCTGAGCAGAGCACAGCCCTGGCCACTTGATCGCATACTGTCTATGGCTGCTTTTACACAGTTCCAACAGAGGTCTGCAAGGCCTATGATACTTACTGACTGCCCCTAACAATCTGCTGATCTCGGATCTAGAACAGTAGTTCCAGAAGAGGGGTTGGCTCCACCAGAAAAATGAAAATATGAATTACTGTCTTACAAGAGAGAGCTGTCAGGGATGTCCACGACGGACTCAGCACCACAGAGCCTGCCTCGCCAGCTGCTGTGAATACAGAAAGAACAGAGAGGGAAGCTATGAAAAGGCCACGCTAAGAGGAGGCAAGGACTCCTGCAAATGACAGGCTACTTCCTCCTTTCCTAAGCTCACTCTCTACCTTCCTGGGATACAGTAAAAGCTGCTCAGTTGCTAGCTCCCTCTAAGGAAGGGGCTGTATGAATATAAATGACTATAGCACTGTGTCAGATTCAAGACTTTTATTTTTTTCCATGCCCAACAAGCCGGAATGGTTGATGCTCACTGCTCCCCCTCCTGCCCCCAAGCCCCCTACTCATCACAGGAGGAATGTTTCCTTTCACTGGATAGCTCAGATGGTGCCTAGGCTTTGGCGGCTGACTTGTAATGGGCCAGAGTGCGGGCAGAAGGGTCCGTGGCATTGATCCACTTGGGCATCCAGTAATGGGTCAGCCAGTCTGCCCGGCCTGGGTAGTGGCGTTCAAAGATTTGACGGTAGTAATAGCCTTCCTTAGTTTTAGGAGTATTGAAGGGAAATTTTTGGGCTGCAGTCGCCATCATTGTATCATCAACCTGTAAGAATATAAATTCAAAATGGCTTTGTTAAATGGCATAGAAACACTTGTATTTAATGTGGCTTCCCAACAACAAAAGATATAAAAAGGCATGACTGTAAATTGTGCAAGAGACCCTTTGAATCACCCATCACTTAGAAAATGCTAAAATACAATAATAGACACAGCTGCAGTAACTTTCAAGGAACATTTCTGCAAATAATTTTAATACATGGTGGCTCTGAGTGTTTTATGACTAATAATGTCTGGCACCTGGCAGGTGTTAAATGTTAAATGAAGGTCAGTGATGATTGGTAAGTCTCTTCTCTTGCTCTTTGAATTTTAGATGCTACTATATAATCCTTCATGCTACTTAAATCTTATGAAATTCTTTTTTTGTTTGTTTGCTTATTTTGAGAGACAGAGCACATGAGCAGGGGAGAGGCAGAGAGAGAGAAGACAGAATCCCAAGCAGGTTCTGCACTGTCGGGACAAAGCCTGATGCGGGGCTTGAACTCACAAACCATGAGATCATGACCTGCACTGAAACCAAGAGTCAGATCCTTAACTGACTGAGCCACCCAGGTGCCCCAAATCTTATGAAATTCTTATAAAACTCTTGTTTACAGGGAATTTCTCCTACAGCCACAAAACATTTAAATGAAATACAAAATGAACAGTGATTGTTCATCATCCAAATTGTCCTATGCCAGAAAATATTTTTAAAGACCTTATACCTGATGTTCAACATATTCCTGTAAAATCCTAAACCAGGAATTCTTAACCGAGGTTATTCCATCACTGAATGCTTCTTTTGGCCGCCAGAGAATGTCTTTAGGTATTAGATTGGAGTCCTCAAATGTCTCTCTCAGGAGATGTTTTTCTATCCCATTCTGACATGAAAACAAAGGAATGGCAGTAAAAATTCCAAATACATTTAATAGCAATAGACAGTTTTCATCGTGCATCGATTCACCTACCTTGGGAGTTCTCATATCTGGGGGCAGAGACAAGTAATAGGAAGAAAATCGATGATCCAGGAAAGGGACGCGCAATTCAAGGCTTAAAGGGGAAAAGAAAAATCCAAATCAAAATGGATATTTAGTGCCTGTCCTTTTAGATTCTCCTTGAGAGTTTCTTAGCAATTCAACTAGCCTCTACGTAATGTTAAGGCTAAAAGTCATTTTTAGGGTCCTCCTGACTGTCCTTTACTACTGCATGAGTAGCAAAAATCTTCATTCCCAACAAGATGTATTACCTCATCTAGAGAGTGAAACAAACGGACAATAATTTTACTTTCCCTTCTGTAAACAATTAAATGCACATCTCAAAGAGCAGAAAATGGTAAGAAACATGAGTGATCTGATCATTAAGAACGTACTTGTCCTATACCTTTCTGACTCAAAGTTTTTTCTTGGTGAGGCCATCTCTTGTCCTATGGAAAACTAAAGAATTCAGAATTGTTTACTAAATGATTTACATACAACATGCAGTATATACCCCTGTTCCACAGTGTTTCATCAAAGGCCACGTCGTGTTTCCTGAATCCTGGTAACTCTGGTTAAGGCAAATGGATAATAACCATGGATTCAGTTCCTTCCCCACACCGTATCTATTTTCTAATCTAAGTGTGATTTCGTAGACGCAACTAAAATATTTAATGTAGTTTATCACCTACAGTAAGAGTTCTGAATTCTCCAACGTGACTAGCTAAAAAGTGAAAACTTCAGGCAACCAGAAATAGAGAAACCTGTTTATAATCTAATCAAACCTCCCGGCTCTTCATTGCCCTGTGCCCGTGCAGGGTCACCACAGTATCAAACAGGTGTGGTAGGCACTCAACACTTGTTACAGGGGCTGTGTCAGTTTTAACTTCTCTTAAAAAGTCTTAAAAAGAGCAGCACCTGCCTTCCCTTTTGGTTGTTCTGATGGTAGCAGAGTGTGGCTGTGCTTTAAAGACGAAGTCCATCTAAAACAACCTACAGTCTCCTCACCAATGCCAGAACAGTGCTTTGAGACAAGCTTCGTTTTCTCTATCGAAGTCGTACTTTGTGGGGCACCTGGGTGGCCCAGGGGGTTAAGTGTCTGACTCTTGATTTCGGCTCAGGTCATGATCTCACGGCTGTGAGATCGAGCCCCAAGTTGGGCTCTGTGCTGGCCGTGGAGCCTGCTTAAGATTCTCTTTCTCCCCCTGCTCACGTGTGCATGTAAACTCATGCTCTCTTTCAAAAAACAAAAAGTCATACTTTGCACAAACGTATAATCAACTGAAAAAAGTAATTGGCCATTGAGCTTTTTGATTTTTGAGGCTGTCTTAACGATTGCTTCTCAAACTACCGAGTTACCCGTGGGCAGCAGTAGTGCGATCTGCCCGGAGAACGTCGAACAAGTAGAGTTCCTTCAGAAGCCTCTCGCTCTCCTCCTCGGCTTTTTCAGGAGAAGGAGCCTGTTTTATAAACAGGTGGAGTTACAAATACACCAACAGCTTTGCTTGTGCACACAGAACAGTGTTCATTTCTCTTTCCCGTATTCCAGCTCTAGTGGGAGTAAGACAGAAAGCTAAACAAAGTTTGGGGAAGGGGGGTCCCTACTTGCTAAAACAGGCCTTCCTGCACACCAAACAGGTAGCTGTCAGGCGATAAAATGGACGCCCGGGGCAGTAACCAGGCTGCCACAGGGGATTCAGAAAAGTCAGACTCCCGATTCTCCTTCACCAGTTCTGAAAAATGGAGATTATCTCACATTAAGACTTCTTCCCCCCCCGCAAAGAAATACAAAGCAGACACTATCAGTTTTCGTCACATACGTCACAAGATACTCGAGCGTTAAGACAGACGAGAGCAAACAAACCACTTTTCTTCACCCAGCACCAATATCCCTCCATGTCAGAAAACTTACCTTGTGAAAATATATGTAACCCTGCGTAAGCTCATCTGAACCTTCTCCAGAGAAGATCACCACACTATCTGTGTTCTTCCGAATATACTTGGAGACTAAGTACATACCTTAGTAGACAGACAGAAATTGTTGATGTCAACATAACTGGCCACCAAAAATGTCTCGTATTTAGCTTTTGGAAACAATGATGTTTTACTTAGACTTGAACTCTGTATTAATAATGTAGTTTCCAAAATAATGACCTTTTATCTATAAGCTAATTCTTATATACTTTACCCAGAAGTTGTACTGTTGCAATGAAACAGCCCAAAATCATTCCACAATTTTACCTATTTATTAAAAAAATTTTAATGTTTGTTTATTTTTGAGATGGGCAGAGAGAGAGAAAGGGAGACACAGAATCTGAAACAGGCTCCAGGTTCCAAGCTGTCAGCACAGAGCCCAATGCAGGGCTCACACCCAAGAATCAAAAGATCATGACCTAAGCCAAAGTCAGACGCTCAACCGACTGAGCCACAGCCACTGTGCCCCTTATTCCACAATTTTATATATGGGTTTTAAAATTGTAATGCTTTTAGACCAAGAATATCCACCTTAGAACTCTGACAAACTGAACAATGACAAATATCTAAAACAAATTCATAACTTTCATACCAATATTATCATACAAAAATAATAAAAGTTGGGAGTTTTGGTAGTTTAGGCTTTTCTTTCCTAACACCAAATTTCACAGGTGGTTAAGAATACTATGTAAATTACTAAAAGAGAGCCATTGGTTCTGGCTGCAAATCTATGTAAACCAGTATTTGTTCTTTATCATTTTTTTCATGATCACCGATCTAGGAAGACTTTTTAGACATTTTTTCCTAATTGCCTTCTCAATGAAATATGAGTACTGGATATACTATAAATCTATTTATATAGTGTGGCCCTTTGGAAGCCCACAGGCCACTGTATATAGAAAATTCTTTTTTACACTCCAAGAACCAATTTAGTTCTCTTGTGGGCAATATCACCCGTGTGGTAATATTCTCATGCCCTAAACTTTGCAATGGAGTCTTCTCAGATAGATTCTGAGTCTCTTAAAAGAGAGACATATCTCAGCCAGTAGCACATTAGAGGCTCAACGACACTGGAGTATACTTCTGATCTTGCCATATATCCACAGGACAAAACTAGCATTGCTTGCTGGGCAGTAATAGTTATTGATTGATAAGTCATATGATAGAATAGTTACCAAAGTATATATGAGTATTCCTTACATAAATTAGTTACAACACAGACCTATTTCCTTATACAGCCCAAGAAACTATATGCAGAGAAATTGGGGAGTGAGGAGTGCAGAAATGTGCATCTATTCTTTGGAGAAATATAAATACAGATCTTCCTCGACTTACACCCTGATAAACCCACTTAAGTTGAAAACATCATTAAATCCACCTAACCTACTGAACATCATAGCTTAGCCTAGCCTACCCCAAATGTACTCAGAACACTGACATTAGCCTACTGTTGGGCAGGATCACAGACCACAAAGCCTACTTGGTAATGAATGGTGCACTGAGCATCTTATGTAATTTACTGACCCTGTACTAAGAGTGAAAACCAGAATGGGTGTGGGTACAGAATGGTTATAAGTGTTTCAGTTGTTCAACCTTGTGATCACTTGGCTGACTGGGAACTGCAGCTCAAATGCCCAGTATCGAGAGAAAGAGAGAGACGGACAGAGAGAGAGAATCCTTTGCATGGCGTTAGCCCAGGAAAAGATCCAAATTCAAAAGTCAAAGTAAGGGTTCTGCTGAATGTGTATTGCTTTCACACCCTCATAAAGTCGAAAATTGTTCAGGTCAAACCATGGTAAGTAAAGGACTGTCTGTAGGGACACCACAAATGGGGGAGTTTATGTGTTTATTTCCTCTCACTCCAAAAGAGATTGGGGGAGGGGTGCCTGGGTGGCTCAGTCAGTTAAATGTCCAACATCGGCTCTGGTCATGACCTCACAGTTTGTGAGTTCAAGCCCCACATTGGGCTCTGTGCTGACAGCTCAGGGCCTGGAGCCTGCTTCGGATTCTGTATCTCCTCCTCTCTCTGCCCCTCCCCTGCTCACACTCTGTGTTTGTCTCTCAAAAAATGAATAAACACTAAAAAATAAATTAAAAAAAAAAGATTGGGGGAATTCTTAAATGGTCTGGTCTTAAAATAGTGCTGACCTAAGAATTTTATTTGCATTCATTCTTAAGTATTGTTTTTTAAACTGTTGTTCGAAATAATCTTTTATACCTTATACTCTTTTCAGGATTAAAAATCTTTTAGAGGGGCGCCTGGGTGGCTCGGTCGGTTGAGCATCCGACTTTGGCTCAGGTCACGATCTTACGGCTCATGAGTTCGAGCCCCGCGTCGGGCTCTGTGCTGACAGCTTGGAGCCTGGAGCCTGCTTTGGATTCTGTGTCTCCCTCTCTCTCTGCCCATCCCTCGCTTGCACTCAGTCTCTCTCTATCTCTCTTAAAATAAATAAACATTAAAAAAAATTAAAAAAATCTTTTAGATACTGTAAAATACCTTACCTACGGAAGCACGTACTGTTGTAATATCATAAGTTTCCAAGGAAAATATGACTTCATCCAGGACCTGAATGCCTTCCTCAGAATTAAAGAGGACTTCATGGTGTTCACTTCCAATGTAATTTGCCACCTGATTATTTAAGAAATATCCATATACTTGTTATAAGCACTGCCCTTGAAAATGAAACATGAATACTGTCATGTCACAACACGTTATAAGTTAATAATAGTGAAAAACAAATCAGGCAAAATATGAGGAAATGATTCTCTAGTCACCACATACACAGCCCAGTTAGGTTTCCTGGCCTCCCCCAGTCTCTGCCCTGACTTGACCAAGAGGTAGACAGCCCATCAGCTCTTCCCACTCTAAGACTTCAACCTAACTGTCCACAGGCTTCCAGTGAGTTGTGTCCCCCCCCACCCCCCACTTAAGTTACCTCACCCACTTCCTCCCTCTCTAGTCCAACATGGCCCCACTCTAACCTCGGCCCCCTATTGGCCCTCCATCGATGGTTTATGTTACATTCAGGATGTTATTCCTAAGGGAAATGCCTTCCCCTCATTCTTTTTTCTGTGGCTGTTTTGGATTCTTTTAGCCTTGATCAACTTGCTTTGACACTGCACTCATCCATTCCCTGTAAATTCTGCCAGAGTAGGAACAAAGTCTCCCAAACACGGAATATGTATGTACAAGGTCCTCTCTGCCCATAATCCTAAACATGGTGCTTTATAAGAAATGAAAACAGCTAACATTTACAAAGTACTTACTACAGGCTATGCTCTATCCTATGCACTTCATGAATTCTATCATTTTCACCTTGACATTATCCCATAGTAGATACTGTCATTCCCATTACATAAGTGAGGAATCGTATGTTGGAGGCAGGATTTGAGACCAGCAGTCTGCTCCAAAGCATGCAGTCACAACCACTGTACCATTACTTTCAAAACGACAGAATTATTATCACAGGGTTTTTATGAGGATTGCATGAGCCTTAGTAGAAGTACCCAGAGGACAGTGTATGACACACTTGATACTCAACAACGCATTTCATTTTATTTTAATACATTTAACTTAAAACAATTACCTGAGTCAATACAGCATAAGTATAGAATCATTAATTAGTGGCTAGATTTTTATCCTTATATCTGTACCAATTACATAATGGGCAGGAAGGTGTCTTACCTTTCTAGCAGCGAGTAAATCAGTACTGTCTTCCATGCCAATCGCAAATGTCTGGAGAGGGTACTGTACTTGAGCCTCTTTTAGCTGCTTCAACAGGGTGGCAGCAACCAAACTGGAATCTAAGCCCCCTATGAGCAAGACGGGAAGTACACTGGCTATACACCATGCTTACGAGAAACAGATATGATTTACAATCCCATGAAGCACCAAGATTAGAGTATTGCTATTTAAAATCCCCAACTTTTAGGGGCGCCTGGGTGGCTTAGGCAGTTACGCGTCCAACTCCTGATTTCAGCTCAGGTCATGATCTCGCGAGTTGTGAGATTGAGCCCGTGCTTTGGGCTCTGTGCTTGACAGCATGGAGGCTGCTTGGGATTCTCTCTCTACCCCTCTCTCTGCCCCTCCCCCACTTGCACACGCTATCTCTCAAAATAAAATTAAAAAAAAAAAATTTTTAAATCCCCAAGTTTTATAAACCGAAAATCAACATTATGAAAAATCTAACATATAACCTGACATAATGATTACAGTACTTGAATTGGTCAAAAGTCACCATACACAATTCTTAAAAATGTTTATTAGCTCACTCATACCAATAATTAGAATGTAACCTGAAGCTGCTCTATTGCCATGAATATTAAATTCAGCTTACAGAAAACATTTTTGTCCTATAATGGAGGGAAAATTAAATCATAAATATTTTATAGTCAAAATCTCAGGGATAGCTACAAATCATTCACTTAAATATGTGCTAAATATAATTGGGCTTTTTAATAGACTTCACCCGATAAAAGGCAGCCAATCCTTCTGTCTGTCATTAAGCGTTTCTTTATGGCGTTGTCAAAAAGGATCCGGAGGTTGTTCTTCACAGTTTCTAGCTCAAAACCTATAAACACGTAAAGCAAGTCAACAGTTCCAGAAAATCTTGGGCTGAATTATTTACTGAAACAAGGCAAACAATCATCTATCAATCATGATGACACCTGCTCCAGGGTGGAATTGCCAAATCCCCATGTGCCACCTCCAAATTAAATAGGAAAGAGCTCTTCTGATTTGAACCATTCCAATGACAAGAAAGTAGCTAGCACTTTTTTTTCCCTTTGGGAGAGACAGGCGGAGGATAGGCGGGTGGGCGTTTGCTTTGTTACCTGGGAAGAGTTTCTCCACATTGTCATAGAGCGCATGCAGGGGCTCATCTCTACAGTGATGATATTTGACCATTTCCACTGATGCAACTTTGCCATTCGGCTTTAAATCCAAAACTTCATAGTGTCCTGGGAGAAAAGGCTCCACTTTTAAAAAAGGAGTTGTGGAGTGCTTCAAGTTAACAAGACCTACAAATTCAAAACGATAATTTTACTCAAGATACAATTCACCATTACTTACTATCCTCTCAATTCCTGTTTATACCCCCTTTTTGATATAAACACATGTCCATTATATAAGCAAAATAGGGAAGAATGAACCCAAATGCTACCACCTACTTACTAGAGAGAGAACAGTGGTACAGAGATGTACCCTAAGGTTACACTGATTTCTAGTAGTTCAAAGTAATAAGAAGATCCCCAACATTCAATTTCTTCTCCCTGGCTGGAATTTCAGATCAAGAAAATCTATTTTCTATAAGAAAAGACACATTAAGCAAGAAGATGGACTTGAAATTGCTACTGTTATGATACCCTGGCAGTCATTTCTTTGTCATCCCTGAGGTATGTTAAGAAAACAGCCATGATTCCTGGTCCTTGAACAAGCAAAATGATCCACTATGAGGTAATGGCAGAACTAGTTATTAACTGTGTGTTAAACAGTATAATCTAAATTTCTTCAAAAGTTTTCACAGGGAGTAAACAACCTGGCATCACCATGATCTCTGATTAAAAACCAGTGTCTTATTGTAAATGGGAACAGCCTATCTAAATGTTCATTACAACTCACAATTTGAGTTTGTCAGCCCAGTCATCTTCTGTGTCAGACTGAATTCAAAGATCAGATCGGACCCAGATTCCTGCCTAGCAAGCAGACCTCAAGAGAGCCACACAACCCCTATGGGGGATGAGGATTAATTAAAAAGTTTCAAGCAGGGAGGACCATCAACAGATTAGTTTTTGATACGCTATTCTAAAAGCATTGAGAAACAGTCACTCGAAAACTTCTGGACTGCCCAGCATAGGATTTGCAAATATGATCAAGAGGAAAACACAAAACCAGAGTAATAACGAATACCTACAGACAAATTCTATCATTACCTTTAGCTTCTGAACACACAGCCAAAAATCCATCTTCCGTCATGGCTTTAAACAAAGGCCTGACGCCATAAGTATCTCTGCCCAGGAACACTTTCTTATTGGCAGTATCCAGCAAAATAAATGCAAACACCCCATCCAACATGCAAACTGTTTGCTCAATTCCTCCTTTGTCGTAAAGATGAAGGATTATCTCACCATCCACTTTGGTCTGGTATTCAAATTCAAAATGGTGTTGCATCTTGTAAAAGCAATAGCAAAATAAAAATGTTAATGTTACAGTCCTTGTGCATCCATTAATAATTTTTTGTTGCAAAGTTGCTTCATTTCTACGTTCTATAATCACGCACCTTAGTTATTTAGAAGAATCATGGCATTATCAAAATACAACTCGTTTGAACTCACAATTCTGCTCATTCTTTACAGCATAAAGCTAAACGTGCACATTTTAGTTGCCTTCTGATAAATGAAAAGCAGAGGCAATGTAGCAAAAACAGTCATACATATCAGGAAGGATAGGAATGCCCATTATACATGTCCTATGTCTATAATACATGTATGTTTACAGCTGTATGTCAGTTAAGCAAAGAGGTTGCAATGACACTAAAAATGTGTCTTCCCCAACTGTAATATTTTGGTTTGGGAATATAGGATCAGCTGAGGTTTTTCCATTTCAGTCTCAAAGACCTGCCTATGAAAATGGAAAGTAAAAGGACACACACAGTTGGTACTATTCCCTGACGAATGGCTCCATCAAAATGATGAAGATACACGGTCCAGATAAAGCTGATGGCCCCCGGGGGAAGCCTAGAATATTCAGTCTTCCCACCATTGCAGTGGCATTAAACTACTTCTCACTGATAGAGAAAATGACAGGGGAGCTTTAGTAGTCCACATGCCCCAAGGGCTCAGCAAAGTGACCATTATGACCACTCAGCACAGAGGGTGAGGGCCTGATTACATTACACTGGGCTCTGGCTCTCCATCACCACTGGCCAACTGTGAGGGGGAGAAATCCTTGGAGTTGCTCTTTCTTTGTGCTTACTCCTATTTTTGGCTGACCATGGAGAGAGAAAAGGTTCCTATAAACAAAATCACGGGGAAATCCTGGTTAAGTTTAAACATTCAGAACATGTTTTTAAAATTCACAAAGTAAATCTATATGTCTGTATATGGATGACCTATAAACATGCTTCACAATCACACTCGCTCTATCACTTGTGAAACTTCTGTCTATAAGCACTCACAGAATGACCCAAACCATGGGCTCTGGCTGCCTTGAGTGACTATAAAGCCACTTCCTGTTGACCTCTCCCTCCTCTGAGAGAGATCAGGGGAGATCCTGTCACTAGCAGGTGGGGTTTGGAAGCAGTCTTTTGCTTGCCTTTTGCACTTATGTATTGGAAGAATAAATATACCCTCCAAAGCATTCAGTGATTTCAGTGATTTCAGTAAGCAACAGCTTCCCAAATCTATCCTCCACTACTGTCATCACTGCTCTTTGGCTAAACCTTGCAGGTAACTTACTGGTTAATGATTCCCAAGTTCCACTTTGCACTCTCCTGAAACCACACTTAGGTAAAAGCTGCACTTAGAGGGCATCTGGGTGGTTCAGTCAGTTAAGTGTCCAACTTTTGACTTCAGCTCAAGTCATGATCTCAGAGTTTGTGAGTTCGAGCCCCACATTGGTCTCTGCACTGACACTGCAGAGCCTGCTTGGAATTCTCTCTCTCTCTCTACCCCTCCCTCCCCTCTCAAAATAAATAAACTTAAAAAAAAAGCTGTACTTAGATAAAAGTCCCTGTATCCTGCCACCATCCAGAAATCACACTGCCACTTGACCTGCTGGTTGCAAGCCCCTGATGATCCCTGTAGAGAGAGAGCCTCCTCTCTGCCCCAGCCTTTACTCAGATTCCTCCTCTCCTTCATTTATTCTTCCTCCACACCCAGCACATCTCTAGCTGGATTTTATTAGAGGTAAATTTTTTTTCACCCAAAAAAAAAAAAAAAAAAGGAGGGGCTTCGGAGCTTATGTTGTAGTGTCCTTTATACAGATGTAAAATGGCCATCCTCCTCATCAACAGATTTCTGGCCGCTCACGCAACAGAAGCTTAGATGATTGGTAGATGCAATGGAATTTCTATGCTTTTGAAAATACAATATATTTGGTAATTTAGAATAAAAATACTTGTGAAATATTTGCTATTTTGTAACTTTTCAACAAAATATATAAAAGCAGCAATGTTGTTCAAGTTACACAAGGTATGTCCTATCTGATTTAAGGTGAAAGGTTAATATTGCCATAATACAACCTAGCATTCTCGTGTGTATGGCACTAACTTGGCTTGGTAAGAAAGAAGTCTTACCTCCTGTAAGTACCTCCTGTACTCTCACTAGCTTGAAATTCCATTCTTACTTTTCGTGTTCACCATTTCATCTCCAAGCACCTAGAAAAATCATGCCTATATACTCTTAATAAATGTCTGAAAGGAATCTGCTGAATAACCATAAAAGCTTTTCAAATGAGAAGCCTATTATTAAAAGTAATCTTATGAGGAGATGACACACAATGGTAAAAGCTATTGTCCAGAGATAAAAATATCCTAATGGTGGCTAGAATATAAATACCTCCCCATGAATGACAGATGTATATCAAGACTCAAAAAATACCAAGGAACCTAACAACTAAATGTATGAAGTATGAATGCTATCAGGCTTCAACAAAACAAAGCAGCTATAAAGACATTTTTGTGACACTTGCAGAAATTTAATTTGAACTCAATATTAGATGATCTTATTGATTCTTGGGTTTAATAGTATTGGTATTAGGTAGAGGATGGCCCTAATTTTTAAGAGATAAGTGCTTGCATATTTAGGAGTAAAGTGTCACGATATCTGCAGTATACTCTAAAATGATTCAGCCCAAAATTAAATGCCTAGGTGTATATACAGAAAGAGAGCAATAGAGCAAATACGGCAAAACATTAACAATTAAATAACCTAGGTTCTATTCTATTTTTTTTTTTGGTTTGTTCTTCTTTTTTGTTCTTTTTTATATGTTTTAAATTTTCAAAATTACAAGTTGGGGAGGAGGGTGGCAAACAAAAAATAACTTGGAAATTTTGCATTAAAAAATTTATGAAACACTAGCCAAATAATTCCAGATTGGAAGGTTCTTAGCCAGTTTGGCTCCCTG
Organism: Prionailurus bengalensis; assembly: GCF_016509475.1. Classification (NCBI taxonomy): domain Eukaryota; kingdom Metazoa; phylum Chordata; class Mammalia; order Carnivora; family Felidae; genus Prionailurus; species Prionailurus bengalensis. The sequence continues at coordinate 100,152,736 of NC_057348.1, forward strand.
GGGTCAGAATTTCCACCCCCTCACCACTCTCATCCTGAGTAAGCTTTCACCAGATTAGAAAGCTGTTCCAATTTTAATGCTGCTAAAAAAATCACTCCTTTCACTCTTCTGTCCTGTGGCTCTGTTTAAGTGCAGTCAGTACACAGTAGCAATAAATGTCATAAGGGCAGCATTATATAAAAGCTACCAGTATGATTACCTCCAAACTATTAAATTCCATACCTGCCCTAAAGTCCTCCGGTCTCCCCACTCTAGAATGATATTCCAACTCCTTGCCAAGTCCTGCTTGATCTGGTCGTGCCCTGCCCACCTACCTACCCCTTGATCACGTCTGACAATCCCAGGGCTGCTTCCTACCTCGGGGCTTCTACACATGCTATTCCCCCAGTATGAAATGCTGTTACCAGCCCCACTAGTTGATCATTATCCATTAGGTCTCAGTTCAAGTGTCAGTTCCTCAAGAGACCTTCTCTGACCACCCTTGCTGACATTGGATCTCCCATATTATTTTTTTTGTGTGTGTGTCCAGAATATCTATCCTATGTACAAGGATTTTTTGTCTTTTTTTATTTTTAATGGAATAAACTCCATCAGAGTGCAGACCTATGTCTCATACTTACTACTGTATCCCCAGTACCAAACACAGGCTCTAACTAATATTCAAATTCATGACAGGAAAAAAAATTCTAAGAGTTAAAGAATTATAATCTTCATTTTGTCTTTTTTTTGGGACCAGGCCATTTGAACTCCTTGTTCTTTAGAATTGGAGCAAATGAGGTAATGAACATGGAAACTGTGTGAAAAGTAAAAAGCTTTATACAAAATATATAAAATTATTACAACCAACTAGCCCTGAGGTTTAATCACATCCAGATATCTTCTGGTTTATTTACCTTCTTGTGGTTGTAGATTTCACCGTTGTAACAAAGCCACAAATAAGGATATTTCTTCACTCGGATTGGCTGCATTCCAAACAGCTGGTCAACCACTGCCAACCGATGAAATCCAAAGCAGCAGTTGGTGTATCCATTGACATTCTCAAAGCGAAATGCATCTGGACCCCTGTGTGCAATCTTCATAGCACTCAGGCACTGAACAGAAAGGCAGTCATCACTGCCAAAGAGGGCCCAAATCCCACACATGGTGCAATGGAGCTAGGGGCTCTCTATGGAGAGAAAAGCAGACCAGTTGAATATTCAATATCCAAGTCTGTATTAAATCTTGATTCCAAAAACTGGCATAAACTACTTCAAAGACTGATATTTAAACCATCTGATCTATAGCATTAGGCTGGCAGGCACACAGGAGTTGAGACTGATTTAATTGATTTACAAGTATTCAGAAAAGATGCATGACCTTCACATCCAGCCAGCTAAAGCAGTTAGCACCCCGTCAATGCCTGCATCTCTCTCACCTTGGACCTTGGCTCACCTGAGCCGGGGTAGTCAGGCCACATTCTAGGTTTACTTCCAAGATACAGATACACATGCAGGCTGGCTCCAACCTAGTGAGAGATCCCTGTCCCATTCTCTCCATCCCAGAATGTCAGAAGCCCTCAAAAATCCAATAGACTCCCCAGATTACTACTACAGTCCCCTCTCGGGACTCCTGACAATTAAATGTCCTCTCTTTACCTGTACTAACTGCACATAGAGTATAGCAGGTAAGAAAGATCACACATACTGCTCGTGTAATGTTAAGATACATAGCTATTACAAGCATTTCACAACTTCTAGTTTACCTCTAAATGATTTATTCAAATGTGATAAAAGAAATTCTAAAGAGACAAAAGGCATGTTATCTGACATTAGATACCCTGGATCGATTACAAAAAAAAATTTTTAAGTTGACAGACATACATAATGTTCACCATCAAAATGTCCTTAATGACAAAAATGTCCTCAAATACTTTTGTCTCAAAGCTGCTTTGGTCCATAAGAAAGCAAAATAGGTGGGATATAAACAGCAAGAACATCTCTGAAAAACAACCTGGCCATCCCTACAGGCCAAGAAGCAAACAAATAATTCCTGTGAATGTTACTTTGCAATTTTATATTCTCAATTGTGAAATAAAGGCTTTTTATTTAGATGCTGCCAACTCAAAGCAGCTATTTTACCAAAATAACTTGGAACTATTTGGGTTTTTTTAAATGCAAATTTGCAGTGGATGCCTAATTTGAAACAAAAATCATATATAAATAAATAAATATATATATATATATATAACATAAATATACTATATAAAATATACATAGAATACATATGTTGTTTCAAGTTACATCAATCACTTTGAGAAATCCTCTGAGGACATGCACAGCTAAATGAACCAAACCTTTGTTTGGCCTTCTAATGAGACCATATCAAATTAATAAAAAATGATAGTGACTCCAACAACTTGGAAATGAAGTAGCACATGTCCTATGCAGTCCCTTCCATGAACCTGGCAAATAGCCTCTAGTGAGATATTTGAGATTTAGGGGGAAATTCACTTAGATTGAGGTGAGAGGACTACTGATAAGCCATCTATCTTTGACTCCATACCAATGAAAAATGGGCTGAGACAGTACTTTGAAAATCACAAGAGGTCGTCATTAGTGAATCATTTTCCTAAGTCTTCCTAATGCTGCTTAGTGAATCCCATTATTAAGCCTGTTATAGGAAACACACACTAAGCACTAAATCAGAGGGGAAAGACGGGCAACACATATTAGGGAAAGATGGGCAACACACTTCTCCAGCAGGAAATAGCAAGTTAAAACTGTTATCTATTTTTGTTGGAATCAGTCTCACTTGCAAAGGTCCTATTTGCAATGCTTTTTCCAACTGCTGTTACCGCTCCCAGTAATTTTCCCTATTTCCTCATAAACTTCTAGGGCAGTGCTGTCCAGTAGAAATGTGAGCTACATATGTAATTTTCAATATGCTGATGGCTCCATTAAAAAAGTCATGAGAAAATGGGAAGTTTTTAAATCTATTTTAACACAATGTACTAAAAGATAGTATTTTGACAGGTAATCAGGCATAAAAGTTATCGACAAGATATTTTATATTGCTTTTCTCTACTGAAGTTAACATCTGGCATATTTTATACTTACCCAGACCTTGATTCGGACTAGTCTGCCTTCGAAGTTCTCAAAACAGTTACATGTGTACTGAATTTGTGCTGATCCAATGCATTTAATTCCTATGCTATTTACCAACCACTTCAATTTCACCATCTCGTTTTATTTTTACCTTAAGATATCAGCAACCAACTCCTGGACAGGTTCAAGACCTAAATTACTTCTAAGTAATCTTATAGGAACGTGGCCAATCAATGGGGGAAAAAAAAGAGTTAGGAGTCCTGTTAAATTGTTACTCAAGTACCCAGGAAGAAGAAATAATGTAGGCCAAGGGCCCAGAAGAAAACTGTCCTTTTATTCAAAATAGTAACATTAATCTGAAACCAGCCCTACAGAACAGACAGATATCCACTGAGAAAGGCATGTTCATTCATTTGCTTTTTCGCATACCGTGCCGCCTGTCGCCCTGAACAGTTGTCTTCTAGGCAGGATTTGCTCATTAAGTCACTTGTTGAGACTTGCAGTCTGGCTGGGGGGTGGGGCAGGGAGAGGGAGATGATGGGACCAGTGGTGAGGGGCTAAGTACAGACCCTTAGGCTTGGACCTACAGCCTTGAGACCAGGACCAAGCGATTGTGTGTCCCGAAACTCCGACTGCACCCCAGCCACGTGCACCCTCTGGCCAGTCCGCAGCAGGGCCCCCGGACTGCAAAATTTTCCACAGGCTTCGATGCAATGTAATTTTTAAAAACAGTAAGATTTACAAGGGCCAACGTGGGCTGCAACCCGGCCTCCCCTCTGCCTTCCACTTGATCCCAACCTCTGCAGGGCCAGACTGGGGTCTTTACCCCGCAGCTGGCTCCCAGGTGCGCAACAATCGGCCCCGCCCCCTTTACCGGTGGGAGCCGCAGAGCCCTCCGGTGCCCTGATCAGCCTCTGCCCACCAGTGTGCTAGCCAGACTGCCGCGCATCCTCCTCCTTCTCCTTCCCCTCCCCCTTCCGGAGAGGCCCAGGGTACCCTGGAAGGACTCTGCACCCCGCAGCAGGGCCTGGCTTACCTGGGATCCAGCGGGTGGAGTGACCAAGGTGCCAGGTAGGGGCTGCAGCTGGCGGGCGGGGCGGCCGGGCGTCTTCTCTCTTTATACTGGCCTAGCTCCTGTAATGCGTGCGGGAAGTTTCATCATGTTTGTGAGGACCAACCAGCGCGTAGGGGCGTGGCCCACAATGCGAGACCTTGGAGGCAAGGAGGGGGGAGAGCGGAGGAGGAGCAGAGAACTAGAGAAGGAATTGCTGCGTTCCAGCTCCTTAAAGTGTTAGTGCACCTGCTGAAGGATTGCCTCAGAGGTCTAGCCAGGTGCCCCACTGACACTGAGGGTTATCTTACCCGCTGTTCTGACAATTAGGGGGCCTTCTGCACTTGGTTTGTTCTTGGGGAAATCAACACCAAATTGATGGCCGTGTCCCCCCTACAGCACATCTCCCTGCAGATCCTTAACTGCAAAATTTTTAGGAGTACAGGTATCCCCCACTTTTTGAAAGTTCATGTTATGCCACTTTGCTTTTACAGGAGACCCACATTAGACCCTCATGTGGTACTAATTCAGTTAGTTTTTGCTAACTGAAAGAAATCCGAAGAGGATGTTTGCTTTTAGGGGAAAAGGTGAGAAATGAAAATAGCGTTCCGTATTGATTTCGTAGCTGGCCATTAAAGGAGGCAGCAAGTGAGTGGCACTGCCAAGTTCCTTCCCCAGGACTACACTCTGTGTCGAGGCACCATGGCTTTGAACACTGTCTCTGAGCATCTGCGCTTTGTCTGTATTTTGTGCATGCATTAGCAGGATGTGCCCTAGGTATCAGAAAGGCCTAGCAGAGGTTATTTTTTGCGTCTGAGAAAACTCAGATTTTTCATGTAAATTAATGGTAACTGCTTCTTCATTTTATGTCATTTCAGCTTATGAAATGTTTCCTAGGAACACTCTACTTTGAAATAACAGGGAAACCTGTACTTTAGTTTCTCCGTAACTACAAAGAGAGCATCTAGTACATAAGATGGATACAGAAATATTTGCTCTATTAATAAATAATGGGGCAGGTAGGAAGAGCTGGAAGGATACGATCTTTTTATTAACTACAAGGTAGATTTCATTATGTCTTCTACCTCAGACATAACTAAATTTCTCCCATCTCTGGATCTATAGCTCCGTGTATTTGTGTTCTGTGTTGGATCATCATCAAACTTTGTGATGTGGTTATATTCTCCTTCGACTAGATTGGCATCTTCCTGGTTGTGTTGACTTCACCTTTTGAGCCTCATTATCAGCTCAGTGGATACCACTAGCTAGATTCTCAAAACCTGCATTCAATTCAATTCGATTCCTCATCACATTTTGTTGTTGACCAATTTCACTTTCAGGCAGGAAAGGATGGAGTTCCAGTCTGAATTTTACCACTAACCACTTCTATGACCATGGGCATGTTTTATAATCTCTTTAGGTTTCCCTCTTTGAAAAGAAAGTGGAGATTACCAGGGGTCCTTCCAGCCTTGAAATTGTAAGCACTAAAGTGATGAGAGTTCTTAGAGCCATAGCACCCAAGGAGGAAAATTTTTTTTCCATCCCCATAATATCAATCTGTCTTGCTGAAGCTCAGAATAATTTTTCAATGTGTATATTTTTACATTAGGCCCAGTTAGAAGTAAATTGCCCAATTCACTCACCTGATACTTATAGATCCAGGATGTGAAATCAGGTTTGTCTGGGTCCACGGGGCATCCTCTTTTGATCAAATTCTGCCTGTAGAATAGATAGACAAGAAGAGCCGGCTGGGTCATACCAGAGATACTGACAGACAGCAAGGAGCTGGCATAGCCTCTCTTATTTTTGCTAAACATGAAAGATTTGCATTCAGGATTAAATAAATTTTATTCTCCAGATTTCATCCCCATTCCTATATTGGAGCATTACCCTAAAATTTGTATTATCTGCACTAAGAGTTTGAAAGGGGAGACTCTCCATTTGAATTTTTTTAATGTTTATTTATTTTTAAGAGAGAGACAGAACACTATGAGCAGGAGAAGGGAGGAGAGAGAGGGAGACACAGAATCCAAAGCAGGCCCCAGGCTCAGAGCCTGATGCGGGGCTTAACTCATGAATGGTGAAATCGTGACCTGAGCTGAAGTCAGATGCTTAACCAACTCAGGTGCCACTCAGGTGCCCCTGAGACTCTCCACTTTAAAGGCATTGTTGAACTGGTACCACTAGGTTCTTCAGTTTGTTACAGGGAAAGACTTGTCCTCAGAAACCAATTTTTTCCTTTTTTTTTTTCATTTTAATTCCAGTTAGTTAACCTACAGTGTTATATTTGTTTCAGGTATATAATATAGTGATTCAACACTACCATATATCACTCTGTGCTCATCATGACAAGTGCACTCCTTCATCTCCCTCACCTACTTCAACTATCTTCCCATCCACCTTCCCTCTGGTAACCACCAAATTGTCCTCTATAATTAGGAATCTGTTTGGGGGCACCTGGATGGTTCAGTCAGTTAAGCATCTGACTCTTGATTTTGGCTCAGGTCATGATCTTGCAGTCTGTAGGATCGAGCCCCATGTCGGGCTCCGCACTGACAATGTGGAGCCTGCTTGGGATACTTTCTCTCCATCTCTCTCTCTCTCTGCCCCTCCCCTACCAATGCTCTGTCTCTCTCAAAATAAATAAATAAACGTAAAAAGAATTTTTTAAAGAATCTGTTTCTTGTTTTGTCTTATTTTCTTCTCTTTGCTCATTTGTGTTCTTAAAATTCCACATATGATTTAAATCATATGGTATTTGTCTTTCTCTGACTTATTTTGCTTAGCATTATTCTAACTCCATCTGTGTTGGTGCAGATGGCAACATTTCACTTTTTTATGGCTGAATAGTAATCCATTATATATCAACATCTTCCTTATCCATTCATCAGTTGATGGACACATGGGCTGCTTCCATATCTTGGCTATTGTAAACAATGCTGCTATAAACATAGGAGTGCATGTGTTTCTTTGAGTTAATGCTCTTATATTTTTGAGTAACTACTCAGTAATGTATTGCTGGATCATAAGGTAGTTCCGTTTTTAACATTTTGAGGACCCTCCATACTGTTCTACACAGTGGCTGCACCAGTTTGCATTCCAACCAACAGTGCATGAGTGTTCCATTTTTTCCACATCCTCACCAACACCTTTATTTCTTGTGTTGTTGATTTTAGCCATTCTGACAGGTGTGAGGTACTATCTCACTCTAGTTTTGATTTGCATTTCCCTGATGGTAAGTAATAGTGAGCATCTTTTCATGTGTCTGTGGCCATATGGATGTCTTCTTTGGAGAACTGTCTGTTCATGTCTTCTGCCCATTTTTATCAGATTATTTGTTTTTTGGCATTATATAATTTCTTTACATATTTTGCATACTAACCCTTTACTAAATATGTCATTTGCAAATATCTTCTCCCATTCTGTAGGATGGCTTTTAATTTTGTTGATTGTTTCCTTTGTTGTGCAGAAGTTTTTTATTTTGATGTAGTCCCAATAGTTCATTTTGCTTTTGTTTCCCTTGCCTCAGGAGATCTATCTTGAAAGAAGTTGCTATGGCTGATATCAAAGAAGTTACTGCTTGTGTTCTTGTCTAGGATTTTTATGGTTTCATGTCTCACATTTAGGTCTTTAGTCCATTTTAAATTTATTTTTGTATATGGTGTAAGAAACTGGTCCAGGTTCATTCCTCTGCATGTTGTTATCCAGTTTTCCCATCACCATTTGTTAAGAGACTGTCCTTTTCCCACTGAATATTCTTTCCTGCTATGTTTAAGATTAGTTTATTATATAGTTGTGGGTCCGTTTCTGGGTTTTATATTGTTTTCCATTGATCTATATGTCCATTTTTGTGCCAATACCATACTGCCTTGATCACTACAGCTTTGAAATATAACTTGAAGTCCAGAATTGTGATCCCTCTAGCTTTGCTTTTCTTTTTCAAGACTGCTTTGGCTATTTGGGGTCTTTTGTGGTTCCATACAAATTGTACGATTTTTTGTTCTAGCTCTGTGAAAAATGCTGCTGGTATTTTGATAAGATTGTATTAAATGTGTAGATTGCTTTGGGTAGTATAGACATTTTAACAATATTTGTTCTTCCTATCCAGGAGAATGGAATGTCTTTCCATTTCTTTGTGTTGTCTTCAATTTTATCAGTGTTTTATAGTGTTCAGAACACAGGTCTTTTACATCTTTGGTTAGGTTTATTCCTATGTATCTTACTATTTTGTTTCATTTTTTTTTAACGTTTATTTATTTTTGAGACAGAGGGAGACAGAGCATGAACGGGGGAGGGTCAGAGAGAGAGAGAGACACAGAATTGGAAGCAGGCTCCAGTCTCTGAACCATCAGCCCAGAGCCTGACACGGGGCTCGAACTCACGGACCATGAGATCGTGACCTGAGCTGAAGTGGACGCTTAACCGACTAAGCCACCCAGGCGCCCTTCTTACTATTTTAAGTACAAGATTCCTTTTAGAATCACAAAAAAAAAGTCTCTCTTGACCTCACCCCACCAAATAGTGTGTTTTTAGTATTCCTTTGATAGAGAAAACATAGCACCATGATAAAAATAAAACAAAACACCCAAGAAGTTATCAAGGCTTCATACCACTCTTAAATAAATTTCTATTTTACTGGTCACATCAGCACCAAGATAAATAAATAGTAAAATGTGTAAGACATACTAAGAACAGACTACAGTCAATGCTCGTAGACTACACAGGTTCAATATCCCCCTAAGTTACATTCCCAACTAGTTTACAAACTGCCAAGAATATAAATTCCACACAGAACATGTAGTGAACACTTAGTAATTGACAGGCAAAAGCAAAGATGACAGCTGACTCAGTTCAAAGGTTCCTTAGTGCCCTAAAGTCTTTAGCAAACTGACTTTGCTGCATCCTAATCTACATAAAATGTCTGAAACCTGAGAACAACCTAGGAAAGGAGATCTTCTATCCACATTGTACAGATGTAAAACAAAGACTCAGATAAGTTGAAGGATTTAGCCAGTCTGAATTAAGTCATCACAACTGCACATAATCATAAACTGAATCATAATCATAATCATATAAAACCCAGAGATGATTTCCCTTACCCCCCACCCCCACGATTTATGTAGTAAAAGACAGATACCTGATATGTTACGTAGTGTTGGTTGTACTGAGTATCTTCCACTTGTCCCTCCAGAGTCACTCCATCCTTCCTCCCTTCACTTTGTGTCCTGGCTCCCTTGCCCTCCTCTTGTCATGGAAGTGTCCAAAGGGAGACGCAGAGGTTAGAAGGGAGAGGTCTCAGGGTGTTTCTTCCCCAGGCTCCTGCACCCCCACAGAACTCCTCTCCTAAAGCCCACAGCTCCTGCCACATGGCCTTCTCTACAGCACAGTCTCCTCAGATTCCAGGAACTGATCCTTCCTCTTCCCCTTTAGGCTTAGCCCGAGGCACCAAACCATCTTGCTTTTCTTGAATCCTGTCCACACTTCTGTAATTAGTGTCAATTCGAGTGTGACATCTGCTTCCCATCAGAACCCTGCCCAATACATTGATCTAGGATATAACAGAGGACGCAACGGATTTAACTAGAGTAGAAAATGATTCATATGTTCTCTTAATTATTAGACACAAATGAAAACTAAATTATGTGGCCTATTTTCCCACATCTTACCCACCCCTCTATTGAAACCTCACTCTAAAAGCAGCCCAGAAGCATTTAACATTCTGTGACCTGAGTCACTGAGGAATCAAGTAAAATCTTCCTCTGTCAAGTAAAACCTTTAGGCTGGTTCCCCATCCCAAAAGTATAATTGACAACACAAGATTGCATTTGTTCAGCCCTGAGAGCATTAGTTAAAGTCTTTAAAATTCTTTTAAAAACTAAATTCATTTTTCTCAATGTTTTTCTTTTTTTGTAGATTGATCCATTTTCTAGAATTAAAAAAAAAATATATAGTAATAAAATAACCAGCCACATAATGATAGCTACCCTTTGGGATTCATTGATTTTAAAATGTACATAATAATAAAAAAGCTTCATTGATATTAAAACACTATAAAATGAAGTTGCATTTTATTCAACCCATGTACCTTTGTAAAAGTTTGTTGATGAGTTTGACATATTTATGGTCTATGGAAAATGCTATCAAACCATTCAGATTTGCCAACCCCTGTCATAACTCCAAAGCTACCCAGGAGACCATGACTCACATGTTAGGTAACAGTGACTTAGGATTCCAACGAATTTATAAGCCCATCCTCTCACCCCCCAAAACAGAAAATGTTTCCAAAGCAGGCCACATGGTTAGCCCTTAACCTAAACACCAGATGAATTATCAGCAATAGTGTCACCTTTAGATCCCAGTAACCAGAACCATTGAGCTTTTCACTGGACATGAACTTACCCACTCAGGGAGGAGTTTAGGATGCCACCATGGGGGAGCTCTCAAGGCACAGGACAGAGTTGGAGTGAAACAAAAAATAGCTGGAGCCTCCATTTGATCTCTTGTTCTGTCCCATAAATGTTAGCCACAGGTCTTCTCAGCAGCTTATGATTCCATTTCTCTGCTGTTCTACCTATTTCTTATGATTTTTTAAAATCAGGTGTTGAAATGCAATTTGAGATAGGACTTCTGATCTTTACTTCTATATCCTCTACTTTTCTTCTCATGTCATTGAAATTTCCCTGGTACCTACATTTAACTCAGCAGGTTAAACAGTAATATGGAGGGGCACCTGGGTGGCTCAGTCGGTTAAGCATCCGACTTCAGCTCAGGTCATGATCTCATGGTTTGTGGGTTCAAGCCCCACATCAGGCTTTGTGCTGACAGCTTAGAGCTTGGAGCCTGCTTCGGATTCTGTGTCTCCCTCTCTCTCTGTCCCTCCCTCACTTATGCTCTGTGTCTCTCTATCTCAAAAATAAATAAACATTAAAAAAAACCAACAGTAATATGGAAAATTCTGAAAATTCCAGATTCCAGAAAAATTAGATACTTTTGCATTTGTTACCTAGGATCTGTTACTTAGCCTTAGTGCAACAAAAGAGGGAATATTAACATGGGTTATGTGCATATGTGTTTTGTGGAACCAGACTTCATAAAACTGGGAATGAACTATATTTCAACAAACCATTTGTGTAGTCCTAAATACAAGAAGACTGGTATAAAAAGGAATAAGAAAAGACTGGAAAAGCTGAAAGAAAAATGGGAGTCTCTCCTCTGAAAGATGAAAAACTTACTGGGAAGTTCCACTAATTTAGAATCAGAATAATAATTGCTTTAAAGAAGAATAGAGTGAAATGAGCATAAATAACACTATTCAAAGTTGACCTTGCACAGCAGATGACATGGGAGCAGAGACTGATATTTAAGATCATAATATTAACAGTTATTTATTGAGTACCTCCTAGATGCAATGTATTTTAATTTTTTTTCTATTCTGTAGGCTAACCATGGGAAAGAACAATTATTCTTATCTTTTGACTGTCAAAGAAGAGTCTCAAGAATATAAAGTAACATACCCAACACCAAACAGTTATCAACTGGCTGAGCCACGGACCTCAAACGTAGCATGACGACATGAGAGCTTCCATGTCTGTTCCAGAAGTTGCTCAGCAAGCAGACCAGGTAGAGAGAGCCCCTCGAAGAAATGGCAGTGAGACATGAAAGGTCCCAGCGTGTCCCTAAAGACAGCTAGAGAAAGTACAGTTGATCCTTGAACAGCACTGGTTTATAATGTGTGGATCCAACTATAAATGAATTTTTTACAATACAGTACATAAATTTATTTTCTCTTCCTTATGATTTCCTTAACATTTTCTTCAGTAAAAGGCAAAAAGATTTATACGATCTGAGGAGAAACCAGAGTATTAACATTTTCTTTTATCAAGCTTACTTTATTGTAAGAATACAGTATAAAACACATATAACATATAAACTATGTGCTAATCAAATACTTATGCTATTGGTGAGGTCAACAGCTGGCTACTAGTAGGTAAGTTTTCGTGGAGTTAAAACTTACACCGGATTTTCAACTACACGGGGCAGTCGATGGAGCCCCTAAGGCCCACATTATTCAAGAGTCGACAGTACATAGAACAAGTGGGAAAAGCCAATGAAGAGGAAGAGATTCCATTTGAAGAGAGCAAGAGGAGTAAATGGAGAAGGACAGCCACAGGAAATGGGCAGAATGCATGCATTTGGAGAAGAAAGATTACTTTTAATTTAGGACAGGAGAGGGGGAAAGAATGGTAGTGGGATATAGGTAAGCCTAGAGGAAAAGGAAAGAGAAACAGAGAGAAAACAAACAAGACACATTAAGTATATCAATGATGATAAGTAAGTGCTTTAGAGGAAAACAGAGAGAGAAGAAAAGGAATGGGGGGATTACAATTTTTAGAAGAATTTGTGCTTACAGGCCTCCTTTTTCTCTAAGAAATAGAAGGTATATTGACTGTGGTACTGAAACCCTTGGGAAGCTGTGAGGGTGAACTTTGAAATACCAGACAGATGTCAACAAAAGTTGATAAGGGGAAAAAACAAGAGATGGTTGGGCAACGTGGAGGTCCAGTACAGGAGGACATGAACGTGACTGGGGCAATGAGGGAGCGCGTATTCTCCAACCACATGGGACAATCCAAGATTTAGGGTCCAGACATGGAGGGGAATGGATCCAGGCTCTGGGTTTGGCAGAGCATGTGTAGAACACAGGTAAGCTGGCATGGGAACGTGCACCAAGTGTGCCTCAGCAGAGACAGCACTTTCAGTAAACTCTGTTATTGTTCAAAAATATTCAGCGCTCCTCGCCAGGGGGAGAATTATACCATCTCTAGCCTGCCGACATCCGGTTTAGCCATGTGACTTGCTATCGCCAGTGATATATGAGCAGAAGTGACAGGTGTCTCTTGTGAACAGAAACTTTAGGAGCCATGGTTATGGTTCACCATGTCCTCCTTGCCCTCTGCCATGAGTCTGGCAGTGCTCCGGAGGCAGGCGGCTCCACCAACCCAGAATGAAACATGAGAGGGACTACAGCCCACCCATGATCAGTCTGTAGTTTTCTGGTTACAAGGGTCTGAGATTAGGTGGTCATTTGTAACTGCAGTATAACCTAGTCTAACTTCAAGAGTAGAGTTTGAACGCTTTAAATTAGAATGGAAAGAAGTCAAGTTAGAAGTTACTTAATTTATTAAAAGACTAAAAGGGGCTAATGGATTAGAGGCTTGGTTGTAGGCTAAGGAAATATAGGAATAGAAGAAATAGATGAACAGGGTATGTTTATGGGAAAGGAATATGTAATTTTTTTTAACGTTTATTTATTTTTGAGACAGAGAGAGACAGAGCATGAACAGGGGAGGGGCAGAGAGAGAGGGAGACACAGAATCTGAAATGGGCTCCAGGCTCTGAGCTGTCAGCATAGAGCCCGACACAGGGCTCAAACTCACAGACTGTGAGATCATGACCGAAGTCGGACGCTTAACCGACTGAGCCACCCAGGCGCCCCAGGAATGTATAATTTTAAAGTGCTAAATAAAATAGTGAATGTAAGATGACCTACCCCAGGTCCCTTAACACAATAAGCATTAAGTAAGCAAAGGTCCTCCCCAAACAGAAATCTCCTGTGCCTTACCAGGCTAAGCCCTATCCAGTCAAGAGGTTTATGAGGCTAGGAATTAGCAGCCCTGCAATAAAAGACCCCCCCAAAACAGTCATATAGCAAGTCCTGAAGCTTGACAAAAACATCCATTCTTCTCCAAACACATCTCCTACTGCATTGCACCCCAGACCACTGGTCTCCTTTTTCTTAAACACAACAGGCAGAGGTGAATAGGGTTTTCAGCTGCTGAAAGTTGGGCTTGGGACTAGAAACCAGATTTATCCCTTTTCCTTCCTGTGGAAGTTATGCATACTGAGGTTGTCAGGGCAGAAAAGCATGGTTTCATTTCTTCATTAAACTAACAATATATATGGAGAATCTACGATATCGGGACATGGAGCTTACAGTCACAGGGAAAATCAACAAGATACCTAAGTGCGATACACAGAGAAGGGTAAATAACTGCTATGGAGAAAACTAGAGCAGAAAAGGAAGCACACCATACTGCGCCCCTGTTGTTGCATTATATAGTATCACTCTACGACATTCGTCTTATGTTTGGTTTGCACATTTAGTAAAATATTACAAGCATCTCTCCAGGATGAAGCTGAGCCAGAATTCACATCTCTTAATGAAAGGTACCCAGTAAAGAGTCATCCGATAGTCCCTGAGGCTTGTCAGATATGCTCAATTCTTCCACCACATTCAGCCCTTACTACTCTAAACCATGCCCACCCAATAGGGAAGAGTTTGCTGGATTCCAGCCATGAACACAGCATTGCGGCAGCTGAAGACCCATTACACTCCTACTCCAATTGTGGCCACCGTGAAAGGACCCAACCCAATGCTTCAAAGCAAGATCTTTAACACCCTAGTGGAGACCAGTGTTTCCCACAATGATGCAGGTACAAATGGTATTCGCTACTACATCTACATCCCAGAAAGGTGACAACAAAAATTATTAGCAATTGAAGTTGCTATTGTGGCTGGGAAGCAGGACCATTAAGAAACTAACACCTAATAACAACTACACTGAGACTATCCAGACCAATTGTGGCAGATCAAATGACAATAGTAGTTGCTGTTCATGAGGACCTTTTAGGCCACCTTTTCCAAGTAACTTATTTTTACCTACTGCTAAGTATCCAGGCAGACACTGTGGCTTGGATGCTGGACTACCAGGGAAGCCCCACTCTCAGGAAATGCTCCAGACTGAGCCTATCTCAGCCATCAGGCCCCAGCACAGGCAGAAAAATGCACCTTCCCGTGGCATCTGGCCACGATCCAAGACATCTGGTGGGAACACATAGGTTTCCACTTATGTGGAAAGGGGATAATTGGGGCAAGAAAATAACACCCTAAAATATAGGCTTACCTATGAGGTCACCTCTGTCCATTTGTGTCTCTGAACATAGTATGCAAAAGACTTGGTGTAGTGGGTTGAATGGTGGCACCCTAAGTATCTCCTTAAATCCCAGAACCTGTGAATGTGACCTTATCTGGGAAAAGGGCCTTTGCAGATGTACATAAGTTAAGGATCTTGACACATGATCATCCTAGATTATCCATGTGGGCCTTATATCAAATGACAAGCCTTCTTATAAAAGACACAGAGGGGAAAAACAGAGGACAAGGCCATGTGAAGATGGAGACTGAGATGGCAGTTATACAGCTACAAACCAAGGAACACCCGGAGCCACTAGAAGATGGAAGAGGCAAGAAAGGATTCTCCCCTAGAGACTTGGAGGCAGTTCGGTCCTGCCAACATGCTGACATCAGATTTCTGGTCTCCAGAACCACGAGAGAATAAATTTCTGTTATTTTAAGGCATCCAGTATATGGTAATACATTTTATCAGCCCTTAGGAAATTAATACACTCGGTAACTTTAACTTGACCCTACTCTTGATGTCTGCCTCCAAGGTAAGGAGAAGCCAGGCAGCAGGACCATTCCCAATCCTAAATTCCTCTGTAATTAACATTGTCTCTACTTCAGGTGTGCTCCCTACCACATTCAAAGTAAGTTGTCTGTCTCCCTGCACCCACCCCCACTCACCCTACAACTACCCAAATTTGGAGCAAAGTACCTGATCATGAAAGAGGGTCTCCATCTTCATGGACTATTTAACCAATTAATCTCCAATCTTCCATTCTAACACATGCTCCAACTTGGCAAGACACCATTCAAAACTATTCATGCAACTGTTCTCCCACTTTCCCTCCCACCTGTGCCCAGACACATGCAGGTGATTCAGCAGTTGCCCTTCTGATGCACCCCCTCCAGACACCATGGTTCTTCCACTTGCTCAGCCTCCAGAGATATGTCATACAGCAAATTGCTCTCTTCCTCCTACAGAATAGCCATTTCCCTAAAAATTATCATTTCTCCCTCTACCTTCTCAAAGCTCCACTCCTTTTGACACAGTCCAGTCCGGAGCTAAGCACAATGCCTGGCACATAGACAGCACTCAATAAATACTTGCTGATTGAATGATTAAGATGGCTTTGGAACATCCAGGAAGATATTCTAGAGACTAACCACTGCATGAAAGAATGTTTTAAAGACTTTCCCACTGGCATTGCTGTCATTGGCCTCCTTAATACACTTGACAACTCTCTTTAGCTTGACCTTATCCTTTTTTTTTTTTTAAATTTTTTTTTCAACGTTTATTTATTTTTGGGACAGAGAGAGACAGAGCATGAACGGGGGAAGGGCAGAGAGAGGGAGACACAGAATCGGAAACAGGCTCCAGGCTCTAAGCCATCAGCCCAGAGCCCGACGCGGGGCTCGAACTCACGGACCGCAAGATCGTGACCTGGCTGAAGTCGGACGCTTAACCGACTGCGCCACCCAGGCGCCCCAGCTTGACCTTATCCTTAAAGGCTGTCACCTAGTGATGGTGAAAGCCTGTTATGGCCTCTTCCCATTGGTCACACAGGTACATGTTGTAACTTGCTTCTAGTGAATCCTTTCTGCCAAAGAGAGAGGAGTCCATGAGGTGAACAAGCAAAGATTCAAGCACAGCCCCTACCTTATACTTAGTCTTCTGCCCCATTTCTTCTTCCTCCATTTTGGCCTCCCTGCTTACATATCTTAGGTTCAGAAACTCAGAACTGTTTTTATTTAATGTTTGAACCAGCTTCTCCACCTAATGTTGCTTTCACAAGCTCTCATGCTGTGCCGTGGAAGAGAGCATCTGGATAATGCAATCCTACAGAAACAATATAGAATTCCAGCTACAACACCTTCAAGCTGTGTGACCTTGAGCGAGT
Source organism: Prionailurus bengalensis (assembly GCF_016509475.1). Taxonomy (NCBI): domain Eukaryota; kingdom Metazoa; phylum Chordata; class Mammalia; order Carnivora; family Felidae; genus Prionailurus; species Prionailurus bengalensis. Next base: position 100,169,731 of record NC_057348.1, read on the forward strand.
TCTTTCTTTCACCTGCCAAATGGGAAAAAAGTATGAACTTTGCAGGTTCGTTAGGAGGTTTAGAAATATTAAGAGGATTAGGGAACCGGCAAAGTAGCTGGAACACAATAAAAGTTCAAAATATGTCAGCCATTGTTACTATTGGATCTACCTTGATACTCACATTGTAGATCACAGAAAAGAAGAGTGGCAGAGCCCTGGGCAGCCTTGCCCACTCTTCCAGCCGTGAAGAGATGAACAGGACACTTCAACTATCCCCAGATATTTCTATAATTCTACCTCACTAGACTGGGAGTGGAAATAACTGAAATCATGAGACAAGTTTGAAAAAAACTAGTTTGAAACATAGTTTAAAAAAATAACTTTCTCAGCCTTTAATTGTATCTGTTAGAAATGTAACTTTCTAGTTTTACTTATCAGATGTTATTCAAAATGCTTTGTAAAAATACATCAGTTGCACAACATTGTGAAAGTGCTAAGCAGCACTGAACTGTACACTTTAAAACGGTGAATTTTATGTGAATTTAACCAAAAAATTAATTTTTTTTAAAAAGTGGGTGGCTCAGTCGATCGAGCTTCCGACTTCAGCTCAGGTCATGATCTCATGTTTGTGAGTTCCGGCCCCGCATCAGGCTCTGTGCTGACAGCTCGGAGCCTGGAGCCTGCTTCCGATTCTGTGTCTCCCTCTCTCTACCCCTCCCCCACCCATGCTCTGTCTCTCTCTGCCTCTCAAAAATAAACTAATTAAAAAAATAAATAATAAATAGAGGCAGAAACTGCTGTTGTCTTCAACATCAGAATGTTGACCTGGAGATTACTTTAACCAACACAGATTCCAATTTTGTAGGTCAAGGTGGGCATCAACACCTTTTAAAAACCCCGATAGTGATTCAGATGATCCAGAATTGAGAAGCATTTTAGCCCTATTAAAATATCTCAGAGTAGACAAAGGAGATGAATACAGTAGAAATTGCACTTTTTACAAAAAGACAATTATCTGGATAACATGGTATGGTTCTGGGGACATTCTTTCTATAATTTGCATTACTGGGGTTCCAATAAAGTTTGAACAACGCATTTACCCACGTAAATCACACTTTCCTGTGGATTTTCATTCATTTCAATTTTAGGAAGAAACATCTGCTTGGAGCAAACAAAAGGTAGGAGCAAACATAGGAGCCATGAGGGGAGGAAAAATAATCCCTGTGGCACCTCTTGGATTCTCTTTATCCAGTTCCATTCAAAAGGGTCCCAAAGCACAGTCCAATGTCCCGTTGTGTCTTGATGGGAGGTGGGCAGTGGGGACATGTGTTTCTTCAGTTCATCAGAGTGCTGCGAGATCTGGAGAAGAGAGGGGTACAGAGGCAGCAAGGGTACTGCAGGCAGCACTCAGCTTCCTCAACCTTCCTTTCATCTTCCCCCGAGTCATTCCCTGCCCACCTCCATGTCTGTGTGTCTGGCAAATGAATGCAGACTGGACATTTCTGAAAGTGGTTGCTGCTACCAGGAAGATTCCACAAGAGGCTGAGACAAAGGGGAGTGGATGGCAGGAAGGGACGGTAAAGGGAGGAAACTATTAAAGCTACATCTGTGAGACGGACAGAAAAAAATAACTCTAGATTTAAAAAACAAACAAAAACAAAAAAGTGACTGGCTTCTTTATTTCTCAGATTGGGGGAAGGAACCTCATCCCTGCTATTAAGAGGCTGCCCAATTTGCTGTTATGTAAAAGAAGGTGCTTCTGTATTTGTTTGCATTTCTTTTAGGGACATGATTACTACTTGGTATTACTATCCTCTTCCACCATTTCATTTCTCCCTCATCCTTTAATTGTAAACTTTCTGACTTTTCAGATCAACTCAAATAGTACCTGGCAGACTTGTTATTGCATGAATACTTATTGAATTATGAAACGGTGAGTTGGAGTGGAATAAATGAGAAGACTAGAATGTTCTCTTTTCACTGTAACAGGTTTGAAGCGTTCCTTGTGGTGCATAGGAAAATGAATCCTCATACATTATGTTCTTACATTTCATGTAAGAGAAATGTTTCCCACTTTTCTCAGAGCTGATGTCCCAGCCTTATGATAATGATAATTGAGTTGGGGCAGGAGTCTGGTACCAACCAAGTTGTGATGTCTGTTCGCAGATATACAAATAGTTTATGATGTGTCTCTTGCTAATTCATATAATCTTCTTGGGTTTCCACATTTGTAAAAAATGGGGCTGAAATACATAAATTTCCTGGTCCCTTCTAGTAAATGGATGTGACATAATGTCAGAAGAGAAATTAACACTTAATGATCTTTGGCCCCAAGCATCCTCGCATTGACATTGCAGATAGGATTTTCCTCCATTTAAAGATAATTGAGAATCAGAGATAAGATAGGCCTTGCTCATGATCACACAGTTATCCAGGAATATATCCAGGGTTTGAACCCAAGTGGATCCGAACCCAGATTCTATTCCCTGCCACTCCACATGACTTCTTACCTGGGAGACTGAACTGTATGAGTATAATCATTTTTATTTCAGGACACAAAAAGTCCACGTCATGCTACATTAAAACAGAGTATATTAGGCACCTGGGTGGCTCAGGCAGTTAAGCATCGAGCTCTTGATTTCAGCTCAGATCGTGACCTCATGGTTTGGGAGTTCAAGCCCAGAATGGAGCTCTGTGCTGACAGGGCAGAGCCTGCTTGGGATTCTCTGTCTCCTCCTCTCTCTCTGCTCCTCCCCCACTTTCTCTCTCAAAAAATATTTTTTTTTAAAAAAGAAAGAAAATACAGTATATAATTAAGTATAATTTTTTCCAGTCTTCAATGGAATTTTTTAAATTGGAAGCTTACAAAGGAGCAGATACATTTTATTATTATTTTAAATGAGCTATTAAGAACATAGAATTCATCCCATTCCTGTTTCAAAATGATCCTGGTGTTAGTATCCTCTTCCCCTCCCCATCCTTATGTATGCACCTCCACTCTGTCACTCATGTTACTCAAGTTTATTATATAAAATTAATGTCCCCTGGTGCAGGGTCTACAGCCAGAGAATAACCAGAGAATATTAGTTAAAACCAGAGCTTTTACATGAAAATAACCTAGTTGGCATGTAGTTATGAATGTCTTTTTTTCATGTCGAAAAACTGAGCAGACTCATGTGACAATAGCTGTACATTTAATTTCCCCACCGATTGAGAAGAGTAAGTGATTAGCCACTTAAATGTAATAAAAGTTCTGAAACCCATTTTGTTTTCTTCAGCATAACAGCATCTACACATATCTTAAAATACAATTCTTCCCATATGTTCATGTTGTCTCTGATAGGCAAGGCAGGCAAGGCCAGAGTGATAAGGAGAATGGAAAGGACAGTGGAGGTGATGAGGGCTACAAGTTTTTTAAGTGGAACAGAATGATCAGATGGACTTTTTCAAAAGCTAACCTTGCCAGCTGTAATGAGAACCAACTACAGTGGGAGTCCAGCAGCAGGAAGGAGAGGTCAACAGCACTGGGGTACAGAGACACCCCTACAGTTACCTGGAGATGAGAACAAGGGACATGGACAGGAGGGTGAGAGAAGGGCAACTCCAGAACATTGCAGACTGGGGGGATGGGCTGAAGGAGAAACCATGATAAGAAATAAGGAATATCAGAGGATATTAAAATAGAGACATTTGGGAAGTAGGGTAGGGGTTGAAATGAGGGGCACAGAATACTGAGTTTAGTTTAACATCTATTAAGATAGACATGCCTGAGCTACATACATTAGGTATTTGGACAGATGTACCAATCTCAAACTAAGGAGATCTCAGAGTTTTAAAAGACAATAAAACACTGTAGTTATAACATCAGCTTTAGAGGGGTGCCTGGATGGCTCAGTTGGTTAAGCATATGACTTCGGCCCAGGTCATGATCTCATGGTTCATGAGTTCAGGCCCTGCGTCGGACTCTGTGCTGACAGCTCGGAGCCTGGAGCCTGCTTTGGATTTTGTGTCTCCCTCTCTCTCTGCCCCTCCCCACCTCTCAAAAATAAAAAAAATAAAAAAAATCAGCTTTAGAGTCAAATAGACAATGGATTCATTAAAAGCTCTGCCATGACTAATTCTGTGGGATTGGACAAGATTTGGAGACTTTCTGAGCATTAACTTCCTCATTTGAAAATGATTACTCATTTTCAAATGATTTGGAAAATACTCAAATGTTACTTCATGTGGACTTAATGAGACAAGGCAGATACATCAATGAGCAAAGAGCCTGACATATAGTAGTAATTGTTCCATAAATGTTATTGAACCATGAATAAAGGTAGGAATTGAAGTCAGAGGTTTGGAGCTGATAACCCTGGAAGTATAGGAGGGAAGATCATTAAAGGCAGGGCCTTGGGGATGCCAACTCTTGAGGGTCAGGCATAGCAGGGGCAGGCAAAAACAGACTGAGAAGACGTAGAAGCAGAAAGGATAATCAGGAGAGTGCTGTGGCCTGGAAGCCAGTGGGAGTGGGCAACAGGAGAATGAATCAGAATCATTGTATTAAGCACTTACGGATCAGAAAATTAACCATTACATCTGTTAATGAGGATATCTTTGTTCTGACCTGAACAAAGGGTACTTTGATGAGAGAACAAGTAGAAGCAGTACATAGAGATAGCATTCAGCTTTCCTACAAGTTTGAAAGCTTAATTATTAGAAATATATAATTCTAAGATAGAGAATATAATCTAGTTTAAAAACATGAAGGGGTTAATTAATAGTATTAACACAGCTGAAATGGATCTCTTCAGGATCTTTCCCCTCAGCTTGTGATCTTTGTTGTTTCTCTCATCTTAGCAAAAACCACCACCACCACCACCAACAACACATTCTTGACTCTATGACTGTACCTCTTTCTCTACCTCTTGCTCCATTTCTTTACCTTCGATAGTGAAACTCTTCTAGTAGTCAATCTAAATTCCCCATTTCGAATTTTTTTTCTGTACTCTCCTGAACTCGCCCCTAGAGGATTTTCTCTCCCACCTTCTACCAAAATTACCAGTAACCCCCACATGGCAAAATCCAAAGGTTGTTTCTCAGCTCTCATCTCAGTTGACCTATCAGCAACACTTGATACGGTTAATCAGTCTCCGCTTTAAACACTTGGCCTTTAGGACACAAATTCTCTTGATTTTCCTCTTTTTCTGCTAGCCATTCTATCTGCTTTGCTGGCTCCTTACTATAATGTTAATATTGGAAAGCCCTACAGCTCAGTCCTGGACTATTATTATTATTATTATTATTATTATTTTAAATTTACACTCACCACTCAATCTAATCTAGTATCATGACCTAAAAAAATTGACATGATCCACAACTTTAAATCTTAACCTTGGATTGCTCCAGCAATTCCAGAATACTATATCAATCTTCATTTCAACATATCTACTTGAAGTTATTTTAAAAACTATAAATTTTTGAAATTCCCATCAACTAAATGAATGCTTATTAAAATTTTCAACTCTGTGGAGCTCTTTGCTAACATCAAAAAATTAAACCATTCACATGAGAGTAGTTGTAATTGGGTACCACTGATAACAAAATTTATAATGCAACCACCTACTGTTCACTTGGTCCCACTTTAAATTTATATTTTATCATAACATTTACTTGAAAATTATTTTTATAGATTTATCAGTTACATTATTTTCAATGTACAGACAATGAGGCAGCAACATCCAGGTTCACCAATTCCTTGCTATAAAATCCCCCAAACTATCCAGGCTCTATGCTCCACAAATTGAAAAACACAACTGGAGGAGTGCCTGGGTGGCTCAGTTGGTTAGGTGTCCCACTTCAGCTCAGGTAATTATCTCACAGTCTGCAGGTTCAAGCCCCACATAGGGTTCTGTACTGTCATAACAGCTCAGAGCCTGGAGTCTGCTTTGCATCCTCTTTTTCTCCTCTCTCTCTGCCCCTCCACAGCTTGTGCACTCTCTCTCTCAAAAAATAAATAAGAATTTAAAAATTAAAAAAAAACACAACTGGCTTCCTAATGAATTTATTTGCATACAAAAATGATTATGCCTTCAAGGCAGGGCCGACGATTTAACTTTTGCATAGGTTAACACTCAGACTCCTCATTTCTGTTCAATATATTACTTCCCAAGCAAAAATTCAGAATGGCAAAGACATGAACCCTCATGTTAAGCCCTCCAGTTATCAGTCTTCCCTCATGTTTCCTAAAGGGACTGCATGCACCTCTTCACATCCTAAACAAGTTCAAAAGGTTGAACTGCAGAAAGTAAAATTTGAGGATACTCAATACACTGTAAAATTGTCATGATGTTTTGCTTTGTGATATTTTGACCAGCTATTAAACCTCATTTCTCTTTGTGCAAAAAAAAAAAAAAAGAACTATTAACATGGTTCCCAAAAGACACTTCTTAGAAAAAATAATATGGCAGTGCAACATAGGATGCAACTGAAGTATAAGAAACTAAAAGCAAGAAGTATTTTTTTTTAAAGTCTAAAAGCAACGAGACTAGTTAGGAGGTGAAAGAGGATAGAATTAATGGTAGAGATATACAGACATCTCTGAGGTAAATTCTGTAGGACTTGGAGACAAACAGATAAGGAGAAAGAGTAAGCAGGATTCTAGAACAACTTCCAAATATCCATTTGTGTGTCATTGGTGATAGATTAACAATATGAGAAATAAAGTAAGGGGAAATTTGAAAGAATGTAGGTTCAGGTTTGTTCAAGTTAAAGTTTCTGGGAGGCATCTAGGTAATAATCCATTAAGTGGCAATTTGAACATAAGGATTGAGCTCTCACTACCTGGTATGCATCCATAGCATGCATCAAAAGCATTTGCCAAGATTTTTTTTTTCAGGAAGAAAAAGGAGGGACAGAAGCATCTATCTGTATCTATATCTATATCTATATCTATATCTATATCTATATCTATATCTATGTCTATATCTATCTGTATCTATATCTATATCTATATCTATATCTATATCTATTAATGTTCATTTATTTTTGAGAGAGAAAGAGAGACAGACTGCACGAGCAGGAGAGGGGCAAAGAGAGGGGGAGAGATACAGAATCTCAAACAGGCTCCAGGCTCTGAGCTGTCAGCACAGAATCCTACGCAGGGCTCGAACTCTGAATGGCAAGATCAGGACCTGAGCGGAAGTCAGACGCTTAACCGACTCAGCCACCCAGGCTCCCCAAGGCATCTATATTTAAAATAATTTTCATTCATGTCTCTCTAGTGCCCCAAAGGTATGAAACCCTGGTTTCAGGTTCAAGTCAGACATTGAGATTCACAATGAACTGAGCAGCATATGTTAAGTTTAAAACAATGGTATTGCAGTGAGATCTGGGATCTTGTCCCAGATGTGATTTGAACAAGGTATGCAACTTTTTCATCCTCATGCCAAACAGGAATACTGATTTTAAGATTGTTATAAGAATTAAATGAGGTCAAATATAGTGAGATAAACACAGTTACCAGCATATAATAATGTCCCCCCCCAATGGTATATTTGGAAAATCATAGGAATATTTGGAGAATGGAATCGATCATCCTGAAAAAGCAGAAGAGGTAGGAATTAAAGGCCAGGCCTTGCAAATGCCAACATTTTAGGAATAACAAGAGAATTATTTAAGCAAATACACTATAAAAGTATAGACAAACAAAGAAAAACTGAGAGCTTTCCCCCTAAGGTCAGGAACATGACAAGGATGTCCACTGTCACCACTGTTATTCAACACAATGTTGGAAGTCCACACACAATGTTGTGTGTCAGCAATCAGACAACACATATAAATAAAAGGCATCCAAATCAGCAAGGAGGAAGTCAAACTTTCACTCTTCACAGATGACATGATACTCTATGTGGAAAACCCAAAAGACTCCACCAAAAAACTGCTAGAACTGATCCATGAATTCAGCAGAGTTGCAGGATATAAAATCAATGTACAGAAATTGGTTGCATTTACATACACCAATAATGAAGCAGCAGAAAGAGAAATCAAGCAATCAATCCCATTTATAACTGCACCAAAAACCATAAAATATCTAGGAATAAGCCTAACCCAAGAGGTGAAAAATCTATACATTGAAAACTATAGAAAACTTAGGAAAGAAATTAAAGAAGACACCAAAAAATGGAAAAGATTCCATGCTCCTGCATAGGAAGAACAAATATCATTAAAATGTCGATACTACCCAAAGCAATCTATATACTCAATACAACCCCTATCAAAATAACACAAGCATTCCTCACAGAGCTAGAACAAACAATCCTAAAATTTGTATGGAATCAGAAAAGACCTCAAATAGCCAAAGCAATCCTGAAAAAGAAAACCAAAGCTGTAGACATCACAATTCTGGACTTCAAGCTATAACACAAAGCTATAATTATCAAGACAGTATGGTACTGGCACAAAAACAGACACATAGATCAATGAAACAGAATAGAGAACCCAAAAATGGACCCACAAAGGTAAACTAATCTTTGACAAAGCAGGAAAGAATATCCAATGGAAAAAATTCAAAAAAGTCAAAAAATTATATAGTTTAAATGGTTAAACTTTATGGTACATAAATTATTTTTCAATAAATAATGCTTTTACCAAAAAACAAAAACCATGGAGTTATAGTACTGGAGATTATGTGAAAATACAGCTTCCTTGTCATTGCTCCTGCAACGGTGATATTCCTTCCCTACTCTTCTCCCCTGAAGTTGCAAAAACAAATAGCTTCTTTATCCTAGAGGGCAGAAAGAATATATCCTGTGGCATCTCCATGAAACTGAGTGAAGACCTCAAGGAAACATCTATGCTCCTCAGGGAGACTTAGGACAAGTAATATCAGGACTTGGGCATGTACTTGGTACACCACCAAGCCAATACCCCTGTGGAAGGCCCCTCCCACTCTGCTTCTAATCACATCCCTCTCCCTCAAGTGTCTCTGGAAGTGATAGTCAATATCTATACTCCCTAGATAGATTCATAAACATATAGATATACATGTCTGGATGACAAGCTACAAAGTGGGGAAGTTGATTATGAAGAAAAAAAAACATGCATAATAAACAGAACTTCTTGACATATATCCTGACAGATAAAATCTCAAGGTTTCCTTAGGCTACTGCTCTGGGGATAAACATTGTGATTCTTTTATAGAGTGAGTACGTTTTCCTTTCCTAGACAAATACTGTAAATTATTTTTAAATCTTAAATATTTTATTAGATAAATAGCATAACTTCCTTCATTTATAGCGAGTCCCCTTTAAAAAGTCTTCTTCAAGTTTGTCAACTTGGGACTACAAGCTCTGCCCTCTATCAATCCTCCCTCTACCCCATCCCCCCATATCACACAGTCCGGTTGTATCACAATGACCTGGATTTCTGCTTAAAGTTGTACATGTTGTGATATGCAAAAGACTTAAGGTAGAAAGGAAAGAAAATAAACCATATGTATGTTAGTGGAGGGGAAGAATGTGGAAAGGTAGAAGCTAATATAGTCTCAAATAGCTGGATGATTTGAGGTAGTACGTCAGAGGGTGCTAATCACCTAAATCATGTGTTTGTGGAGATTTACATGATTTGTGTAGATACATATATGTAAAATTTTAACGACTTTATGGCATATGGCAAATTTACTAAGTTGTTGCTAGGTATTAAGGAAAGGGAGACGGAAGGGTAGGGACTGGCAGGGCCTCCATCTACCCTAAGTTGCTCTCAGCCTTCCTTCTGCTCCTGCCTGCTTGTCCCGATATTTCACTGCTGTTGGGGACATTACCTCATCTCTTCAAAGGACAGACCAGGTCTCCAAATGAGGTAGGGCCTCCGTTGCAGCTGTCAGGCTAACTACTGAGAAGAAAAAGGGTCTGAGGAAGGAAGCAACAGTTGGCAGGAAGGATGAGGGGAGGGGAGAAAAGCCTGCAGCTGTGTCTTTGGGCCAAACTGTCAGAATGCAAATGAAAATCAGAATAATAAAAATCCAGGGCTGATCTGGATCTTTTTTCCAAATATCTGCCTCAGCCGCTACTTGGAAGTTGCCTGGTGTGTTGCTCTATGAAACAGGGAACTTCTGCTATTGTTTACATCTCTTTGGAAAGTAATTATAAATTCTTATTTTTATTCGACTTGCAGTCTTATTCCCCACACCCCTTAACTGTAAATTGTTTGACTCATTTCTTTTTCCACAGATGATGTCAAACACAATACCTGAAAAGAGACACTTTGTTCCAGACATATTTGCTGAATTGATGATGGGTGAGATCAGTTGGAATTACTCTTCCGCAGGTTTCCCAAAGCTGTCTTTTTAATCCCCAGGCAAGTCCCTTCCTCTGTGTTCCCAAGCTCTTCTCACTTCCATCATAGTTGTGTTCCCAAGCTCTTCTCACTTCCATCATAGCTGTCATTCAATAATAAATAGTATTAAGTATTCAGTTGTGTTGATGTCTAATACCTAGATTGCACCCTAGACTGAAAGAATTCTGAAATTCTGAATTTAAAGCTCTGGGTGAGGTCCAGTCATGAATAAGTTTTAAGACTTCTCCCAGGTGAAATACAAATCAAAGACACACTGAGATACCACTGGTCAGAGTGGCTAAAATGAACAACTCAAGAAACAGATGTTGGCAAGAATGTGGAGAAACGGGAACCCTCTTGCACTGTTGGTGGGAATGAAAACTGGTGCAGCTGATCTGGAAAACAGTGTGGAGGTTCCTCAAAAAATTAAAAATAGAACTACCCTACGACCCAGCAATAGCACTACTAGGAATTTACCCAAGGGATACAGGAGTGCTAATGCATACGGGCACATGTACCCCAATGTTTATAGCAGCGCTTTCAACAGTAGCCAAATTATGGAAAGATCCCAAATGTCCATCAACTGATAAATGAATAAAGAAGATGTGGTTTTTAAATACAATGGAATACTACTTGTCAATGAGAAATAATGAAATCCTGCCATCTGCAGCAGTGTGGATGGAACTGGAAGGTATTATGCTGAGTGAAATAAGTCAGAGAAGGACAGATATATGTTTTCACTCATATGTGGATCTTATGAAACTTATCAGAAGTCCATGCGGGAAGGAAAGGGGAAAAAATAGTTACAGAGAGGGAGGGAGGCAAACCACAAGAGACTCTTAAATACAGAGAACAAGCTGAGGGTGGATGGGAGGGAGAGGGAGAGGGAAAATGGGTGATGGGCATTGAGGAGGGCACTTGTTAGGATGAGCACTGGGTGTTGTATATAAGCCAATTTGGCAATAAATTATATTAAAAAAAAAAAAAGACTTCTCCCAGGTGATTCTAGCATGCAGGCAGTGTTATGAATTTGTAGGAGCCATTTCAGATAGAGGAAATATTTGTATCCATCACTGTACCCAGCAGCAACAGCTGAGTGCCTAGGATTAAGAAGATCCTCACTTCTTTGTTTCATTCAATCCAGTTAATATCTCATTAGCATTTGATTGAAGATCAGTTTGCCATCACTAGGCATGGACAATCCTAGGCTAGAAGAAGACTTCTCAGCCTATTCTCAATTATATAGCAATTTCATAAGGTGATCAAGAGATCTCACATGGCCTCTTGGTATTTTCACATTTATGAAATATGGGTCTAGGCTAATTAGGGGTTAAATTTCCTCCAGCCTTAGAGTTTTAAGTACTAAATGGATGTGAGCTATTTGGGTACATAGTACCATAGAAAGAGAAATCAAGATTTATTACTCTTTTTAAGTTCAACTCTATCTTATTTAAACTCCCAATAACAAAGTAGACTTTTTTCCTATATTGAAGATAAGGAAACTAAAGTGTAGTATTTGGTGACTTTGTATTTAAGTTTTAACCCAAACATGTCCAACTCCAGAGCCTAATCTTCTCTCTGACCACACAGGGCCTTTGTACCAGGGAAATGACCTAAATAAGCTCTTTGCTCTGGAGATGCTGTCAAATCAACAGGTGGCTACACTGGGATAGAAAACAATGTCCATCAATCCCCTGCTTTCAATATAGGACACAACTGAAGACCAAACAACATTGATACAGTATTATAACTAAATATCATTTTTTCCCTTTTTATTTCATTCCCATTTCTATATTGAAGCCTACCATTAGGGATGGATACATTTAAAATTTTCTTTATAATAAGCTATTAAGAATGAAAATTAAATTCTTCCCTACTTTGTTAAGATCTTAGGGCTTATAACCCCATGCACACCTAGGTTCACACCCCAAAAAATTATTCCATTATTCAGCCCAGGAATGACTTTCACTACAAGGTCCACAACCTTGGAACTACAATAGCTAATCATGTTCATTAAAAATTTTAAGCTCCTGAGGCGCCTGGGTGGCGCAGTCGGTTGAGCGTCCGACTTCAACCAGGTCACGATCTCGCGGTCCGTGAGTTCGAGCCCCGCATCAGGCTCTGGGCTGATGGCTCAGAGCCTGGAGCCTGTTTCTGATTCTGTGTCTCCCTCTCTCTCTGCCCCTCCCCCGTTCATGCTCTCTCTCTGTCCCAAAAAAAATAAATAAACGTTGAAAAAAAAAATTTAAGCTCCAAATCCCATAGAAAGGTTTTATGAAATGATGATCAATCAAAAAGAAGAACCAATCAGCAGATATCAGCCTTTTTCACTTCTGAGACACTCTTAAGTATCCTATATGAAAGTAGTTGTATGTTTAATATTTCATTGATTGAGATATTCACAATGATAAAAATCCACTATATCTTTAGCAATACCTTGAAATTATTTTGTATGTTTTTCCTCATGTGCATACATTTAAGAAAGCAATCATTCACATACATGTGAGATAAATCTGATCAGAAAATACAGGTGGGGTCAATTGTGAAGGACCTTGGATGAATTCTATGGATATTAGTAGGCAACAAGGACTCAAGAAGCCAAGAGAGATTTTTAAGCAAAGTGACAGAATCACATTGATTGGAAAGTTGGGGCACCTGGGTGACTCAGTCAGTTAAGCACCCAACTTCAGCTCAGGACATGATCTCACAGTTTGTGGGTTCAAGTCCCGCATCGGGCTTTGTGCTGACAGCTCAGAGCCTGGAGCCTGTTTTGAATTCTGTGTCTCCCTCTCTCTCTGCTCTTCCTTCGTTTATTCTCTGTCTCTCAAAGATAAATGAAAGTTCAAACAAGTTAAGAAAGAAAAGTATCTGTTAACTGCGCAGGACTACCGGACTGTGTAAAGACCAGCCCAGAAAATCAATTAGGAGGCAGGAGATGTCACCAACATAGATTTGCCATGACATCTGTGAACTAAGTGCTGCTAGAAATAAAGAACAATTTGATAGGGGATAGTGGAGAGGGCAGAGTCCAGGATATTTCCAGATTTGGACACCATATGAAAGATCAAATCATAAGGCAAAATAAAGACAACAAAAAGAAGGGGTTTTGTCTTGTTGGGTTTGGGGGGAAGGATAGAATTAGAATGAACGTGAATTTTGAAAGACAGTAGACTTCAGTTGTTATGATACTTTAGGATTCATATGGGTCTGTGTTCAAAATCAAGGTCTGCCATTTGCTAACTATGTGAGCTTGAGCAAAATCGTTAAACATGAATCTGTTCCCTCATTTAAAAAATAGGGATAGTGATACGATACCACAGTATAAATAAAGTGATGTAACATATACATAGGGCTTAGAAATGTGCTGGTGCATAACAATCTTACAATCAATTTAAGTACAATTATTATTATATAGATTTTCAAACCATCAGAAATGTCTGGGAGTTGAAGCCACGCAAGTTCAACTGGAGAAGCGATTTTCTACCCTAAGAGAAAAATCAAAGCAGGACTCTATGGATATCAAGACTAGAGAAGTAGTCAAATGAGAGGGAAAAGTGAGAGAACCTCAGGAAGGCTGGTGACCTGAAGCCAACAAAGTAAGAGTTTTAACAAGCAAGGCAAGAGGTGAATATCATTCCAATTTTACTGAGTCTTGGGGACAGGCACTAAAAATCTACCTTGGATTTGTCAGTGGGTCAGTATCAGTGTCCTGAAAAACATCACTGTGAAAAGAGACATGAGGGTAGCAGCAGTATACAGGAGGTGACTTTTTATCAATTTATAAGATAAGAAATTATAAGATAAATCCCAAACAGGAAGACCCTAATGCAAAGTAAGGAATGATCTGGTTCAAAAACAAAAAGGCAGAGAATCATTCTACATACCTTTTTTCTTTCCCCTCTCAGATCTACTCCATTAATAAATTATGTTAGTTAATACTATCGAAATAAATCCCAAGTCTCTATACCCCTTCTCTGGTTTATGTCCAGGCTGGGTATTATCACCTTCCTGAACTACTAGTCTCTTAATTAGTGTCCTGGTTTCATTTCACTCCTCTGAGAAACAATTCTCTGTAGAGTTATCCAAGGAATCTTGTAAGTGTGAATTAGATAATATTCCCGGGCTTCAAACCATCCATTGTTTCCCACTGCATTTAAAATATAATCCCTGCTATTTACCCTGGGTCTAGGAGGCTCAAGTGAATAGACCCCCAACAATCTCTTGTACTTCATCTTCCTTTATATCCCCCACCTTGGGTACCAAATCTAGCACAATGGCCACCTTACTTTCCTCTGGCAATGCAATTCATTCCCATCTTAAACCCTTTGCCCTTGCTGTTCCCTCTCTCTGGAGTGTTTTTTCTCAGGATCTTCCCATTCCTCCTGTTATTCTCATCTCAGCTACTATGTCATCTCCTTGGTGAGGCCTTTGACGACCTTGTCAATCGAAGTAACTCTTCTTCCCTCCTACAGTCAATTTCCATCTCTTAGCCTTTGCAGGTCTACAGCTATGTGAATTATCTTCCCAGACCAGTAGGTACCAATTCCCGGATTCTCCATTTCTCCCGGACACAGTAACACTCTGGCAGCCAGCCCACTTAAGCCCTCCCCAAATAACCTTCTGATGCACCAAAGAATGGTATAAAAGCCATGTCTAGTAGGAGCCCAGGCAATCAGAGTGGGAAACCCTGGCTGTCTTCCTTCCCAGTGTCTATAATGGAGACTAATATGCTTTTCTCCCAGCAAACCTGAGGAAGCCACATTTGTGCCACGTCCAGGATGGGTATTCAAGCCAAACAGGTAAAGGCCTAGTCATGACAGCCTTCTGTCTCTGGCACTCTTGCTAACCAGCCACTCACTCCAAGTTTAGAACTATGGTGTTGACCAAATGTCTCCCCAGCTTGATTCTCAGAGTAAGCTCTCTGGGCAGAGAAGCCATACTGTATAGTAGAGAGGATGCAGGGTTAAATAAGCTACATTAACCCTCTTCTGTAAAATAGCTACACTGATGGGTTTTGTTGAGAATTTGAAAATAATGTTTATAACACACAAAATGCAGTCCCCAGAATCAGATAGAAGTTTGATAAATGGTCATTACTATAACCAAATAAGATTTACTATTTACTCTTTGAATGTATACATTTCAGTGGCGGATCAGTCTTTGTATCTAGATCTCAAAGACCTGGAGACACCCTAGCTTCCCTCCACCCCACTTCGGACTTGAGACAACTTCAGACCAGACACTTTCCTGCTCCCCAGAGAGGTCACCCACTGTTCTGCCTCATAGAACTGTATGAGGATGAGGGATATAAAAAGAAGGGCAGTTACTAAGAAGATTATAAAACAAAACTTGTAAAAATATTTCTATCATCCCTTACCAAGGTAATTGGTAAATTTTAGGTAATGGACCTACAACTTGGAAGTGAAGGAAAAAAATTCTTTATTCTCTTGGGGTCATAGTTCTGGCTAAGGATGAATAGGACTTGGAAACCATAAAACAGCAGATTCTGGAATCTTAGTCCACAGACAGTGAGTTCATAGCTCTGGAGAGAAACCCAGATATGGGTATGTTTCACATTTTCCCTGATGACACATATGGGTATTTAAAGTATAAATCGCTACAGATCTACTCTCAGAACATTTAGGAGTAAGGGCTTGGAAAGCACCTGAAAAATGACAGCAGTTGCTCAAGAGGATAGATTTTGCACACTCTCTCCTTTTTGTTTCCATACATTTCATTACAACACTGTTTATAAGCTACATTTAGAGAATATTTTAATTGTTGTTTACAGAAAAAACAAAGCCTTCTGAATGTACACCAGGTAGCAAGAGAGATGGTGCCTGGACGGAAATGGTGAGGGAGAGGTGATGGATACAGACAAAGAAATGGCATCCCAAGGGAGCCTTCAATCCTGCTACCATGGCCTGCAGCTCTTCCCAGTTGGAGACAACAGCCAAGCATTCATCCTGGTACCTGTTGAGGAAGTGCCATGGGGTGTAGATTCTGCAAGGGCAAGTGTGTTCCTCATTGACACTGAGAAGTGCAGGCACTGAGAAGTCTAGATCAGGCGGAATTTAGGGATGACTACTCACTGCTTCTCCTTCTGGAACTCCCATCTCATTTAAGCTGCCTACTAAGCAAAATCAACGTTTTTTATTAAGGTGAGGATATGGAAAAATTAGAACCCTCAGACATTGGTGGGAGTGTGAAATGGTTTCGCCCCCATGGAAAACATTTTGGCAGTTCCTCAAAAAGTTAAAAAGGAGTTACCACGTGACCCAGGAATACACCCAAAAGAATTTGAAAACATGTACTCAAAGTAGTACGTATACAAGAACGTTGGTAGCAACACTTGATAACAGCCAGAAGGTGGAAACAGATCAAAAGTCCTTCAGTGGATGAATGAACAAACAAAACTGGGGTATACACATACAATAGAATGTATGTATGTAAATACAAATTTAGGCATAAAAAGAAATGAAGTACTAATACATGTTACAACATAAACAAACTTCAAAAACATGCTAAGTGAACAAAGCCAGACACAAAGGTCACATATTTATAATTCCATTTATATGAAATATTCTAAATAGGTAAATCCATAGAGACAGAATGCATGCAGACTGATGATTTTCAGGGAATGGGTAATGCAGAGAATGGGGAGAAACCAATTAAAGATAAAGGGTAAGGGGTTTTACTTTGGAATGATGTAAGTATTTTAGAACCAGATAGGAATGGTGGTTGCAGTGCAAATACTGTGAAGAAAAAAACTTTTAATTTTAAAAAACAAATGGAAGTCCACATCACCGTAATGGCTGTGGGGAAGAAACAGGATGAAAATACAAAACCTTATAGCAAGTATGAATTGCAAGATATTTGATTGATTAATTTGGCTATTATAAATATAATGATAATTTGTAAAGAATCAGTATTTAGTTTACAAACAAAACTGTTAACTTTTCTGTAGAGTTAACATGCAATTTAAAATGTTTTTGCAGGTTTCTGGACAAAATTGTACTCACTCTCTCACCTCTGAATCCTGTATTTGACAAAACAAGAGGACACCAAACCCAGAAGATGGTTCAGTAAGGATGGAAACATGTCGGGGGAGAGGGATTTTACAAGGATAAAAACAACTGCCATTCGAGAGAAGTTATGTGATTTTCGAAGTACCCATAACCAGAAGAAGTTCACTAAAAATTTCAACTTTGGTTTTTCCAAATCTGGAATCCATTCTCCTACCACAAGAATTTTCTAAAATGGTAGAAGACTAGTATTTTACCTATAACACTACTAACCTAGAAGAACTGAGTAAAGACAGAATGGATTTAACTAGGATGACAAAATAAATATCCTCTCTTTTAAACATTAAATATAAAACAAAAGGAAATCATATATGCCTATCTTTTCCAGAGTGAACTCCATTCACAATTTAGAGATCCATTATACAGGCTGGGAGAGTTTATCAAACTTTTTATTTTTTTTAAATATTTATGTATGTATGTATGTATATATTTATTTATTTTAAATATATGAAATTTATTGTCAAATTGGTTTCCATATAACACCCAGTGCTCATCCCAAAAGATGCCCTCTTCAATACCCATCACCCACCCTCCCCTCCCTCCCACACCCCCATCAGCCCTGAGCCAAAGAAGATCCAGAATAAAATCCTCCCCTTCCAAGATAAGGCTTGGGCCAGTCGTCATCTCTCAGATTTACCCTATAGGAGATGTATACTCTTGGCCTAAATGAACGCATCTTGGCTTAGCCCAGAAAATATTATAGTAATTAAGACGTTTTAAGATGTTGATATAGTTTGCAAATAAGTCTACTAGATCAATGCTTCTTAGCCATTCCAGTTTATGGATTACTTTTCTAACATTACAAAATTATGTGGATGCTTTCCAGGCACACATCATAGTAACTATTGTCTTGGTAATCATTGCTGACAATATATATGAAAGAATGACTTTAGAAACACTTCAAAGTAAATTCCTATCTTATTGATCACAAAGTTACACAACTGTTATCGGAGATTATTCAGTCTGCAAACAAAACTACAAGACCATTAACTCTGAGAGTCCACGGCCTACTGATTAGAAAACACTAAACTAGATTCCCAACTTAGGTCTGAGCCTCTGGACCCTGGGCCACATTATGGCTTTCACGGGCCATGCACAATTTTGCCTTTGTGAATCTTTTCTCTATAAAAAATGTTAAAATTTATATTTTATAATTGAAAGGTTATACAGAAAAATATATTAGTATTATATGTTAAAATATTTTTTGACCTAAATGTTCATTTTTTCCTTCTTATTTTAAAAGAAATAAAAACATGTTCATTGTGGGTCCTCAGCACTTTCCCTAATAGAGAAGCCAGCAATGCCCAGGTGTAAGCACTTCAGGGTGGTGTCTATACCAAGTACTCACTAATTATTCAGTTGCTTGTTCATCAATAACTCAAATGATAGTGCTATTTTTCTCCTATCTTCAATCTGTGGTCTAAAAGGACTTCTTTGCAGTATTTGAAATGCAAGTTTGAGACAGCAAAATTCTCTCATTCATTCCCATCCTGTCAGATGTCTCCCACGATTCCTTAGGTGTACTGCTTCCAAACCATAATTCAACAGGATAAAAAACAGGATGAAAAATTCAAGAAGAGAATTTCCAACTTTCAGATAGAGTATTATATGGCCATGCTCATTTGCAGTCCTTTGAGACCAGCTAGTGCTATACCCTTTGGTCTAATGTGTATCCTATATAAATCCACAGAGGAATTCTTGACATAGGGCATCCATATATGCATTTTTGACTTAAGAAAAGTGTCTCTAGAAGTAGGGGAAGGAGGGCTGGAATGTGAACCGCTAAGAAGCAGGAGACCAATGAGGAGCAGAAGAGGATGATGCAGCTGTGGAGATGTCCAGGGCAAGCTCAGCAGGACATGGTACAAACCGAGCAGAAGGTGAGGTGGTGGTGGGGAGGGGGAGGAATCAGCCTGGGATGGTGCCCGAGCACCAGTTAGCCATTTATAACCATGCGGCTTCAAATTCACCCCAAGCCTGCTCTGTGAAATGGACCTGGGCCCTTTAAGTATTTTTCCTTTGCCGATTGGCACAATGTTAAGCTTTGTCAGTAGAGGGCACAGGAGGAAAGGATTTTGTTTCCCTGTTCTGATGAAATGTGTGTGTGTGTTCATATGTGTCTTTTCCCAGCACCTGCTCCTGTGTCATGCACAGCTTCCCCATGGCTGGTGGCCAGCAGCCAGCAGCTTCCCCAGTTATCCCCTTCAGAAGGTTTGGCAGAATGCCTCTGGTGAGACACCTCCCTGTCAACAGCTCTCCTTGGCACATTAGAGGGCTGATTTCTGGCAAGTTCCACCAGCACTGCACCACAATGATTTCTCTGCCATCCAGTGAACTGGCCATGCCCAGTCCCACATAGTCTGGGTCTCATGCTAAAAGGGGTGGGGACTTCTTTGTGCACTCTGTGTCAGCCCTGGGGACAGTGGCTGCTTCTTATATCTGCTATAGCAATTCTTTTTTCTTCTTCCAAGACTATCTTTTGATACTTCTATTCCTTTTTCTAGATAATAGTTTTTATATTAATCCTACCCATCCCTGTGTTGTTTCTCTTTCCTGATTGGGCCCAAACTAATATACTTGGTTTTTAAATTCGTAAGGATTGTGATATTATTAATAAATGGGAAAAGAAGAAAAAGAAGAGGTTTAGAAGGAAAATAATTTGCTCTCTTTTGTACAGATTTAAGTAAGCCTTTTGACAGACATTCAGGACATAGTCAAGAACAGCGTTTTACATTATTTGGTGCTTTTCCAAAATACATAAGTCCTAACACCACCCACTGAGATGTCTGAGATGGAGTACTAGCTTAGGGCACAGACACCTGTATTTTTTTTTAATTTCCACAGATGATTCTTATTTGCAATTACACTACTTGGCTGTATAGAATGCTAATTAAGAAAAAAGTTTTGTAGTTAGATTAATCTGGATTTAAATCTCAGCTTCCCTTTTATTAGCAGTGACTGAACAATGATGAGCCCCTTCTGCAAAATGTGGCTAGTACTATTTAGCTATTTAAATTGTAACGATTAAATTAGATGACGTTTAATTAGCAGGGTTTTGAGCATATTATAATATTTTAGTAAATGGCAGGAGTGATTATTCTTCTGATATTCTGAATCTGCTTTACTTTTTTAAAGTAGGCTCCACGCCCAATGTGGGGCTTGAACTCACAACCCTGAGATTTAGAGTTGCATGCTCCATTGACTGGGCCAGCCAGGCGCCCCATGAATTTGCTTTATTTTTTTCTACATTCCACTTACCTACACCTAATATACCATACATTTTTGTTCTTATTCTACAACTCACCTCTCTGGAAAGTAAACTCCAAGAAGGTGGGAAATTTGTTCTAATCATAGTTGCTTCCTAAACCAATGTAGGTACCCAACAAATATTATCTGTGTCAATAAATGATGTAAACCTGATCAGGAACATCTTATTCAGGGACTAGAATCAGCTGCCCTGAAAGAGCAAGAGGGAAGTGAATTTAAAACATAGCCTGTATTTCCAGAAGCTGGTTCTTTGAAAGAATGAACAAAATTCATACACCCCTAGCCAGATAAAAAAGAAAAAGGAAAAGACCCCAATAAATAAAATCAAGAAAGAGGGGAGATCACAACCAACACAGCAGAAATAAAAATAATAAGAGAATATTATGAGCAATTATATGCCAAGAAAATGGGCAATCTGGAAGAAATGGACAAATTCCAAGAAACATATAAACTACTAAAACTGAAACAGGAAGAAACAGAATATTTGAACAGACCCATAATCAGTAAAGAAATTGAATTAGTAATCAAAAATCTCCCAAAAAACAAGAGTCCAGGGCCAGATGGCTTTCTAGGGGAATTCTACCAAACATTTAAGGAAAAGTTAACACCTATTCTCTTGAAGCTGTTCCAAAAAATAGAAATGAAAGGAAAACTTCTTTCTATGAAGCCAGCATTACCTTGATTCCAAAACCAGACAAAGACCCAACTAAAAAGGAGAACCATAGACGAATTTCCCTGATGAAATGGATGCAAAATTCCTCAAGATATTAGCCAACTGGATCTAACAATACATTAAAAAAATTATTCACCACGACAAAGCAGGATTTATACCTGGGATGCAGGGCTGGTTCAATATCCACAAAATAATCAATGTGATTCATCACATCAATAAAAGAAAGGACAAGAACCATATGATCCTCTCAATAGATGCAGAGAAAGCATTTGATGAAATACAGCATCCTTTCTTGATAAAAACCCTTAAAAAAGTAGGGACAGAAGGATCATACCTTGAGATCATAAAAGCCATATATGAAAGACCCAATGCTAATATCTTCCTCAATGGGGAAAAACTGAGACCTTTCCCCTCTAAGGTCAGGAACAAGACAGGGATGTCCACTCTTGTCACTGTTACTCAACATAGTATTGGAAGTCTTAGCCTCAATAATCAGACAACAGAAAGAAATAAAAGGCATCCAAATCAGTCAGGAGGAGGTCAAACTTTCACTCTTCATAGATGACATGATACTCTATATGTAAAACCCAAAAGATTCCACCAAAAACTGCTAGAATTGATCCATGAATTCAGCAAAGTGGCAGGATATAAATCAATGCACAGAAATTGGTTGCATTCCTATATACCAACAATGAAGCAACAGAAAGAGAAATCAAAAATCAATCCCATTTACAATTATACCAAAAACCATAAAATACCTAGGAATAAATCTAACCAAAGAGGTGAAAAATCTATACACTGAAAACTATAGAAAGCTTAGGAAAGAAATTGAAGAAGACACACACAAACAATGGAAAAATATTCCATGCTCCTGGATTGGAAGAACAAATATTGCTAAAATGTCAACACTACCTAAAGCAATCTACATATTTAATGCAATCCCTATCAAAATAACACTAGCATTCCTCCCAGAGCTATAACAAACAATCCTAAAATTTGTATGGAACCAGAAAAGACTCCGAATAGCCAAAGCAATCTTGAAAAAGAAAACCCAAACAGGAGGATCAAAATCCCAGACTTCAAGCTGTATTACAAAGCTGTCATCATCAAGACGGTATGGTACTGGCACAAGAACAGACACTCAGATCAATGGAACAGAATAGAACACCCATAAATGAACCCACAAACGTATGGCCAACTAATTTTGACAAAGCAAGAAAGAATACATGATGGAATACAGTCTCTTCAAGTGGTGCTGGGAAAACTGGACAGCAACATGCAGAAAAATGAGTATCTGGACCACTTTCTTACACCATATACAAAAATAAACTCAGAATGGATGAAGCACCTAAATGTGAGACAGGAAGCCATCAAAATCCTCGAGGAGAAAGCAAGCAAAAACCTCTCTGACCTTGGCTGCAGCAACTTGTTACACAACATGTCTTCGGAGGCAAGGGAAACAAATGCAAAAATGAACTATTCGGACCTCATCAAAATAAAAAGCTTCTGCACAGAGAAAGAAACAATCAGCAAAACAAAAAGGCAACAACTGGAATGGGAGAAGATATTTGCAAATGACATATCAGATAAAGGGTTAGTATCCAAAATCTATAAAGAACTTATCAAACTCAACACCCAAAAAACAAATAATCCAGTGAAGAAATGGGCAAAAGACATGAATACACACTTCTCCGAAGACGACATCCAGATGGCCAACTGACACATGAATAAATGCTCCACATCACTCATCATCAGGGAAATACAAATCAAAACCACCATGAGATATCACCTCACACCTGTCAGAATGGCTAACATTAACGACTCAAGCAACAACAGATGTTGGCGAAGATGCGGAGAAACAGGATCTCTTGCACTGCTGGTGGGAATGCAAGCTGGTGCAGCTACTCTGGAAAACAGTACGGAGGTTCCTCAAAAAAATTAAAAATAGAGCTACCCTATGACCCAGCAATTACACTACTAGGTTTTTATCCAAGGGATACAGGTATGCTGTTTTGAAGGGGCACATGCACCCCAGTGTTTATAGCAGCATTATCAACAATAGCCAAAGTATGGTAAGAGCCCAGATGTCCATCAATGGATGAATGGATAAAGATGTAGTATATGTGTGTATATACTACATACACACACACACACACACACACACACACACACACACACACAAAATGGAGTATTATTCGGCAATCAAAAAGAATGAAATCTTGCCATTTGCAACTATGTGGACTGAGCTAGAGGGTATTATGCTAAGCAAAATTAGTCAGAGAAAGACAAATATCCTATGCCTTCATTCATATGAGGACTTTAAGAGACAAAATAGATGAACATAAGGGAAGGGAAGCAAAAATAATATAAAAATAGGGAAGGGACAAAAACATAAGAGACTCTTAAATATGGAGAACATACAGAGGGTTACTGGAGGGATTGTGGGAGGGGGAGGGGCTAAATGGGTAAGGGGCATTAAGGAATCTACTCCTGAAATCATTGTTGCACTATATGCTAACTAACTTGGATGTAAAATAAAAAAATAAAAATAAAAATTAATTAAAAAAATAATAAAGTCCTGTATAGCTCCCCCCTCCCCCCACCACCA
The DNA here is from genome assembly GCF_016509475.1 of Prionailurus bengalensis. Classification (NCBI taxonomy): domain Eukaryota; kingdom Metazoa; phylum Chordata; class Mammalia; order Carnivora; family Felidae; genus Prionailurus; species Prionailurus bengalensis. The sequence goes on from NC_057348.1 coordinate 100,193,663, forward strand.
AGAAAACATAGCCTGTATTTGAAAAGTAGGAGGAAGATTAGCAAAGACATTGTAGGGAAAAAGAAATTCTGTACCTTTTAGTTTCTTTTAATAAGATCTGTGAATTAAACTGACAAAGGATGGATTAACAGAAGAAAGGGCATACAAATTCTGTCTGATGTTGATTTTTACACTTACACAGAGGCCTTCATAAAAAATGAGTGAAGACCCAAAGAAACATTTAGACCTGAGCTCTCATATTCCATTTCAACAAAGGGTGATAAATTCTATAGACCTAACTATGTGGGGGACACTAATGGAAGATAAGGATTACTTAGTAAAGGTTTGTTTATTCAGACTCTACCTACAGTGGTAAAGTCTATTCTTCTCTCCTTGATATGAAAGAGGGAGACATCTTCATTAAGGGATATTTCTGCTCTGTTTTTAGGCAGGTAGAAGAAAGGTAAAAAGCTCTCTGATCTCTGCTCTTTCTCAATCATCTTCAGCTCAAAATAATCATTATGCCAAAGTGGCATATTGTCATCCTCTTCAACATGAAAGGAGGACAAGTCAGAGAGGCAAGAAGAAAATCAGGAGAGGGTAGAGCAAGAAGCCAAAGAAATAACATGATAGAACAACCAGGGAGCTGGTTACCATCTTTAAGGAGTATTGGGAGTAAAAGTTGACCCGTGAATTTGGCAATAAGGAAGTCACTGATGACCTGACCTGCTGTAGTAGAGGCAGTACCTCTGAAATCCTGGAGCTCAGAATGCCTGATTAGTAAAATCACAATGTAATTCTAACAAGCACAACATTGTCAAAACTAAGTGAGAAGAAAAGATATCACTCTAGTTCACTGATGGTCTTTAAGTATATAAAGGAAGATGAAATGGTGAACATGGAAACTATGAATCTGCTCAAAGAAACAAAATTTATTTGTACAGCATAATCCTAGGCTTCTGAGGACTCTGAGTTACCAACTCAGGTGTCCAAACCCTCTGAATATCAATGCTCTAAAAATAGTTACCTCTATGTGTGATCAGTTGAAACCATTAACGATTAAAATACCAAGTTCTTTTTTTTTTAAGGTTTATTTATTTTTGAGACACAGAGAGACAGAGCATGAACTGGGGAGGGTCAGAGAGAGAGAGAGAGAGAGGGAGACACAGAATCTGAAACAGGCTCCAGGCTCTGAGCTGTCAGCACAAAGCCTGACACGGGGCTTGAACTCACGAACTGCGAGATCATGACCTGAGCTGAAGTCGGACGCTTAACCGACTGAGCCACCCAGGCGCCCCTAAAATAACAAGTTCTTAAGTCATCAAGCTGATTGCTTAAAATGCAATGTCACAACTTTATATAATTTGTCTTCTTGTGTACTTTTACAACTGGGAAAGAATTCTTGTCCGAAAGAGTAGAAATATTTTTTACTTTTAAAAGTGTATGTTTGATTCTGTTTTAACTCAGGCCATTATGAGTTTGATCACCATGAGTCTATCTATCTAGATCTTACCACTTCTGGGAATGTTGGAAAACTTCACTTGTGGGTGGAAAAGCTGAGGTTCAAAGCCCAGCCTGACATGACTGGAAAATAAAATATTCCCATGAGATTATCTGATGGTGAGGCTGTCCACCTGCCTAGTCACCTCCCCTATATTTTGTCATTCCCTTTAAACAGGAAAAGACACTAAAACATATTATAGCAGTGATACAGACTGAGGAAGTAAACACAGCATGCAAATGCTTTTCTTCCTCAAAGTTCACTGGGCAAGAACTGGAAAAACACAGATGATAGCCTACTGTGAGGTTATAGTCAAAGTCAGGCTTAGAGGACGGACCATGTGAAAAGTGAGAGTTGCTCGTTAAAGGCAGAGGTGACAATGCAACAAGAACCTTCAGGGAGGGGAGATGAAGAAATAAGGTGGCAGTTATAATGCAGTATCCAGGACAAGGGGTTGATCTCTAAGAAGATGGCCTGTTCTTTCAGAATAGGAAAGAAGAGGTAAGAATGGGTACAGTTATAAGTAAGCCTAGAGAAGAGTAAGAGAGAAGTTGGAAGAACTTGTACTTCAAAGACTCCATTTTTTTCCCTAAGAAATATGCTAAGAGTGAGAAGGTTGAGGGAGGGGCTTACAAATATTGGAAAGGCTGGAAATGATTCATTTTTAGTGGTGCAAATACTTGCCAGCCTGGATCAGAAGTGAAGAAAGCAGGTAACTGGTTAATACAGATTAGTTTGGTCCAAAGTATAGCAAAGATAGAAGGATAAAAAGCTAAGGGAAATAAGACTTTTGGCGAAAGAGTCATTAATATGATGGAATGTAGATTTGGGGTTGAGAAGGGAAATATGTTAACCATAAAGAGATTTGCAGAGAAGGAGAATATGGAGGGGCAGAAAAAGTAGACAAATTTAAAAACTAGCAATATTAGGCGTGATAAGGCAATAAATGTATATAAAAATGGAAGATGATGGTGGAAGCATGGATTATAACATTAAAGGGATCCATGGAGCCAATGCTAGGGTCTCATATCAGTGAGTCAATCAAACTTCCCAGAAGATGGGGCAGTAGGAGGAACTCAAGTTCACCTCTTTCCCTGGTTATTCCTAGACAACACTGATATCATTGTAAATAACCCAGAGAATGACCCGAAGACTGGCACTACAGACTGCCCACAGCTAAATGTAGAGAAGAGGCAGAGACACTATCAGGAAACAAACTGACCTACAAGAGTATCTTTGGAAGGTACAGTATGGATGTGGAGAAGGGAGAGGAATAGATCCCACACCAGGCATTCCAAGCATGGGGGATCTGCATGGGGAAGAGGAGTCCCCATAAATTTGGCTTTGAAAACCAAAGGGGCTTAACTTCCTGAGTTCTTACAATAAGTGCGGTTTAAAACCTGGAACTTTAAAAATCAGCAGGCTCAGTTCTGGGAGAGCCTGAAGGTGACAGAAAATTGAGTCCCAGCCCTTAAAGAGACAGCATAACAAACAGCCCCACTGAGATACAGAGTAGAAGTAGCAGTTTGAAAAACATCTGGGGTATATGGGAAAAGAAAACAGTTACATACAAAGGAAACCCCATAGGGCAATCAGCTGATTTTTCAGCAGAAACTCTGCATACCAGAGGGAGTGGCATAATATAATCAGAGTGATGAAAGGGAAAATCTGCAATCAAGAATACTCTAACCAGTAAGGCTATCATTCAGAATAGAAAAAGAGATAAAGCCTCTCCAGACAAACAAAAGTTAAAAAAAAACTCATCACCATGAAGCCAGACATACAAGAAATGTTAAAGGGTACTCTTTGGATGGAAAGAAAAAACCATAAGCAGGAATAAGAAAATAGGAAGCACAAAAGCAGAAAAACTAAGTACATCTATAAAACTCAGTGAAGAGGGGTGCCTGGGTGGCTCAGTCGGTTAAGTATCTGACTTTGGCTCAGATTATCATTTCACAATTTGGAAATTTGAGCCCTGCGTTGGGCTCTGCACTGACAGCTTGGAGCCTCGACCCTATTTTGGATTCTCTGTCTCCCTCTCTTTCTGACCCTCCCCACTTGCTCTCTCTCTCTCTCTCAAAAATAAAATAAACATTAAAAAAAGTCAGTGAAGGGGTGCCTAGATGGCTCAGTCGGTTAAGCATCCAGCTCTTGGTTTCAGCTCAGGTCATGATCACAATTTCATAAGTTTGAGCCCCGCATCCAGTTCTGCTCTCACAGCATGCAGCCTGCTTGGGATTCTCCGTCTTCATCTCTCTCTGCCCCTCACCCATGCATGCTGTCTCTCTCAAAATAAATAAACTTTAAGAAATTACTAAAATCAGTGAAGAGATTCATGAAAAAAAAGGATCTAAAGTATGATATCATATACCTAAAATACAAGTGCAAGAGGAGTAAAAATTTAGTGCTTTTAGATTGGGTTCAAACTTCAGTGATCATCAACTTAATATAGACTCCTATATGCATAAAATTTATGTATACACCTAATTATAGTCACAAATAAAAAGTCAGTAATAGATATGCAAAAAATAATGAGAAAGGAATCCTAATATATCAGTAAAGAATGCCAGCAAACTGTGGGAGAAGAGAACAACAAAGAAAAAGAGAAGAACTACACAAACAATAACAACAAATAACTAAATAGCAGTAAGTATATACCGATCAATAATTAATTTGAATATACATGGACTAAAAGCTCCAATCAACTGGGGTACCGGGGTGACTCAATCAATTGAGGGTCCGACTCTTGGTTTTGGCTCAGGTCATGATCTCACAGTTCCTGGGTTTGAGCCCATATTAGAGAGAATCTCTCTCTCTCCCTCCCTCTCTCCCCCTCTCTGCCCCTACCCTATGCATGCTCTCTCTCTCTCTCTCTCTCTCTCAAAATAAATACAAATAAGCTTATTAAAAAAAAAGACACACAGTGACTGATTACATTTAAAAAGCAAGGGGTGCCTGGGTGACTCAGTCAAATTTCCAATTCTTGATTTCAGCTCAGGTCATAATTTCATAGTCTGGAGATCAAGCCCCAAGTCCATTCCCAGCATCAAACCTGCCTAAGATTCTTTCTCTCCCTTATTTTCAGAAAAAGAAAAAAAAAAAGTAAGACCTGTCCATATGCTGCATACAAGAGACTCATTTCAGACCTAGAGACACATGCAGATTGAAAGTGAAGAGATGAAGAAGGATTTATCATGCAAATGGATGTGAAAAGAAAGCCAGAGTAGCAATACCTATATCAGACAAAATAGACTTAAAAACAAAGACTGTAACAAGAGGCAAGGACAGTACATAATGCACCCAACATGAAAGCACCAAAAACATAAAGCAGCTAATAATAAACATAAAGGAAATAGTCAACAGTAATACAATAATCGAGGGGACTTTAACACCCCAGTTACATCAATGAGTATCTCATCCAAACAGAAAATTGATATGGAAACAGTGGCTTTGAATGACCAGATGTTCATTGGACCAGATGGACCTAACAGATATATTCACAACATTCCATCCTAAAACAGCAAAATACACATTATTCTCAAGTACACATGGAACATTCTCCAGAATGGATCATATATTAGGCCACAAATCAAGTCTTAATACATGAAAAAAGATGAAAAAGATCATACCATGCATCTTTTTCTGACTACAGTGCTATGAAACCAGAAATCAATCACAAAAAAAATCTGGAAAGAACGCAACTACATGGAAGTTCAGTATCATGCTACTAAACAAGGAATGGGTCAATCAACAAATCAAGGAGAAAATCAAAAATTGCTTACAGACAGTGAAAATGATAACACAACAGTCCAAAATCTTTGGGATGCAGCAAAAGCTGTTCTAAAACGGAAGTTTATAGCAATACAGGCCTACCTCAAGAAGCAAGAAAAGTCTCAAATATACAATCTAACCTTACACCTAAAGGAGTTAGAAAAAGAACAACAAACTAAACCCCAAACAGTATAAAAAAGGAAATATTAAAAATTAGAACAAATATAAATGAAATAAAAACTAAAAGAACAGTAGCACAAATCAATGACACCAGGAGCTGATTCCGTGAAACAGATCAACAAAATTGATAAAGCTTTAGCTAGACTCCTAAAGAAAGAGGATGCCAATAAAATCAGGAAAAAAATGAAAGAGAAGAAATAACAACTGGCAAGACAGAAATACAAAGAATTATAAGAGAATATTATGAAAAATTATATGCTAACAAATTGAACAACCTAGAAGAATGCGTGAATTCCTAGAAACCTATAACCTCCCAAAATTGAATCAGGAAGAAATAGAAAATTTGAACAGACCAAGTATCAGCAATGATGATGTATTAGTAATCAAAAAATTCCCAAGAAACAAAATTCCAGGACCAGGTGGCTTCACAGGTAAATTCTACCAAACATTTAAAGAAGAGTTAATACCTATTCTTCTCAAAATATTCCAAAAAATAAGAGAGTAAGGCAAATTTCCAAATTCATTCCATGAAGCCTGCATTACCCAGACACCAAAACTAGATAAAGACATTACACAAAAAGGGAACTACAGGCCAGTATCTCTGATGAACATAGATATCAAAATACTATCAAACTGAATCCAACAATGCATTAAAAAAATTATTCGTGACAATAAAGTGGAATTTATTCCTGGGATACAAGGATAGTTCAATATTCGCAAATCAATTACATGACACATCATATCAATAAGAGAAAGGATTAAAACCATGTGATCATATAAACAGATGTAGAAAAAGCATTTGACCAAGTACAACATCCATTCATGATAAAAACCTCAACAAAGTAGGTGTAGAGGGAATGTACCTTAACATAATAAAGCGCTTATATGAAAAACCCACAGCTAATATCATATTCCATAGAGAAGAACTGAGAGCTTTCCCCCTAATATCAGAAACAAGGATGTCCTTGCTTACCACTTTTATTCAACACAGTACTGGAAGTTCTAGCCACAGAAATCAGACAACAAAAAGAAATAAAAGGCATCCAAATTGCTAAAGAAGAAGTAAGATTTCCACTACTTGCAGATGACATGATACTCTATACAGAGAACCCTAAAGACTCCACCAAGAAACTGCTAGAACTGATGAATGAATTCAGTAAGGTCATAGGATACAAAACCAATGTTTTCCAGACACTAACAAGAATAGAAATGAAGCAACAGGAATAGAAATTAAGAAAATGATCCCATTTATAATTACATTAAAAATTATAAAACACCTAGGAATAAGCTTAACAAAGGAGATGAAAGACCTATAGTTTGTAAACTATAAAACACTGACGAAAGAAATTGAAGATGACACAAATGGTTATCCCATGCTCACAGACCGGAAGAACAAATATCATTAAAATGCCCATTCTGCTGAAAGCAATCCATACATTTAAGGCAATCCCTATCAAACTACCAACAGCAGTTTTCACAGAACTGGAACAAATAATCCTAAAATTTGTTTTGAACCACAAAAGACTCCATGTAGCCAAAACAATCTGGAAGAAGAAGAATAAAACTGGAGGTATTCCAATTCCAGATTTTCAATTATACTACAAAATTGTAGTAATCAAAACTGTATGCTACTGGCACAAATATAGACACATATATCAGTAAAATAGAATAGAAATCCCAGAAACAAAACCCCTAATTATATGGTCAATTAGTCTTCAACAAAAGAGGCAAGGATATTTAATGGGAAAGACATCTCTCCAACAAAGGGTGTTGGGAAAACTGGACAGCAACATGTGAAAGAAAGAAACTGGACCACTTTCTTACACCATACACAAAAATAAACTCAAAATGATTAAACACTTAAATGTGCAACCTGAAACCATAAAAATCCTAGAAGAGAGCACAAGCAGTAATTTTTCTGACATAGGCTGTAGCATCATCTTTTTTTATATATGTCTCCTGAGGCAGGGGAAGCAAAAGCAGAAGCATACCTTTGGGACTGCATCAAAATAAAAAGCTTCTGCACAGCGAAGGAAACAATCAACAAAACAAAAAGGCAACCTACTTAATGGGAGAAGATAGTTGCCAATGACATATCTAAAAAGGTCTAGTATCCAAAATATATAAAAACAAGTCTACAACCCAACACAAAAACAAAAAAACAAAAACCACAAATAATCTGCTTAAAAGTGGGCAGAAGACATGAGCAGATATTTCTCCAAAGAAGACATCCAGATGGCCAACATAAACATGAAAATATACTAAACATCACTCATCATCAGGGAAATGTAAATTAAAACTATCATACGATATCACCTCACACCTGTCAGAATGGCTAAAATCAGAAACACAAGAAACAACAAATGTTGGTAAGTATATGGAGAAAAAAGAATCCTTGTGCATTGTTGGTAGAAATGCAAACTGGTGCAGCCATTATGGAAGACGGTATGGAGGTTACTCAAAAAATTAAAAATAAAACTATGCTACAATCCATTAATTACACTACTGGTATTCACCCCCAAAATAAAAAAAACAATTCAAAAGGATATAATGCACCCCTAGGTTTATTACAACATTATTTACAATAGCCAAATTATGGAAGCAGCCCAAGCATCCATCAATAGATGAATGAATAAAGTGTGGTGTGTACACACACACACACACACACACACACACACATACACACACACACACTGATATATTAGCCATTAAAAGAATGAAATCTTGACGTTTACAATGACATGGATAGAGCTATAGAGTGTAATGCTAAGCAAAATAAGTCAGTCAGAGAAAGACAAATGGCATATAATTTCACTCATATGTGGAATTTAAGAAAGAAAACAAATGAACAAATGGGAAAAAAAGAGACAAACCAAGACACAGACTCTTCCTGTTAGAGAACAAACTGGTGGTTACCAGAGGGCAGGTGGGTGGGGGGATGGGTGGAAGAGGTGAAGGGGATTAAGTACTCTTATGTACACTTGATAAGTACACTTATCATGATGAGCATTGCATAATGTATAGAATTGTTGATTTAGTATACTGTGAACCTGAAACTAAGATTGTATGTTAACTATACTGGAATTGGGGCGCCTGGGTGGCGCAGTCGGTTAAGCGTCCGGCTTCAGCCAGGTCACGATCTCGCCGTCCGTGAGTTCGAGCCCCGCGTCAGGCTCTGGGCTGATGGCTCAGAGCCTGGAGCCTGTTTCCGATTCTGTGACTCCCTCTCTCTCTGCCCCTCCCCCGTTCATGCTCTGTCTCTCTCTGTCCCAAAAATAAATAAACGTTGAAAAAAAAAAAATTTAACTATACTGGAATTAAAATTAAAAAAAAAACTCATGAGAATAAATAAGCTACATACTGGGGAAAAGTAGTGATGGAAATGGGCATGTTAAGCTAGTTATGTGAGTCAGGCTCTCAGAAAAGACCTGCAATTCTGAATCACTGAGGAATTTTGGCTGCTAGTTTCTCACTTCCCCCAGAGAAGAAGGAGGGACTGCCTTTTTCTACCATTTAGTAATTGCCTAGCTTAATCTTCTGCAAATGTCAGTATCTTTTGTATTTGTTTCTATCTCTTTTGAGGATACTCATTCATTCAACAACTACTTATTCAGACCCCACCATGTGTCCAGAACTGTTCTGAGCCTTGGGGACACAATGAACACATGAAAAGCTCTGCCCACTGGAGCCAACATGCTAATAAGGAAATTGTCACCTATTCTGGTAGTAATTCCCTTTATCTCACCACCAGCCCCTCTTGGTTGTTAACTGTTTGACACATTATTTGCCTTCTTTTCCTCTGACCAAATTAAACACAGTATCTGGAAAAGATTTGTTCCTTGAACATTTGTCGAAGTGATGAATAACTCCAAAGGAACAGCTAGAACAGTAGAGCACTTCCAGTATGCACACAATGGGTTGAGTGGAGCTTTCTCTTTTGTCTCCAGGCAAAATTAATACCTCCCTTCCTCTGTAGTCTCAAGCTTTTATTTCAGCTGCTATTCCAGCCCAACTGTAGCAAGATTTGATTTAGTTAATACCTTTGCCTCCACCCCATTAGGAGTATCTTCTAATAGAGAAACTAACTGAAGTACCACTGTATTCACCAGCACTAAGACCCAAATTTATTCAGTTAACGTCAATGTTGACTTTTCATTATATTTAATTGCTAGATAACCTCTCTACCCATTGAATAGAAACTACAGCTAGGAAATTAGGGAAGACCCTGGGCTCAAGCCCCAGTCACATAGGTGACTTAGGATGTGACCATAAGAAACTTGCATTCCCTCCTGAGATTTCCATATTTGCCAAACTTTGAGTCCTAATTAATACACTGTTAAGATTCCTTCTAGCCCAAGAATTCTAAGCATTGAATAGGTGTGAGCTAGTAAAATATGGCATTCTTAAGTGGAAAAATACTACTTGTTAATCTTAAAAAGACCAAATTTATAGAAACCCCATATTGTCTCATTTTAAGTATTTTATTCCTTTTAAAAATTATTTTTAGTGAGGGACTTGAGGTTCAAAGATACAACCTATCCAAAATCACAGGGTTGCTCACTGTTTATCCAACATTTGAACCCAAATCTATTTGATTCCAAGCCCAACGTATCATCTATGTAGTGTGAGACTGACTTACATAGATGGTTTCACTAGGATAAAAACTGGTTTCGTCATTCCTTTTTTACTACAGGACATAATAGAAGAACAAATTGTCAGGTATTAACAGTATTAAATTATCACTAAAATATTATCACTAAATATTTTTTTCCTGAGTCCTGCTCCATTCACTTACTGGAAGTTATAGGTGCTAGAGACATTTTAAAATTCTTTAAATTTTGCTATTGAGAATGAACTCAGTTCCTACTAATGAAGGGCACTTGACCTGGCATTACCTCCTTCCCCACCTAATGCCTCCACATACTCACACACAAATCCAAATTATTATGCAAAATGATCTGTCTTTGGCCTCAGGATTTGCTGCCATGGAATAATGGTAGCTGAGGAAGTTCTCTAAGCTCTGAAACCAAAAGAAGTTTTTTTCTCTTGGGGTGCTTGCCTTAGGAGTTGACACAGAAGTCTGGCTACTCTGAAACGATCAATGCTAGACAGATTTCATGTAGAGGACACATCAAGATAGAACTGCCCAAGAAACCCCAGATATGGTTGCCCTACCTATTTGAGTCTTCCTAGCATCAACTGCCAGATATGTGAGTAAATGAACCTTCAGAGGATTTCAGCCTCAGCCTTCAAGCTGCCCCAGACAACATCACATAGAGCAAGCATGCGCACTGCACACATTGCATATTTATGAGCAAAACAGATATTAAACTAGTAAATTTCAGGATGATTTGTTATGCAGCCATGCTAATTACAGCAATACTTGTGCCTCTGAACAGACCCTGCTGCACTGTATCTAAGAAACTTTTTTTCTAGAGTCTAAATGCCTGAGGCACCTACATTACAAAGATATTCCCAGGCATCCAAAGTTCTGCCACTCTTATCTTGACTCCTGATCGCCTTTGGGACCCACTGATCCTTATTGCAGCTATCACCCAGCCACACTCACTCCAGCATTTCTCCTACTTTGTCTATTTCAGAACTCATTACCACAACATGTACATGAAAGATATTTTCTATCCTTAAGTTCTAACCAACCACCCAATCTTCACTGTTCAACCTCAATGTCTATTCCAGTTTTGGAGGGCAGTTCAAATATGCTCTTATCAAATCACATAATAGTCCAGACAGATTCTCTACTGGTATACCTCCAAAATCAAATATCACTGGTTCATCTACTCAGGTTCCATGGACTCTCCAGAGAAAAACATTGCTGTGTCCAATGTAGACCTCCCTGCTTCCACCAATGCTGGTGACTACCCGATTCATCCTCTGTGAATCCTTCAGGTCCCCATTACTCCTAGACCTGTTGTCATTCAGCCAGTTTAGAGACAAAACCTCTCACGTCTCTACTTGCCTTCACCTCTAAAATTTTAGAAAAAGCAATCTATACAGGTCTCTGCTTCATCATTCCTTTTTTACTGCTGAAAGTGGTACTTAGTTCAAAGGGTACAGCTAAGTAGAGAGGTGAGGTCTAGGCAAGGCTGACTGGACAGCCACCCAAACATGGCCTCAGGGAATGTGTTATTTCTTAAAGATATCACAATCTGAAATTTGGATCTTTGCTTATGCATCCAAAAATCACATTTTTCCAGAACAGAGTTGATATGATCCATAAGAAGGCTTGTGGTAGTCAAAATAACTCTGGTAAGTAAACTGGAATTCCAGTATCATAATTTACAGTAAGAAATCATACCTGCTTTGTGAACCAGAATGCTTGTGCCCACAAGATTTACTATTGCTTTTTTCCACTCAATTGACAGCAGAAGTCAAATTTTTATATCCTTTTACATCAATCCTAAAAGACACTTTCCCCCCAAATTTAACCTCTCCAAAATCAGAATGCTTCTTACAATTAACTGTTTTACAGACACTGTCAGCCAGATGGCAGTCATGACATAGTGGATTTAAAACCTTCTGTTGATCTGGCAGTTCCTCACAAAGTTATATATAAAATTATCATTCCCCAACAATTTCACTTCTAGATAAATATCCAAGAGGCTCAAAAACACAATACGTGTCTACAAAATAACTGGTACGTGAATGTTCATAGCATCATTATTCATACAAATCAAAAAACTGAAAACCGACCCAGCAATTGCACTACTAGGTATTTATCCAAGGGATACAGGTGTGCTGTTTCAAAAGGACACATGCACCCCAATGTTTATAGCAGCGCTATCAACAATAGCCAAAGTATGGAAAGAGCCTCAATGTCCATCGATGGATGAATGGATGTGGTATATACATACAATGGAGTATTATTACTCAGAAATAAAAAAGAATGAAATCTTGCCATTTGCAAATATGTGGAAGGAACTCGAGGGTATTATGCTAAGTGAAATTAGTCAGAGAAAGACAAAGATCATATGACTTCAGTCATATGAGGACTTTAAGAGACAAAACAGATGAACATAAGGGAAGGGAAACAAAAATAATATGAAAACAAGGAGGGGGACAAAGCTCAAGAGACTCATAAATATGGAGAACAAACAGAGGGTTACTGGAGGGGGCATGGGAGAGGGGAATGGGCTAAAAGGGTAAGGGGCATTAAGGAATCTACTCCTGAAATGATTATTGTACTATATGCTAACTAATTTGGATGCAAATTAAAAAAATAAAATTAATTTAAAAAAAACCTGAAAACAGCCACATATCCCTCAACTAATGCATGGATAAACAAATTGTGTTACATCTATGTGAGGAAATAGTATTCAGCCATAAAAAGCAATGAAGTACAGACTCATGTTACAACACAGATGAAGAGTAAAAACATGAATGAAAGAAGCCAGACACAAAAGATTATAAATTGTATGATCTCATTTACTCATTTACATGAAATGTCCAGAATAGACAAACCCATAGAGACATAGACATAGTGGGTTAGTGGTCGCCAGGGGTTGGGAAAAGTGGGTACTGGGAAGTGACTGGTAATGGTATTGGGGTTTCTCCTTGGGGTGATGAAAATGTTCTGGAGTTAGATGGTGACAGTTGCACAATGTTGTACATTGACCAAAAAAATCAGCAAACTGTGTACTTCTAGAGGGTAAATATTATATGTGAATCTTATAATAAAAAGGGGGAGGTTAACAACAAAAATCTTTATAAAAAATAGGAAAAAAACAAGATTAAGAAAGTGCCATCATCAACGTGTCTGAGATTCAACGATACGCAATATGTGACAAAACACGTTTGCCAAGAGCTGCAAGGCCACTGAATGAGATGGATATTAAAGTGACCAAGGACTTCAAGGCATCACAAGTAAAGAGTAAAGGTACATCTGCCTTCATTTCTGTATTAGAGGTTAGTAAACTACGGCCTTTGAGCCAAATCTGACCCCTACCTAATTTTGTATAGCCTACAAATTAAGGGTGGTTTTTACATTTTTACATGGTTGAAAAATAACAAAAGAAGGTTAGTGTTTAATTACAAATTAAAATTATGTGAAATTCAAATTTGTATCCATAAATAAAGTTTTGCAGGATCACAGCCTTGCCCATTTTGTAGGACAATGGCAGATTTAAATAGCTATGGCAAGGACTATTGGGTAAGTGATTTTGCTAATAACAGCATCCTGGGTCCAGAGCAATGCATCTTCTCCAGACAGGTGTTTCTCTGATGACTACTCCAACTTCTCCTAAACTCATTAGCCCAGTAAGTTGGGCTACAGTAACATTTCCCCATCCTGTCCAATTAAGATTGCATTGTTTCTATGTTTCCTATTGATTTTAATATTTAAACTCTTAAAGTCTAGGGGTACCTTTCTGCTGCCTGTGTAATCTCTTCCCTGAGGACAGTGAGTAGCAGACACCATCAGTGCCCTCTCATGTTCTTCAGACCTTTTGGTGGGCTCTTCATTACTTCAACTGCTGGTAGCTGCCTCTTGGTGACTGAGAACTTTTATTTCAAAAACACAATAGGCCTTCCTGCCTAAGCTTCTGGCAGGTATAAAGTGCAGAGGAACCCCTAGTAATCCTCAACTATAACTCTTGGAAGTTGGCATATACATACTATCTAATCCCTTGGGCATGTATTTTCCATCATTTCCAAGAAGGTCCTTGTAGGATGAAGCCCTTGTCTCACACTAATATTAAGGTGGCACACTTAATAACACCTTTCATTAGTTTTCTTCCCCATTTCACTTCTCCTTGTTAGTCTCTTCTTCCAAGAGAATCCAGGTTGACTTTCCAACTAAAATCACCCCTCCTGCAGCCCTTTCAGGCTCATAACCTGTGGGGAGTTGTACATACGGAGTCCCCAGAAATGTCCAGTCTTTCAACAAGGGCCACGATGGGTATTGACTAGAAGAAAGTTTGCTCTCTCCCCAAGAGGGGTTAGGAATACACCTTTGCATTAAGAATATAACCAAGCTTTTCTTACGTCTCTACTTATGCCATCAGGGGGATAGTTTCCTGTTATCTGAAGCTCTAGCTCATATTGCCTCAGTTTAGGTCCATATGTACAGCTGCCTAATGCACGTCACTGGGTTGTAGTCAATCTTTATGCATGTGTGTGTATGTAGGTATGTATATACACTTATATATATCTCAATACTATATATATTTACATATATATACACACACACAGAACGAGTATATACAAAATCCAACTCAATTATCTATATCTCGCCCTTTTCCACCCCCTCCCTCATAAATAAATAAAAAGCCTCTTTCTCTGATATTCCTTATTCCTTTCATGGTCTCGTCTTCCAACACAGGTTTCAAGTTTAGAAATACTCTTGGGGCACCTGATTGGCTCAGTTGGTTAAACGTCCGACTCTGGCTCAGGTCATGATCTCACAGTTCTTGGGTTCGAGCCCCATGTCAGGGTCTGTGATGACAGCTCAGAGCCTGGAACCTGCTTCTGATCCTCTATCTCCCTCTCTCTCTACCCCTCCCCACTCATGCTGTGTCTCTCTGTCTCAAAAATGAACATTTTTTTAAAAAGTTTTTTAATAAAAAAAAATACTCTTGACCATGTCCTCTCTGGCATGACCCACATCCAACTGGTTACCCAGCCTCCAGTGCTAGGGCCAGAGTTATCTCTGCATCACTGTGGCTCTTGACATCATCTTCTGCCTTTTAGCTGACCTTCTACTACTGGTGTCTCTACTGCCAAAATGATCTTTCAGAAAAACAATCAACTGAATTTTGCCACTTTGCTTTGAAGATTCTTTGACTCTATTTTTCCTACAGAATAAATTTCAGTCTTCTTGTAGGTCTCCTAAGGCCCTTAACAATTGGTCCAAATCCCTTTAAGTTAGTTATTTTTCACACACATGAGTGATTACTTTTCAGATGGATATAGGTGCTATCGAGATGAAAAAAATATAAACTCATTTTAAAGCTTTACTGAAACTCATACTGGTTTTATTTATGTATTTTTCAATCAATGGAATACAAAAAAGTAGAGCTATTATCATGGGGAGTTGCAATTTTCTGATGTTAAAAAGGGATTCTCATACTTTTAAAGTTGGAAGCTGACTGGATTTATATTTCTAAAATACTCTTCCAACTTTCAGCACTTATTCATGCTAAGTAACTTTTTAAGGCAGGGTCATTCCAGTGATAAAAGACTTTGAGAACAGTGGTGTGTCAGTGGGCTGAAAAATAAGCTTAGTTTTGGATTAGTGTGTGCACGTATGTATATAGTGTAGGTGGCAGTGGGTGGTGTGAAAGAGATTAGCCCAGGGCTTATATAAATAGGGCAGGATGTTCTTCCTTTTTCACAATTCAATTAAAACAACTCTGGCTTCTTTGGTAGACTTCAATAAGGGAAGTAGAGGAAAGTCCTATCAATAATAGCCTAATTTATAACAATTTAGTCTTCCATAATATCCTCTCATAAAAAAAGGTCTTCCACTCTACTGAAGCCACTAGTCTTTCAGGCAGCATCACCAGAACACCACCTTATATCAGACAGTATCCCATTATAGAATCTGTGGTCACTGGAGGAAGCAAACCCTGGATTCAAATGTATTCAGTGTTAAATCCTTGGAACACTCTTGGATCTCTGTGAACTTGAACAAATCACTCTAAGTCTCAATTTCTTTATCTATTATATGAGTAGCAGATACATTGTATGACACTGTGAAGACTTTAAGAGAAATTAAGTTGCTCTTGCAGGTATTAATGTATTTTTTTTCTTTCTCTATTACTATTATTAAAATCACTATGCCCCTGAATACCTCATATGTTTAAAGCTTCAAACTCAGTGTCTGGAAAGAACCTTGGAGCTTATTTAGATCACTTCACTTACTCTTCAGATATGGAAACCAAAAAAGATCATATAGGTTGCCTCTCATTACATCATGAACTAGTTAGTAATATTTAGAATAACCATAAAAGCAAATGGGGGGTGGGGGAAGCTTATGAGGGTTGCTGAAAACCATCAACATCAACAGAGGTAAAAAACAAAAACAAAAACAAAAACTCACAAATGTGCATGAGGGAAGGGTTTTGTTTTGCTTTGTTTTATTTTTTCCCCAAATCTACTTGACAGTGAGAATCAGAAATGAAAAGCAAATACCAAAGATCCCCCTGCTCCTACACTTACTGTTGGGAAACAATTCTCCATAGGTTTCTCATGTTTTGCTTATCTTGCAAACAGAGGCACATACTGCCTTTGTACTCAGCAACCTTTTTGACAATTTTTGTATAGTGAATAGTCTTGGGAAATAAATACAGTGTCTCCCTCCAGAGCAAAGGGAGGTTTTGCTTACTGCCAATTATAAAAGATGCAGGTTCTCTAAGCTCAGGGTTCCTCTCTGTAATGCCACCAACTCATTGCATATGCAGCTGTCACCCAGCCCTCTTCATATTGTCCTGTGGAAACCATTACAAGAAAGCCAGTAGTCTGGCTATTGCTAATATTGTAATTCAATTCTTTGTCTCTGACCCAGGCATCCCATTTCTTCTGCCAGCATCCATGAAACTGTCAGGCTAACTTGTTAGTTTCCAAATAGTGGGGAAAAATCTCAGACCTTCCACAGTTCTTGACATTTGCTAAGTATTATTAGCTATCAAAGCTGCCTTTAAATCCTTGAAGCAGAAACCTTATATAACAAGCTCCCCTGATGGCTTCATGCAGACCACTAGCAATTGAAGCAGATTCAGAAAGAGCAATAATAACCACTTATTTAGTGTATGTCACATCTCCCCCCCCCCCTTAAATCTCTTCTAGCAGCTCTGTTCTTTAATCTCCCAGCTTCTGAGCACTTTGCTGCTAACTGCTCTCACCTGAGACCTTCAGAGGCTACCCTCGGGCACCAGAGCTACCTTGCCTGTACAGAGTATAAGAAGTAGCTGGGAGTTGACATTTCTCCCTATGAGGCTTAATGACAGACTGAAATAGGAATAGAGGAGCTCTGCTCCTTTTCTTCAAGGCCAGACAAACTCTGGAGGCATAATTTACAATTCAGAACTTCCTGTGGGAACAGGCTAAGCCTGGGCCTTGCTCTGAAATGCCCCCTTTGGCCTAGCTCTTTCCCTCTCCTGTCCTGCTTCCCCATTCTTACTCGTTTCTCTTTGGAACATAGCATTAATAAATAAATGACAGATAATTGGCCTGGGGTCTTTTTCAAAGAGAACCTGAGTAATCAAAGATAACCAGTGATTCTCAAGCCTGGTTGTACATTGGATTCAACTGGGGAACTTTTTTTTTTAAGTTTATTTATTTTGAGAGAGAGAACATAAGTCTGGGAAAGCAGCAGAGAGGGAGAGAAAGAGAGAAAGAGAGAAAGAGAGAGAGAGAGAGAGAGAGAGAGAGAGAGAGAGAATTCCATGAAGGTTCCTCACTGTCAGCACAAAGCCCAATGCAGGGCTTAAACCCACAAACCATGAGATCATGACCTGAGAGGAAACCAAGAGTTGGACTCTTAACCAACTGAGCCACCCAGGCATCCCAACTAGGGAACTTTTTAAAAATTATATTATCCCAGCCTAGGACAATTAAATCAGAATCTCAGGCAGTAGGGCCAAGATATGTATAATTATGCCCAGATGGTACTAATGTTCAGCCCTGGTTTAGGCCATTTGAGTGCCATCATCTTTAGGTAGTTTAATTTCACCATTTGCTATATTCCCAGCATTCAAACAGGCCTAGCAGAAATCCTAGCTAGGATATTGCCCAGCCCGGGAAATCTTTCAGTCTGGCGACTTGGCAGCAACATGGCCCCACTTAGGCAGAAGAATGCTTTTCCTGGGCAGTCTGGAGATGGCGAGAGCCTAGGGAAAGTTATAAACAGCTGGCAAGCAAGAGCAGGCCACTAGTACTCCCCACCACCCTGAAAAGACCACTGCCATTTATGTATGGCTCCAAATCCAGCTTACTGGGATATTTGGTGACACCACATCTATAATGAGTCCCATCTCAACAGTACCCCTTGACCCTTACCTCCAAGCTTAAGGGTGTTGTGATGGTTATATTTTATGTATCAACTTGCCTAGGCCACAATATCTAGCTGTTTGGTCAAACATTGATCTAGATGTTGCTCTGAAAGAATTTTGTAGATGTGATTAATTTCTACCATCAGCTGACTTAAGAAGATTACATGTGACAATGTGAGCAGGCCTCATTCAATTAACTGAAGACCTTAAAAGGGAAAACTGACTCTTCCTGGAGAATTCCATGTCAAGAAATATAGCATAGAGATCCTACCTAGGTTTCCAGCATACTAACTGGCCCTACAGATTTCATACTTGTCAGCTCCACATAATCCACAAGCTAATTGTTTAGACTAAATCTCTTTACACACACACACACACACACACACACACACACACACACACACACTCCTATTCTATTTCTCTGGAGAACCCTGACTGATAACAGGTGTAATTCACCATTCCCAGTCTCAAGGGTTCCTGGAAAATGTGATATGGCTTTCATTTTAATCACTTCCTAAGGGATATTCAACTAATTGAATTTGACCTAACCAGCTTCCTAACCTTCCACTTTCAGCTGACAAGTATATCTCCCTAATTATCTGTCCATCCAGTGCCCAAATACAGCCAGGTGTTCTGCACACTCTTTTTAGACAGGTAGCCAGTTCCATGACTTGGCTACCTATCCAGTCCCCAAGCCTAGAGCCAATCACCACCTTCTTTCACACATAACACCATGTACCCCCAAACTACACTTTCCCCTTTACCATCTCTCAGGTTTCCATTCCTTCTGGAAACACTGTCACAATCCAATGCTTTGCATACTTCCTGGCATATAGAGGTGCTGCATAAAAGTCTAATGAAGGGAAGGTAATCACTTAGCAAGCTTAGAAGCAACAAGAGGACTTTTGAGAAATCTGATGGGGCCAAGGAAAGTTAGAAAGTCCATGCCAAGTGGTAGACCACTGGCATTTCAGTGCAATGCTATACTGTGAGGGTCAACTTTCTCTACCTGAGTGTACTCATTGGAGTGCAGGTCAAGATTCTATCATCTCTACCAAAGGGAGGGGGGGTCTTAAATGGGAGCAGGTAAATGGCCAAGTACAACTCTATCTTGTCCTGACAATCATCCTGTCCACCTCCTGTCCCACTGTTCTAGCCTCCTCAATGCCAGCCTTATCTTTGACCTATATACTCAAGCATCCTAGATTTTACCCTATGTTTGGCTAGTGCTCTCCACTCAGTTCCATGTTCTCACAAACTGTCATATTGAGAATCTGGACTTTAGAATCAGAGATATTAATTTTTAAATCCTGGCATTATTACTTACAAGCTGGGTGACATTAAGTCCAAGCACCTTTACCTGTCAGGTGAAAACCATGTAACAACCCTCCATGACTGTTGTGGGGTGTAGATGCAATCAGAGCACGAGTGAGATCTAACAGTACATTTGGCACATAGTGGGTGTTTTTAAATGTTGGCAATTATCATTTTTAAGTTAAAGTTAATATTTGACATCCAGACATCACCACAATTATTTACAGAAAGAAAGAAAGAAAAGATCTAACACCTGGACCAGGATGCCCTATCCATACCTCCAGACATGAGGAGAATCTGAGCAGAAAACTCCCAACTACTCCCATAAGTTTCCCATGAACTCAAGGGTAAGATCAAAAACTGTTAAAATTTTTTTATATTTTGAAATTTCAATTTTCTTCATCATTTACAATCTTTAAGCTTAACTTTTTTCTTTTAATTTTTTAAGTTTATTTATTTTGAGAGAGAGAGAGACAGATAGACGGAATCCCAAGCAGGCTCCTCACCATTGAGCAGGGCTCAAACTCACAAACTGTGAGATAATGACCTCAGCCGAAACCAAGAGCCAGATGCTTAACCAACTGAGCCACCCAGGCACCCCTAAGCTTTATTTTTCTACATGTGAAAGGAGTTGCCTTGTCAGCCTTCCATAATGGTAGCTCCCAAAAAATAAGTTTTCAAGGAAAACTACAAAATTGAATTAATTCCTGTGATTCTCAGCTCTAACTACACATCATAAGAAACATCTGTCCAGCTTTACAAAACATGCTCAGACTTGCTCTCCAACCAAAAGAGTTCTGCTATGGGTCTGTTTGTGGCCTGGATGATCACATCTTTTGAAAGCCCCCTTTAAGACTCTGCTCACCAACCAAGGTTGAGCACCCCTGGCCTACTCTGATTACAAATAAGTCAAAATTGTACAGAAGATATGATGCAAAATCAGAAGCAGACCTGTGCCAACAGGGCTGTGGGCAGCCATTGGCTGTTTCAGCCATCTTTCTGCCCCCCTCCTCCATGTTCTGTTTGTCCATATATATGAGTGTAGACTGAAGTCCCCAGTCTCCTCCTTCTTGTGGGGAGCCAGTGGGGCTTCAAAGGGTGAAGCCTCTACTGCTGCTTGGCAGATGCTACCTCAGATCAGAAGCCCCGAGGCAGGGAGGGTGGTGGGGGGGACGAGATAGGAGGCAGATGTGTGTAGAGTGGAACAAAGGGCAGAGAAACCCGGAGAGGGCAAGGAGTAAAGCTGTACCTATGTGCCTGGCTGTCAGCAAAGCAATGTGACTGAACAGAGATGTTCCCACAGACAAAACCGAGCCCCATCCCAGCTGTTCAGGGAGGGCTTGCCTAGTTTCCTGCACTGAAAATAATGCTGCTTCTGTTTGGTTCATATCTCTTTTAGAGAAAATTATCGCCTAGCATTGTTTTTGTTTTCCTCTGTGTCTTATTCCTGTCCCCACTCTGTGCACATTATTTGGTAGGTTATTTCTCCTCCTATTCTCAAATCTAGCATCATAACACAGTAGTTGACTGACACAGATTTATCGCAGATTTGTGTTGAATTAATGAATGGTGAGCTGGTAGGCTGCCCTCCCCCACCCCCCAACACTGCCACGGACATTAGATGCCAATTCTATGTTGTTCCACACAAAATTCATCCCTCTTTCCTCCGGGTCCACAGCACTTGACATTTCACTTACAATTATTTCTGCTTATCCTGCCCTACAGATCTTGGGTTACATCTATGTTTCTACCAGGCTCTGAGCACCTCAGGTAAGGGGATTGCTTTACCCTACTAGCTCCCAAGGCAGCACTGGCATTGCGTAGGCTCTTGAATGTTTGCTCCATTCAAGATAATTTTCTATCAGTGTTATTTGTCCGGTGTCTGATTTCTTCATCGCTAAGAATGAAATCGATGCTAAAAAGGGAAAAAGCACAGAGTAGGGTCTTGGACTTATAACTCCTTTTTGATGTAACTGCAGATAACCTGCTAAGACCTCTTTGTGTTTCCATATCTATAAACCAAATGGACTAAATCAGCTCTAAGGATAGTTCTAGTCAGAGACTGAAGCACCAAACATAAAGAAGGTATTGGGAGGCATAACGCAGTAGAAAGGTAAATGAACCTGGATAAGTTTCCTGCAGACCAACTTGACTTCATATAAACCTCACTACAACTTCAAAGTTTTTATTTTATTCCCCTTTGAATGGAAAAAAAATGGAGTCTCAGAGCTTTGATTTGTGGAAGGTCAGACAGTATGCCTAGGATCTGAATCCAAATGTTTGAATCCACAGCCCACCCCTCTCTACCCTTCACAGACACTACTTCTCCAGTGGGAGACTGGCCACACAAGACAGTGTGCTAGAGGATGCTGCTGAAAAACTAGTGGCTTCTTGAGAATGAAAATAGCTATACTCCCTCTTTGACCACAGGACACAAAGTCAGAGTTTCATAGCATGACATTACAGTATTAAATGATGTATTTTTCCTTCCTCTGGCCTTTATTCCCTGATTGTAGTCTATTAAAAGAGTGAGGGGCATTTTAAAAGTATTTTATTTGAATTAAGAAAGAATAAAGTAATACCCTGCTTTTTATGGATCTCTGGGCTAATATCATTCCATCATCCTATCATGCAAACCTCCTCTGTTCCTCTCCACAAATATACATTAAAAAATTCATCAGGGGTGCCTGGGTGGCTCAGTCAGTCGAGCGTCCGACTTCGGCTCAGGTCATGATCTCGCAGTTTGTGAGTTCGAGCCCCACGTTGGGCTCTGTGCTGACAGCTCAGAGCCTGGGGCCTGCTTCAGATTCTGTGTCTCTCTCTCTTTCTCTGCCCCTCCCCCGTTCATGTTCTGTCTGTCTCAGAAATAAATAAAAACATTAAAAATTTTTTTTAAAAACCAAATTTATCAGCTATACTCTTGAACTTAAGAGTCCATAGCCCACTAATAGCTTTGGCTAAGAAAGTTACTTGAAATAATTAAATTCTAAAACCTGGAAGAAATATTTCATGAAAATATGATCTAGTTGGTTCCCAGTATTTACATTAGAAGAATCCTTTTCCTACCAAACATAAAATTACAACTCCACATGATAGTAGTTGTGCTTTTTAGTACCCATTGATTGAGAAAGTGTGTGATAAAAAAATCAAAATGAATTCAAGTTTTGAAATGCTTGTATATTCTGCACCTCTATGGCGTCTCTATCCATATGAAAAATAATCACTTGTGTATGTCTGAAAAATAGCTGACTGCAAGACAGGCTAGATCAATTGTCAAGGGCCTTGAGGGGCATACCAAGGAGACTAAAATTTATTCTGGAGGCAAAAGGGTATCAAAAGAGGTTTTAAAGCAAACTGACAGGACTGGATTGATTTTTTTTTTCCTGAAAATAATTTTGGCAGCAGTGTAAAAAGCCAACTGTTAAATGGAAAGAACAGTGGCAGGAGTCCAGGAAGGAGGTAGGAGAGAGTATCAGGAACCACAGTGAAACAGAGATACCTCTGACCCCAGTCCTGGAGGACATGGGGAGCAATCAGATGAAGTAGTATGGGAGATTGAGTGCCCAAAGAGGCTTCCAGCTTCAGAAACTTTCACAGACTGTTACCTTGAAAAGAACGGGAATGCCTGAGGAGGTATGTATACTTTGGATGAGGCTGGAGTGGTGGAATGATATGTGAGACTGGTAATACTGACATGGATTTATAGATATTAAGTTTGAAATTCAGGTGGTATCTCTCAGCATGCCATGGGATATATAAGTCTGACAATGAGGAGATTGGAGCTGGATCTTTAGTTGGCAGTAAACCTTAGTTGTTATGACAATAGCTTACAAGTTAGACAGGCCTTGGTTCCAACCCACATACTAACAGACTCAATCAAAATTCCTAAATTTTACCAAGTCTCAGTTTCCCCATTTGAAAATGAAGATCCTTAATACCTGCTTCAAGGGTTACTTACAAAAGATTATAGTTTTTTTTTAATTAAAGGTTTATATTAATAAAACGAATGGCATAGGGTAGTTACTCAAAAAATAGCAGGTGCTTTTATGCAGATTACAAGCCACCAGAGTATTGGTACCATCCCCTGAGATAGTGGAACATATCCCTCTTGAAGAGCAAAAGAAAAATAAAAGGCAGGGCCTTGAGGATGAAATGCTAGAGAAACAACTGAAGGAAGGGCAGGCAACAAAAGCTGAGAAGGAAAGAAATGAATCAGAAAAAGAGGATGATCTGGCAGTCACTGGAAAAAAGAGCTTCAACAAGCAAGAGGTGGGTTTGATTTCTGAAAGTGAGAACTACGCATTAATCTTGACTTGATAAGGGAGCAAGAGGCCTGAAGTATGATGTGAGGATAATGGCCACCTACTGAGGCAGTATTCAGGCACTCTAGGACTATGAAAAGCTATTTATCAAAATAAATACATAGGTCTAAGACAGAGAACATAATCCAGATTAAAAAGCAGAGCATAACTGGGGCACCAGGGTGGTTGAATTGGTTGCCCACTTGACTCTTGATTTTAGCTCAGGACATGATCCCAGGGTGGTGGGACTGAGCACCACATGGGGCTCCACACTCAGTGTGGAGCCTGGTTGGGATTCTCTCTCTCTCTCTCTCTCTCTGCCCCTCTCCCCTGCTTGCACTCAAGTGGCCTCTCACTCTCTCTTGCTGTGTCTAAAAATTTTAAAAAAGCGTAACCAACATTACTGACATTGATAAAAACATTAATGCACATATGTAACCCACTTGTAGCAGATAGTATCTGTTAAAGTTTCCACTACAGATGCAAGAAAACATGTCCTCGTGTTTTCTGTCTGTGGCAGCCAAGATTGAATGTTGGAAAACAGGAATTACAAAAACAGTGACAGGGACGTAGATCATTTCTTATAACTCAGAAATAAGCTTGTAAAGAGCAAAGAGCCTGTTTTACTCCAAAAAAGGAACAGAAACTTTTGAGTTAAAAAAAAAAAAGTATTCCAGGGGGACCTGGGTGGCTCAGTCAGTTAAGAGTCCGACTTCAGAAAAAAAGAGGAAGATGGCAGAGTAGGAGGACACTGGGCTCACCGTGTCCTGCTGGTCACTTAGATTCAACCTACACCTGCCTAAATAACCCAGAAAACCGCCAGAAGACTAGCAGAACAGAGTCTCCGGAGCCAAGCCAAACGAGAGGCCCACGGAAGAGGGTAGGAAGGGCGGAGAGGCGGTGCGCGCTACTCGGACTGGCGGGAGGGAGCCGGGGAGGAGGGGCGGCCCCCTGGCCAAGCAGAGACCCCGAGTCTGGCTTGCAAAAGCGGAGGGGCCCGACCGAGTGTGTTCTGACAGCAAGCGGGACTTGACATCTGGAAGTTTATAAGCAAACAGCTCTGCTCGGAGAGCGGAAGGCTGGAGGACAAGGGGAGGGAGAGTTGTTGAGCCCCGGATGACAGAGCTCAGCTTGGCGGGAAACAAAGGCACTCGCCAGCGCCATCTCCCTCGCCCACCCCCCAGCCAAAATCCCAAAGGGAACCGGTTCCTGCCAGGGAACTTGCTTGCACCGCGAAAACACCCAAAGCTGTGCTTCTGCAGATCCATCCCTCTGGCGGGTCTGACTCCCTCCCAGTGCCACAGGGGCCTCCCAAAGCGCACCTGCAAAGGAAAAGCGAGCTGAGCCTGCCCCTCCCGCCCCTGTGCACCTTGCCGATCCACCCCAGCTAATACGCCAGATCCCCAGCACCACAAGCCTGGCAGTGTGCAAGCAGCCCAAACGGGCCACACCACCCCACAGTGAATCCTGCTCCTAGGAGAGGGGGAGAGAAGGCACACACCAGTCTGACTGTGGCCCCAGCGGTGGGCTGGGGGCAGACATCAGGTCTGACTGCAGCCCCGCCCACCATCGCAAGTTATTCAAGACAGCACAGGAGAAGTTCCCTGCAGGTCCTCACCACTCCAGGGACTATCCAAAATGACCAAACGGAAGAATTCCCCTCAAAAGAATCTCCAGGATATAACAACAGCTAACGAACTGATCAAAAGGATTTAAACAATATAACAGAAAGTGAATTTAGAATAATAGTCATAAAATTAATTGCTGGGCTTGAAAACAGTATAGAGGACAGCAGAGAATCTCTTGCTACAAAGATCAAGGGACTAAGGAATAGTCAGGAGGAGCTAAAAAATGCTATAAACAAGCTGCAAAATAAAATGGAAACGACCACGGCTCGGATTGAAGAGGCAGAGGAGAGAATAGGTGAACCAGAAGATAAAGTTATGGAAAAAGAGGAAGCTGAGAAAAAGATAAAAAAAAAATCCAGGAGTATGAGAGGAAAATTAGAGAACTAAGTGATGCACTAAAGAGAAATAATATACACATAATTGGTATTCCAGAGGAGGAAGAGAGAGGGAAAGGTGCTGAAGGTGCACTTGAAGAAATAATAGCTGAGAAATTCCCTGAACTGGGGAAGGAAAAAGGCATTGAAATCCAAGAGGCACAGAGAACTCCCTTCAGACGTAACTTGAATCGATCTTCTGCACGACATATCATAGTGAAACTGGCAAAATACAAGGATAAAGAGAAAATTCTGAAAGCAGCAAGGGATAAACGTGCCCTCACATATAAAGGGAGACCTATAAGACTCGTGACTGATCTCTCTTTTGAAACTTGGCAGGCCAGAAAGAATTGGCACGAGATTTTCAGGGTGCTAGACAGAAAAAATATGCAGCCGAGAATCCTTTATCCAGCAAGTCTGTCATTTAGAATAGAAGGAGAGATCAAGGTCTTCCCAAACAAACAAAAACTGAAGGAATTTGTCACCACTAAACCAGCCCTACAAGAGATCCTAAGGGGGACCATGTGAGACAAAGTCCAAGAGACATCACTACAAGCATAAAACATACAGACATCACAATGACTCTAAACCCATATCTTTCTATAATAACACTGAATGTAAGTGGACTAAATGCGCCAACCAAAAGACATAGGGTATCAGAATGGATAAAAAAACAAGACCCATCTATTTGCTGTCTACAAGAGACTCATTTTAGACCTGAGGACACCTTCAGATTGAGAGTGAGGGGATGGAGAACTATTTACCATGCTACTGGAAGCCAAAAGAAAGCTGGAGTAGCCATACTTATATCAGACAAACTAGACTTTAAATTAAAGGCTGTCACAAGAGATGAAGAAGGACATTATATAATAGTTACAGGGTCTATCCATCAGGAAGAGCTAACAATTATAAATGTCTACGCGCCGAATACCGGAGCCCCCAAATATATAAAACAATTACTCATAAACATAAGCAACCTTATTGATAAGAATGTGGTAATTGCAGGGGACTTTAACACTCCACTTACAGAAATGGATAGATCATCTAGACACACGGTTGATAAAGAAACAAGGGCCCTGAATGATACATTGGATCAGATGGACTTGACAGATAAATTTAGAACTCTGCATCCGAAAGACACAGAATATACTTTCTTCTCGAGTGCACATGGAACATTCTCCAAGACAGATCATATACTGGGTCACAAAACAGCCCTTCATAAGTATACAAGAATTGAGATCATACCATGCATACTTTCAGACCACAATGTTATGAAGCTTGAAATCAACCACAGGAAAAAGTCTGGAAAACCTCCAAAAGTATGGAGGTTAAAGAACACCCTACTAAAGAATGAGTGAGTCAACCAGGCAATTAGATAAGAAATTAAAAAATATATGGAAACAAACGAAAATGAAATACAACAATCCAAACACTTTGGGATGCAGCGAAGGCAGTCCTGAGAGGAAAATACATTACAATCCAGGCCTATCTCAAGAAACAAGAAAAATCCCAAATCAAAATCTAACAGCACACCTAAAGGAACTAGAAGCAGAACAGCAAAGGCAGCCTAAACCCAGCAGAAGAAGAGAAATAATAAAGATCAGAGCAGAAATAAACAATATAAAATCTAAAAAAACTGTAGAGCAGATCAACGAAACCAAGAGTTGGTTTTTTGAAAAAATAAACAAAATTGATAAACCTCTAGCCAGGCTTCTCAAAAAGAAAAGGGAGATGACCCAAATAGATAAAATCATGAATGAAAATGGAATTATTACAACCAATCCCTCAGAGATACAAGCAATTATCAGGGAATACTATGAAAAATTATATGCCAACAAATTGGACAAGCTGGAAGAAATGGACAAATTCCTAAACACCCACACACTTCCAAAACTCAATCAGGAGGAAATAGAAAGCTTAAACAGACCCATAACCAGCGAAGAAATTGAATCAGTTATCAAAAATCTCCCAACAAATAAGAGTCCAGGACCAGATGGCTTCCAAGGGGAGTTCTACCAGACGTTTAAAGCAGAGATAATGCCTATCCTTCTCAAGCTATTCCAAGAAATAGAAAGGGAAGGAAAACTTCCAGACTCATTCTATGAAGCCAGTATTACTTTGATTCCTAAACCAGACAGAGACCCAGTAAAAAAAGAGAACTACAGGCCAATATCCCTGATGAATATGGATGCAAAAATTCTCAATAAGATACTAGCTAATCGAATTCAACGGCATATAAAAAGAATTATTCACCATGATCAAGTGGGATTCATTCCTGGGATGCAGGGCTGGTTCAACATTCGCAAATCAATGTGATACATCACATTAACAAAAAAAAAAGAGAAGAACCATATGATCCTGTCAATCGATGCAGAAAAGGCCTTTGACAAAATCCAGCACCCTTTCTTAATAAAAACCCTTGAGAAAGTCGGGATAGAAGGAACATACTTAAAGATCATAAAAGCCATTTATGAAAAGCCCACAGCTAACATCATCCTCAATGGGGAAAAACTGAGAGCTTTTCCCTGAGATCAGGAACATGACAGGGATGTCCACTCTCACTGCTGTTGTTTAACATAGTGTTGGAAGTTCTAGCATCAGCAATCAGACAACAAAAGGAAATCAAAGGCATCCAAATTGGCAAAGATGAAGTCAAGCTTTCGCTTTTTGCAGATGACATGATATTATACATGGAAAATCCAAAAGACTCCACCAAAAGTCTGCTAGAACTGATACATGAATTCAGCAAAGTTGCAGGATACAAAATCAATGTACAGAAATCAGTTGCATTCTTATACACTAACAACGAAGCAACAGAAAGACATTCACAATTGCACCAAGAAGCATAAAATACCTAGGGATAAATCTAACCAAAGATGTAAAAGATCTGTATGCTGAAAACTATAGAAAGCTTATGAAGGAAATTGAAGAAGATATAAAGAAATGGAAAAAACATTCCGTGCTCATGGATTGGAAGAATAATTATTGTCAAAATGTCAATACTACCCAAAGCTATCTACACATTCAATGCAATCCCAATCAAAATTGCACCAGCATTCTTCTCAAAACTAAAACAAGCCATCCTAAAATTCATATAGAACCACAAAAGGCCCCAAATAGCCAAAGTAATTTTGAAGAAGAAGCCCAAAGCAGGAAGCATCACAATCCCAGACGTTACCCTTTGTCATCATCAAGACAGCATGGTATTGGCACAAAAACAGACACATAGACCAATGGAATAGAATAGAAACCCCAGAACTAGACCCACAAACGTATGGCCAATTCATCTTTGACAAAGCAGGAAAGAACATCCAATGGAGAAAACACAGTCTCTTTAACAAATGGTGCTGGGAGAACTGGACAGCAACATGCAGAAGATTGAAACTAGACCACTTTCTCACACCATTCACAAAAATAAACTCAAAATGGATAAAGGACCTGAATGTCCCCTAGAGAGGAGAAAGCAGGAAAAGACCTCTCTGACCTCAGCCGTAGCAATCTCTTACTCGACACATCCCCAAAGGCAAGGGAATTAAAAGCAAAAATGAACTACTGGGACCTTATGAAGATAAAAAGCTTCTGCACAGCAAAGAAAACAACCAACAAAACTAAAAGGCAACCAACGGAATGGGAAAAGATATTTGCAAATGACATATCAGACAATTGGCTAGTATCCAAAATCTATAAAGAGCTCACCAAACTCCACACCCGAAAAACAATAACCCAGTGAAGAAATGGGCAGAAAACATGAATAGACACTTCTCTAAAGAAGACAGCTGAATGGCCAACAGGCACATGAAGAGATGCTCAACGTCACTCCTCATCAGGTAAATACACATCAAAACCACACTCAGATGTCACCTCACGCCAGTCAGAGTGGCTAAAATGAACAAATCAGGAGGCTATAGATGCTGGCGAGGATGTGGAGAAACGAGAACCCTCTTGCACTGTTGGTGGGAATGCAAACTGGTGCAGCCACTCTGGAAAAGTGTGGAGGTTCCTCAAAAAATTAAAGATAGACCTACCCTATGACCCAGCAATAGCACTGCTAGGGATTTACCCAAGGGATACAGGAGTACTGATGCATAGGGGAACTTGTACCCCAACGTTTATAGCAGCACTCTCAACAATAGCCAAATAATGGAAATAGCCTAAATGTGCATCAACTGATGAATGGATAAAGAAATTGTGGTTTATATACACAATGGAGTACTACATGGCAATGAGAAAGAATGAAATATGGCCCTTTGTAGCAACACGGATGGAACTGGAGAGTGTTATCCTAAGTGAAATAAGCCATACAGAGAAAGACAGATACCATATGGTTTCACTTTTATGTGGATCCTGAGAAACTTAACAGAAACTCATGGAGGAGGGGAAGAAAAAAAAAAGAGGTTAGAGTGGGAGAGAGCCAAAGCATAAGAGACTGTTAAAAACTGAGAACAAACTGAGGGTTGATGGGGGGTGGGAGGGAAGGGAGGGTGGGTGATGGGTATTGAGGAGGGCACCTTTTGGGATGAGCACTGGGTGTTCTATGGAAACCAATTTGACAATAAATTTCATATAATGAAAAAAAAAAAAGAGTCCAACTTCAGGTCAGGTCATGATCTTACGGTTGGTGAGTTTGGCCCCGCGTCGGGCTTTGTGCTGACAGCTCAGAGCCTGGAGCCTGTTTCAGATTCTGTCTCCCTCTTCCTCTGCCCCTCCCCTGCTCACATTCTGTCTTTGAAAAATGAATAAACCTTAAAAAAATAATCAATAAGAAAAAGTATTCCAACAAAAATTAACAGGTAATTCTGCATCCTTAATCTACCAAATCCAATCCATCAACAACTGCTGTCAGCTCTAGTCTCAGAATCAAGCTCAAATACAACCCCGTCTATGGTAGCTTTCTACTGTGTTAATTAAGCTAAATTGGAACTTTATTTCCCAGAATTCCCTTCCTGTGTAGTGGTGGGTTATAGTGGGATGTAAGAAAAGCTTGCATGAAATTTCAACTTCCAAAAAAAGCAGCAGCTATTAAGATCTAGCGGTCAGTGCAGGGTACCCGGTGGCAGTTCACTTGTATTGCTACAAATGTGTTGGTTCACCTTGTAGTCAGGGGGCAGTAGCTGTGCCCTTGGCTTCTCCAGATCACTCTGTATATCCTCCTTCAGCTTCTCCAAGTCCTGGGTCAGGTGCTGGAGGGGGTGGGGGAGGGGAGCGTGGTCCTGTACATGATCAAGCTGGAGGCACAAGTGGTTCCAGTTCATCACCACTCTCCCCTGATTCACACTCAGCTTTTCTTCCCAATTCCTGGACCTACTGACTGCATGGACCTCAGGCCTACCACTAGGCATACCGGACACAGCTTTCTATAGACTTCTTCATCACCTCCCACAATTGTGGAAGATCTAAATCCAGCAAGATCATGTATTTCATATCACTCTTATTGAACTCTGACTGATACAGAATTGATGCTGTATCAGTTATGGTTCCAGGGGAACAGAACCTTAAGGATGGCACTCTAAATTAGTTTGGGGCTATCTGGAATTGATTTTCTGATATAATTAGAGAGGCAATAGTAGAGGAGACACTGGTAGTTTATGACATGCAAGAGAGTACTTGAAGTATCACCTGTAGACACCTGTAATCAAGTGTCAATAAAAGGGAAGGATTTGAGTGAACTAATTGTTACCAAAGATTTCACCAAGAATAAAAAAGTAGTTTGGGATTGAGTGGCTGCTACTAAGTGCACTGAAGAACACGAGGAAAGAAATTGATGAGCTTAAGGATATATCATTGTCCTCAAAGATAGAGATATCCTGTTCTAGAGTCAAGATTTCTGAAAAGCAAACCTGAAATTCAATTCTGTGGGGAGCTGAATTACAACGCAAATTGAATTCTGAACTTTGCATGGTTTCTCATGTTAAGGTCAGAACATAGACTGAGTAGGAATAGGACTTAAAATTGAGGATAGGAACATATGAGCAGAATCCAATAAAGCTGAGGACGTTGAACCCCTAAATTCTACTGATCCTCCTTTGCCAACAGAAGCAGCCCTTCCACCTCTGAAGAGATTGGTCTTCCCTAGTAGGAAGAAGCTATAACATCTTCTCCTAAAGGAATTACCTTGCAGGAAACCACTGTTCTTCCTCAAGAACTACCCTCATGCCTCTCATTTCCTCTATACCTGTTCAAGTCCCAGAAGGTCCCAGGAGGGAAGCTATAAAGTATAACTCATAAGAAGTTCAATGCACACACACACACACACACACACACGCAAGATTTTGTCAATTAATATTGACAGAACCTCAGTATTGTGCATGAGGATGGATCCTAAGTTGTACTGGATCAGAGAAGAAATATAATGTTGGACCTCCTGAAATCAGTTGTTTTTGGTGCACTAGGCTGAGTTTCTGGAATAAATGTGTTGGCTCTAGGGGCTGTGAATGTCTTGGAAAGTTTGGTTGGTTGGTTACTAAAACCTGGAGTTAGAGACACTCTGTCCTAAATGGATTTGAAGTTTCATAACCGTCTTGGTATACTGATGAAAGGATCCTAAGGAGTAGGGAAAATGATATCCTTAAGGAGATTTATTATGTAATACCCTCTATGTTCCTCAGAATAGCCCAGAGGATACACCTTTTACTAAGGCTTTAAGAAACACATTAGGGAAAGAAGCCTAGCATCAATCAAGAACTCTGTGGTGGCTGTTGTCTAAATGTTAGAAATGAAAGGAAGTAATGCTGCCATCAAACTGGGGTCCCTGATTTCAATGGGAATGATGAGATCCTGGGGTGGCAGGGGTTTGTTTGTTTGTTTTTTTAATAACAAAAGATGAGGAAGATGTTACCAAAACAGACAGCAAAACCGAAAGTCATCACCAAAGTCTGACCCATAGGACATCCAATAGTTGATCATGATGTTCCTAGAACAGAAATAAATATCCCCCTACTAATGTCTTTTTGATTTGTAGAAGCAGTGTGGTGAAAAGAAGTCATACCTTACTTAGCAATAAAGAATTGTGGACCCTCAGCCAACTGCCAGATGTAAATCAGTTCAAAGACCCAAAGCACCTTGAATGAAAGGAAGGCAGAGTCCCCTTGAGGAACAATCCTACTAACTAACCAAAAACTTACACTGCAATTCCTCCTCCCAGCTCTGGTTGAGCTGTTTTTGACCTGGGACAATCTAACCCTCTAGATCATAGCTGTTAACATCTGGAGACATTTTGGGTGGTCACAACTGGGAAGGTGCTACAGGAATTGAATGAGTAGAGGCCAGGGATGCTACAAAACATCCTGCAATGTATAGGATAGTCCCCACAACAGAGAAGTAATTATGGAGCCCAAAGTATCAAGAGTGCTAAGGCTGAGAAACCCTGCTTTTTCCAAGAGAACTGCAACGCCTGTTTCAACAAGCACAAAGTGGGCCAATACTGAACACTAAGCTTGGATTTGGCACATATAGTAAATCTGAGAGTCACAACACAGATCGAAGAGTGATGTGAGAACAGTGTTCAGATACTCCTAGGGCTCTGAAAGTTTAATTATCCAAAGCATTATATAATTGTGTGTGTGTGAGAGAGGGGAATCTGGATTAAAAATAGAAAGGATAGGGGTGCGTGGGTGGCTCAGTTGGTTAAGCATCCAACTTTGGCTCAGGTCATGATCTTGTGGTTTGTGAGTTTGAGCCCTGTGTTGGGTTCTGACAGCTCAGAGCCTGGAGCCTGCTTCAGATTCTGTGTCTCTTGGTGCTCTCTCTCTTTCTCTCTCTCAAAAATAAATAAACATTAAAAAAAAATTTTAAAGGATATAATTAACCATATTAACAGGTTTTTTAAAGCCTGGTTTAAATTAAAAATGCCAAGGAATCCTCTTCTGACTTACCAAATCCAGTTCCATCAGCAACTGTGGTCCAAAAATCAGTCAAAATACAACTCTTCTGGTCTCTTCTGCTACCCACCCTAGATGAAGCCACCATCATGTTTCTCCTGGAAAGCCACTTTAGCAACTTCTTTAGTTCCTCCCTTGTTCCTGGGGAATCCACTCTTGATATGCTGCTGCCAAGTGACCTTCTTAAAATGTAGATTACTTGCAATGCTCCTGTGCAGCACAGAGTCCAGGTGAGGATGTGGGCCATAATATGGTAAGTGAAGTTGCGATCTTTTTCCTACCTTGAAGGGAAGCCTAGAGGTATAAGTAAAAAAACAAAACAAAACAAAACAAAAAAACACTGATCTAGTTTTTTCCCGGCTTGACAGAGCATATATGGAAGGTCTCCCTGCTTCCATTCCTGGTCCAGTCCCACTTCCACACACACATTCACAGACTACCCCTCAGAGCAGCAGAGTGATCTATTCAGACCATAAATCAGGTCACTCAGCATAAAACATCCACCCACAAGAGCCTACCTGAGCAGGCTCCTAATCTATATAGTCCTGAGTTGGGCCTGAGGGTCTTAAAGTTGTCAGTCTCTCCAGGTGATTCTAATTGTTGCCAGTGCTGAGAACCACTAGCCTAAAGTTGTGCTTCTCAAAAATCTAATGTGCATACAAATCACCTGGGAGTCTTGTGAACTTCACTTCCTGACTCCGTAGGGCTGAAGTGGGGCCAGAGATGAGGCCAGAGATGCCGCAGTTCTAACAAGCTCCCAGGTGGTGCTAATGCTGCCGTTTGAGGACCACACTTTGCATAACCAGACCCTAGCAGGGTAAATCAGTGCTAAACTGCCTTGCTCATAAGCACTTGCAATCCTATTTTTCACCCTCTACCAGTCCTCCAGTTTCCTAACCTCCTAGACCCACTAATAACTCTGCAGCTAGCTAGCTCAGGAATGCCCAACAGGATCTTCAGGACAGACTTGTGGACAAAAGAATGACATAATGATGGTGCTCACTATAAGCAGGCCCAGATTATTTGAATGGGAAACGCTGTATTTCTTCCCAAGGTACAGTAAGGCTTTCTTCCAGGTAAAATTATGCAAAATTCAGCCCTGTCATGTCCCACTGGAAAATGGATTTTCAGTGACAGGCTAAAACCTAATTATCGTACCCTTCTCTCTCTAATATGTAGCTACAGCAGTGTTTCTTAAATTTTATCACCTCCCTAAACAGCATTATGAGACTTTTCCCCCCTAATCACAACCCCCTTCTCCATTAAATGTTAATACCACAACTCCTTCACCTGTCAAATAGCAGGGAAAAAACACCTCCAGGGCTATCAGGAGGGTTGGGACAATTAACATCCAGAAGAGAACCTGGCTCCCATTTGGGGCCTCTGTAGTGAGAGACTGTCTTAAAAGATGGTTGCCCTGGTGATGTCGCTTGAGGAATAGGTGGCTTCCCTGGGAAGGGAAATAGTTTCCAGTCTCCTTTTTTTTTTTTTTTTTTTTTTAATTTCAGGATTCAGCTGAGGACCAAGTTATATTATATTACAGTACAAACTTATTACTAAAGGATTATCATTACTTTTTCTTGACTTTGATCCCTTTCCAAATTAGATCCTACCATCAGTGCCAAAGACCTCTTAAGATTCTACCACGTAAGAAAAAAATTCTTTAAAATATTTAGTATTTCAACAAATTAAAAAAATAAGTATTTTATAAATAAATAAGTTTTAGCCATTTTCATCATTTAACCTTATTTCTTTAAAAGGAGAAAGGTAATGGCTTATGATTTTCCTATCATATTAGGAAATCAGCACACAAAAAGAAATTAAATCACTACACAAGAAGAAATTTTAAATTTAAGTTCTATCGGAAGTGCATCTGACATTGTCATGGTTCTCAATCCTGACTGGTCCTCAAAATCACCTGTAGGGAATCTTAAAAAGAAAGATGGTTTTTAGGGGCCACAGCAAATGTGCTGCTAAGAACATCTTGTATTCATCTTTTTGGGGGTATAGATATAGATAGATATAGATATAGATATAGATATTTGTAGATACTCTCAAATAGCTTACCAAAGTGGTTATACAAATTAACAATCACATCAGCAGTGTCTGAGAATCCCCATTGCTCCATATCTTCACCATCTGTTGGTATTCTGTTCTTTCTATTTCAACCATTTCAGTGATTTTTTTTAGTTTGCATATCCTGAAACACAAATGAAGTTGAATGTATGTTTATTGGTCATTTTGTATATTTTCTATTGATATGTGTCAAGTATTTTTTAATTGAGTTGGATTCTCTGACTTATTAATATGTTATAATATGTATCATATTCAAGGCACAAGTTCTTTGTTTTATATATATATATATATATATATATATATATATATACATATATATATATAGAGAGAGAGAGAGAGAGAGGAAATATTTTCCTTTACATCTTACTCTTTTAGTGGTGACTTCTGTTGAACAGAAGTTCTTAATATATCTCAGTTATCAGTTGTTAACCATCTAGATGCCCATCAATAGTAAAGTGAAAAAATAAATTGTAGTTTACTTACAGAATGAAATACTATATAGCAATAATAATGAACAAATCACAACTGTCTGCAATAATATGGATAAATCTCATATAAGATTGAGAGACCTAGCCTCAACAATCAGACAACAAAAGAAATAAAAGGCATATAAATTGGAAGGAAGAAGTCAAACTTTTACTCTTGGCAGACAACATAATACTCTACATGGAAAACCTGAAAGACTCCATCAGAAACTGCTAGAACTGATACATGAATTCAACAGAGTTGCAGGATATAAAATCAATGTACAGGAATCAGTTGCATTTCTATATACCAATAATGAAGCAGCAGAAAGAAAAATCAAGGAATTGATCTCATTAACAACTGCACCAAAAACCATAAGATACCTAGGAATAAATCTAGCCAAAGAGGTAAAAGATCTGTACACTGAGAACTATAAAAAGCTTATGAAATAAATTGAAGAAGACACCAAAAAAAGGAAAAACATTTCATTTTCCTGGATAGGAAGAACAAATATTGTTAAAATGTTGATACCACCCAAAGCAATCTACACATTCAATGCAATATCTATCAAAATAACACCAGCATTGTTCACAGAGCTAGAAAAAACAATTTTAAAACTTGTATGGAGGGGCACCTGGGTGGCTCAGTCAGTTAAGCGGCCAACTTCGGCTCAGGTCACGAACTCACAGTCCGTGAGTTCGAGCCCCGCGTCGGGCTCTGTGCTGACCGCTCAGAGCCTGGAGCCTGTTTCCGATTCTGTGTCTCCCTCTCTCTCTGCCCCTCCCCCGTTCACGCTCTGTCTCTCTCTGTCTCAAAAATAAATAAACGTTAAAAAAAAATTAAAAAAAAAAAAAACTTGTATGGAACCAGAAAAGACCCCCAAATAGCCAAAGTAATGTTGAAAGAGAAAACCAAAGCTGAAGGCATCATAATTCCAGACTTCAAGCTGTATCCCAAAGCTGTAATCATCAAGACACTATGGTACTTTCACAAAAACACATAGATCAATGGAATAGAATAGAGAACCCAGAAATAGACCCACAAATGTATGGCCAACTCACCTTCAACAAAGGAGGAAAGAATATCCAATGGGAAAAAGACAGTCTCTTCAGCAAATGTTGTTGGGAAAACTGGACAGCAACATGCAGAAGAATGAACCTGGACCACTTTCTTATATCATACATAAAAATAAACTCAAATTGGATGAAAGACCTAAAGGTAAGATAGGAAACCATCAAAATCCTAGAGGAGAAAATTGGCAGCAACCTCTTTGGACTCGGCCTTAGCAACTTCTCACTAGACATGTCTCTGGAGGAAGGGAAACAAAAGCAAAAATGAACTATCGTGACCTCATCAAGATGAAAAGCTCCTGCACAGCGAAGGAAACAATCAACAAAACTAAAAGGCCAAATACATAATGGGATAAGATATATGCAAATGACATATCAGATAAAGGGTTAGTATCCAAAATCTATAAAGAACTAATCAAACTCAACTCCCAAAAACCCCCAAATAATCCAATGAAAAAATGGGCAGAAGACATGATTGGACACTTTTCCAAAGAAGACATCCACATGGCCAACAAACACATGAAAAGTTCTCAACATCACTCATCATCAGGGAAATACAAATCAAAACCACAATGAGATACCACTTCACACCTGTCAGAATGGCTAAAATTAACAACTCAGGCAACAACAGATGTTGGTGAGGATGCAGGGAAAGGGGAACCCTTTTGCACCGCTGGCAGGAATGCAAACTGGTGCACCCACTCTGGAAAACAGTATGGAGTTTCCTCAAGAGATTAAAAATAGAACTACCCTATGATCCAGCAATTGCACTACTAGGTATTTATCCGAGGGATACAGGGATGCTGTTTCAAAGGGGCACATGCACCACAATGTTTATAGCGGTGCTATCCACAATAGCCAAATTATGGAAAGAGTCCATCAACTGACGAATGGGTAAAGAAGATGTGGTGTATACACACACACACACACACACACACTCACACACACAATGGAATATTACTCAGCGATCAAAAAGAATGAAATCTTGCCATCTACAATAACGTGGATGGAACCAGAGTGTATTATGCTAAGTGAAACAAGTCAGTCAGAGAAAGACAAATATCATATGATTTCCCTCATATGTGGAATTTAAGAAACAAAACAAATGAACATAGGAGAAGAGAAGGAAAAATAAGAAAAAAAGAGAGAGGGAGGCAAACCTTAAGAGACTCTTTTTTTTTTAAATTTTTTTTTTCAACATTTATTTATTTTTGGAACAGAGAGAGACAGAGCATGAACAGGGGAGGGGCAGAGAGAGAGGGAGACACAGAATCGGAAACAGGCTCCAGGCTCTGAGCCATCAGCCCAGAGCCTGACGCGGGGCTCAAACTCACGGACCGCGAGATCGTGACCTGGCTGAAGTCAGATGCTTAACCGACTGCGCCACCCAGGCGCCCCAAGAGACTCTTAAATACAGAGCACAAACTGAGGGTTGCTGGAGGGGAGGTGGGCATGAGGATGGGCTAAATTGGTGATGGGCATTAAGGAGGGCACTTTTTATGATGCATACTGGGTGTCATTAGGAAGTGATGAATCACTAAATTCTACTCCGGAAACCATTACTACACTATACGTTAACTAAGTTGGATTTAAAGTTTTTTTAAAAAGTGGGGCACCTGGGTGGCTTTGTCAGTTAAGCATCCAACTCTTGGTTTTGGCTCAGGTAATGATCTCACTGTTTTGTGGGTTTGAGCCCCACATTGGACTCCTCTGCGCTGACAGTGCGGATCCTGTTTGGGATTCTCTGTCTCCTTCTCTCTCTGCTCCTCCTCCACTTGTGCTGTCTCTGTCTCTCTCAAAATAAATAAATAAACTAAAAAAATTTTTAAAAAGAAAAAAAATTAAAAAATGTCGAGGGAAAGAAGTTAGGTACAAAAGTATATGCTGTTTTAATTCTGTTTGTTTTTTGTTTTTTTAGCTCTCCAAACTACGTTAATCCATGATGTTAGAAGTGAGGATGTTGACAACTTCTGCTGGGCAGTAGTAACTGGAAAGGGGTTCAAATGGCTCTCTTGAGATGCTGGGGATAATCTGTTTCTTAATCTGTAGCTTGTTCAGTTTGTAAAAATTTATCTAGGTTCACATTTATTATATGTTTACTTCAATAAAAAGTTAACAAAAATAGAGGTACATAAGCCTTAGCCCCATCCCGGGAGGGCCCAGGAGTCCATGCTTCCTTGTGATTCAGATGGGTAGCCAGGGCTGAGAACTTTTCTTTCTTTCATTTTTTTTTTTCCTTAAGTTTATTTATTTACCTTGAGAGAGAGAGAGGGAGAAAGAACAAGCTGGGGAGGGGCAGGGAGAGAGAGGGAGACAGAGGATCCAAAGCAGGCTCTGTGCTGATAGTGGACAGCCTGAAACGGCACTTGATCTCAGGAACTGAGAGATCATGACCTGAGCCAAATTCAGATGCTTAACTAACTAAGCTACCCAGGCACCTCAGGGCTGAGGACTTTTGAACAACACTCTCATTACAAATATACACAGATATAAGGGCTGGGAGCCCCATTCCTGAAAAAAAGTGTCTGTAGTTTATTGGACACAGTAACATGGTGGGATTATGGAGTTGCCCTTTTCCTTAATCATTCTCACTTTGTATTCTTAAAATGTTGTTTTGTGCAAATATTAAAATCCTGTGACTTATACTTCTCTGTCCTCTCACTCATTTTTTTCATTGTTGTTGTTGATTATCTGCAAAGACGTACTTGCTTGTAGGTCCAGAAATGTGGCAAGAGGGAAGAGAGACAGAAGCCAGGAGGAAGTGAGAAGATAAACACGATCCACATGGCACTAGCTTTCTCCATCTTTTGTACCTCTGGTTAGTTCCAACCCATAGCCAAGCATCCTCCTCAGACCAAGTATGGGAGGACAGTGGTGATGTACAACTCTTAGGAGGGCAGGGCCCAAAATGTATGGGGCTCTACAAATTACTGGAGCAGAGTGAGGTCCTGAAGGACAGGAGACACAGAGGCAGCCACAGTTGCTGGGCACAGCTTTCTCCTTGGCTTTCTTTCTGCCCTTTCATGCCCTGTTGGGCAGTTTGAATGCAGGCTAGTCATTTCATCATTTTTTTTGCAAGGGCCCGTGAAAAGGGGAGTGGACTCTGATGCTGCTAGGCAGATTCTAATTTAGACTAGAGGCTGGAGAATGGGGCAAGAGACATGAGAGGGATGACGTGTTAACACTGCATTTGTGAGCCTGGAAAGAAATGTGACTCGGGGTAATGGAGATATTGGCTAACGGGCTCAGTTTTTCATTCCCAGGCATTTGGTGGTTGACTGGTGTTTTCCTCCTGTAATAAGCCCTCCTTGTTATTCCCAGGCCAAACAAATCCCTCCTTCTCTGTGCTTCTGCTGCACTTGGCACTTCTGTACATCCCAGCTCACCTGCCCTGTGCTTAGTGGGTTGAGATCCGTGACTTGCTCTAGACCACTGGTTCTCTGAGCGTGGTCCCTGGAGCATTTTTAGACATGCAGAATATCGGAACCCAGCCCAAACCCACTGAATCAGAAACTCTGGGTATCGGATGCAGGGTCCGGAG
Organism: Prionailurus bengalensis; assembly: GCF_016509475.1. Taxonomy (NCBI): domain Eukaryota; kingdom Metazoa; phylum Chordata; class Mammalia; order Carnivora; family Felidae; genus Prionailurus; species Prionailurus bengalensis. The sequence continues at coordinate 100,234,747 of NC_057348.1, forward strand.
ATCTGGAGAAACAAGCCAGCCATGATCCTAATGCAGGCTGAAGTGTGGCTTTCAGGCTCTAGGAATGGGACTTCCTTTTCAGAAGAGCACCTGTGAAGTATATCCTGAGGGAGTTGGAAATCAACTAAATGTAGGAAGGCAGAGAAACAGTAAAAGACAAAGACGTTCCTAGTTTGGGCAACTGGGTTGGTTGTACCATGAAACCAAATAAAGAATACAAGGAAAGGAGATATTTTAGTCTGTTCCTTTTTGTTTGTTCGTGGGGTTCCCAGAAGGTAAAGAGTAGGTGATAAGTTTGCTTCATGCCCATTTCAGATGTGTGAGTTACACACATGTGTTGTTCACAAGGTGGCTCAAAGTATAGATCTGGAAATGTGAGGTCTGAGCTGGGACTCCAGACAGCAGTAGGCACTGGCTTTAAAAACAGTTGCAGAGCTGCATGGGCCTGGATTTCAGTCCAAGCCCTGCCACTTCTCATTCTTTGAGCTTGGGCAGGTCTTAACACCTTCCAGAACCTTCGCTCCTTCATCTGACAATTAGAAAAGTCACACCTGCCCCCACAGAGTCAGGGAAGAATTAAATGAGATAACGTTTTTAACTCAATTAGCAAAGTCCCTGGCTTATAGAAACAGCTGGTGCTATTATTTTATAGGTTTGCGAGACGCAGAATAGAGATGGGAAATGCAGACGGCAGGGTGGATCTAATGACCCAGGTTGTGCAAGAGCGAAGAAACAAGACTGAGCACTGGGAGGGCAGCTCGGGAGCAGACAGAGGCTGAGGAGAAGGTGATGAGGGAAGCTGATGGGTGGTGAACATATCCTCCCCTGGGTGGGATATGTGTGACATTCCTGGGATACTCCTGGAGGCTGAAGAACAAAGGGAAGGGGAAAACAATCTCTGATAGAGATCCAGTCATGCAGGACATTAGTTCCCATCTGTATACAAATATCTTAGTAAATCACAAGAAAAAAGCACTTTTATCAATAGCCTAATCTCTAGAAACCTATATAGTCAGTTTCCTGGAGCCCCAAGATCACCCCCCCTCTCCACAGTGATGTGGGAAACAAAAGCAAGAAGGAAATGGCAGATAAAATTAAATTTCCTTATAACCTGCAGCCCATTGACAAATACTTAAGGCAGGCAGAGTAAAACATTTCTCCAGGAACTCCCTACTGTCTTAATGTTAATACTTTGCTAGAGAGAAAACTAACCTTAGCTCAACAATAGGTAGGCCTCTAGTAATCTGTGAGTCTTCTTTAGCATATGAAAATCCCAGTGGAAACTTCCCTTAATTTTACCTCCCCCAACTCCCAAGTATATAACTAGTCTCTCCTCATGGTTCCCTGGCATTTCTTTCTGCCCGCGGGTCCTTCCCTGTGCTTTCATAAAATCACCTTTTTTGCCCAACAGACATCTCAAGAATTCTTGCTTAGCTGTCAGCTCCAAACCCCAACATCACTCCAAAAACCCATCATATTTGAGTGCCCAAATACAGGGCTTTGAGTCTTTTCATCTGGACTCTAAGCAGTGCAAAGTTCATGAGTGCTTTCTCTTTTCTTCCTTTACTCTCATTTCAGGGCTTTTCAAGGAGTACGGTCTTATTGGAACATTTCCATGTCAATTGCTCAGACTGCAATCCTCTAGCCCATGACTACTCTACAGGGAGGGGAAAGCCTGCCTTTTGGCTGGAAGTTAGTACCCTGGCCAGAATAGTAATAAGATCCAGAAAGTTGATGCCTTCTCTTTATTCCTGTCCTTATACAAAGTTGTCTATCTTGGGCATGGGACAGCCACTTAAGTCACCAGAACAACTACCAATCTTAAGACTCCTGTATGAGGATCCTCCTCATTGGTCTAATGTGATCCCCTTCACATCTCTGGTCTGGCCACTTCTGGCCAGAAGACCTCCTCTCGGAGCCAGCTGAAACCAGTACCCGATTGAATTAAAACCCAATGGGGGCGGGGAGCCTGCATGGCTCAGTCAGTTAAGTGTTCAACTTCAGCTCAGGTCATGATCTCAAAGTCCTTGAGTTCAGAGTCCCGCATCAGGCTCTGGGCTGATAGCTCAGAGCCTGAAGTCTGCTTTGGTTTCTGTGTCTCCATCTCTCTCTGCCCCTCCTCCACTCACCCTCTGTCTTTCTCTCTCTCTCTCTCTCTCTCAAAAATAAATAAACATAACAACAACAACAACAACCAAGGACTGTTTCCTAGGAAGTTGGCTCTAAGGACTACATGTGTTGGAATGTTGCTTAGATCATGATGGGATTTCTAACTTTACTGTTTTCCATCATTGTCCTCAACTAAAGAATTGGGTAGTTTTGCAAAACTTTTCCAGTGTTTCACATGGGTTAAAAACGGCAGCATGGCGGCCAATGACGCAGCACAGCAAGGCCTTCTCAGCAAGGCAGACTTGGTCCATAAGTCAGTACCCACTGTAGTCTAGAATGCAGTGCAGAAGGCGGGGGGGGGGGGGGTTGGGTCAGCCTCCCTTCTACAGGGGCCTTTAATGGCAGCAGTGATCAGAGCAATTTTTTTCCAAGGATGCCTTGGGTCGCTTTGACACCTCAGGAACCCTTGATATATCCTGTGCAAGGGATGCCACCCAGCAGTCAGGGTGTAGGGGATTTTCTTGGTAATGGACTTTCTCTCTTCAGTCCCCAAGTACTCTCTCTTGGGATGATTTGTTAACCCACTGGAAAGAATTCGAATTGCAAAATTTGGGAAAGGACTGATCTTCTGTAACACTGCATAGCTTCAATAGGATCTGGCAGTTAGATCTCTTCTGCAGAAAACAGGGCAAATAGACAAAGGTACCCTAGGTTCAGGCCTTTATGACTCTAAATCAGTACCCAGACCTAAGGGGCCTCTTATTATCTAAATAGGCCTCCTCCGAATAAACCCAAATTGCTGGAGGAAGCACAGGCCATGCCTGAAAAAGGGGACATTGATTCTTTCTCTCTTACTGTTCCTAATAGTGGGGACTTTTCCCTCATTCATTTCCGGGGGTTAATGGCTATAATTGGAGCCAACTGTGGTTAGTCCACATCCTGGGGACTTTAAGGAATATTCCCAAGCAGAGCAGCTGCTATAACTCCCTTTGTTTCAGGGAAATTCCCTGCCTTCTCCTGCCTGACATGGACTGTATATTTCCACTTTGGAAAAAAAAAAAGGCATCTGCTCATCTGTTCCAGCTGACAAGGTTTAGAACCACAAACCCTCTTTCTCTACCTGTTGGGAGCATCTCGCCTCTTCTGCCTCCTACTATTTCTACACCATCTTGGGTATAGCCTACAAACTGGTTCCTATACCTTCCTTGGTGTCTCAGGCATCACTGGCTCCACCCACCTTCGATGTCAAGGAGTGAAGACCACCCACTTGGACCGCCCACTTGAGATTTCCCTACTGGTCTCCCAGGTAAAAGTTTATAATGGAGAACAGATTGTCTTAAGTAGATGCAAGTGGAACGTATTCTGTGTTTAAGCTGATTTTAGTTTGCTGGTTTAATTAAGATAGACCTGTCTTCAAAGTTATCGGCTCCAAACCCCACCATCACTACAAAATCCCATCAAAGGTACAGGTTGACAGGCAGGAAGAGGCTCAAGAGAGAGTGGGTGGAAGGAGTACACAGACAACTCCATGTGTTGCAGGGCTAGGACAAAGTCTTAGCCATTTTATTTGGTACTAAGAAAGTCAGTGGTGACCCGGAAACAGCAACGTCGACGGAGCCGGTGAAGTTAGATGCAGAACCCACCAGTAGCATCAAGCAATCTTAAATGCTCTAAGTTTGGTCATTAAAATGAATCCATAATTGGAAGAGAGAAAGGGAATGTAATCCACCTTAAAAATGGGGAAAGCCTAATAGCCTTTGGAATGGAATAAGTTTGTTCAAATCAAAAAGGATGTAGGCATCATCCTTGGTTCCTTTCTTTCCTTCACATCTCACGTCTAAGTCTTCAGTTACTTCTGTTGGACCTATCCCCCAAATAAATCTGGAATCCATTCACTTCTCTGCTTCCCTGCTGCTACCCTACTCCAACATCCTCATCTACCCTTCTCCTGCTATCTTTATCTCCCTCCCAGGCAACTGCAAGGGCTATAACTGGTCTCCCTGCTGTCTCTCTTGCCTCTCCAGATTGCCTTTCCACGCTGCCCTCTTCACAGCAGCCTGAGATCTTTTCACACGTAAATCACTCACCATAGTCTCTTGCTCCTAACTCTCCAGTGGCTTCTCACCACACTCAGCAAACAATCCAAACTACTTACCTTAGTGGGCAAAGACCCCCCTGAGCTGTCTTTGCTTCTCCTCTGACCCGGTACTGACCGATAGCCACGAGCCACACGTGGCTCTTGAGTCTTTGAAATGCTAGTGATAGTTACAAAATACATACTTAAAAAAATATTTATATTTATATTCATGGAGCCACATGTGGCTAGTGTGACTGAAGAGCTGAATTTTAGATTTTATTTAATTTATAGAACTTAAATAGCACATGTGGCTAGTGGTTAACATAGTGTAGAGCACAGAGGTAGAATATTGATGTCATCACAGAAAGTTCTACTGGATGGCGCTGCTCTGGCCTTATCACCCACTATGTTCCCCCTTGCTTACTGGACTTCAGCATCACTGGCCCACCTTCTGTTCCTCACCCAGATTAAGCTCCTTCCCACCGAATATTTTTGCAGATTGTTCTCTCCATCTAGACTTTGTGCCTCTTTGATCTTCATATGACAGCCTATCTCAGCTTTGATGTTACCTCCTCAGAAAGGCTTTCCCTTTCCACACAAATGGTCTCTCTACTGTGTTAGCCTCAAAGCACTTCTGGCCAGTTTAAAAACATTTTCTAGATGGGTTGTCTATTTGTTTATTGGCATATGCCCCTTTTGGCATGTTATTTTCCCCAAGGGCAGGGATCTTGACTCTCTAATGCAGATGGAGGACCCAAACTTGAACAGGTAGAATTTCTACTTCTCTAGAACAAGAGAACGTGAAGTGAGCATGGGTTCTTTCCTTGGAAGAAGAAAAATGCATCAAATATCATATCTCATGATCTCTAAGCTCTTTAAAAATTAAAAGCCAAAGTCATCTGCTGAAAGTGAGCCTCCTGGGAATGAAGCAATTTGAGAATCTGGGAAATCTAGTGAGGAAGTGCTGAAAAGGACTTAACTAGCTTCAACCAAGGGGGACACTGAGCATCACTGAGGATCCAGAAGAACATGGAAGGTATAAGCAGTTTGCAGTACCATCTGTCGTATGATTTTTCTCCAAAACAGGAACAGCCCAGATGTGCTTATCACATTTAATCCTTGTAACAACCTCTGAGATACATGCTGAAGTATCCCTGCTTTACAGATCATTAAACGAAAAGAGAAGTTAAACAACCTATCTAAGACCAGGAAGCTAATAAGTAGAGGAGCTAGAATTTGAGCCCTGGAATTCAGAACCCAGGGCCAGAGCTCTCAGCCACAATTCCCTCCTTTATTACAGTCACACAGAGTAGGTATTTCATTAAAAATGTAACAAATGTCCATTACAGGGTTCTGAGGCTTCCCATTCTTTCCAAAATGGCACACCAGGCATAAGAACCTAGATGAGATAGATGACTTAACAATATTTGCATAAGTTTATATAAACCAAAACTTTTGCACACAAAAAATACCCATTATGCAAGAATGCATACACACAGACATTAGATGTTGTAGAATGACTACATACAGGGAAATTTGGAATAAACAGGAAACTGATCAATAGGCAGGGTTCCTATTAATAAATCAATAAAACAAGAGAAGGGCCTTGCGTGGACATACAGTGACATTGTACCATGAGCTGAGAAATGGAATTCAGCCCTCTGCTCCCAAGATCAGGTAGCCATGGGATTGCTCTGCCCATTTCTCCTGATGTGAGGACCAGGGTCAGATGCTTTCCTTCCCCCACATAGGTCTCCCACCATTCTAAACTCACAGGACTTGGGGTAAAATAGGGAAGATTTCAATGCCTACAGAACTACTTATAAATATGTATTTTTTTTACTCTTCTTAGCTTTTGTCACTCAAAAATGTGAATACTTAATCAATTTTAGGTGAGGCAAAAAGTGTGTCTTCAAATCAAAAGCCTCTAAGTATTAATGTTATATACTTTTGTGGTTCTTATCCTTAGAAATGACTCTCAAATATGCTTCCATATACAGTATTAGGAATCCACAACTCTGCAGCATGGCCCCGTGATCTGGAGTGTGTGTGTGTGTGTGTGTGTGTGTGTGTGTGTCTTTTAAAAGTAACTTCCAGGGGCGCCTGGGTGGCTCAGTCGGTTAAGCGCCGACTTTGGCTCAGGTTCATGGGTTTGAGCCATGCACCAGCTCTATGCTGACAGCTTGGAGCCTGGAGCCTGCTTCGAATTCTGTCTCTCTCTCTCTCTCTCTGTTCCTCCCCCATTCATGCTCTGTCTTTCTCTCTCCTTCAAAAATAAATAAAAACATTAATTTTTTTTTTAAAAATGCAACTTCCAGGGGCGCCTGGGTGGCTCAGTCGGTTAAGCATCCAACTTCGGCTCAGGTCATGATCTCGAGGTTCGTGGGTTCCAACCTGTGTTGGGCTCTGCACTGACAGTGTGGAGCCTGCTTCTGATTATGTGTCTTCCTCTCTCTCTGCCCCTCCCCCTGCTTGTGCTCTATCTGTCTCTCTCATTCTCTCTCTCTCAAAAATAAATAAACATGGAAAAAAAAAGAAAAAAGAAAGCAACTTCCAGATGACTGCCATGACCAGCCACTCTTGGGAAGAACTGCACTGCCACTCAGTAAATACCAGTTTTCTAGTCAGACACAGAAGAAAGGGACGTTCCAGGCACCAACAAGGACACTATAGCATTGGAAAGCCCTGTGGGGCTCTGGAAAATGCATCTGCTAGAGCTGGGGTTTGTGGAGATCAGTGGTAGGCTGATGCAACGGGGCCTGACTCTAGAGGTTCCAGGGAGCAAACTGAGAGCCCTGCACCTCACTCTGAAGGTCTGCCCAGGTTTTTAAGCAGGAGGTGACATGATCAGACATGGTGGTTGTTAGCATAACTGGTAGCCATGTGGAGTGGACTGCAGGGTGGCCGGACTGGTACACGTGCCAAGTAAAAAGAGAAGAGGGAAGGCAGCAGCATGGCCTTTCTGCCTAATAGACGAGGGGGGTTAAGGATGATTCTGATATTTCTATCGTTAGAGACGGAGTGGAAGGTGGTTCTAGTTAACGTTGAGTCTGCCGCCTAACTTACAAGTAGTACATAGATACAATCAGGAGGGACCAGGCAGCTGAGCCACCCTAGAAATAAATCCTCTTACCTTTTTGAGTCATGTAAACAAGAATGTTTGTGTTTAAACTATTGTGTTCGTTTAATCTTGACTCTACCCCTAAGGTAGAAGCCTGGGAGGAATAACTATTACAGTTTACATATTCCAAATGATGTGCCCAAGCTGCTCGGCTTACTTGGTATCTTATGTTTGATAATCTAATTTAGACTTCTGGCTCCCAGAGCCTGTCTGGCCTCCCTGTAATTGTTTAGCAAATCTGCCACCTCTTTAAGCCTTTGGTGCATTTGGTAAATATCACTGACCTACCAGACTGCATTGTTTGTCATGCTGATTTTGAGCATCCGTGTCCCTTTATGTCTTAGTATCTTTTCCCTTCTGCTCAGATCATTCCCATTTCACCTGCCTTGTTAGACTCTTTCATTTTCTCTCTGCTTCAGTCTTGCTGGATGATTATAAAAGCAACAGTTAGAATTTCTTATATAAAGTACAGTTCTAGTAAGCATGTTACAGTTCAGCTTAGATCCTCCGCAGCAGTGGCTGAGGAAGTCTCAGTGAGAGACTGTGCAATAATCCAGCAAAGAGACGATGAGGTCACGGACGAGGAGGGGTCAGAGAAATGAGAAAAAGGGAAGAGGCCAAAGAATTCACATGGAAACTGCAGATAAATTTGTCGAGGGGAGAGACAAAGGATATGTAAAAGATTAGGGATCATGATCCATGAAAAAAGAGGTAACAAAACATAAGATTAAAACATAACCACTGGGACCCAAGATGTAAGTAGGTAAAGCAGGTATTCTCTACCCCCCATCCCCACCCATTCTAGTGTGACAGAAACAGGCAGCATCCCTGAAAACTTAGAAAGATTTGAAAAGAAACAGCTTTGTGGGCCTGGATGTCTCAGTTGGTTAGGTGTCCAGCTCTCGATTTCAGCTCAGGTCATGATGTCACAGTTTGTAGGTTCAAGCCCCACATCAGATCCTGCACTGATGGCACAGAGCCTGCTTGGGATTCTCTCTCTCTGCCCGTCCCTGGTTTGTGTTCGTTCTCTTCCTCTCTCTCAAAATAAATAAGCAAAACTTAAGAAAGAAAGAAAGAAAGAAAGAAAGAAAGAAAGAAAGAAAGAAAGAAAGTATTTCCTAACAGTAGCAATTTGGCCTATGTTAACTTCTGTAAAGAATTGCAGCCGCTGTAGTGACACATACCAGACTCCAGATAAGCTGCCCCCTGCTCTTACCTTTAGGGTCTCAAACTGCCTGCCTTCCCCCACTGCTAAGACATCTACCTCACTGTTGCTTGCACCCCTTGTGGTTTCTAAAGACAACTCCTCTCCCTTTCACATCCTCAAACTCGTTCATAATTGAACTTCTCTTAAACTTTTTCAGAATACTGTATCATGTTAACTCATTTTTTTGAGAGTTTCCCATGTGCTGTGCAAAGCGTGTTACAGAACTTTTCTTATTTAGTAAACACAACTTAGGGGGATGGGCTGTTGAACAAGATGGGACCATATTCGTGGGTTAGTACTTGGCAAAGGTATATGCCTACCATTAGAGAGGGCTTTGAACAGTCGTGGAGACTGGGTGCTTTATTTAGTAAACATTGTATAAGAACTTTGTCAGAGAACTAAGTTCACAGAATTGAGAGCAGGTGACCTTGACTATAAATGTAGAAAACATAAGTCTTTTAAACATCAGATAGGATCTGAATTTTTCAGGAATGCAGTCACATATTTTGCTATTATGACAGGTTGACAGGAAACCACCAGTCCTCCGGAGGAAGTTAAGCAATTTAATGATCAAATAAGAGGTAAAAGGACAAGCCAACTAGGAAGTCCATGACAGGGCTTTGAGAAAATGCTCTCTAGTTGATCACAGCTATGTGAGTTTGGAGGATGTTTCATTGCTTTCCTATAGCTCACTCTATACATCTCTCAAATGACAAGAACAGGACAAACCAATAGAGTATTAATTTGCATTATATGCAAAACAAAACAAAACAAAAAACAAAAAAAAAACAAAGTCTGGAATATGGCAACGGAAGAAGGAAAATGAAGTCAATGAGGGTTAATGTCATTAGGGTTAACATCAGATTCACAGAATTGTGTCCAAATGTAGCATTGTTTTCTGCCACATTTTATTAAAAAGGTCTTAATGTATGTATCCATTTCCCCACCTAGGTAATGGGCGCTCACAGACATACACTGCTTTCTATGTAATCGTTGTATCCCTAGCAACTGATGGTGTACCCAGCACAGAAAAGACTCTCAAAATGTATCTGATAAATGAATGTGGTTTATTTCCTTGACAAAATGATAATGAAAGGAATTTCCCAGCTAGAAAAAAAAAATTCATTCGAAGAATCATCACCATAGAGACTTAAAGAAATAGGGGTCTGTAAACTGTGTTCCTATCTCTTTAAACAGAGTGGGCCCACACAAATATCCTACTACATTTTGCCTGTAAGATCCAGTTGCAGGGAAAATTATTCCAGGAAATTTCCTTGGTGCATGCCTCACTCATATGCATATCCACTACTTCTGCTGCCATGCTTGGGCTTTCCAGACTCAGGGTTCAGCACCTCTGACTTTGATAGATGGATGCTTTGGGCTCCTTCAGGTTTGATGACACGAAATGTCCCCTCTGGTTCACAAAACCTCTGCTTTCCACCTGGCTCTTGTTTCTACTTGCTCCCTAAATGATTATGATTTTATTAGACTCCAGAAATACCCTCAGGATAATCACATCACCCCTCAGAGTGCTAAGTGAAAATGGCAGTGAATACACCACGAATTGAATTAATAGAGATACCTGTCATCACTTGGGTAAATGACACTCTTCAGTGGTTCTCTGTCTTGGCTGTTCCTGGAAATCACTTGGGGAAATCTAAAACCATTGACTCCTGGTTCCCACTCCCATGGATCCTAATGTGACTGGGCTGTGGTGTGGTGTGGGTATTAGAATTTTTTAAAGACTCCAGAGGCACCTGGGTGGCTCAGTCAATGAAGCATCCAACTCTTGATTTTGGATCAGGTCATGACCTCATGGTTTGTGGGTTCAAGCTCTGAGTCGGGCACTGCACTGACAGCTCAGAGGCTGCTTGGGATTCTTTCTCTGCCCCTCCCTAACCCATGCTTGCTCTCTCTCTCTCTCTCTCTCTCTCTCAAAATAAATAAATAAGCATGTTTTAAAAAGTAACTGTTTAAATGCTCCAGGTGATACCTATGTAAAATTTTCAAATCATTGCTTTGGGTTGAAAACCAAACTGGTATCGTTTTTCCTCCATATCGCAGAGAATAGACATTACTAAATGACAATGAAACAGTTTCTTAGCTTTGTATTCTATTCTCTTGTCTGAGTATACCATAATACATATATGTGTATATATATTATATACATGTATATGTGTATATATATGTATATAATATATATGTATATATATTTCTAGATGGATGCAGATTGATTTAAATGACATATTTAAAGTTACCCTGCAAGAAAAAATGAGCTATATTGGGTGGATAGGTTTCAGAGTTCTTAAAAAAACCAAAAAATTCCAAAATATTAATACCATAAGGATTGATCTTCCATCTAAAGTGAGAACTAGGGTTGAATGTTTTCCTCACTCCCTATTTTCACTGAACACTGAAAGCTGCCAATCCCCTCAGGATGTGGGCCGATTCGCCCCGACCCCACAAAGTTAAGAATTGGCATTCCCGGGGCACCTGGGTGGCTCAGCCAGTTAAGTGTCTGACTCCAGCTCAGGTCATGATCTCATGGTTTGTGAGTTTGAGCCCCGTGTTGGGCTCTGTGCTGCCAGTTCAGATCCTGGAGCCTGCTTCGGATTCTGTGTCTCATTTTCTCTCTGCTCCTCCCCCACTTGTGCTCTGCCTCTCTCTGTCTCTCAAAAATAAATAAATGTAAAAAAAATTTTTTTTAAAAGAAAAGAATTGGCATTCTTTAGGTGGACCCTCCCACCTGCTGGTCACTTGCCCAGGCACTGGCTGTTTTTAGAGATGCTAGTCTGGAGAGACATGGGTCTTAGCTCTTAATTGAGGGGACAAATGCCAGCCTTTAGGTGTGACTCATGCCTAAGATAAGCAAAGGGAGACCAGGAGCATGCAGGTCTCCTTCATTAGCTGTTCTTTAAAGAGCTGGTGAGAATGCTCCCCTTCCAGACTCAACAGCTGAGTAATTGTGCCAACTCAGCTTCTGTTTCTAAGGCTTCAGAGATAAGGGCATCATCTCACCCTGAGTGCTGGCATCTTCAGCCTTACTCTTGTGTGCTGTTTGCCCTCTCTCTGGACATAAGGGCCAGCTCATACTTGGTACCAAAAGCAAATTTTCAATTTCTGGGAGAAAAGGGAGGGTTTATTAAGTTGAGCAGAGTTGTTAACAAATGAAACAACATAGTATAATGAAAATTATACTATGTGTAGTTTTTTTATTTTTTATTTTATTTATTTAATTAATTAATTGAAAAAATTTTTTCTTTAATATTTATTTATTTTTTGAGAGACAGAGACAGAGCATTAGCAGGGGAGGGGCAGAGAGAGGGGGAGTCACAGATTCCAAAGCAGGCTCCAGGTTCAGAGCTGTCAGCACAGAGCCTGACTCGGGACTTGAATTCACGAACTGTGAGATCATGACCTGAGCCGAAGTCAGACGCTTAACCAACTGAGCTACCCAGGTGCCCCACTATGGGTAGTTTAAATAAGCCACACATATTTGTCTTCTTGTATTAGGCCCAGTGTTCTAGCTCTCTTACCACACTGCTCAGAATCCCCCACCCGGACAGTCCGGTCCGAGGCCTGTCTCAGGATGGCACTGGGAGAAGAGTGGTCACTAACTGCTCACTACTTGCATCATCCCTAACAGAGATTCCAAGTGGATTCTGCCACAGCCCAATTCGCACAGCCCCCACAGGGTGTGGCACTGTCATTTAGACTCTTCTCCAAGGACACATTTGGACAGATGTGATCGCCTGTCGACTTGCTGGTGGAAGAGAGAAGGAATAGGAAATCCATTATTGGTTGCAGCTACAACTTGAACAGAATGAGATGGACAAAGAGAAGCAGGCAGGCAGAGAAGGCCCACATATTCTCCACTGACGGGACTCTCCCAGAAGAGCAAGTGGAAGCTCAAGGCCGGGCTTGCGTGGATTAAGGAGAGGGTTAGCATAAAGAGCAACTCCTCCTCAGTATCTTAAACCACAGGCCCCAGCCTGCCTTGTCTGTGGAGGCAGAGAGGAACGGGTCTCCTTGGCAACGGAGGCACTTGCTCAGCAGGACTAGCAGGCAGGCGTCTGCAAGCCTGGAAGGAGAGCTACTGCGCCTGCCTTTCTTGTCAATGCTCACACGGTCCAGACCTGCATCCTCCCCCTCCTCTTCATTGCCCTCATCTAACGCCTCCGGGCCATGCCCTGTCATTGAGAAAAATCCCCTCCACTCCAAAACCTGAGAGATTTCAACCCCTATGAAGACAGCCAGTGAGCAGTTTCGCTTCCCAATTCCTGAATCTCCTTTGCTGCATTGCACTTTGGTCCCCTGAAGTCCCCAGATCTTATCCTGGATCTGAACATCCTAGAAATGCCCCAACACAGAAATTCTAAACTCCAACTGTCCATGTGCAGGTCGCCTCCCACCCTGTCTGCTTTTTCTATCTTCATACCCACAGTGTTTGTTCCCCCAAACTCTCTAATCCTTGACAGTTCCTTCCTTGCAGGTTAGCGGGACCCTCTCGGCCTCTCCTCTCCACCACTCGGCCCCTTTGCTCTAAATTACCATCTTTCCAGGAAAAGCAACACCCGTGATCAGTGCTACCAGCTGCCCTTCTCTGGTGCTAAACTCTGACACTGCTCCAGCCTGTGCACAAGGGTACACAGTGACTATGGAATCGCTTGCGGTTTCTGCCCTCTGCCGAGCCCTGAGCACCGTTTATCAGCCTGTTTGTTTTTGACAAGCTTCTCCATCCCATCTTCTTAGCTGCTCTCAGTTGATGGCTTCACTTCTGCCTTTATCCACAAAACTGGCAGCAGCAGCAGCATGGTCGATGTCCTACCCCATTTCACCTGTGCACACTTCAGACTTGCTCTCCAGCTCTGCCCGTGTCTCAGTGGGCAAGGTCTCCCCCTCTCTCCACCAGCCCTGAGCGCCTTGCCCCATCTCCTACCTGCGCCCCCTGGAAGTGGCTTCATCCGTCTCTTCTTGTTTGTCTTTACTTTCAACATTCCCCTCTCCGCTGGCTCCTGCTCTTGTGCCTACAGACCTGCTCATGTTCCTCTCCGTCTAACATTCCTAACATGCTTGGACCCAGCATATACCCTCGGGGATTTGGTGAGCTGTGGCCCACAGGAAGCCTACATTCCTGAATAAAATTTGCCTGGAATATAACCACGCTCATATGTTTATGTATTGTCTACAGCTGCTTTTGTGCTACGACAGCAGAGTAGTTAAGTTGTGATAGAGATCATACCGCCCATGGAAAAAAAAAAAAATCTGCTCTATGGCCCTTTACAGGAAGAATTGTTCGCCCCTCCACATTCACCACCCTTTTCCTTCCTCACCACTCCTTAATCCACAGCCATTGTGATCTTATTTCTGTGCCTTACCATCTTCATAATCTTTCCTTACTTGGGTCACTCAGGTGACTCCTCATTTCCTAATTCTCCTAATTCAAAGGCAGGGGAGACTTTTTCATTCTTCTTCTTCTTTTTCTTCTTCTTTTTTTAAGAGTTTATTTATATTGAGAGAGAGAAAGAGGGAGAACAAGCAAAGGAGGGTCAGAAAGAGAGAATCCCAAGCAGGCTCTGTGGAGTCAGGAGCCCAGAGCGTGGAGCGCAGAGCCTAATGAGGGGCTTGATCCGAAGACCATGAGATCATGACCTCTTGCAGAAAGCAAGAGTCGGAAGCTTAACCTACTGAGCCACCACATACTCCTCTCATTCTTTATGCATTCCTCTGCCACACTGGACATTTGTCAATTATACCCTTCTTGAAATTCTACAGAAAGTTTCCAAATTCAAATGCCCAGAGGAGCTAGGCAGACCATGTCAATGAATGAAGAAGGCCTCACTGAGATATGAGTATGTGGGGACCTGGAGACCTGTCCCCATAGCAAAAGAGCAGCCCCATCCGCTATTGTGGGTCCCATAATAAGAAACTTTTCCAATGTTTCAAGGGAGGCTAGAAACACAGATTTTATGCAACATCTCTCAACTTTAAAATGTTGGCAACTATTTTAAAAAATATTATAAACCACGATGAACCAAAGAAAACAAAACTTTTGGCCAACTTGTCCTAAAAGCTATGGATTCCAAGTCTATGATGGAAGTTCCCTGGTTCTCTTGGAGAATCTCTGATTTTTGCTGCTAGAGACAGCAAAGGATTTAGCTCTGTGAGATAAACTGCTTCTACCTTCCCAGGAGTTCATCCCCAGCCCATGGGGTTTTTTCTTGCTACACAGTCTCTCCAGGTGAAATCCCAAATTTATATCTTACTCTCTAACCTATGCCCCTGCTTCTGACTCTCATTTCCAGTACCTGCGGGACTTCTCCACCTGGAAATCCCACATCAAAATCCACATCAACCCTCCACTATCCTCAACCCCTACCTTTTGCCAAACCAACACCTATTTATAATTTAAGACTCTGTTTCCCCCCACCCCATGAAGACTGCCCTCCCTTCTATCATTCCATGGAAGGATTGGGGTCCCTTTCTCTATGCCTTTATAATATTTTTATAACTACACTTTCTACACAATAGTATAATTATCTGTCTTTATGTGTCTCTTACCCTCCTAGAGTATAGCCTTTCAGTGGGCAGGGACTGTGTTTCATTATCTCTGTATTTCCAGCCTCTAACAGAGGGTAGGCATTTAATCATTTCCTTATAAATTGTTCGGAAAATTAATATATGCACAAATAAATAAGAGAAAGATTCACTTAAAATTACATTGCCAAATTTTCGACGTCTACAGAACACTTTTTACTGTGTTATTTTATTTTATGGTATCTTTGGTACATAATTAGCATGGCTGTTAACATTTTAGAATGTATCAGAAAAAAAATGTAATTTCCTCTTATGATTGTTAATAAGCATTTGTTTTCATGCTCCAGTAAAACTTTATTATGTCCAGCAATATAATGGCAAAACTTAATAAATGGAAGTCAATGAATAAAGTAGGATTTGCCAAATAAATATATCATTAAGGAAAGCAGAGTGAGAACACATATCTTCTAATAAGTGTGAGATATAGTAGGAGAATTTACTACTGTACAGAACAGAAAAAGTAGTTATTTGATCTTCAAATCTTGTGATGTGGAATGATAGTTAACAATGAAACAAGTTTCTGGGGCGCCTGGGTGGTTCAGTTGGTTAAGTGTCGGACTTTGGCTCAGGTCATGATCTCAGGGTTTGTGAGTTAGAGCCTGACCTTGGGCTCTGTGCTGACAGCTCAGAGCCTGGAGCCTGCTTCGGATTCTGTGTCTCCCTCTCTCTCTGCCCCTCCCCTGCTCTCACTCTGCCTCTCTATCTCTGTCAAAAATAAATAAACATTAAATTTAAAAAAAACCAAACCAACAACAATGAAACAAGTTTCTCTCAAGAAAACCAGGGCAGTGATTCCAGCCTTCTGGAGGGACTTACAATGCCCTATCATGTATTTGATATTGTGGCATACTTTTAAGAATCCTGTGAGCTTTATTTCTGGGGTGAGGTTGTGGGAGAGAGCAGGGTGAAAATGTTGAATTAACATTAGTTTTATTTTTGTCCATGGTTAATTGCCTGGAACTCCCCTTCATTACCACTTGCAGATTAAACATTAAGATAAAGTTCTCTTTCCACCAATAGGTGGCAGTATTGCTTTGGCACAAACAGTAACATTGACACACTATCATTTTTAAAAGACTTCCTAGATCTGTTGTATCTTTATTTCATTCCTAAACTCTAGGCCTCAGAGTGCCCAGTACAAATAACAATGGAATAAATATGGCACTAGCATGATATTTGAAGAAAATTGAAGAAGGCTTACCAAAATCACCCCTTCATTCATAGCCTTGCTTTTGAAAGAAATGCACACTAATTTCTCTCCTCCCAAGAAGGCTTCTTTCCCATCAGGTAAACCTAGAGTGATGATTAAGGCAGAAAAAACAGGTTCCATGTTGCAAGCAGTAAATTTGCTTCTCTGAGAACCTCCAGGTTGGGTTATATCCAATTCACTAATCTAGTCCCCAGCCTGGCAAGAATCTACTCTGAATATGTACTCACATAAGTCTCATTGATTGTTAGGATAGGACTGGAGTCAGACTCACCAATTTGTTGATTCTCTCTTAATTATTTTTAAATTTATGCACATATATATGCCCATGTAACCATCACACCGATAAGAGATTAGAACATTTCCAACATCTCAGAAGGTTCCCTAGGCCCTCTTAATTTTTTAGAATTGGGAAAACATTTTATTTCTCAACTAGTGTGTTTAGAACAAAAAGAAAGAAATATGTCATGTGACAGAAAAGTTGGGGAGAAGAATTGGCCTATTTTATACATTGGTCAGGGTCTCTGCGTAGGCTTGAATGGGAACTCTGTGACAGATGCTTGGTGGGGGGGGTGGGGGGGTTGCTCAATGCAACAACGGGATGGAAGATCCCAAGTTATAGTGAGGAGGTAGGGCAACTGGAACTCTTGAGTATCAATGGTGGTTGATAAATAGGTACAATCACTGGGGACAACGGTTTGGTAGTATCTACATATGCATACCCTATGACCCCAAACTCCGCTCCCACGTACATATGCAACAAAAAATGCAAACGTACTTTCACCAAAAGACATTTACTAGAATGTTCCAAGAGCAAATGGCGGTAGAATGCATCAGTGTTCGTGATCATGCTATAGTCACGCAATGTAACACCATAGAACTAAGATATGTAAACCATCCACAAATACATAGAACAATATGGGTGAATCTCGCCAACATAATAGCAGGGGAAAGAAGCCAGATACAAAAAGTACATATGTTATGATTCCACTTTTATGAAGCTCAGTATTAATGTATCTTCTGAAGTATGGATTGCAGTTACCCCGGGGTAGGAGTAAGGTTGGGAGAAACATGCTGGTAATATTCTGATTCTTGGTTACACAGTGTGTTTCGTTTGTGAAACTTCTTCAGCCTGTACATTTATATATATATATATATATTTTTTTTTTTTTTTTGAGAGAGCAATTTGGGGAGGGGCAGAGAGAGAGAGAGGGGTGGGAAGAGAGTCTTAAGTAGGCTCCATGCCCAGTGCAGAACTCTTTGCAGGGCTCTGTAAGAGCACGACCTGAGCTGAAATCAAGAGTCGGAGGCTTGGGGCGCCTGGGTGGCACAGTCGGTTAAGCGTCCCACTTCAGCCAGGTCACGATCTTGCGGTCCGTGAGTTCGAGCCCCGCGTCAGGGTCTGGGCTGATGGCTCAGAACCTGGAGCCTGTTTCCGATTCTGTGTCTCCCTCTCTCTCTGACCCTCCCCTGTTCATGCTCTGTCTCTCTCTGTCCCAAAAATAAATAAACGTTGAAAAAAAAATTTTTTTAAAAAGAGTCATAGGCTTAACCGACTGAGTCACCCAGGTGTCCCTTTATATTTACAGGTAAGTATGCTAAGTATGAAAGGAAGTAGATACAAATTATACGTCAATTAAAGTTTTAAAAATTAAACTTTTTAAATTATAAATTATATATAATAAGTAATAAAGTAAATAATAAATATAATATAATAAATAAATTATATATAATAAATTATACTCTAGCCAAGTATAGATACAAGTCACTGCTACATGGAATGACAGCACAAGTGGATGAAGGAACTCGCATTTCAGTTAGACCCTCATAGATGGGCCAGCCTCCCTAGGTGGAGGTGGAGAATGGGCATTCTATAAACAAGCAGTGTATAAAAAAGCAAAGGCGTAGAAGGTGGGTAGAGTAAGGAACATTCGGAAAAAGACAAAATTGACCAAAGAATAAGGTTCATATGAAAAAGAAGCAGGAGAAAGATCTCAAAACTAGACTTAAAGAGTCTAAAGAATTCAGTCTTTATTTATTGGGCAACCTGGAACTAGTGAAGTCTTTGTTTTATTTTAAGTGAGAAGCAAATGAACAAATCTCTACTTTGGGAAGAATGATGTGCAGGACGCAGTGGAGGAAGGAGCCTACAGATTGGGCGGGGGTCACGTACAAGTGTATAAACCTCCATAATCTGGCCCCTGCCTTCCCACCCCTTCAACCCAGTCCTTCACCTAGACCCACCCAGCTACAAGCCAGTCATCTAACCACTTGCAGGTCGTCGACCAAACCAAGCCCTCCTGGCTTGGGACATGAGGCTCCACGCCCTGGGAAGACCCTTTCTCTGCTCCCTCATTAGGCTTACACTGGAAAAGAGCCTTCTCCCTTCCAGCAGCATACCAAGAAGCTTTTTCACAAAATCAAAGTCTAAAAGTTCAAAACTTGTCTTCAGAACCAAAGAGTATGTACATAAACCAAATAAGGAACATAGGATACAAGCAGTTTCTATGCTTAAATCACCTGCAAATTCTGAAGGAAAAAAAAATCTATTGATTTTTAACATATTAATTGATAACAGCCAAGCTTCAATCAGTAGTTTCTTAGCACTTCTGAGTCTTATTATTCCCAGTAGTGTAACTGGGGTCTTGATAACCACAGAAACTGGTAGTAATGTCCATAATATAAATCACCAGGGATCACCCCAGAATATAACTGCAGCCCAATTTTGTTTCGGTGTACAACGTGCTGTGACTCCCCCTTGCCACACTACCAACCAGAAAAATGCACCTTGCTTATTGGCAAGAAATTAGAAATTGGGTATTGAGTCACTGGATTTACCCGAATGGGTTCAAATTGTGAAATGTTTGAAGAAAATGTATAAGGGCAAGAGAAAATCATCTGGACATTTGCCAAGGTTCAAAAGGAAATAGGAAAACTTAAGTAATTCATATCCTGTACACTTACTAAGCAAAACACACCATTAAGCATTAAGGGCAGTCCTTTACAAATGCAAATATTGGCTACAGAGACACACATGCCAGGCAGAGGAAAATGTGAGGCCCAGATATGTGTGTGAGTGTGTGTGTGTGTGTGGGGGGTTCGGTTCCAGGACCCAATCCTGGTCAAGAGGAAGAATGGAAGCCAGCTGATGCTTCTTGGAACAGGACAGGCAGCAGTGAGCTGCTGGCTGAATGAAATGAAGGGGCAGGAAGGGAATTGTTCATCTTAGGAAAAAGGTCTTAACTGAAGATCAGGACATTAAAAGCTTTAAAAGACTCACACCCAGCCCCTATCCTTAGATTCCATCTGTCTAGGTAGGGTCCCAGATATGGGAATTTTCCAGGTGATTCTAAGGTGTAGCAAAGATCAAGAACCACTGCGAAAGCAGGAAGGCAAGAGACTCACACCTGTGGGATGAGTTCAGGTTCCAGTACTTCCTTGATGAGAGCTCATTCTCTGTTACTCACTCACCCCACCCCTTTCCACCCACTCTACCTCACCTCACCTCACCTCACCTCACCTCACCTCACATCACCTCACCCACACTCACCCTACAACCACCAGCTGGGTTTTGACCTCTCTCAAGTCAGGTCCCTGGAAGTTTCCATCTTTCTCTCCCTAACCCCCAACCCTCATCCAGCACACCTTTCTCAATCAATCACCAGTTCTGTCTTTTTCTGCATCTTGATTCTCAAATCTGCGCTTTCTTCTCTTCCCCATCTCTTTAGTTTCTACCTTATTCTGGGCATTATTTGTTCAACAAGTGCCTACTACTCTTTAAGTGTAGGAATTTACACTATTTTGGTGAGTGAAGCATGCCCCTGCCCTGAAAGTTTTACAGTACAATGGAGGAGAAAAAACATAAACAAGTACGTGAACACATTAATTTAAGATTATAAATGTAAGTAGTGAGGAGGAAACAAGCAGGATGTGGTGGAGAATAGGGGAGGAAGAGGGAATCTGATTAGACAGGGAGGGCAGGGAGGCCTTCCAGGAGTCACCTAATTTCCTTCTAAACTCTCAGCATCACACATAATCCCTTTCTCATTCTCTTCCAATCCACCTCCTGAACAACCACCAGAGGGATTTTTGTAAAAGTCCAGTCACTTTCATAGGGCTCCCCAGCCTCTTGAGACCTGGCTCCCAGCCACCAACCCAGGATCACATGCCCCTGGGTCTCCGACTGCTTCAGGCCACCAGCATATACACCACTGCCCTGCCTACAATGCCCTTTTCAGGTCCTCTGTCTGGCTTATTCTTATTTGACTTTCAGAACACATCTTATGTTGCCTCCTATGAGAAGCCTCATTGGACCCTCCCTAGTTTGAGGGGCACTGTCACTTTTCTAGGGTTCCAGGGCATTCCATATTTACACAAAGGACAGCTCTTGTCGTTCTGTGATGTGACTACAATTTTCCTGGTCTGCTCCTCTTCTGACTTGGAGCATCTTCAGGACAGAGTCTGTATCTTGTTCCTCTCAGTTTTTCATGCCTGGCACAGTGCTGGGCACAGTAAGGCACAGCAAAATTGAATGTATGCCTGGAAGGCCCTTTGAATACTTTTAGCCTTTTAGCTGATCCTGGTAGGTCTTAGAGAAAAATAGGGTGACCGACTGTCCCAGTTTGCTTTACAAGTACCAAAGCCAGGAGTCAAAGCCATCTTCTATCAACAAAGCCCTTGTGTCTTTCCCATAATGATGTCACAATTTCTCTACATTGTTTTAAAAGTCACTGAACTATCTAAATCACATAGCTAATTAATACATGGTCACATTATAAAACTTTGAAAAATACACATAAATGAAAAGAAAAAAAAGTCACTCAAATGTCATCTCTAACCACAATCACTATTAACCTCATGCTCGGTAACTCTCCAGACATTTTCCCACACAAAGCACCATAAACAAACATGTCCAGATTGTGATCAGGCTTATAGGTGTGTGTGCACAGGCACTGTTCTCTCCTACACAGTTTCAAGGCCATGACTGCCTTTTTTTTACTCAAAAGAGAATATTCCTCCAAACAGTTCAAAAACTGTGGTTCAAAAACAGTTGCTGGTTGGTTGCTTTTTTTTTTTTTTTTTAACATTTCAACAGTCGCTTAGAACAGGACATGTTGCTTTTTGACCATGGGTTCTATGCCTTTCTTATATCCTCAGATTTTTCGAGGTCCAAGCCACTGCAGTCTTTCTATCTGGGGTTCTCCATCCTGCTCCAGTGACAGCGGGGTGCACTGCAACCTGCTGCTCCCCAGTCATCCTGCGACTTCACTTCCCTGCTCCCTGTGCCCCACACCCCCCTCTCTTAGATCACTTTCTCTTATTGGTGAAATCCATCCTCAAGTAATTTTTTTAAAAAACTTGGAAAGAAAAATTATAATCCTTAAATATTTGAAAATCACCCCTTCCCCCACCCTTTCACCAACTTCATTAATAGTTTGGCTGAGCACAGCAAGCTAGATCTAAAATTATTTCCCCCAGAATTTTGAAAGCCTCCATGTTTTTCTTAGCATCTCATGATGCTAAGTTTGATGCAATTAATAGTAATTGTCCTTGTAAATCTTCTGTTTTCTGTCTCTTTCTCTCTTAGATTTTAAGGTGTGGGAGTTGTGTTTATGTGTGTAACTGCTGGGTGAAAGGAAATGTATGTTTTACTGAGACAGGCAGAATCATGCTCCCCACACCCTCAAAGATTCTATGCTCTAATCCTCAGAACCTATGAATCTTTTCTTTCCCATAGCAAAAGACAGTTGGCATACATAATTAAATTTACCGACTTGGAGCTGGGGAGATTATTCTGGATTATCTGGGTGGACCCAACCTAATCATGTGAGTTTTCAAAAGCTCTCTTTTCTGACTGGATCAGAGCTGACACAAGATAAGGAAGAGATGTGAAGTATGAGAGAGATTTAAGCTGTCACTGCTGGCTTTGAAGATGGAAGAAGGGGACCATGAGCCAAAGATTGCAGGTGGACTCTAGGAACTGGGTCTGCCCCCAGCTGACAGCCAGCGAGAAAATGAGGAGCTCAGATTTAACATCTGCAAGGAACTGAATCTGCCAACAAGGGGAATAAGAAACAGATTGTCCCCTAGAGTCTCCAGAAAGGGACACAGCCCTGATGAGGCCTTGATTTTAATCAAGACCCATACTAGACCATGACCTTCAGAATTTAAGTTAATAAATGTGTGTGTGTGTGTGTGTGTGTGTGTGTGTGTATTTTAAATATGTATTGTTGAAAGCCACTGAAGTTTGTGGTAATTTGTTACAGCAGCAAAAGAAAACCAATACATTTATATTTTGATAAATGCTGCCAAAATTTCATCCCAAAAGGCTGGATTTACTTATATGTATACCAATAGTTGTTGAGCAAACTTTCTCAAAACCTTCACTAACATGGGATATTTTTAATAACTTAATTTTTCAAAGCTGATCCTAAAAAATACTTCATTTTGTTTTCATCAGCTGTCTTCTAATTTTTTAAACAAGGTCAAGCACCTTTTATGTATTTGTTAAACATGTTTTGCTTTGTTTGAAATTATACTTTTTTATCCCTCGATTTCTAACATTTCAAATAGTTATGACCATGTGTATAAAAATGTATCCTGTTAGATATTTGCTAGGTCCTTTTAATTTAATAATTTGGATCTCCTTTCTGCTCTAGAAGCTACATTGCATATTAAACCATGTGCAGAATCTTCTAGCTTCCTAATTCAAAGTATCCTGGTCTTTATCTTATCATATCGCTGCGCAGAATGAAGGACTACATGTCTTACCTTTCCTTGCAACTACGTTTGACAGAAGAGATGTAAGTAGAATTATGGGAGAGCTGCTTAAAAATAGTTGCCACAGCTTGGAAGAACTTTTCTTTTACTCTTTCTTTCTTTCTTTCTTTCTTTCTTTCTTTCTTTCTTTCTTTCTTTCTTTCTTTCTTTCCCCTTTTGGCTTTGCTCCTTTTTTGGACTGGATTCAGACAAAATGGCTGCAGTTCCAGCAGCCATCCTGGACTATAACATGGCCTTGACAATGGAAACCATTTACTAGATAGAATTGGAAGGTAACAGCCTGGTTACTTTCCTGGTGACTCACCGAAGTCACCAAACCAATTCAGAAATACCTACTTGTTTTATGTGAATGAGAGACTTCTGTCTTGTCAATCTCTGATTCTTCTATTACTTCCTATTATATAATGCAGCTAAATCTGACCGTAATACAGAATCCCAGCATTGATCTGTTATGTCTTTTATCTCTTATATTCCCCATCTCTCTCTTCCTGTTCTATTTTCTAGGTGAGTTTCTTGACTTCATCTTTAAATCTTACTATTTTTTTTAATTTCTGCAATTACAGTTTTATTTTCCAAGAGTTATTATTCTTCTTCACAGCACACACTTTTGTTTTACATATGCCATAGCTTTTACATCTCAGAAGCTACCAATTGGAAAGTATCTCCTATTTTGAAGTATACTTCTGGTCTCTGAATTCTTTTTCTTTCTTTCTTTCTTTCTTTCTTTCTTTCTTTCTTTCTTTCTTTCTTTCTTTCTCTTTTCTTTCCTTTCCCCCTTCCTTCTCTCCCTTCTTCCTTTCTTCCCTTCTTTCTTCTGTTAATTTATCTTGAGTTTTCCTTTTCATATTGGAGAATTTCATCTGATATCTATTAATTCTTGGTTGCTGTTCACATTAAGAATGAGGCAATAATGAGACAAATTAACATCATATGCCTCCTGATAAGATACACTCAGAAAAACACCTACTTCTGTGGTATTCGGCCAAAAGTGTATAACCTGAATTTAATCACAAGGAAACAGTAGACAAACCTAAACTCACTGATATTCTACAATATAATTGAAGAGTAGTCTTAAATGTCAATATCACGAAACACAAATAGTGTTTGGTGATTGGTTCCCATTAAAAAAGATAAGAAGAGACTTGGCAACTGAATGCAACATGATCTGGAAATTTCTCTTGCTAAAAAGAATATGTTAAACAATAACTGGCAAAATATGAATAAGATCTACAATTAGATAATTATATTATATCAATGTTAATTTTCTGATTTTTGATAATTTTTCTTTGTGTAAGAGCATGTTTAAAAAATATATATACACTTAAGTATTTAAGTAAAATGAGGCATCATGTCTACAACTGACTCTCAAATGGTTCAGCAAAAAATAAAATACACACACACACATACACACACACACACACCTGTTTGTTAAGAAAGAGAAAAGGATAAAATAAATATGTTAAAATGTTAGTATTACAGGAATTTAGGCATAGTGTATATGGAAATTCTTTGCACTTCTCCAACTTTTCTATAAATCTAAAATTATGCCAAAATAAGAATAAAATAAGATTGTGCCAAAATAAGGGGAAAAAAAGCTTTTTAAAAAAAGAGAATATGGTGTTTTCACTCATATGTGGAATTTGAGGAACTTAACAGAAGACCATGGGGGAAGAGAGGTAAAAATAAGTTACAAACAGAGAGGGAGGCAAACCACAAGAGACTCTTAAATAGAGAGAACAAACTGAGGGTTGATGGGGGTGGGGGGGAACAGGAAAAATGGGTGTTGGGCATTGAGGAGGGCATTTGTTGGAATGGGCTCTGGGTGTTGTATGTAAGTGATGAATCACGGGAATCTATTCCCAAAGCCAAGACTACACCATATACACTATATGTTAGCTAACTTGACTATAAATTATTTTTAAAATTAATTAATTAATTAAAAGAACAAACAAAAATCAAAAAGAGAATATGGCAGTAGAAAGACCCTCTGGGAACTGCATGCACATGGGCTGGTTGATGGTAGGCTTCAACAGAGTTCAGGCAGGCATGAAGCCAGCTATAACCCTGGGAACCTTTATATGCCAGAATAAGGAGCCATTTACCCTGGGAGTGTTTTCTGTAGTCATCTGCTCAAGTTCTTCCTAGGCAGTTTCTTAAGATTATTTAAATTTTCCGATTTTTGCCCAGGGCTAAAGGGCTGTCTGCAGATTCTTTCAGTCCATTGTCTCAGGCCCATCCCCTATTGTACTGTATTGTATTTGCTATGTCAAAATCTAGGGCCTGCCTGGGGCTCAGTCAGCTGGAGGGGAGTTCTTGGCTACGACTTCCTCCACTCTGCTTCATCAAACAAAACTCATTAATCTGTTTTGTATCTTCCAGAAATTTGTTGAAATCTTTTGTCTACCAATAAACCTTCTTACTCCCTCTTACTCCTTTCATTGTGTTATTTTGTTTTCATTTTTTATATATTTTTATTCCTGAGCATACGCTTCCTCAGCCATCTTAAGCTAGAATTCTTTAGACAATTTAATGTTAATTTTAATCTGTAACTTATTACTCAAGGAACACATTCTTTTCCTACTTTTATTTTTTTTTCTTTGGCATATCTGACAATCCTTCAGCTTTCTAATATTCCATGTTATCATAAGCTTTCTCAGCTTACTATAGCTCATACTGAATTTTTAGACCTTTGTACTTTTTTGCCATACTATTTATTTCACTATTCACTTAGTGAAGTTATATTATTTATTTTCATAGGTATTATCTTCTATAGCTTCGCTTTATAAATTTGGGCTTGTTAAGGCCACCCTCAATTTATTCCTTTCTTTATACTTTATCTGAAGTAAGAATATGCCCAGAAGAATAGGGTAGCCCAGCACATCACATACTACCTTTCCTCCTCCCAGCCTTGGCTGATTAAACCAGGTATCTCCCCCAAATGGGCAGCCAACCCATTGATTGATCAGAGACCTTTGACTGGTGTGGCTTGACTAGAACAGATACCTAGACTAATCAGATTCCCTCCATTATGAGTTCAAATTATAAAATACAGAGATTGTTGCTGGTCAGTGGTGGGCATTGAAATGGCAAAGTCATGTCAACTTCGTGGTTGAGGCAGCCATTTGGAAGATGATGGGTAAACAAATGAAACTTATCTTCAGAGAGATGAAAATGATATAAATGTGGAAAAGAGGCTGAGATTGAGAAAGAATTTATCTTGGTTCTGAAGAGCTGTCTGATTTGTGTGAGGCCCAATTGCACAGAATCTGTGAAATATCTGTAACAGTGAAACAAAATTTCCTTCCTAATAATGAAGGTAATTTGAGTGGGTATTTATTTCTTGCAACCAAAAAATAAAAAAACCTTAACTTTATTATCTTCATTTCCTGGGGTTTGTTTCTTAAAACACAAAGAACTATCTATTAACAAAGCTATGCATAAAAATATACATCTATATCAATCAGTACACAAATTAAAATGTCATAAGAATTAGGAGGTTTTTTTTTAATCCTCTGATAGAATGTAGGGTCTTTTTCCCCAATCCTTGACTCTTCAGTCAATTTAATCTAATCGCACCACTAGAGTAAAAATTTCTTGGGGGCGATTTCAGTTTTGTTGTTTCAAAAGTCAAGGACTAGACTTGAATTTTCCATTGTGAACTCTCCTATAAGATTTCCTGCCAAAAACACATTAAGGAAACCTAATGCTTCCACTGCTCCCTTCGTTTGTCCTTCATCTTTCTCCAGAAGTCTTAAGAAAAAGACTCAATGACTTCAATGTGTTTCCATATTTGCTACTGTGAATTCATGTCTTACTCCAGTACTATCCTCTCTCTGCATCTTGATCTTTGAAGCTAGAATTTCTCCTTGGTTTTATATCAAATGGATCAGATATATCATGGGTTTTGGAATGAATATAGAGAGTTATAAGAATATCCAGCCAGAAAAAAACTATTTAACTATACTTGAGTCCTAATTTTAAAAGAGTTATAAAAGAATTCTACAACAGTCTTTTTTCCCACATTCTGCTCTCATTTTTTTAATTTATTCTAAATATTTGAGTGGCAAACAGTTGATTTTATGATATTACTGATGAACTATAAGCATAAAGACAAAAGAAAAGCATACGTGGAATGAGTCAGTCACAATAAATCATTAGGCTTTTGTTTCTTTTTCTTTCTTTCTTTCTTTCTTTCTTTCTTTCTTTTTTCTTTCTTTCTTTTGGGGGGGGTGGGGGGTTTGGAATATGTTCAACAGTGAATCCTCCAGCTTTGCTTTGCTTTTTCAGGATTACTTTGGCTCTTTGGGGTCTTTTGTGTTTCCATACAAATTTTAGGATTGTTTGTTCTACCTGTGTAAAAAATGCTGGTGTAAAAAAATAATTTTTTATTATTAAATATAATTTATTGTCAAATTGGTTTCCATACAATACCCAGTGCTCATCCCAACAGGTACCTTCCTCAATGCCCATCACCCACTTTCCCCTCTCCCCCACCCCCCATCAACCCTCTACAATAGTCTTCTAAAGTGAGCTCCTGAATTCAGGGACCATGTTCTTTAATCTCTTCTACATTCCCTCCAAAAAAAAAAAAAAAAAAGATTCAGAACTATGTAACTTTCAGCTATCCAATTAATGTAGTTGAATTGAATCATTTCAATTACCAGAAGAAAATTTTATTAAACTTTAGTGCCAAGTTTCAAAATGAAAATACATTTAAAACAAACTTAGGAAATAATATTAAAATTTTTAAATTGCAAAAGTCAGCAGTTAAGAGTAATGTTCCAAAATAAGCACTGCCCATCTTTGGTGAATAAGCAGTTTATTTTGGCAAGTGCAGAAGTTTGTCTTGGGTGGAATCATAATGATCCATGCCGTTGCCGTTCTCTTCCAGGCCACTTAGAGATTTGCTTCTATTCAGCTATCTGATTGCTAGAACTAAAAAAAAAAAAAAAAAAGAAATGCTTCATACCATCTTCAAACAATTTTTTTCCACTTTAGTTTGTTCATAAAAGAAAATTCTGAAGAAGAATGACAAAATTGGAAAAATAAATTATCCAGAGTTCCACCATCCAAACAGATTTGCTCTTAATATATTATTCTAGTTACTTTCTACTCATAGACCAAAGAAATATATGTTAATCACTTTTTGCATAGGATAATAAGCTAATCTACATGGCATGCTGAGGAATTTATGATCTAAATTGTAATGTACCATTTGTCCATGAATTCTCCAAGATTTACTCTTGTGCTCTAGGTTAAAGTTGCCCTGCTGGAGGAAATGCTTTGGCCCCAATGACAGTATATTCAGGTTCATGAGCACTGAGAAAGGAGAAGGAAGCATTAAAAAACACTTCTTCTCAAACTTGACCATGCATAGGAATCATTTGTTGATCTTGTTAAAATGTAGAGTCACTCAGCATTTATAACAAGCTCCCAGGTGATGCAGGAGTTTCCTAGGGCACAAACACAGTTTTAGTAGCAAAATCCTAGTAAAACTGGAACATAAGAGAATTTGATAGAAGAAATCTTTGCCTTCACACATCTATCTACCATTAAGCTATTGCTACATCTCTGACCCATTTCTGGGAAGACATGGGACTATTTCTCATACTTGGAAAGTTTCCCACAGGCTGAGGGTGGAGTAGGACTTATTTATTGCAATAACAAGTGAAAATATTGAGCAACTATACTGAGTCTGTCCTCTGCATGGGAGGCCATGCAGAATTCACAAAGTTTCTGTGAAGTTTGTGGCAATATCTATGACATCTCGACATAGGGGCTCCTAGGAAAAGGGTACCTTCCCCATCCCACTTGCAGTTGAATGTGGTCATGTTACCAACTTCCAGCCAATGGGATCTAAGCAGAAATATATATGCAAGCCATGTTTTGACGGTGACAATTACGTTAAATTATTTTATTTGTCCTAGTTAGGATAAACTGCAACCCAGGTGCTGTCAGCTAGAAGTTTAACTGAAAGTGTACACCCTGATATTCCAGTCAAAAAACCCATATCCTACAAGGGAGTACTCTAAGTGTTTCTGTCATCAATATCTGGATCAACACCAGACTCACTGCTAATGTTCACAGTGAATTTCAGAAATGGGGTTTTAAGGGTGAAATTAGCAGTCTGCCAACTAGTATAATGAATGTGAAAAAGGAACTCTCACTGGTTAACTTAAAGATATGTATGACATAACATTGACTAAAATCTTCTAGAAACACTTCCCACTCGTGGATGAATAGAGTAAGAGAATCCAGTGAGGCCTGCAGCCCATACTTTTAGGAATGGTACCTGAGGCTTGATCTCTAATGACCCTGGGTCAAGCCTTTGGTTTTGGGCTACCTGGGGTATTCCTGTTTTTGGAATGTTGTCATGCTTGCCTCGATTGGATTTTTTACTCCAGGTAAGACTGGAGGTTGGAAGAGATTGGAATTGAGACCTCACTGAATTGAAAGAGCAGATACTATATTCTTATGCTTGCTTACAAATAAATGTTTTATTAATAAATATTCACTTTTGTGGCAGAATCTGTTCTGAGACTTGGTTAGCACCTAGGAGCAAGGTTGGAGAAGTACTTTGAATCTATTGTTCTCTACCAAAAAACCCTATGAATTGTGTGGGACCTCATTGGCTTGTGTCAGCTCACAGTAAAGAGAAAGAGGGATAGAAAGAACTGGATTTCCTGAAATCCATGGAGCAAACATAAAACTCTGGGCCTTTCTCCTCCAGATGTGTTTTCATTTCAGAGAGAAATAGATGTCCAAACTGTGTCAGACATTATTATCTTATATTTTTTGTTACTCATAGCAGAATCTACCCTGATAGTCCTGTATGCCCCCGTCATCATCCCAGGAAAAACCATTCCACGAACAGCTTTTGAGATTTCACCTCCCTCTCCTCATTCTTATTCTCTTCTTCTGTATTTAGGATTCTCTTCACTGCCACCCTCCTTCCTCTACTTTCAGATACTTTGGAATCCCCTTCAATCCCTTCTAATCAGAAATATCTGCTCTCCCAAGGAAGGCTCATCTATGACATTGCTGCCTCGATGGGGACTTAATCATCCCCCCCTTACTATTTCAAGGAAGAAAGTTTATAACTTAACTATGTTCTAATGACAGATATATCACAAGTCAGGCATTTTACCCTTAGACTTCACATCTTAGCATAGATAATTTTAAAAATAAAAATGATCAATGGTTCAGGATCAAATATAACCCAAAGCCTATATAACATGGTATGGAACTTCTGGCCATTTTGTATTTATTTTCTTCATCTCATCCTTTGCATTCATTTCACAGATTTTTTTAAAGTGGTTTTTCAAGATTACAAATACCTCAAGACGATATAATGTTCAAGATTACATAACATGGCCTTGACAGTTAGTATACCTTTCAGGCTTATTATCGTTCTTTATCCTTCTCTTCATGCTTCCTTTCCCACTTCTTCAATAACACAGAAAATGGAAATAAAAAAAAAGGCTTCACATTCCTAAGACGTCTCTTTTTGCACAGCAGAGTACCATAATTTGGATTTTTGGAGATTTCCTCTTTATGCAAAGTGCAGTCCATAAAGAAAGCAGTAGAGTGTAATGATTTAGCATATGTTCTAGAGTCAGTCTGAGTTCAAATCCTGCCATTAGCTATGTGCCCTTAGGCAGGTAACTTTATTACTCTGGGCCTTAGTTTCCTCATCTAAAACATGTAAATAATAATAATGCCTCCCTCCCAGGATTGTTGTAAGGACTAAAGAAGATAATCAATGTAAAGAATTTAGTATAGTGTTTGCCATGCAGTAAACATTTAATAGCATTCACTTATTCAACAAATAATTATTCAATATGTGCTATAAATAAAGTACTGCTTAACATTGTAGGGAATTAGAAACTGAGGCGGACAGTGTTTCTTCCCTTAAGAAATTTATAGTCCAGTGGGAGAAATAAAAGAACAAAGTGTATGACTACAATAGAAATGGATAATGCTAACATATTCAGATAAATTATTTATTGCACTATATTAAAGATAGTTGCAAATTCTTTGTTATTCTTGATCTGGAGTCCAATTCCTTCCCTTTGAATCTAGGTTGGCCTTTGGAACTTACTTAACTAACCATGTAACAGAAGTGATGTTCCAGGACTTTCACCCAGGTCTGCTGTAGAACATTTGCTCTGAGGGAAGCCAGCCATCACACAAGAAGTCCACGTATGTGGAATCGTCACGCTGTAAGGAAGTCCAAGATATCTATATAGCAAATCTGCATAGAAAGAGCACTAGACCTGACTGTTCCAGCCATCCCAGCCCAGGAATCAAAGTGAATAAACTGTCCTCGCAGCATCTTGGCACCTCCAGGAAATGTAATGTGGAGAAGAACTGAGAACCCAAATAACAGCCGAGATTGAGTCCTCAGATAAGTCGAGCCATCCCAGCCAACTAACTCAGTAGGACTTTAGATAAGCCATGTAAACCATCCTTACTACAGGTTACTTATTTCAAATGGGGTTATGATAGCTGTCTTTCTTATATCTTGATGTATACTGGAATAAAGAAAATAGTATATGCAGAAAAGAGTTAGCAGAGTAGACCTGAGACTGCTAGTCTTTGAAAGGTTTACTTGCAAAAGTGGCCCTTGGCTGGCATTGGGGAACATGGCTGCGAAACAGTTCCCTACACTGACATAAAACTTTCCCTAAATGATAAGGTGGCTCCCTATGGCTAGACTGCTTCTACAAACAGTCTGGCTTATGCTGAACATGTGCTTTCCTTCTAGGAGCCTGGGATTTGGGTATGTGATGAGCAAAGGGTGCCTATGTGACCACCTTTGATAAAAACCTTGAGCACCAAGTCACTAATGAGCTGCCCCAGTAGACAACACTTTGCATGTGTTATCACCGCTCATTGCTGAAGGAATTAAGCCACCCCACTGAGAGAGGCTCTTCCAACCTGGAACCTGATATTTCCTCCAACTTCACCTGATGCATCTTTTCCTTTTTTGATTTCACTTCGTATGTTTTCACTGGTAATAAATTTTAACCATGAGCACAAATAGATGCTAAGTTCTGTGAGACCCTTTCTATCAAACCACTGGACCTGGGGGGTGATCTTGGGGACCCTCGATGTACAACACTTAAAAAATTGTGAAAGATCTTGGGGAGTTCTTCGACTTTTTTTTTTCTTAAAAGGAGGTCCCTCTTAATTTTCTCATGTTCTTGCTCTCACCCCTCCTTCCCAGAATATGCATATTGAACTTCCTTGTCACCTAAAACCAAGTGGCATGGGGACATCAAGACACTATTGGAGATTACACTTAGTTCTTCAGGACTTGAGCAGCTGTGTAACTGCCATCTGGCAAACATATATAACATATATAACAAGCAATCATGCCTGCATTTTATTCTTTACCCAGTTGTGTTTGCCTTGTGGGTATAGTATAGGAGCTTTTACTTTACTGGGCTAAAGATACTGAAATTCTTTTTTAAATATTTACCATAAGACCAAACTGGCGATAGGAAGTATTTTCTTTGCAATTAGATAGCAAGACTTCATAAATGCATGGCTAGCCAAAAAAGAACTGGCACCACAGCATCAGCAAGAGTTCACATCCACCTCATAAAACCTGTGCAGCACATCCTGCCGTACAGCATATCCGTCTCACACTGTGTAATACGCATGACTTACTTTCAGATGGTTTTCCTGATAAACTTTGTGATTTTACTTTGACAGGGCTGAATATCATTTTTTTAATCTCAGAGAATGACAAGAACTTACCTACTATGGCAAGCAAAGTCCTTGGATTTGGCTCTAGAAATCAACTGAGCACAGTATATTTTAGGAATTCATGCAATAAGCCAGTAACTGAATATTGTGTGCTAAGCACTTTAAATCATGCTGTGGACACAAGACTGAGACTTAGGAGACCAAGTCCTAACCCAATCTGTTCTAAAGATACGATTTTGATAAATAATTTATTCTTAGTGGATCTCTATCACATCAGCTGTAAAAGGAAAGCATTCACATGAACCATTTTTTTCAATCTCAAACATTCTATGATTCAACGGTAATATAAAGTATGGGAAGATAAGTGCCAAATAAGAGGGTACACGGTTATTTTGTAGGAGGGAGAGGTTCTTGGGGGTGAGAATGAGAAAATTTAATTGGCCAGAAAAGAAAGAGAAGGGCACTTCTTTCAGAGGAAGGAGCTTAGATAAAAGTGTGGAGACAGAAACATTTCAATATAAAGATAATAATAGCTAACCATTGTTGAGTATTTACTAAGGTAATATATATTACCTTATTTAACTTGTGTAGCAATCCTAGGTATTGTTATTATTTCTGTTTTACAGAAGAGAAAACTGAAGCACAGAAAGATTCAGAATTTTCACAAGGTCACGTAGTGAATGGTAGAATCCAGGTGTGAAGCAATCTGATACTCTAGAGAATAATTCTAATTGTCATTACAGCAGTCATGTGTGAAAGTCAGCAATAAAACTCTTCTCCCAAGCACTGTAGTTTAGATACAATTGACTGGAAAACCAGCATAAACAGGAAACAACAGGCCATCATCAAGAAGAATCATGATGGTTACCTTTCATGGAGTGCCATTTGTGTGCTTTTCATTTATTAGCTCTAACCTTTGCAGATGTTTTTTGTTTTTATTTTTGTTTTAAATTACCATTTTACAGTTAAGAAATTTGAGCCCAGCAAGTTCAACTTGTTAGGTCAAGAGCTGTTAGGTGGGAGAGTTGGGATCCAACCCTGCGTTTGTCTGGCTTCATAGTATTCTACTACGCCGTGCTGGATACTTGGTAAGAAAAAAATAAAAAACACAACTATTTGTAAATATTAAAAACAGCTGTTTCCTACTGCATGCTTTTATTTACATGACATTCTAGAACAGAGAAAAGTAGTCTATAGAGACAGAAAGCAGATCAGTGGTTGCTTGGACAAAGGGGAATGAGGGGGCTGACTAAAAAGAAATACAAAGGAAATTGTTTTGAAAGATGGAAAAATTTTATGTTTTGATTATGGGGTTGACTATGTTTGCACTATATTTGTCAAAATTCATTGAACTGTATGCTTAAAATAGGTGCGGTTTATTACATGCAAATTATACTTCAATAAAGTTGATTTTTTAAAAATCCAACTGAATCCAGTATTTGGTCCTCTAGCTAGAAGCTGGGGCCACTGGCATTGTATGTCTTTTCATAGGCCTGGAGCATCATGGTGGATGTGAAATACCACCTCTTAGCAACCATTCTGAATTCTTCTGTGGTTTCTTCTTATACTGCAAAGGCTCAAAAGCTCCAAAGCACACTTCTCTGACTCTTTCACAGCTAATGTTCAGATTGTGAGTTAAATACACTCAAGAGACTTGAAAAGAAGGGGCGAGATCAGGGCCACCTGCCTGTCATTTGTTGCTCCTGGCAAGTAAGACCATGCAGACATTGGAGTTCTTTTGCAACCACATCCTAAATGTTCACTGTCTAGCTCCATGAGGGTTAGAAGTTAGTGACTGCAAGGGTGACAGTGTTTTCACGATCCTCAGATTGCAATGACAGCAGTGTCTGCAAGATTCAAAAGTTTCCCCAAAAGACTCTTGACTGTATTCACTTACGACTGTGGCAGGGGCAAGAGCTCCCCTAGGAAACCAGATGAATAGTTATCTCCTGGGAGTTATTTCTGGCGTTTCGGTTTAGATGCTGCTCCTCCAGCTCGCCAATGATTCTGCAAGCACCTAACTGCTTGTATTAAATCTCTTTTCTGCTTAAAATTTGCTGGAATGGTTTCTATTCCCCTGGAACTACACACTGACATCGCTATGAAAGATGGTGTGGGTTTCTTCAGTCATAATGGAAACTAAAATAATTAGCAGCAGCATCAGAGTAACAGCAACTTTTTCTGAGTACTTTCTCTCAGAACTCACGGGGGTCCACGCAGAGGATGGTTTTATTCTTTTCTCTATCCTACTCAAACTCTGTGGGTAGATTCATCCACTCCTCCATGAATGAAATTAAAGTCTTACTTTTTCAGTCACTCGCAGATCATAAAAATCCTCCAATTCATTGCAGTCCTCCAAATCAACTCATTTCAGTCCTTGAAATGTCCAGTCTAGGGCCATTAGCATATAACCCAATGCCTCATCTAGTTTAAAGCTTATTTATGCCCTCAGCTTGAGCTTCCTTTGGGCTGGAAGGCCTGTCATTTTGGGGGAGAGAATACGGTTGGTTTCTGCTCCATTTCTGTGTAAAATATTTCTTCCCCATGTCCCTTCCCCTAACTAGGCTGCTTCAGGATCTTCTGCGGTTGGAATGTGGTCAGGAAGAGGTAAAACTAGTCCCTAAAAAAGTCTCTAAACTGGTCTGAATATAATCTGGCATTTGAGCCCTCTGGGTATGGCAGATTTCCAACGCCGCTACTTTCTCTGCTGGCTTGCTGACATTGCTTCCTCCAAGAAATCCCACCGCAGCCTTCCAGCCTCCAACTCGCATCTTTCCAGACTGCACAGTAATAAGTCCTCCTCAGTTTCTGTATATGATGGTATACTCCAACTTCTTTTTGCTGAGGTCCAGTTTGGCACAAAGCCTTTTTGGGCAGCCTTTTCAAACTCCATCCTGCCAGCCCACCGGGCACACGAGAAAACTCCCCAGCTCGTTGCTCTGCTCTCAGTGAGGAGGATCTGGGCCCCTGCAGCCACCAGGCAGGCAACATTACCCAGAGCCTTCCACATTTAATTTCCCAAGGCACAAGTCAAACATCAGTTCCTACTTCCCCTGAAGCTCCGAAGGGTCCTTGTCACCTGACTTGAGGTGAGAGGGAATCACTCCTCTCCCCTCCCACATGAGGAGTAGGAGAACAACTCTCAAAACAAAACAAAACAAAACCAAAACAAAAGAGAATTCTCTTGTCAGCCGTGGCTCCATTATCAGTAGAAGATGGGTGATTGCATATGCCAGCCCAAGTCGTTTCATACTGTATGAGCATGTCTCACATAGGTGGTTTAGCAACTCAGTTTAGAATGTGGAGGTACTTTGTTTTTGGTCTTGAAGCCATGAAACTTTGGTCATTAAGGCCAAAATTGAGACAGAATGTTATTTAATTATCACAACAACCCTAAAAAGTAATGATTAATGCTCCCATTTTAGAGACAAAGAAACTGAGGTTCAAACGGCAGAAAATGAGATTCCAGCACAAATGAGTATGACTTTAAGGCTTTTGCTGTTAACCACTATGATTATATGTTTGACAATGCAAACACTGATAACTGTTTTGGGTTAGATTATGTCCCCCCAGATTCATTTTTTTTAAATGTTTATTTTATTTTTGACCGTGGGGGAGGGGCAGAGACAGAGGGGGCAGAGGATCTGAAACTCTGATCCTGAAGCTCAGGCTCCACGCTGAGAGCAGCAAG
The DNA here is from genome assembly GCF_016509475.1 of Prionailurus bengalensis. Lineage (NCBI taxonomy): Eukaryota > Metazoa > Chordata > Mammalia > Carnivora > Felidae > Prionailurus > Prionailurus bengalensis. The sequence goes on from NC_057348.1 coordinate 100,271,250, forward strand.
CCAGATGTGGGGCTTGAACTCACAAACCTTGAGATCATGACCCGAGTCGAAGTGGGACACTCAACCAACTGAGCCACCCAAGCACCACCACCCCCAATTTAAATATAGAGAAGTCTTAACTTCTGGTACCTTGAAATGTGACCTTATTTGGACATAGGGTTGTTGGCGGTGTAATTCATTCAAAGAGGTCATATTGGAGTAGGGTAGGCCTCTACTCCAAAATGACTGGTGTGAAAAGGAGAAAATCTGGATACAAACACGCACACAGGGAGAAAGCCATGTTTAGATGAATTAAGCTCCCATAAGCCAAGGGACTACAAGGAGCTAGGAGAGAGGCCTAGAACAATCCTCCTCTGGTGCCTTCAAAGGGAACATGGCCCTGCTAATACCTTGATCATGGATTATGAGCCACCAGGCTGTGCAGCAATAAATTCCTGTTTTTCAAGCCATTCAATTTGTAGTACTTTGGGTTTAAAAAAATTTTTTTTTAATGTTTATTTATTTTTGAGTGAGAGAGAGAGAGACAGAGACAGAGAGCATGAGTGGGGGAGGGGCAGAGAGAGAGGGAGACACAGAATCCGAAGCAGGCTCCAGTCTCTGAGCTGTCAGCACAGAGCCAGATGCAGGGCTCCAACCCATGAGCGGTGAGATCATGACCTGAGCCGAAGTCGGACGCTCAGCTGACTGAGCCACCTAAGCACCCCTTTGTGGTCCTTTGTTATGGCAGTCCCAGAAAACTAATAAAAGAACTATATGACAGTCATGGAAGTATTGAAATTCTAGTTGAAATAAGCACTGTATGAGAAAATCACGCTGCTAAGAGAAGAAAAGGTATTAGAAGAGCCAGAACGGGGCCTGGTATTTGCTCATCTTGGATGACAGAAAATTGGATTGGTCATTAGGAGCCTTTGAACAGGTTATTAAGTAGAAAGCTTCCAAACAAATTTCACTTCCCTAAGAACGGGGAAGGATTACAATATTTACCTTGAAAAATTTTAAGAAAACAAATCGCAAGCCAGAATTTTGCATAATTGTTTCTGGGAAAGCCTGAAGAAATTTGAAAGTGGGCCAGCAGGAAGTTTTACCTGTAACTGAATGCACAGAACAGGGAGCAAGTGAAAGGGCAACACAGTATAAGCTTATATTTAATATTTCATGTTCATGATGGTTTTGAGAATAGGAGTGCTAAGATACTAGAATACCTTAATAAAATTTGTGTAGACATTGATAGGACCTCCAAACATATAAACAATTGTAAAGATTTTCAAATTGTAATTCGTGCAGAATGTGAAGACACATTTGCATATCCTAAACAACACACACACACACACACACACACACACACTCTTGTTTTAGAAAGTTTAGGTTTTAGATTTTAATTTCCAAAAGTGTGGGTGCAAGTAGCATAGGTATGCAATGAAATATTAATTAAAATATCTCAAATATCAATGGCTTGTCACAATAAATTTTTTTTCCCCCACTCACATTGCAGTCCGGTGTGGATCGGGTGGCTCTCTGCAGCTTGTAGCTATGCCATCTGGAATGCCTGGCCTATGCTGAAGGGAAGGGGAAGGATAGAAAAGGCACATGAGCTCTTAAGTGCCTTGGTCCAGAAGAGAAACACACCATTTCTGCTTGCAGATCATTGGCCAGAACAGGTCACATGGCCCAACCTAACTGTAACTGAGGCTGTGTAATGTAGAACACCTGGAATATTTTGGGAACACTAATTATCTCTGCATTAAAACTATACAGGGAGTCAGTGTATAAAATGCACTAACCCCAAAAGTGAGATGTTTGTAAGATGATAAATCCAATGAGAAACTAATCTCATTAATCTTAATGAGGGGTACTTCCTATCTATATGCAAATTACTATGGCCTGTCTTGACTGCTCAGATTTAGTGGTGCTCAAGAGCCCCTCATTACTTCTGAGAGTCCCCAGAGGGGTGCCATACATGGGACCCCTCCCCCACCCCAAACTAAACTGCTCCACATATGAAACAAAAAGGAAGCAGGGGGGTTGGGAGCAATCTGTGAATGGGAGACAGCAGTGAAAGTTGGAAGAAAAGGGAAAAGATTGAAGAGGAGGTCTAAGCAGAGGGATGGAGGTCCAGGCAGATGGAGGCTGGAAGGAAGCCTGGAGGAAAGGGTGACTAGTGTACATCCCCCATGTCAGGATAATGACGCCTAATATTCAAGTTTAATCATTTTCAGTTCTTTCCTGAGCTGTAGTCCTGTCTGTTGGCCTAAATAATACTAAAAGACTACTATCCCAGAGAAGGAGCCTGGCCTTCAGGATTAAGGAGGGTTGGAATAACTATGGAGACCTTGGTCCCAATTTGCTAGTGCAAACCCACTATCTGGATCCATATTTTACAAAAACTCACTTCTTAGACCCTGTGCCCCGATTTTGTTTCTCAAAAAATACTGTCACTGTGGAAATCATCCCTGCAGGAAAATGGAAAAGAGGATTTTTCTGAGCAGGGGTAAGGCCCCACAGAGAGCAGACGACAGCACAGATTTGGAAGCGGGTCCAGGCAGCATATTTTCATAGCTTTTGCCAGCAATGTTCAACAAGGGAAAGAAAAAAAAAAAGCTTTCTATATTTGCATTGAATTGTATTTGCATAAGTAAATCCTAGAGGGATACCAAAAAAAGTTAATGAAATAGATACTGGGGGTGGGAAAAGGGGGGAAATAGGGCAGACAGGCACAGGGGTAGGAGTGAGAATTTTCACTATGCACCCTTCTATATAATTTGATTTTTAAACCATGTGAATATATTATCTATTCAAAACTGTAAACACAACTGGGGTGGGGGGGGAGTCTTCCAACCACCACAGCCTGTGTCCAAGCTGCTTTGAGAGAACAAAAGAATTGAAGCAGAATCTATCAAGAGTAAAGCAGTGTAGAAGTAGCCACAGGAAGAATGACCCTGTCAGCACAAGCAGGAAATGGGAGTGAGAGATAACTAAGGAAGCTGGGAGCCTCTGACTCAACTCCTCAGTCCTTAAAGCTCCAGAGATATTTGGGGGGGGGGGGGCAGGACCCAAGGAAGAGGACGGTGATGGTGGGCTTTCCCTACAATGTGGAATTCAAGGTAGACACTATCAATTTGAATATAAGAGGAAAGGGTGGCCCAAGAAGGGGAAGACTTGGGGACATCCAGGTGGCAGACATTTGGATTACACCAGCATGACATTCAAGGCTCTTGACAATTTGACCTGATCCTTTCTGGGTCTCACTTCTTTACTGAAGCACTTCTCTCATTAAGGACCAGTCCAGGCTAAGTGTTAGTGTTTTATTCATCTAGGATTGAATAAAAAAATTAAGACTCTCAGAGTCTGGTTGATAAAAACAACAAGGTGTTATACTGATGCTCTGCTGGGAAAGTGCACAGTTTCAGTGGGGCCACAAGTGAGGAGTGGACAGCTGTGCCTGGAGGAGACCAGGTAATGAGGCTTCATAGTCAAGGAAAACCTTGAGTTAAGTCCTGGAGGGTGAATGGTATGTCAGGGGGTGGGGAAGGCAAGGAGGGTGTCCCTGGCATAGCACTCTGTGCATAAGCTTGGAGGGATGACACAAGAAGAGGTTTCAAATCTGTGCTGTGCAAGGAACTCCACATGGCAAAAAGGTAAATAAAGAAGGTGCAGAGAGATACAGCTAGAGAAGCAAAAGAGGCTTTGCATGCCATGGACTTTATCCTAATGACAGCAAGGTGTTAGTAAGGATGAACCAAAGACCCCACAGACATCTGATAGCACCGACTTCAGTAGTGAGAGCTGACTGGATCCACTGGAGTGATGTGAGGCCAGAAGCTGGTGAGATGCATCAGAAGATCACCACCATAGAAAGAAGCAAATTGGAGAAAGCAGGAAAAGAGGCATTTAGCTCCTACCTGACCATTCTGCAGTGACCATGCCCCTGTGAGGCCTTGAGCAAGTTACTTAACATCTCTGAAGTGTAGCTTTGTCATGTGCCAAACTACCTGCCATACAGGGTTACCATGGGAGTGAAATAAAATAAAACAACATATGTAAAGTACCTGACACATATAAAGTACTTGATTAATGGTAAAAATTATTATTCCCCAACACACCATTAGCCAAAGACCTCAATACCCTCACTTCTGGGAAGCCATGGTGCATTGTGGGTGTTTCAGTTACCTATTGCTGCATAGATAAATTACCCCGAAACATAGTGGCTTAAAATAACCACCATGAATCTGTAGTTGTCTGGGTGGTTCTGTTAGTCTTACTGGGGCTCCCTCATAGGGCTGCATTCAGCTGGTGGCTAGGCTATGCTAGAAAGTCTAAGGTGGTGGCTCTACCCACAAGCCTGAGGCTTTGGCAGAAATGACTGGAAGGCTGGGACTTAACTTTCTCCACATGGTCTCTCATTATTCCATTATCTAATCCAAGCTTTATATATAGTGGCTGACTTCCAAGACAGTGAAAATGGAAGCTGCAAACCTTCTTATGTTCCAGGGATTTATTGCTATGAAACAAACCATCCCCAAACAACCCAACCATTTATTTGATTTATTTGCTTATGATTCTGCAACTTGGGCAGATTGGAAATTTAACTCTGCTCTACATGGTATTGGCTGGGGCAGCTCAAAAAAAGCTACAAGATACAGGGTGCCAGCCTTCACTCACATGACTGACACCCAGCTGAGGTGACTGAAATGGTGGCAGACTGGGTGGGCTTCTCTCTCCACTCCCTGTCTCTTCAATCAGTAATCTAGCCTCAGCTTCCTTACATGGAAGCCACATCCCAAGGAATCTGCAAGGCCTCATAGGGTCAGCGTGCCCAAGTCATGCCACATCATTTTCACCACATTCTATTGGTCCAAGCCAGGTACGTGACTAGTCCAAATTCAAGGTAAAAGAAGTAGATTCCACTTCTTAGTTGGAAGACTGGAAAAGTAATATTGCAAAAAGGTGAAAGGAATGGGAGGGATTGGCCCTCTGGAAATGATCTACTTGAGTCAGAAAGGACTGGTGTGGGAGGGAGATCCTTATTCCACCACTCATTAACCATTTTCTCTCAAATTTAGTGAACTGAGATGACCACCCAATATCTGGATTGACTTTTTAAATATGGCATATCCCCCCTTGTGAGTACACTCTGTCATGATCCACCACTAGATGTGAACACGGGAAGGGAAAGACTCTATGGTAATCATCCCTCTACCTTCAGAATTTAGCACCATGCCTGGCACTTTGTAACAGGGAACAGTGCTCAGTAAGTACGTGTGTTGAACTAATCAATATAAGTAATAAATAAGTAAATAAGTAAATAAACAAACAAACAACCAACCACTGATACTAGCTTTTTATCAGGCACTTCTCGTATACCAAGAACTGTTCCAACCACTTCACGTGTATTGATGATTTATTTAAATATTAAAACCCTATGGAATAGGCACTATTATCCACTGCTTTCAGGTCAGGAATCTGAGGCACAAAAAGCTACCTAATTCACCCAAGGTTACACAGCTAGTGTGTGGTGGCTCCAGATCTGGATCCACTCGACCTGGCTCCAGAGCCTGGCTCTAAACCACCAGGCTCTGCTGTCTTTGTAAAAGTGTAAACACTTGGAATGAAGTGTTTGAAGATAGGACTGAAAACTGAAGAAATAATGGACTTGGAAAGGGATCATTACCCGAGGCATGAAGCACTGTAGAAGCATTATAGCATGCTGGTGAACAGTAGAGAGTCTTGAGTCAGGCAGATAATCGATTTCAAGGGCAGCTCCACCAAGTACTACTCTATTACTTTGGGTGGGATACTCTCCAAGTCTGTTTTCTCATTTGAAAAAGAAGTCTAAGAATAATACCTATCTCATAGGACGGTGGTGAGACTCCAAGGATGTAGGGAAAGTACAGTCCTTACCTCAGTGTTCCTATATAATGAAGGCTCCGTGAATATTCCCATAGACAGGAACAGGGAAATGAAATGGTAAGGGAATGCTTAAAAGAAAAAAAAAAATTAGGGTCAGATGCAGAGTATAAACTCTCTCCCCCCAAATTTTTTTCTTAGACTTGTTCTTAATACAAAGAAATGTAAGAAGTTGAAAAAGGAAAAAGAATTAAAAGTCTTCATTAGAAAGTCAAGAGAAGTATGAGCATTAAAAATGTCATTCTTTGAATCAAGAATGCTATGTTGACCTTATCAAGAAAGTTTCTCAAGGGCTATTATAAGCCAAAAGAAAAGGCTAGGTAAAATAGTAAAGCACTATAAATATCAAGAGTCCAGAGGACTACCAAAGGAGCAAAACCCAAAAATTATTGATCTCTATAAGGAAAAGAAGGAAAACTCCAGCATGCTAAAAAGCTAACACCATTTTTCAGAATTAAGTTTCAAGAATACTATAAGGAAAATCAATATGTAAATGCCAAGTGATGAAAAGTTTACAACCTATTGACACAGGTTTTATTAAAAGAAGATCATGCTAGCTTAGTTGAATAAGTCTGTGATTGCTATCTGATGAAAGAAAGTCACGGACACGGTCACTGGGGTTGTCTAAATAATTTTTTGAGGGCACATCAATGAAGCCTTTATTCAAAAATTAGCAGACAACTGCTATAGAAATAGAAAATGATGCATCTTACATTTCACTGGCACGGATGACAGTTGAGAAAAACCTCCAACCCACTGTGGCTTGCCCTTCTTTGCCCTTCCTTGCTGCCCTCCAGGAGGGCAGTGGGAAGAAGAATCTAACTGACAACGGTGGGGGGGGGGGGGGGGGAGGTGGTGGGTGGAAACTTCTGGAGGCTACTCCTTCCTTGTTTTTATCACACACAACGACCACCACAAAGGGGTTGTTTTTCAGGCAGAAACTAGACATATTTTTGAATCAATTTATAAATACGAATTGAGGTAGAAGATTATAGAACTGCCTCAGATCTTTCATAAGAAGATTTTCATAAAAGAATTGGCTCTGTAAGGCTCTGGAAGACTAGAGACTTTACAAGGTGTACAGTTTTTCTTTTTTCCTTCACATATTCATTATGCAGCTCCATTGACTATAAATGAGGCAGCACTATAAGCACTTTTTGGAAAAGAGGCAGAAAAGACAGTATTTATTTTAGGTATAAAAGCATAAGACTATTTTAGAAAGAGAAAATAAAATAATATACAAGTCTGCTTGACTTTCATGGACTAAAACAACGGGATTCCCTCAGTAATTTATTCAGCAAATATTTGTCAAATACAGAATATGTGCCAGGCACTGTTCTACACTGGGGAGACAGTAATAAACAAGACAAAGTTTCCACTCTCTTGGGCCTTGCATCATGAGAGAGTAAAACAGATAATAAACAAAGAGACATATAAAAAGTGATTAGGGGTGCCTGTCCGGGTCAGTGGGAAGAACATGCGACTCTCGACCTCAGGGCTCATGAGTTCGAGCCCCATGGTGGGTATACAGATTACTAAAAACAAATAAATAAACTTAAAAAAAACTTTTTAAGAAAGTGATTGAGTTCTAGGAAGACAGATAATTCAGGGGGAAAAACAGGAGCGAAGAGGTTATGAACCTTTTTAGGTTTTGTCCTCTCCCTTTCAAAAGTCTAACCCCAGACCAAGATCCTGGCATATTGTAATCTTTGTTGAATGACTACCAGAGCCATCAGCCATCCCTGGTGAGCAAAAGTCCCCAGGGTATTTGCTGATGAGCATGCTAGAGTCACCTGGGAGGAGCCCCATGACAGGTTGCAGGGACCAGGGGGGTTGAAGAACCTACAAAGGAGACATAAAACTTCTGGGGTCTTTTTCATGCAGTTCCTGCCTGATGAAGACATCCTTCTACCTCCATAAGTGACCCCAAGAACACAGAGCAGGGCAGGCTTCCTCATCTGGCCACCACATGGGGCTTGAAGCACCATTTCTTTCATTGTGCACAAATCCTGACACTTCCTGGGCCTCAGCTAATCCCCAGAACACCCCACCCCCTCTCCTTTAGACTCTTAGCCATAAAAGACCTCCTATTTCTCTAAGAACAGAATTACACTACTTTTGAGAAAGGGTCCAGAACTTAGAAAAGCCGGTTTATCCTTCCTGAGAAGTATAAGAGGCCAGAATTTGTAAGCGTTGAAGGACAAAGAGTTTCTTTTGCTGTCTCCCAACAGTGTGAGTGTATGTCTGAGTGACTGTGTGTCCATTCCTTTCCTCCAAGCACCTGCCCCTGTCTTCTTGAGTGGGTCGCCACCTTGCTAATTCTATTATTTGAACATGGGGGAAATTGAAATGGTGCTGGAAGTCATAGTGATGTAATTCAATCAGCATTTTTCATATAAACAAAAACGAGAGAAGATTTGGTTTTCGACCAAGGGCCTAACAGGAAGACCGTGTTTATTTTAATCAATTATAAGTTATAGAGCTATGTCATAGGAATGTATACACCTAAAGAGAAATTTATAATAGTAAATCTAATATGTTGGTTTCTTGAACTTTTGTGTTAAAGGCTATAATATAAACGGACTTTTTACCAATTAATCAACTGTTTTCATTTTTAAAAATAGATACTATTATTAAAATGCTCATTGCACTACAACATATTTTTAATTGATGTTTCTTCTGAGAGAAATATGGAGACAGAAGTATCACATTTATTATTATTAACAAGAAAACTATAGGCTCAAAATGGCTTCACTTAGGTTAAGGCCCCGAGTCAGTAAACAGGGCTTAATACCTAATCTAATTGCAATTTCAACCTCTCCCAGAAGGATGAGTCTTATCCAGGTCATCTGTCTGGGCTTTCTCCATCCCCTCTGCCCAAAGGAACATGAGGTAATCTGCATAATAAGCTCCCTTGTCCTTCCCTCTAAGGGAAGGTGATCTAGCCTGAAACAATCCTGTCTTTTCTTTTGCTTATAACTTTCTTGCTCCACCCTCCTTCCTATGAAAACCTTACATTTTGTAGAACTCCTCTGAGAACCCCTCTGCTTGCTAGATGGGATGCTGCCCGATTCATGAATTGTTTAATAAAGCCAATTACATCTTCAAATTTACTCAGTTGAATTTTGTTTTTTAACATTGTAAAGGACAAAATGAGTCGACTGAATTGTCACACTCAGCAAAGGTGGAACTTGGCCAACCAAGAAACAAGGGCATTTCCATGTTCAGGAACCAATACAACTTAATTAAAGATAATCGAACAAGCTAATGGTTATGTTAAGTAATAAATAAATCAGAAAGTGAGTCAAGGTCAAGTGCATAGAAACAAATGGTTCCAAGAAAAGCAATTGCATAAGGAGGAATACAAAATGAGATAACGGGCTCACCTATGTAATAGTAATATATTATTAGCTGGAAAACGATCATCTCTGCTTTTCAAATATGGTAGTAAAGCAAATTTGAACTCACTATTATTCGTAACTCTGTTGCAACTTCTGAACTGCAATAGTGAAAGAGAAAGAAGAAAACAAAGGTGTAAATCTAAACTCAAGCAAATTTAAATCTATAAAATATAGGTGGAAACTAACATTTGAGGGTATCTACTTTATATCAGACATATCCATTATACTATTTCATCCTCAAAACTGAGGGGGGCACTAACGTTGGTCAGTAACTTCTTGATTTTACATATGTTAAAATGGTCCACAGAGAGGTCTTGTAATTGATCTAAACAATAAAACTCACAAATAGTACAGGGATTTGAACCCAGGTCTGCCTAATTCCAAAACCCTTGTTTATCCTGCTCCATGGACCCAGCCTCTTTTCTGATCCCAATTAAATAGGTCCTGGTAAGTGAGATGTAAGCAAGAGTTCTGGGAACCTGGGTGTGGAGTAGAACAGGACTGAACTTTGGGCTGCAGAGCCAAGAGCCAAAGGATATCAGATAACAACAACAACAATAATGATAATAATATACCAGACACTGAGCCAGAATAAAGAGCCTAGAAGACAGCCCAAAAATCTATCAAAAGATACCAACCAGTGTTTCAAGAGGTACTGGACTCTTGTTGGACATTCTGCCTTTCAAAACAACCCCTGGGAAAAAAAGGAAATCTTTAATACGTAGAGGTGTGGGATGGTGTAGAAGGAAAAGCCACCATTACCTGTAGGATTAGACAGTGACACAACCCAGATAACCACAGAAACTCATGGATGGGAGAGAATTGGGGCCTTGACATCTCTCATATGAGATAACAGTAGTGGTAATAATAAGAATACCAACAACAAAAAAATAAAAAAACAATAACAACAACAACAGCAGCAACAACCAAAAGAATAAAAAAAAAAAAAGAATACCAACAACAGTAGCTAACGTAATAGAGGGACAGGCCCAAGTGAGGGTTACAGAACCTTCCTATCCACTGTATTGGGCATTATAAGCAAAGCATCCAGACCTACAAGCATTTTAAGGGGCTGCAAAATGGTTTGATGCCTGAAAAAGAAAAGAAAGTATTGGGCCTATGATACAAAAGAAGAAAAAAATGAAAAATATTGAATTAACTAAAGGTGAGGTCAAGTCAAGCAGTCAATTGCTGCTAAACCTTCATTTGGTTCTATGGGAATATCTCTGGTGAGAAATGGCTGCCTTTTAATATGTTTGGTATGATATGGGGTGGAATTAACAAAGGAAGAGGGTCTGAGTGGTGCTTCTGTAACCCCGCCTCCAAGATGCCAGCTGGGGCTGCTCTCTGTAGCTTCTCCAGACTTCTTCAGCCCTAGGCCATATACAAGAGGCCTCTTTCTTCCCCAGAGGCACATCTGATTATGGCATCTCCATAAGAGGCCTGATTGAAATGGCCAAACATAATTACCTCCAGTTTATTACTCATAGCTACTTTCCCCTCAGCATATAGCTATTGTCTTGCTTCCTCTCTTTTTCCCTACCCAAGGAAAAAAATCTCACTGACTCCAGGTTTCAGGAGGACCTAAGGAACTGTAACTAATCACCCTGGCAAGTTTAAGATTTATGTCAACCAAATATAAAGGGAGAACATAAATTAAGTTACACTACTGATAAATGACACTGGATGAACAATACTCAGGAAAATAAAATACAAGGTAAACATTAGAATTTATATTTCTATTGATATAAGATCCATTTTAAAGTATTTAAAAGACTTTTCCTGTGTTTACCTCTATATTTATTGATGATGAAAGATGATTATGATATGACTGATACACCATGAAAAAGACTATAAAACAATATGATCTGTTGATTCTAGTTTTGTTTTAGACACCATTGTACATTTGTTAAAAAGAATAAAAGTCTAAAAAAGGGAAGACAAAAATGTTTGTATCTGATAACAGCTTTTTCTGGGTGTTGGGATTATAAGTAAGGATTTTTTTCTAATTTTTCTATAAGAAACATATTGTTGCTATAAACTTTAAGTTAATGAAAGGAAAAGTTATGGCCTAGTCTTCAAGAAACATTTTACTATGGGATGCAGACAAGAGGCTTAATTCACATTGGGGGAAAAATGAATAATGCTACTTAAAGGTTTATATTTTGTCAGCAAATGAGTTTCTAAAGAGAAATTCAGTAAGCTTCAGAAAACTCTGGTTCCGTTTCTGGGCTCATCTATGGGCTATCTGTGCATCTTGGGCAAAACACTCTGAGACAGTTTATTCATCTTCATCTAAAATTTCCTGAGAACTAACATTCTCTGACTTCATATTTCTACCTCTCAGGTAACTAGCAATATGGATGCCTCTTTCCTTTTCCCTACCAGGTATATCCTGAAATTAATAAACTTATTCCTTAAACCATGTATCTATACATCTATCCATTTGTTCAACTAACATTATTGGCAAGCTACATGCTCCTGAAATTTAGCTGAAGCATCTCTTATGATTTCTTGATTGCTTGCATCTTATTTTCTAGGTAGATCTTCCAGGGAAAAATATTCCATGAGTTCTTGCATGTTCACAACTGCTTTGTTTTTGTGTACTTTATACTTAAAAGCAAATTTGCATGTGTATAAAATCACCATTTCATGTTTTCTTTCCTTGAGTATCTTAAATACGCTGCTCTATTATCTTATACTGTTGGATAAATCTGATGAAAATGTGATTTTTTTTTCTTTATATATAACTTTGTCTTTATACCTGGATCTCCAGAGAGTGTTTTCTTTATTGTCTAGTTTTACAAGACTATGTCTTAGTGTTTACAATTCTGGGTTCATTCTCCAAGATTAATGGAGTGATCTTTCAATATAGATGTTCCAATTTTTTTTAAGAAAACATTCTTGTATTATGGAATTTTGCATTTGTCTTGTTCTATTACTTTCATTTACTTCCTTCAACATATATTACACTTATGTTGGATCTTCTTTCCTATCTTCTATTAGCTCTCATTTTTCTCTTGAATTCTTTCTTTCTCTCTCTTTCCCTTTCTTTCTTTCCCTTTCTTTCTCTTTTTCCTCCTTTGTAAACTATATTTCTCAATTTCTATTTCCGACAATGGTGGATTAGTTTGTCTCGGAACAATGCGATAGTATTTGAAGAATCCTCACTCAGGCAATGAGGATTTATGGGAACTTGCTCCAGAAAATAAGGGAATCTGAGAATAGCAGCTGAATAGATGAGAATTTGAGCAAAACTTTTCACAGATTTAAGGGGCTTGGAGAAAATTAAAGTTCAGAGCCATGCAGTAAAAAGGGGGAACCTATAGATTTCAATTGGGACAAAAAAGGGACACATTTTGTAAGTAAGGGTAAGCTGGAAAGACAGCAGCCCTCACAGTGACTTGAGCCCAGTTCTGAATCCTATCAATTCCCAATTGATGGTTAGTTGCCTCATTTCTCAGTTTCCTAATTATAATGTATGCTGTTCTTTTATAATTTTTGTTTTCTTAAGTTCTTTCAGATAATTCTATTATTTAGTTTTCATCTGGTGTTTGTTGTATATTTTCTAGAATATATTAATTACCCACTATTTCATCATTTAGCCCATTTTAAAAATTAACAGTAAATTTAGTGCTTGACAATATCATTTTCTGTTGTTCAAGTATAAACAAATCTAAGTGTTCCATGTCTTTAGAAAGTGATGCCCTTGTAGGGAACGGAGATGCACTATGGTAGTTTTCCTACCTTCACAGCTTGAGAGCTTTTTCCTCTATTGTTATTACAAAGAATATAGGTAGGTAGGTAAAGATACAAATAAAGATATTAATAGCCTCTCTGCGTAGTCATACCCACTTCTGAGATCTGCCATCTTTGGAATCCTACCTTCCCCCAAAGTGTTTGATCCTTTTCTCCCATTTGCCCTAAGAGTTCCTGTCTTGCTCAGTTTGAATTCTCTTCACAGGAGCATTTTCCTTAGGACAGGAATTTTGTTAGATATTTTCTGAGTTCTTTGAGCATTTAAGCCACAGCAGTACCTTCTGATCTCTCCATAGTGCCTGAGTGTGTAGCTGTGCTCTTACTATTCCATGGGCACCCATAACTGGAACCTGGAATCTTCTCCTTCTCACTGTTATTCTCACAATATTCAACTTGCTGAAAATTCCATTCCACAAGGGACTCTCTCTCCTTTGGAGTATATCTTGGCAATTGCTGTACAGGTTTTCATTTACTATCTGAAACTATGAAAGCTTTCATAAACCAAAATGACATAAAGTGAGGAAGTAATTAGCATCGCTTATCTGGAAAACTTTTTAGAGTTTCCAGACCCCAAAAAATAACCTCTCTTAGGCTTTTCTGATACCTTTAAGGCACATCTTGCTAATGAATGCACAAAATAATTTGAGATAAAGCACAGATGCTCATGGATACAATTCAAAGCTATGGCAGCTTGATACTGAGGTACTAAGTATAGTTCCCTGGGAAGGAGCTTGGGGGTACCACTCTCACTGCTCTGGGTTCTCACTTTATCTATAAACACTGATTGCTATTTTTGCTTTTCACTTTTTTTTTCATAAAAGTGAAAATCCTAAATAGATAAATACTTAAAAAAAAATAAAAACAAACTATGCATCATGAACTTGCCCTGACCTGAAGTCAAGATGGGCTTGTTTTTAAATCATGATACTATCAATCAAGCAAACATAGTCACTGATCCTTCTTTATTGCAGTGTTTTGCCTGGCTTCTAAGATTATAGTTACTTCCTAAGTAGTTTCTCCTCAACTTTGTTAAGTGTTTATTTAGCTTCCCTAGAAGTATTCTTTTGAAATATAATCAGCCTCTATCTCAGAGTTGTCCATATTCTGACATTGCTTTCATTTTCCTCACCAACTTCTCTTCAAATATGGCTTCCTTCATTACTAACCTCAGATAGAGTATGTACATATACATTCTGAACAACTTATTGAACAATTTATTCAATCAATGGGATTCTTCTTCCTTTAAAATCAGACTTTCATAAGAATTTCCTTATGCTACAATTGTTGTATTTTTTCCTCCTAGGCATGTTTCAAATTGTTCTTTATATTTCAGGAGCTTCAGTCAGAATGTCTCTTTTAATGTTCAGAGGACTTACTAAATCAAAAATGGTTTCCTCAAGTTAATATTGTATTAACTTGGCAGTAATTCTTTCCAAATGAAAATTGGCACATTCAAGCCTGTTACCCTCACACTGCTAGAACTGCCATATTCCTCTGATGAATAGAGGAAAATTACTATATTTCTCTGCAGTTTTGTAGACTCCCTCTATTCTTCAGAATTTATTTAAATGCCCCCTTCCTTTTCTCTAAAGAAATGAAATGAAATGGGGAATAGGAATGGGGAGAGTGGCCTCAAGCCTCCAAGGAACCACTGCAGGGGTTCTGTAGTTGACTGGTTTAATTCAATCAACACTCTAACCTTCCATGAATATGTCCGATGCCCTAAGTTTTGTGTTGAACAGAAAAGATAAGTAAGAAATTAACCTCCAAGGGGGTATTAGAGTTAGATGTGGGTTAGGATCCTTATCTATATCTACTAACAGTTGACTTTAGTTAGCTATTTGATTTCTCTGAGCCTCAATTTCCTTATCTCAGTGTAAATCTACATGATACAGCTGTTGTGAAAATTTAACATATGTATAAAATCTTACATTATACATCCTTTATGTATTATACACACACATATATTTGTATATATGTGTACACATACATAATTTTTATAGCTGCTGTGTCAGGTAGGAATTTTATATATAGTTATGTATGTGGGAGGCAGCGCTCCATAAACGTTTGTTCTTTTTGGAGAATGTTACAATCTACTTGTAGTTTGATAACATTTCTTCCCCTTTTACCTCTCCCACACAAAACATAGCCTGTTGATTTTCTTAACAAAATGAATTAAAATTGATTAAGTTTTACGAGGTTTTAAGATTCCTCCGATCTCAAATTGTGTGACATTTGTGAAATGTATTGAAATGACCAGCAAGATTCTTGATCTGAAGTCAAAATCTTAAGGGGTTCAGGGGGTTTTTGAACTGTCTGAAATTGCATGCAAAATTGCCTAAGTCCGTGACTTAGGCATTTTTGGAAGGAGGCAGTTCATTGCTATCACCAGATTTTTAATGGGACTGAGAAACAAACAATATGTCAAGAATCATAAGGGAGTTATAAAATCACAGCTGGGACTCGCAGTAGATGGTATATACTTCAGGAGTCAGACACTGCCTATGCAATTTCCTTTTATAATGCTTAGCAAAGAGCCGGAAAGAGTTAAGAACTTAAACTTTTCTCTTAATGACAGTAATAATGACATGCCTTTCTCTACTAGGAAAGACAGATATAAAAACAAGAACTGAAAAAATAAAAAGGAAGAGACTGAAAGCAGACAGACCAAACACCGAGGGCAGTGAAAGACCAGGAAGCAAAGAAAAGGAAGAAAAAAACAATCCCTCCAACAGGGAGGGATTTCCCACCCCCAACAGGAAAACAGAAGAAGAGGGAAAGGGGGAGGAGGAAGAGGAAAGAAATAGATGGGAAGAGAAATAGAAATGCAAAGCAGAAAGTGATCTTTTTGTCAGACTGTGGTTAGTCTGTTCCCTTCCCTACTGCCCCCTCCCCTCCACCAATAATCTCTCCAAGCCTCCCTAGAGATCCAGTAGAAAAAGAAGGCTCACAGATTGAATGAAGGTGCATGAAATTATAATTTTAGTTCAGTTTGATCATAATGCCTTTTACAAGCCACCGTTTTACCTGAATTTTCTTTATCTGCAACATCTAGATAGTTAATGTTAGAAAACTAGAAAAAGTTCCCTGTCTCCATGTGAGCTGTATACCCAAAATTCATTTTAAGGTGATTCAATTCGAAGTATGCATTTTTCAACAGAAATAGTGTTAAAACACTATCAAAACAGTTTACAAAATGTATTTAACATACAGCAGAAGAAAAGGGAATTGGCCTTTTAGTCATCAGCTGGGTAAACTGGAGTATAACATCTTATTTCGGTTCTCACACTCTAGGGAGCTTTGTATTTGAAAGGTCGGGCCTATGCCAGCCGACTCTATCTTGTTCTGTGTCCTTCACCTTGACCACACCTCCTCCCCTCGACTCCATCTTGTTCTTCACCTTGACCACACCTCCTCCCCTTGAGTAAACCCTCCCTCACCTGCCGGACCCTTCCCCAGGACCCCTCCCCAGCCAATCGGCTGAGGCCATAGCCATTACCTCACCAACTGCCCCCAGGCCCCAATAAAACCTTTGTCCTTTTGAAACTCGCTCTCTTTCCCTGGTATCTCACCGCTGCGTCGGTGCAGGTAGGGGATTGAGCTCGAGCTAGCTCGAATAAAGGCTCTTTGCTTTTGCATCGGACTCGGCTCCCTAGTGGTCTTTGGGGATCACGAATTCTGGGCATAACAGTATTCACCCATGTTGCTAAATTGGGGGGATATGTCTGCACTTAAAAGGTAAAAGGCAGTAACACTATAAAAGGCAATTGGTACATGAGAAGCAAAACTAGCTAAATGTCCTGATCCCTCTTCTTTCCTTCAGCTCCCACATGTGTGTCTTTCTTGCCCCCGTTATCTTTCTACATTTTATACTGGGCACAAATTCCACTCTCCTCATAGGACTGGAGTTCTGATTCTCCTGAACTCGGGAATTTTCTTTCTTTTTGTTTTTAAATGCTTATTTATTTTGAGAGAGAGAGAGAAAAAGAGAGAGAGAATGTGGGCGTGCGTGCACTAGCAGGGGAAAGGCAGAGAAGGAGAGGGGGAGAGGGAGAGAGGGAGAGGGAGGAAATCCCAAGCAGGCTCTGTGCTGGCTGCGCACAGCCTGACACGGGAGTGGGGGTGGGGGTGGGGTGCTCAATCTCACAAACCAACCAAGAGATCTTCATCTGAGTCAAAATCAAGAGTTTGCCACTTAACCGGTTGAGCCACCGGGCGCCCCTGGAAGTTTCTATTGTTTCTGTATATCACCCTCACCTTTCATTTAGATATTCCAGGCTTCAACCAGAAAGTGTTACTTCCTTACTCAGCTTCCACCTTCCACCCTCATCTCCAAGCCCCTGCCATTTTCTTCCATCATTTATATCCTTGACAGAAGTCCAGTGTGTAAGGGAGTAAGTACTGTTACCTTGGTTGACAATGTTCTAGTACTTATATTAAATGGTTGAAGTAGGGTAGGGAGAGAGACAAAAATGCTACCCTGTTTTCTATGAGAAAGTTTAAGATCAGACTCCTTTTCTTAGGCAGAAAGTAAAAAGATGGATGTAGAGAGAGATATTTAGAAAAGGAGGAAAATAAAGATGGTCTTACGTGTCTCCTAGCCTGGATCCACTCAATAAGAGAAGACAAGTCCAACTCAAAGTAGAGGTAAGGCTTGACTCTAAAGAGGTTCTAGAGGATGGCCATATAAGCAACGCATTCCAGAGACAAAAGATTAAATAGAGGGTGCGAGCCTAAGGACATGGCCAAAGATGTGAGGTAGCTGCAGGAATTGTATCAGAGAAACCAGTTCCTGAGAGAACAGTATTAACAGGTGACAGAGGGAGAGCTAAATTCTTCCCTTCGGTTTGGGTAGAACTGCCTCTGTGTATAAATACACTAATCAGCAGAAGAAATTAGTATTGAGAGAAAAATAATGAGCCATAATATACAATCAATTTAAATAGAGTTTAAGGAACAGTAAGGCTAGGGCTAAATACAGGAAAGCCACTTCTATTTCTACAATAATTTAATCATTACTGACTACTTCTACACTGACAGGTATTTTGTACAGACAATGGTATAACAGATTGAGAGTCTGAATTATTTGCAAGTAGACTATTAGTCAAGAAGACTTAGAACTAGAATTCTATTGACATGCAGCCACCCTCAACAGACAGAGATTCAAATTCCCAGAAATAGTTGCTTCTATTTTTGGAGGGTCATCCTAATCCATAGACTCACGAGGCTCTAACCACTGGGGGGAAAAAAAGACTCAAATCACTTATCTCAACTTCTTTTATTTAGAGATAATTGCTACCCCCTCCCTTTTTTTAAAGTTTATTTATTTTGAGAGAGACAGAGACAGCACAAGCAGGGGAGGAACAGAGAGAGGGAGAGGGAAAGAATTCCAAGCAGGCTTTGAGCTGCCAACTGCGGAGCCTGATGTGGGGCTCAAACCCATAAGCCCTGAGACCATAGCCTGAGCTGAAACCAAGAGTCAGACACTCAACCAGCTGAGCCACTCAGGTGCCCCTAGAGATAATTGACCCTTGGATGAAGATCATTTATGTGCATTTCAGTATAGAAATCTGTACAGTAAATATCTTTGTTTTCCAATTAATATTTGCTTCTAGGGGACTAAAAATGTGGCAATAAATTGAAATATTTGTTGAAAAGATATTTCCTTTAAAAGTTTTTAGCCAATCCACTTATGTCATTATTATACTTGTTCATTAAAATAGCTACCATTTATCGAATACTTGAATATGGTAGGCCCTGTGTGAACATCCTCTCATTCAACTAACCCAATCACTATGAAAGATAGGCATCATTACCTCTCTTTTATAGGTGAGAATCATGAGGCTCAAAAAACAGCTAGTAAATAACAGAGCAAGGATGAGAACACATTTTGTCTAATATCTACTACTCTATCAGGTTGTGTCACCATGGAAACATTAGAAAAACACATCAGAAAAAAAAAAGCAAAACTGTCTCTAGTATGTGATCTTTCAAGTGTTTTATTATTTTTTTTAATGTTTATTTATTTTTGAGAGAGAGAGAGAGACAGAGTGTGATCAGAGAAGGGCACAGAGAGAGGGAGACACAGAATCCGAAGCAGGCTCCAGGCTCTGAGCTGTTAGCACAGAGCCCCAAGCGGGGCTTGAACTCACAAACCCTGAGACCATGACCTGAGCTGAAGTCGGACGCTTAACTGACTGAGCCACCCAGGCACCCCCTCAAGTGTTCTTAAAATATGTGCGCAAGTGAATATTTTACTGAGGTTTACAGGAAAATATGGTCATAAAGAGGGCTGACATGCTGCAAGTATTTCAAAATTCTATCTATAATTAAATATGAAAAATTTAAAAACCAGTAATTGTCCAAGTCAACATTGAACAGCATGGTGAAATGATTATGGGCTCATTTGTGGACAGAGAACAAGACCAACAGGTTGCACTGGGTCTATTTGTCTTCATTTCTCACGTGGAACGCTGATGTCAATGCAGGAACTAACTCTAGGTAGGCAGGAGTCACTCAAAATTGTATCACCTACTGACCTTAGACACTTAAAAAAGGAGCTTGGATTTCAAGGGGGTTGAGAAACAACTCTCCTCTTGCTTTAGGTTTTATCATGGATGGGGGGAGGGGGCTCCCCAGGTAATAGACTCTGAAATAGACATCAGCATGCATAAAGTCTATTAGGAACTGCTTTTGAGATCAATGTCTGTGAGAGAGAAGAGAAGGAAGCAGGACTGTGCAGAGGAAGAAGTTGTGTGGTCTTTCTATGGTAGACTGTATTCTTGCAATGGCTCTAGGGAATATTACAGGTTGAGGGTGGGAGGCTGGGTTTCCACACCCTCAGGTTGATCAGTCATTGCATGTGGGTGCCCTGAGAGGAGTCGTGACCTTGAGTTAAGGCAGGTGTTTGCACCTGAGGCAGTTTCCTGAGAGGGCTGGGGTTGGCTGCACTTCCAATAGCTAGGGGAATAAATTTTTCAGCCCTGAAGGGGGATCAGAGCAAAGCAATTACAGCATCCATCTCAGGTTTGCTGCCTTTGATCACATGTCCAGTATCACTTTTATTATTTAAAGTATCTGGGGTAAGTCATCATAAAATGTCCCAAGAATTCCCAAGCCTGGTGAAGATTAACCTTGCCTTTAGACTTGAGACCTTCAGTAAAAGGACAAAATGGTGTCAGTTAGTTAGAACTTAGGCTTGTGTTTTTCTGTGAGCAAGGCAAGAAATCCCGGTAATCAGTGAGAGAAAATGGCCAGATAACTGAAAAACAGAAGGCAGGTTAGGAAGTAGCTCAGACCAGGTTGTGCCCATCTGTCTGTGTGAGAGGATGCTAATCCTTGTACAAGCAGATCTGGGACTATATAAAGCTCTTTTGTGGGCTGGATTTAGCCCAAACATTGTAGTTTGCTGACACTTGATTTTTAAAATTAGCATTAAAAACCCAGGTACAGGAATCTGTTTGGTTTCATTTGCATTCAGTACCATAAGATCCATGTGACCTTGGGCCATATCCTAAAGCTCCCTATGTCTCAATATCCTTATCTATTAAGTGGGTATAATAATAGTGCTGGCCTTACAGGGTTTAGAATAGTAGAGGATCCAAGTTAAACATCCAGCAGGTAGTCTGGCACTTAACAGGTATTCAGTAAGCAATTTTTGGAACTGTTATAGTTGTTATATCTGTTCTCATACTGAGCTAACTGAATATTTTCTGTCAAAGCCACTATTAGCCCAAATTTTGGAGGCAATAGAATAAGAGAATAGTTTGAGTTGTCAAAATTGTAAAGCAAAAAAAAAAAAAAATGTAAAGCAATAATCAAGAAAAAGGTTGTATCAAGATTCTTTATACTATTCTTTCAACTTTCCTGTAAAATCTGAAATTATGTTTAATAAAAACAAACAAACAACCCAAAGCTCTTTGACTTACCCTGCTGGGATTGTTTGGGATAGAAGCATGCATCTGGGAGCCTTGACACTGCTCGGTTTTATGTAATTATACCTTTTTAATTTAGCCCTTAATTTTTGTGAAAACAATCACTCTATTTCAGCTATGGTATGAGAATAAGAAAAATAACGTGTGTCCATATTTGGATTAGAGAGAAAAGGGGAACATCGTGTCCATGGAGTCCTGATAAGATACAAGCAGGGAAAATTGCAGTGAGAAGTCTCCTATAATGAGGTGAAAATGCGGGAAGAAAGACTCCAGAAAGACACATACTGCTATATTTGTTCTCATTTCCTTCTGGAGATATTTCTTTCTTGGAGAAAATGGATATTTATAAGCACCGACTGTATGCCAGGAACAGTAGTAAGTGTTTCACATGTTTTCTCACTAATAACAATCTTGTAGGGGGAGAAATACTATTGCCATTTTACAGTGAGAAAAACTGAGGGTCAAAGAGAATAATTAGGTTTCCCAGGACCACACAGTAAGCAAGGGTGTAGCATGGATTTAGGGTCAGAAACAGTTGGGGTTAAATGTCCATCAGCAAGTGAACGGATACGTAAATTGTGGTATATCCTTATAATGGAGCACGACTCAGCAATAACAAGGAATGAACTACTGAACAAATCAACATGGTTTAGTTTCAAAGTAATTGTACTGAATGAAAAAAGCCAGATAAAACACACATTGTGTTCTTCCTATAAATTCTATTTATAGAATTCTAGCAACTGAAAACGAATCTATACTGCAGGTCAGGTCAATGGTTGCTTAGAGATGAGGTGGAGTGGGAAGTGGCAGGAGAACATCTGGGAAACCAGTTTCTTTATCAGTTGATAACACCTCAGAGGGTTGGTGTGAAGATGAAAAGAAACTAATGACTGAAGTGTTTACTATACTGCCTAATATGACAGCAAGCATCAGAAATTATATAAATCCTAAACTCTGAGTTCTTCCTTCTTAGAGCTTTCTCCACTTCAAGTAGTAATGCTAGTCATGGTTACTTTTATTTATAGCTATACTTCAAACACATTGATCTTAAGCCGAAACACAAGATCTTTCCGTGAAACTAAACCATGACAAATTTTATGATTTGAGTTCAGGGACACCATCTCCTGCTGGGGGACCAGGCCAGAATCTTCTACATAAAAGCTGTTTTGTCTTAGAGCCGACAGTTTTTCCAACTTGTTGCCATTGTGCCCTTTGGCTCCAGAATTTTTCTTTAGTTCCTTTTCATAATTCTTTTTCTTTACTGATATTCTAATTTTGTTCATACATTGTTTTCCTCATTTCCTTTAGTTCTTTGTCCATTTTTTCCTATTAGTTCTTGGAGCAGATTTAAGACAGCTGTTTTAAAATCTTTGTCTAGTAATTCCTCACAGATGGTTTTGTTCCTTTGAATTTGCTATACTTTGCTCGTATGTCTTGCAATGTTTTCGGTTAGACTAAACATTTGACTATTATAATGCAGTAACTAGAAGTCAGGTTCTTCCCCTTTCACAAGGTTCACTATGTTTTTGGTTGTTGAAGGCTGTAGCAGCCAGTTGATTTAAATGCCCTTCCCAAACTATTATTGTAGACTGTATTCCTTGCCATTGTGGTCACTGAAGTCTCTGTTCCTTGGCTTATGTTCAGCTAGTGTTGTAACAGAAATATCCTTGAATGCTTTGCAGATTGAATCTGAGCCAGGGCCCTCCATCAATTTACCAGATTTCACTGTACCAAGGGATCAGCCCAAGATGAAAGCATAGGGTCTTCTCGGGTGAATTCAGAGTATGTCTTGCCCTGAGCGTGCACATGGCTTTCTAAATCCACTCCCCCACCCCCCCCAACCCCTTCATATACATAGTTGCTTTTGAGCATCCTAATTTCCCAAAGAAACTTTACCTAGTTTTTGCCTTGGGCAGTCTGTTGTATGTTTCAACTGTAATCTCTGTCTCCAGTGTCTGATGATGTTAATTCAGTGTCCAGTGTTTTCAAGCTTTTTCACCTGAGTTCTGAGTTAGGCAAAACAGGGCAGAATACTTTGCATCAGAGGCTGTCCCACATTAGTCTGCTCAGGATGCCATAACAAAATACCACAGCCTTGATGGCCTAGACACCAGAAATGTATTTCTCACAGTTCTGGAGTATATAAAGTCCAAAATCAAAGTACCAGCCAATTCACTTTCTGGTGAGGATTCTTTCTGGTTTGCAGATAGCTGCCTTCTGTGTCCTCACATGATAGAGAGAATGAGCTCTGGTGTCTATTCTTATAAGGGCACTAGCTTTACTGGATAAGGGTCTCACCCTCATGGCCTCATTTAACTTTTATCACTTCTTTACAAGCCCTACAATCACACTGAGGGTTAAGGCCCGAACATATGAATTTTGGGACATACAATTCTGAACAAGGTCAGTTTGCTCCCTTCAGAACCAGGGAAACAGTGGCACACTGGGAACACGGGTAGCTGCTATTTTTTTAGTGCTACACGTTAAGACTCTGTCTCTTTATGATTTCCATGGCATTATGACTGCTGCCTTAAGACTATTGCCCCTTTAAAAGTATTGATATTGTAAGACTGTCCTCATACAGGGGAAAGAGTAGGGGAAAGACAAAATGACCACAAACTCTTCCTACTGTTTTGAGGTGAATTTTTCTTGATACAGTGCTCACTGAAACTTTAAAAAAAATTCTTTTTTCATGTTTATTATTTTTGAGAGACAGAGCATGAGAGGGAAAGGGGCAGAGACAGAGAGGGAGACACAGAATCTGAAGCAGGGTCCAGGCTCTGAGCTGTCAGCACAGAGCCCAACGTGGGGCTTGAACCCACAAGCTGTGAGATGATGACCTGAGCTGAAGTCGGAGGCTTAACCAACTGAGCCACCTGGCCCTACAGTGCTCACTGAAACTTTTAACTGTTTTCTAGAGTTCTCACAAGATTGGGTCTGACCATTTCTGCTTATTTTTTGATGTTTCTGTGGGAGAGTGAGATTTTGGAACTTCCTACTCTGCCATTATGTTCTTCTTATGCAAAACACTGTAATTTTTGCATTTTTTCATAAGCCTTATGTTATTCTTCAGACCAAAGTTTTCACAATGCTTTTCACTTCTTATTAATGAAAAGAACTATTTAGATCTCTCTTAACCAAAATGAGATTTATTAGAAATGTATTTTAAAGAATGGAAAAATTATCCATTTAAACTAACAACAAGAAACAAAGTATAATTTAAGATAAGAATACAGTGTAGGGATCCACAGAACTCCAGAGCAGTCAGGCCACTTGCAGTATGATGGCCAGAGGAAATCTGCACAAAGCTAGAAAGTGACTGTCTCCCCTTTCACTCCCTCTCTTCCCAGAGAAGATCAGGTAACCACAGATCAGGGTTACTACCCTTTTCAGATAGTCTGCTTCATTTCTCTCTCTCTCCAGAGTAGATTTCCCTTATCTTGGATTTACATGTCTGGGTTACAAGTCCCTCTCTGGATTATAGTTTTAGTGTTCGACAGACAGAAATGAAGACTTCTCTCCCAATTCCAAATTCTCAAAACAGGGAATCTGATTGATTCAGATTTCTCTGAGGATCAAAGTCTATCCAATCAGCTATGACCAGAATAGAGGAAGTGTCCTCTCACATAAACAGGACTATGGGGCTTCAAGCTGTAGATGAGAATTGGAGCAAAAGAGATGAGGAAGAGGGTCCTTCTCAATGGATGAGCAGAAACCCAACAAAGTATCTATCACAATCCATTTTTAGATTTGTACACATTTAAATACAACTTAAAAGAAATGAGAACAAAAGTGTGCCACAATATGCAGCTAAAATGTGTAAGACATTAGTTCTTTACAATAAAAGAAGTAGTATACACACTTATAATTTACTGCTTAGGGATTTTAAACTAAAGCTAGCTTCACCTATTCCATTTACAACAAATGTGTCCTGCTTTTGTTGAACCACGAGGGAAAACAATTAAGGAATATTCTGATTCTTATCCCAGGGAACTTGAGGAACACAGGGTAAGTAATCCCAGAGAGCCTAATCTCATAAATTGAGAATCTTTCCCTAGATGACACAAGTTACTCAGTGCAACAGTGGCAGTCTCTGCTTTCAAACTAATATGCTGTGAGTTATGCTGAGTCCTCTTCCCATGAGGTTAAAAGTATTTCCTAAATTTTCTTTTTTCTCTTTATCACCTCCTCTGCTCCATTCTTCACCTTTATCCCCTTTACGTGTCAATCAATTTAGAAAATAACTCTAACGTTGTAGCTGTCTCAAAATCTTGGCAGGTTTTGTGAAGATGTAGCTGTGAGAAATAAAAACTGTTTGGAAATGCTCTTTTAGTTTCCATAGGATGAAAATACTTTATCCTGGCAGGTATTTTCTTTCCTTTCCTTTTCTTTTTTTTTTTTTTTTAAGATTTATTTTATTTTTTTTTTAAGTTTATTTACTTATTTTGAGAGAGAGAGAGAGAGAGAGAGAGAGAGAGCAAGCAGGGTAGGAGCAGAGAAAGGGGGTAGAGAGTGAATCCCAAGCAGGCTCTGCACTGTTGGCCCAGAGCCCAATGAGGGGCTCAGACTCACAAATTATGAGCTCATGACCTGAGCGGAAATCAAGAGTCGGGTACTTAACCAACTGAGCCTCCCAAATCCCCCCCCCCCCCCCAGGTAGTTTCAATATGAAACAAGAAGCCCTGTTGAAAAGCACACTCTCACCAGAAAAGACAGCTCTGTCCTTTTTTTTTTCTAGAGTTCTCCTTCCTATTCAAGTTAATAAAGATGGTAAGTAGTAGGGGTCACCTACAACTACAAATAACCTGATGTCTAGTTAAGCCGGTAGTTTCAACTGATTTAGAGTCATACTGAAGACCAGAAAGGAAGAAAGAATAATACAACAAAACACCCGGAATTTAAATAATTCATCCACTACGTAACGAGGACTTGAATCTTACACTAAAGCTCTATTTTACTCATCTCACATATTTACCTCTGGGGTCATCCACACCACCAAACTGTGCATTGTCAACAACTGCATAACCTCTGATGCTCCACTGTATAAAGACTTTCCTGTGTGCCCAAGTCTTCCTCACTGAAAGAGCAAGATGTGTATTCTATCATTTATTGTCTTGCTGTTGGGTGCAATTTCGCTCTAGGATAAATTCTTAGACTCAGACCAAATTATTGGTTAAATGTATGTTTATTACTAAGTATGCTTAACTACCACTGTTACCACAAAGAGGGGCACACACCCAACTGCAATTACAAATTAATTCATGAAAAGAAAAAGGAGGCAGTCATAATTATGTATTCTTTTTAAAGTGCAATAAATTTTCAACAGGCTAATAAAATGAGATCTGACATATAATAACCTACCATCCCGCCATACTCTTAAATCTTACTGCTTACTATGAATGATGCTAATATTTTATAAATGTACACAGTAAAATCAGTAATAAGTTATCACCTCTTGAAAGAAAAGTCTTCATGGTGTACACACCTAAAATATTTAATGCATAATTGCTTAAAAATAAAATAGGATAGACCTCATGAGCCTAATGTAATTAAAAGAATGTCAATGCTTTTCAATTACACTGTCACATATAATGTGATTAATCACCTTTTGAGGCATGTTGGGATTATTTTCCCCAATTCATGGATAGGGAAATTGAGATTTAGAGAGTTTAGGTGACTTGCCATGGGCCTCTCAGCTAATCAGTGATAAAACTGGGAGCATTATCCAAGTCTCAAGGGTTCCACTGCTCTATTCACCACATGTTTCCTCCAGGGTTATCAATGTTTATATTGCAATAAGATTCACAAGTGATTTCTCTATGATCATGTCCAAAACCTTATATAATACAGGTGTCAGGGATCAAAAATAATACCAGCATTTTATGTATCCCTTTAAAGTTAAAAAGATATATTCTTCTTCATCAAATTGCTTATTCATTCAAACAACAAATCATTAAACACCTATGTATGTGTCAGCCATTGTGCTAGGCTCTATTATACCCAGCTATATTAGTTATCTTTGCTCTATAACAATTTATCCCCAAATTTAATGGCTTAAAACAACAAACATATATTATCCTATAGTTTCTGTGGGCCAGGAATTTGGGAGCAGCTTAACTGAGTGGTTCTGGCTCAGGATCTCTCCTAAGGTCAGTAAAGATGTTGATGAAGGATGCAGGCATCTGAAGGCTTGACTAGGGTTGGAGCATGTGCTTCCAAGTTCACTTACATGGCTATCCTCAGGAGTCCTTGGTTCCTCAGTGGCTGTTGGCCAGAAACCTTAATTACTCATAATGTGGGCCTCTCTAAAGTTGCCTAAGAGTCTTGTGACTTGACAACCATCTTTCCCCAGCAAGCAATCCCAGAGAGAGAAGAAGAAAAAAGCTGGCATATGCTTTAAGATCTTCTCTAAGAAGTCTCACTACATCATTTCTACATTCTATTCATGAGAACAAGTCACTAAACATAGTCCAATCTCAAGGTGAGAGGAATTAAGTTCCACCTTTTGAAGGAAGAAGCATCAAAGAACTTGTGGACATATTTTAAAGCCACTATATCAGTGAATATAATTTAATTTACAGAAGTTAATCTAATTATTACAAAATGATTTGTTAACCTCATTATAACATGTAGATATTTATTTATTTATTTATTTATTTATTTTCAACGTTTTTAATTTATTTTTGGGACAGAGAGAGACAGAGCATGAACGGGGGAGGGGCAGAGAGAGAGAGAGACACAGAATCGGAAACAGGCTCCAGGCTCCGAGCCATCAGCCCAGAGCCTGACGCGGGGTTCGAACTCACGGACCTCGAGATCGTGACCTGGCTGAAGTCAGACGCTTAACCGACTGCGCCATCCAGGCGCCCCCCAATAACGTGTAGATATTTAAAGGAAACTAAGTGTATTAAAGAGTGGCTTCTTTATAGTTGTTGTTTATTTGTTCCCATTTTGTGTCCTTATTTTTATTTCACCCTGTTAAAAAATTCTACATACAGTGCCAAATAAATTATGACTTGTCCTATCGTGTTGTATCAATTGGAATTGTATTCAGTACTTATAACAGAAAACCCAAACAACAAAACCTTAAATAGGAGGGATTTATTTTCCCTCACATAACAACAAATCTAGAAATGGTCAGTCCAGAGCTAATAAGCTCACCCTCCAAAGCAATCACAACCCTGGTACCTCTGACTTCCTACACTATTAATACTGTGTGGGGCTTTGGTTATTATGGTTGAAATATGGATGCTCCACCTCCAGCATCATGTCACTGTTCCAGGTAAGACAACAAAAATAGGTACAGGTCCAATGGTTAAAAGGACATTTCTTCCATAAACTTTGGGCCTCTCCTAGCAATATCAATTTGCATTTTATTGAAAGGTCACATGGCCCGTCATGGTTTATAGAAATCTGGAGAAGTAAATACTTTTAATTAGACACACTGTCACCCTGAAAAAAAATCAGAGTTCTGCTAGTAAGGAAGAAAGTATTTTGGTTTAAACAACTAGCAGTGTCTACCACACTGCTCCAAGGAGCCTCAACACACATTATCCTGCTCCAACGAGCTTTGACACACATTATTGAAACACCACACCAGACAAACAAACATACTGTCCAAGATTTATCTGTTTCAAATGGGAGAATCTAGTCATTGTGAATCTCATATATAAAGCATATTTTTCAAAGTAACCACAATTTTCTTTTTTCTAGTTGATAACATTGAAGAATTGGCTGACATTAATGTCACTACTAGGAATCTGTCCAAGGAGATAATTATACAGTTGTGCAAAGGTATGTGCAAAAGGAAGTTCATCAGAGTTGTTCATAATATCAAAAATTTGGGTGAAAAAACCAAAATATCAATAGAATACTGGTTAGATAAATGATAGTACATGCAACTAACAGGCAACGCAACTTTTAAAAATGATGTTAATCATGATATATTGTTCAGTGAAAAAAGAACTGTATAAGATCCAGTTTATGAAATATTGTATTTTTATGTCTTTATGTGTTTTTCTTTATATCTGGAAGAATGTAACACACATTTTTAAAACTGCTTATCTGTGGGTTATTTTTTTTATTTGTTTGAATAACTATTTATGGTTTTCATACAAATAACAGCTATTTTCAAAAATACCCAATAGGATGGGAGGGGCTGACTTGATCTAGTTTTTGTCTTATCAATATTACTTCCTGCCAGTAATTTTCTTAGACATGCAATGGCTGAACTTATCTTTTTGGAATGGTTTCTTATCTTTGCTCAATGGAAAAAGCAAAGTTATTTCTTACTCATTAAAAATTTCAGTACAATTAAACATTTTTTTCAATAAAATTAAAATTAGGTAAGGTATCTTGAGTTTTTGTTTTGCTTTCTGTTTGGAACACTGCGACCTCTGGAAGGGTCTCCTTTTCCTGTTTCACAGTAGTTGTGGAAAGGAAGGGGGTAAGGCTGGGCAATTAACCATACACAGGTTGGGAAAGAGAGAAGAGAATACAGGTAAGGGTGGAAGGGAAAGAAGTCTGGACAGATGGGTGGGGAAAAGAGTACTAACCTGAACATCAGGATACTTGCACCTCTAAAATGGTCTATCAGTTTTTCTGACCTCAGTTTTTCTCATCTGAAAAATAAAAGGTTTAAATAAGAATCACTAGATGTGCTTCAATTCTTTTGTAAGATCTCTTTGGATCTATTAATGGCATATCATGGCAAACTCCAGTAGAGCTGAATCTAAACAAATTAAAGGAAAAAGAACAAGAACTTACATACATTGCTCCGTATTTCTCCCAGGCATGTTAAGTAACTTGCCAGGGTTGCACAGCAAATAGGAGGAACCAAGATTGCAGCCCAGAGCCTACACTCCTAAAGGCTATACTGAAAGGCACTTAAGAACTGACTGAGGAAGGCGTTTAAAGGAAGCAGGATAGCTTTCTTACCCTCAAGCTAAGGCCTTGTAGACAGAGGATGGTTAAAGCCAAGACCTTATCCCCACCTCCTGACTGCTGTGGGGGTTGTCTCAGTGGCTCACAGGCTCCTCCCTCTAATCCAAAAACAGCTTTCTGATTCAAAGTCCTTTGGCCAACGAAAAGAAAGATGAGTTTTACAAAGCGCTAAGGAAGCGCTTCCTGTTATTGCCTGGCAGCACTGAAGTAATGACAGAACCAAACCGCGTGTGCTACAGAAGGCTTTGTGGTACCACTATGTTTTCAACCCTTCCGGGTTCACACATCTGGTTACCCAGCACCCGTTTGCATATCTCATCTTGCCGTATTTCCTTTCATTAAGGACAGAGAGATACTGACTACAGAGAGTACGGGTTGGCTGGGTGGGTGAGTGGGGGACAGGAGAAAAAAGAACGGGAAGCAGGCTAGAGGCCAAAAGACTTCTGCAGGGTTAGAGCCTGTCCCTCACACAGAGGTCCCTCGGGTACCTCCAGCTTCAGTCCCTGCAGTTTCACTGCTTAGTCTCTCTCAAGGTCCGGAAGCTAGTGCAAAACCAGCACCAGGACCAGGAAGGAGAAGCCCAGCAGCGAGGAGCCGCAAGTGGGCAGCGACTACTGCTCATAGAAGACCCGACTTCCCAGACCCCTTCGCAGAAGGGCGGGGCGTGAGCTTGGCGGCCAATCTCCGCGTCCGCACGTCGCCATAACCCCGCCCCACCCTGCCCCCTCTCGCTCCGCCCTTCCCTGGGGCTGGTGCGGCGGCAGAGACGTCAGCGCTAGGAGACCCCTGGGTGGCGGCTGCGCCGTCGGCGGGCCGCGGCCTGGACGCGCTGCGGGGAGGGGCGGAGCGAGCGGGCGGGAGCGCGAGCTGGGTCCGCCTCGGCAGCCGCCGCTGCTGCCGCTGCCGCTGCCGCCGCCGCCGCCGCCAGGGAATAATCTGGGCGGCAGCGGGCGGCCCCCGCTAGCGGCCACGAGCCACTTCTGCCGGTGCCGGGAGGAGCTAAGGTTGCCGGTCTCCTGTCGTCCCCCTCTCCGCCCCCCAGGAGGGGCGAGAGGGAGCCGCGGCTGATGTCAGGTACGGCCGGCGGAGGCGCCCTCAGGCTGCGGGTCCAAGGTCTCGGCTCCCTTCGTCCTCCCAGCGCGGAGTGTGCTTTTGGGGGAGCGTGGAGGGTGGAACCAAACCCGGGCGCAGCCAAACAGGTGTCTCGGGGTCGCCGCCGGGGCTGGGGACTTGGAGCTGCTGAGGGAGGCGCGGGGCACTTCCTCCTCCCGGCGCCACTGTGAACTGCCATTGGGGCAGCCTGCCCACCGGGCCGCTATTTTGTTGACGAGTAGCCTCCTCTTGATGGTGGGTTCTTCCTTTCTGCCCTCTGGTGCCCCTCACCTCCTCTTCGCGCGCTGCCCGCCGTCGGGCGGCGGCAGTGAGACTCGAGCTGCGTCTCGGTCGCGGCGGGATCACTTAGCGGTCCTGCCCGCCGGGCGGTCCCCGCCCCGCCCCCCTGCTCCGACCTGTGGGTCCGGCTGGACTCGGGGCTCAGGTGTGGCCACCTTCATCGAGAGCCGCCGGGCTGCCGGGCAGCGCGAGTGCCGGGCGAGCGAGCGTCTTCCCCAAGTGCCGGGGGGACTTCCTCGGGGCTTTCTTGGATCATCAGGTTTGTGGCTGATTTATTTTTTAAAATTTCACTGCCTCTGGCAAAGTGAGCTAGCCAGGTGTGTTTGGCTCACTTGCACGGTAGAGAAGGAGGCAAAGAGTTTATTTCTCCACCCCCGGCACCCCCTCGCGAGTGTGTGAGTAGTAGGTGCTGACAAGTTGGCCATACGCCTTCGAATTTGGATAAATTATATACTCTTAAAAGAAGAATGTAATTTGGGAGTGGGGATTTATTCTTCCCTAGCTCTTACTCTCCTCTTATTATTTTTTTTAAATAATAAACAAGGCACCACATGCTCTGGAAAAGTTGATTGGATTTATATCTAGTTTTCTAAATTCGTTATAGATATTGTAGTATATCTTTTTAACGCTTTTCGGGTTGGAAACTATTACGCTAACCATGACTTGACTTCAGTATGAATTAAAAAGTTAGTTATAAAGGTAGAACTTTAACACGTTAAAGTGAATAATTAGGCCAAAGTGACCTGGACAGAAATATGCTCATTTACTAAAAGTTAAGCAGAGAATATAGATAGCTTGGCCTGGGTGCCAGGAACAAGTGTTGTGCACAAGTTCAACTTGTTTACTTCTGGTGTAGGTTTAGACAGTGGGAACTTGAATTTTTAGGAGATATTTAAACAACTTTCCATACCCTTATCAGATTAATGTCAAGTGAGCCTTATGCACATGATGCTGTGTGTTCTGAGTATTGAATATAGTAAACTATACTTATTTTGTTTTCCACTAGCTAGTATATATTGATGTGCAATTTAAGTGAATATAAAGTTTTAAGTTACCAAACAGTTAACTCTTTTCACCATATGTTAAGTAAAACAGTGATTTAGTAAGGAAAGTATGACTCATTTAAAATCTTCGTAGGAAAGGAGCATGGTTTTTAAGTACTGGTGGAGAACTATTAAAAATCTCTCTCAAATATGTCTGTAATTTGTGTTTTTCTGTATCTTCTTATTTAGGCCTCAGCGTTTAAACAATATTTTGTGGTTAATATTCATAGATAGGATAGATACAGTTTTCTTAAATATGCTTTTTTTGGGTATAGATTATACTAGTCTGTATTTCTGAGTAAATTTAATATCCAGAAATTCTTAGAATTTTATCACAAACTTGTTTAGTGGTACATATAATGAATTAATTTTCACCCAGTCATAGAAATACAAAAGTGTGTCATTTAGGCATATGCTGTTTACTATTTGTATATTGATTTTTGCTCCCTAAGATAAAAATTGCATTTCACAGCTTATAGATTTTGTAAACCATGGTAATTTAAAATAGAGCCTTTGTGTGATGAAATTATTGATTGGAATTCTTGTGACATTGTAGCTGTAAACAAATGTTAAATGGAAAAGGGACAACTTGGTGAAATTCATTTCACATTCATTTAACATTTTAAGCTTCCTAATACAACCATATTACTTTTAGAACATTTGTTGAGATTTGAATAAAGACGCTAGTGTACAAACTATAATAAGGTGGGAAGAAAAGTATGACAAAATTTTTTTGCTCCAAATTCATTACGATTAAGGTCATTCTTTTAAAAGAAGGAAGGAAGAGAAGAAAGAAAAGGAATATTGTTCTACAAAAAAGAAGTTAGCATTTTATCTTAAAATCTAAATATATCGGGGCGCCTGGGTGGCTTGGTCGGTTAAGTGTCCGACTTCGGCTCAGGTCATGATCTCACGGTCTGTGAGTTCGAGCCCCGCGTCGGTCTCTGTGCTGACAGTTCAGAGCCTGGAGCCTGTCTCAGATTCTGTGTCTCCCTCTCTCTCTGTTCCTCCCCTGTTCATGCTCTGTCTCTGTCTCAAAAATAAAATAAAACGTTAAAAAAAATTAAAAAAAAAATCTAAATGTGTATCTAATGTGTACTTAAATTTTCACTTTGCAACTAATTCGAATGGCCAAGGAGAAAATACATACCAAAATCTATAATGTGTGAATAAAAGAAGTGTCCCTTGGAGAAAAATATATAAAGAAGTTGATATTTGTTAAATAGAGATGCCTGTAAGAAAGTAGGAGAAACCAAAAAATCTGAATAATTTATCTAGAACCTGTAGTATGAGCTGCCTTGCACATTGAAGGCACATATTAAAGGCAGGAAAAAGCAATATTAGGTTGGCGAGATTCTGAAATGGGAAACCTGGCTAGTTTACAACTAAAGCTATGCACGAAAACATTTGAACTGGTGGAAATTAGATACAGCCAAATTTGAAATTATATATGGTTTGGTGTAGTAATTTGCATTCTTGGTCCTTGTATTATTTTCCTAGGGGTGCCATAACAAAGTGTGGCAAATTGAGTGATTTAAAACAATAGAAATTCATCATCTCAGTTCTTCAGGCTGGAAGTCTGAAATCAAATGTTGGCAGAGCCATGGTCTCTAGATTGTAGGGGAGAATCTGTTCATGTCTCTGAGCTTCTTCTGTCACTGACAGTCCTTCGTATTCCTTGACTTGCCACTATATCACTCCCCTCCATTCTTTCTGTGTCTGTATCTCTTCATATGGCATTCTCCCTTTTTTTATAAGGATACCAGTCATATTGGGTTAGGGTCCACCTTGATGACTTCATCTTAACTTGATTACATCTGCAAAGACCCCATTTCCAAATAGGTCACATTTATCTTTTACAGTGTTCAATAAATTTTTAGCACCATAGGGCAGACCAAATCATAGGGTGTGGTGAGAACAGAGTAGGGACATCTAAATTTACTTATTTATCATTTACTTATCTCACTACTGATTCAGAACCAGGTTGTAGAGGGAAAACAAACAGACAAAAATCTCTGTCCTGGAGGAGCTTATATTCTAAAATGTTGGTTCTCAAAATGTCCCTGGATCTGCAGCATCAGCATCATCTGGGAACTTGTTAACAATGCAGATTTTCAGGCTCAACGCCCCCCCCCTCCCACCCCCACCAGACCTCTTGATTCAGAAACTGTTTTAAAAAGACTTTCAGATGATTCTGATGCAGACTCAGATTTGAGAATCAATGAACAAGATGGAGAAAAGAGACAATAAACAAGGTAAGTAAAATGTGTAATATATTAGACGTTAGTAGGTGCTGTGGGTAAGAATAGGGAAAACCCCCTGAGAAGTAAAGGCCTGAAGGAGTTGGGGAGTGAGCCATGTGACTATGTAGATGAGTTGTGTTCCCAACAGAACAGCAGGGGCAGAGACCCTCATGTGTTTGAGGAACAGCAAGGAGTCCAGAGAGAACACAGCAAGGGAAACAGTAGGTTGAGTTTATGAAATTTGTTTGTTTGTTTTTGAACTGTAGAAACCAAATACTAGGAGGAGATATCAGAGAAAGAAGAGTGAGGATAGGATGGCAGACCGTTCAGGTTCATCTTACTGGTTTTGGCTTTGTCTCTGAGTGAGACTGAGAAGACCCTGAAGGATTTTGAGCAAATGACTAATGTCTTTTTAAAGGGATCACACTGGTGAAATGGACTGGTAAAAATGGATTGAAGAAAGAAGGCTGTAAAGGGGAAAGTTGATTAGGATCCAGTTATACTAGTTGAGAGAGAAAGATGGAGGGTGAGGAGAAGGAAGAAAAGGAATGGTAGGGTGGTAGGACTAGGGTGGTAGCAGTGGAGAGGTTAGAAGAGAGGTACAAGATGAAAAACATATAGGACTGTAGTGAAAAATAAGGTTTTTTCCTCCCTAGTTACTTCAGTCACTGAGTTGCCTGCCTCAGAGTTAACTGATGTTACAACTAGTCTTTATATATTCTTCTTTAGATATTTTATATATATATGATAAACAGGTTTTAACAGGTTAGTAGAGTGGTTCTTAACTGGAGCTAATTTTGTTGCTTGGGACAGTTGGCAATGTCTGGAGACCTTTTTAGTTGTCCCAGCCAGGGGGAGTGCTACTAGTGTCTGGTGAGTGGAGGCCACAGATACTTCTAAACATCTTACAGTGAACAGGACAGCCACCACAAGAGAGAATTATCCAGCTCAAGGTGTCAGTTGTGCCAATAAAAAACACTGGCTTGATGGGACTTAGAGAGGTTGAGGCACAGATAGTGAAGGGAAGACAGTATTGTGTAGACAGAGGAGACAATAGGAATAGAGGAGCCCGCTGCATTGGGATGTTTAGTGAACTGTATAGGTAGTTCAGGATTACTGAAGAATAAATTATATGGCATGGGGTATTGAAATATGAGCCTGGAAATCTGGATAGAGTCTAGATCAAGGAGAGCCTATATATATCATGTAAATTAAAGATGCTTAGTTTTTGTCTTATAGGCAGTGGGGCTCCATGGAGAATTCATGGAGTGACTTGGTCAGCTTTTCATTTTAGATAGATCATTCTGGGGGCACGTAGGTGGTTCAGTAGATTAAGCATCTGACTCTTGATTTCCACTCAGGTCATGGGTTCCATGCTGGGCATGGAGTCTGCTTAGGATGCCCTCTCTCTCTCTCTCTCTCTCTCTCTCTCTCTCTCTCTCTGTCTCTCTCTCTGTTTCTTTGTCTCTGTCCCTTGTGCTGCGCACTCTGGAAAAAATATAAAAATAAATCTTTATCTTACACAGTTTTAATGACTGAAGTTGTGTTATGGGAGAAAATAGTTTTGAAAGGGTGAAGTGGACATCATCTCTTTGTTGTAAAGTAAGAGATGCACATACGTATAAGCTGATATAGACATTACCCTTTTTGCAAGATACACAGAGAGATGGGAAAGAAAATGTACTCTTTTCTGTGTAGACATGAAATTTAATCTTTGGTTTTAGTTTGGGTTTTTTCATTTGTTTTCTTTACATTTCTCTTATTTAAAAAGTAGCCACTACACATTACTGGCAAAAAAAATCATAATCTGCCAAATGTGCAAAGATTTTCCTTAGCACATGTAGATCATTGTTTTTGACAGCTGCAGAGTATTCTGTGGTATGGATGTACCTTGTTTGATTATTTAACTAGTTCCTTATCAACAAGCAAACATCTTACAGCAATGGCTGCCATGACCATTTTTGCAGATGACTTTGTTTTTGTCCATAAGAGAAATTAAAAAAAAAATTTTTTTTAAGCTTATTGATTTATTTTGAGAAAGAGAGTGCAAGTGGGGGAGAGGCAGAGAGAGAAAGGGAGAGAGAGAATCCTAAGCGGGCTCTGCACTGTCACTGCAGAGCCCAGTGGCAGGGCTGGAACTCACGAACTGTGGGATCATGACCTGAGCCAAAGTTGGACGCTTAACCAACTGAGCCACCAAGGTGCCCCCATAAGAGAAATTTCTGATGATGAAATGGTGGGTCAGGTCATACTCATTTAAAAATTTTAAAATATATTGCCAAATTGTCCTTCCAAAAGACAGTAAATATGTGTATTGTGAGAAAGAATGCAGGAGTGCCAGTTTTCTCTACCATGTCATTACTGTGTGTTACTAAACATTTTTACCAGTATGATAGGTTAAAGTACTATCTCTGCATTTGATTTAGTTTTCTTTAATGTGAATTTTTTTTTCTTTGAGAGAGAGAGAGAGCCAGGGGGTGGGGAGTGGTGGGGACAGGAAGGGGGAGAGGGAGAGAATCTCAAGCAGGTTCCACACTTAGTGTAGAGCCTGATGCAGGGCTTGATTCCATGATA
The DNA here is from genome assembly GCF_016509475.1 of Prionailurus bengalensis. Lineage (NCBI taxonomy): Eukaryota > Metazoa > Chordata > Mammalia > Carnivora > Felidae > Prionailurus > Prionailurus bengalensis. The sequence goes on from NC_057348.1 coordinate 100,308,443, forward strand.
CTGTGATCATGACTTGAACCGAAATCAAGAGTTGGATGCTCAACCTACTGAGTCACCCAGGTATTCCTCTTTAATGTGGAATTTGAATATCCTCGACCATTGTATTTTCTTCTCTGCAAATCCTTTGTTTTCTTTATCTGTTATTTTATTTTATTTTTTAATTTTTTAAATGTTTATTTTTGAGAGAGACAGAGACAGAGTGGGGGAGGGGCAGAGAGAGAGGGAGGCACAGAATCTGAAGCAGGCTGCAGGCTCTGAGCTGTCAGCACAGAGCCTATGTAGGGCTCGAACTCACGAACTATGAGATCATCACCTGAGCAGAAGTTGGATGCTCACCCAGCTGAGCCACCCAGGTGCCTGTTTTAAATTTATCTGTTTTTATATTAATCTTTTGTTTTTTTTGTTATAATACTTCTTGGCAATTTTGCTGTACAGTTTTTTTTTTTTCAACATTTTATATAGGAACATGTCTTTGAACCAGCAGTTTCATTGCCAGAAATTTAATCAATAGCTTCTGAGTTTTGAGAAGATCTCAATTCATGGTACAAAAATGATAAAGTGGGGTGCCTTGGGTGACTCAGTCGGTTAAATGTCCTACTTTGGCTCAGGTCATGATCTCATGGCTTGTGTGTTTGAGCCCTGCTTTGGGCTCTGTGCTGACAGCTGAGAGCCTGGAACCTGCTTCAGATTCTGTGTCTCCCTCTCTCTCCACCCCTCCCCCCCACAAAAATAAACATTAAACGAAGTTTTTAAAAAATGTAAATGATGTTTTCTTCTAGTTTTGTTTTAATTTCATTTTTTTAGAATATTGAAATTTTAGAAACATTTGGAATTTGAAAGAAAGTAGGTATTCAGCTGGCTGCTTTTTATCTTTTTCCTGAAAGATTATTTCAGTATCATTACTTGACTTAAGCCATCTTTTTCTTGATTTAAAACAGTATGTATATTACGTATTAAATTTCCATACATAGTTTTTTTTTTTTTTTTTTAAATAAACCCTTTATTTTGATCCAGTAAAGACCACCAGGGTTATATATCTTTAGGCTGACAAAGGTTAATTAACTTGCATCTGTGAGGGAGACCACACACCAGAAGAACTGTCAGCATTTTACTAAATAAAGAAGGAATAGGGTTATTATAGGATTTTGGACAAGGGTGGAGTTTAGACAAAATTTAAATGAAGCAATATTTGATAAGTTTGAAGTACAGCAAGGCTGTGATGTCAGGGGGTTAATTAACATCAGGCTGGGCTGAGAAGCAAACTCAAAGTCCTATTTCCTTAGAGACTACACAGTTAAGATAAATGTGGAATGTTGTGTCTGGGATACCCTATCTGAAATTCTGAGTTGGAAATTAAGCCTGTTGCTGTTTGATTAATGATCTATCATCCATACAAGAATGGGATGTTCCAGTCTCACTCATATACTTTCAGATAGCTTAGTTCTGACAGTGTGGTTGTAAAGAAAAGAAGTCTCTCAGCACTATGTCTGTAGTACTAATTAATAAGCATTAAAAATTTATTTTCTTTACAGATTCATAGATAAATTGATATGTATGCTCAGCATGAATATCAAATTGTTTTAATTACTATATCACTGTTTATTGTAGGTAATATATTTTAATCTCTGGTGGGATTCATCTACTCTCCATCCTGCAGTGTTCCTTTCAGGAACTTCCCAGTTATACTCACATATTTATTTTTCAAACATTAAGAATAACTTTTTACCACAAAAATCTTGTATTTTAAGTGACTCCATTAAGTTTAGTCTGACCCGACACCCCTTTCCAGAATTTCCCCGGTATATTCTCATGCTTATTTTTACAAAGCTTTTAAATGTTTCTTACCGAGTTATTTAACTTTTTTAAATCATCTTGTATTTTAGTTTGGATGATGTTACATACATAGATTAATTTGGAGAAAATCGGCATTGTTATCATTGATTCTTTTTTTTCCAATGTTTTATTGTGATAAAATACACATACAATTTAACATTTTAACCATTTTTAAGTGTATGTTTCAGTGGTGTTAAGTACATTGATATTGTTGTGCAACCATTACTACCATCTATCTCCAGAACTCTTTTCATCTTGCAAAACTGAAACTCTATACCCATTAAACAAGAACTTTCCATTCCCCCCAGTCTCTGGCAACCACCATTCTTCTTTCTATCTCTCTGGTTTTAATTGAGTGTCTCCTGTAAATAGAATTATATAGTATTTGTCTTTTTGTGGCTGGCTTATTTCATTCAGCATAATGTCAAAAGTTCGTCCATGTTATAACATGCGTCAAAATTTCCTTTCTTTTTAGGACTGAATAATATTCCGTTGTATGCACATAACACATTTTGCTTATCCATTTATCCATCGATGGACACTTGGATTACTTCCACATTTAAGCTATTGTGAATAATGCTGCTATAAACACAGGTATACAGATATCTCTTTAAGACTCTGCTCCCAATGCTTTGGGTCATAAACCCAGAAGTGGAAGTACTGGATCCTGTGGTAATTCTAACTTTTTAATTTTTTGTGTAACTATCATACTGTTTTCCATAGTGGCTGTACATTTTACCTTACAGTGCACACGTGTTTGCACTTCTCCACATCCTCACCAACACTTGTTATTTTAATAGTGGCCGTCCTATTGTATCTCATTGTAGTTTTGTTGGCATTTTCCTGATGATCAGTGACGTTGAGCATCTTTTTCATCCTCAGCATGCTCATGCTTATCTGCCATTTATGTGTCTTGTTTGGAGAAATGTCTGTTCAAGTCCTTTGCCCATTTTGTTGGTTTTGTTGTTATGTTTTAGGAGTTCTCTAATGTATTCTGGATATTAATCCCCCATCAGATAGATGACTTAGAGATATTTCTCCCATTCTGTGGGTTGCCTTTTTACTTTGTTGATAATGTCTTTTTTTTTTTTAAGTTTTTATTTATTTATTTTGAGAGAGAGGTAGACTACCAGAGGTATATATCGTTAGGCTGACAAAGGTGACAAACTGTGAGATGGTGACCTGAGCCGAAGTCAGATGCTCAACTGACTGAGCCACCCAGGTGCCCCTGTTGATAGTGTCTTTTGATACACAGTATTTTAAAACTTTCATGAAGGCCAGTTTGACTACTTGTCTTTTGTTGCATGTGCCTTTGATGTCCTATCCAAGAAATTGTTCCCAATTCCAATATCATTTTTTCTTCTAAGAGTTTTATAGTTTTAGGTCTTATGTTTAGGTTGTTTATCTATTTTGAGTTGATTTTTGTATATGGTGTTAGGTAAGGGTCTGGTTTCATTGGTCAGCATGTAGATATCCTGTTTTCTGAGCACCTTTTTTTTTTTTTTTTTCAACGTTTATTTATTTTTGGGACAGAGAGAGACAGAGCATGAACGGGGGAGGGGCAGAGAGAGAGGGAGACACAGAATCGGAAACAGGCTCCAGGCTCTGAGCCATCAGCCCAGAGCCTGACGCGGGGCTCAAACTCACAGACCGCGAGATCGTGACCTGGCTGAAGTCGGACGCTTAACCGACTGCGCCACCCAGGCACCCCAATCTGAGCACCTTTTTTGAAAGACTGCCCTCTGTTCTTGTATGGACTTGGTCCATTTGTTGAAAATCTTTTAACCATAAATGCACGGGTTTATTTCTGGGCTATTTTATTCCATTGGTCTATATGTCTTATCTTTATGCCAGTGCCACTATTTTGATTATTGTAGCTTGAGTATGCAAAAAAAATATTTATGTTCTCATGGAACAGTAACAAAAAGGTATTCTCACTTTTGATTTTCTGAATCTGAAATTGTGGGAATATTTTTAAAAATAGAATTATAGCTTGAAACAATACAATTTGAATTTTAACTTGGTTGTGAACTGTTATATAATTTTTGGAATGTTTATTGTTTCTTATCCTTACGTGCTTTTTCAGGATTCATAAAATTCCACGGTCCTTTCTAGCACTAAGGTTGTGTAACCATGCTCAAAATACGTCAGGGTCATTAGGTGACAGCTGTGTGTTAATTTTCTATTTCTATAATCTTAATAAATTAGTACTAGAAAATGCTTTTAGTGTCTCTCAGAATTAATATGTAATTCTATTATAGTTAATCTGAGTTTAGATACGTCAAAGGAAAGAATATAGTTCATATTGTATGTCTGTTTTATGCCTTTAGGTTTCAAATGATGGATCCGTATATGATTTTTTTATTTAGTAAATTAGATGGTATATAGATCTCTGTTTGCAGAAATCATTTCACCTGTATTCCTCCCTTCAGTAAGACAAACATGCAAACATTTGAATGCCTTTTGTAAGCCAGAGAGTGTGTTAGGTGCTAGAGATGTAGAGATAAGAACCTATCCATTTTTCTTAAGGACCTCTTAGTCTAGTGGGAAAGAAATGCACATTCTATTATGCAGTATGATATATACATAGTAGGAGGTGTGAATAAAGGAACAAGGAGACATTTGAGGGAAAGCAGTTAATTTGACCATGGGCATTAGGGAAAAATGATCATGGAAAGTACCAAAACTAAGAAACCTTGAAAGAATTTGGCATCTATCCAGTAGACAAAATCGAGGAAGGCACACCATGCAAAAAGAATAGAATGGCTGAAGTCATCGATATGAAAGGTCATGGCAAATGGGAGAATGGCTGACTGCTCTTTTCAGATAAGGGAGTATGAGAAATAAGAGAGCAGGAAGATAAACTAGAGCCAGTCTTCTGTACCACGTAAGAAGTATGGACTTCATCCTGTGGCATTGGAAAATACATGTTTTTTAAACAAGACTGCTGTGTGAAGCCTCTATGAAGTTGTTGGTTAAGAGAAGTTAAAAGACCTGAGCATGGAGAAAAATGATCAAGACCTGGAGAGAGAAAAGTGTCTTTTTGGAGTAAAATAGATGTGGAGATATAATCAGATTTGGGGGTTTGGGAGAAGAATAAAGAGGTAGATGCTTTGCTCCCTTATTTCAAGCCAGCTAATGTTTATTGCACTATCATCTTGTGGGAAGCATCATAGTTGGTAACTCTGAGAGGAAAGATACTATTTTGTGCCTTCTGGTAGTTTACATTCTGTGAACCGGAGAAAATATATCCTTAGCTCCTAGGACAGTATTTGACACATTAAAAGGTACTCAGTCATTAACACTTTTCAAAGATTACATAAAACCTCACAATCAAATTAAAGTTGTATAAATCTCAAGCGGTAATTCTATTTTTAAAAAATGTTTTCTCCAGTCCCAGGTTCAGATGATTAAAAGGTGAGAATGTCTTAGTGCTGTGTTACACTCTTTATATAAAAATGAAGACAAGGAGAAGGGGAAAGAGTGCCATACAGATTTCCTTTCACTGATGATCCTTAGTGGCTAACACTCAGACTGGAATTTCCAAGTCTGGGTATACCTACCAGTAACCTATCAGTAAAGAGAATGAACCTAAACTAGAGGGAAAGAGCACTGAACTAAAAGGGGAAAGGAAAAGGTTTGCCTTCTCGGCCTTAGACATTACTGTTTGTATCAAAAAGGGAGGCTGAATATAGCATGGTCCATTTTGGGTTCTGTTCACCCAGAAATCAAAACTCTCAAGTGTCCATCCTATTTTTCATGATCCAGCAAGCTACCACCCACCATTCAATATTTTTTGGAGAAAATTTTTTTTATCAGAATAATGTAGCAGTTCTCAAAGTGTGGTCCAGGGAAAGTGAGATCTCTTAGACCCTTTCAGGAAGACTATAAAATAAAAAATTGTGATACTAATATCAATATTTGCTTTTTTAATTCACTCTCGCATAAATGTATAGTCAGATTTTTAAGAAGCTACATGTTATATGCTATTGCAAAAAATTAAATGCAGAAGGAGATATGGAATTCTAGATCCAGTGGTCTTCTATTAAACCAGATACCGAGATTTATAAAAATTTAAAGCAATGCCACTCTTCTCTTTCATTTTTTTATAAAATACAATATTTTCCATTAAATGTTATTTATGTTAACAGGTAGTGCGTTTGCCATTATTACTTATGAATAAATGAATATTTAAAAACTTTTTATGTTTTAATTTCTAATAAAAATCTAATCAGTGAATATAACCCATAAAAACAAAAGCTATTTGAGGTCCTCACTAATTAAGTATTTAAAGGGATACAAGAGTATAATTTTTGATAGCTGCTTAAGTAATGTATACTCATTAAACTCAACTTGGAAACATGTGGGAAAAAAATCTTAGTTGCCCCTACTCCTAACACTGATATTAGAAGTTAGAATTAAAATTAGAAATGAGAAATTATTAACATTTAGGCATGTTTTTCTAGTCTTTTTTTTTTAAGGATTTTTTTTAAAGCACAGAGTTGGAATAACATTGTATGTAAAACTCTGCATGCTTTTTTTCACTTGTGTTCTAACCGTGTTTCCATGTCATAATGCAGTCTTTAAAAAACATTTTAGTGATTGTAAAGCGATGTACTTTATATAATTTTTCCTTTTATTCTAACTTTTGACCATGAATCTTTCTTTCATTTAGCAAACACTTGAGAGTTTATGTGCAGGCACTGTTCATAAATGCTTTTTTATATTTTGTTAAGATGATTGCCTTAGATTAAAAGTTGAGTCAGTGAGCTACACTTTGAAGGCAAAGAGGGAATATACTAAAGAAAATCTTAACTTGTCTTTTGAGTGTTTTATATTATCAGGTCACATGGCAAATTCTCAAATGTATTAGGTATTTACACAACTCTTTTAGCCTGCATAGTATTGTGGAAAGACTAAGTGAATGAATTTAAAGAAGAGTCTCCTTTGCATTGAGTAGTTAACTATTTTTATTTGCTAGATCATATTTTAGGGCAGTGTTATTTTTAATTTGTGATTCAGATGTACAAGTGACTGTGCATATTTTCCCAGGTTCCAGACCTGTACCTTTTGACAGCTTGCTCAACATTTCTGAATCAGTGCCCTGCTGTCACTTTACGATAGATACAATATGATACACCAAATATTGATCTGACCAAAGTCTGTCATATTTTTAAAATATCTCTACTCATTACTCATACTTGTTGGATAGTTTAGGTATAAAATTCTAGGTTGGAAATGATTTCTCCTCAGAATTTTGAAGGATTTTCTTCATTGCTTTCTAGCTTTCAGTGTTGCTGTTTGAAAGTCCAAACCATTTCATTGTTGTTTCTTTGCCTCTTTCTCTGAAAGCTTACAGAATAGTTTGACCAAATTGCTCTGAAATTACATAATACTATATCTTTTTTGGGTCTGTTTTTATTCAGAGTGCTAGCTGTCATTGGATCCTTTCAGTCTGGGAGCTTCCTTGAAATATTTAATTGTTGATACCTTCCCTTCTTTTTTATCTGCCCTTCTAAATTGATCTTATCAATTTTCTCTCTTGTTTTCCATCACTTTATTTTTTTGTTTGCTCACTTTTGGGGTGATTTCCTTAACTTTATCTTATGCCTGTTCTATTCAGTAGGTTTTTTATTTTCTTTATTTTAATTTATTTAAAATATTTCTTTTTGTCCTCATATTTTTTTTAAGCTACTGTCTTATTCTTATTTCAGAAATAGAATGCCATGACATTTTTTCTCTTAGGATATCAGTGATTGGGATTTTTTTTTAGTTTTAATCTTATCATCTCTTCCAAGTTGTTTTAAATTTGACTTTGTTGGTGTTTTTCTTTCATATTAAAGGCATTCCTTAAAATATCTGATGATTCTTAAGTGGTTATTCATATTTTAGAGTAGATACTAAAAAGCTAATTAAAATCTCTATATACATTTTTGGGGCTATACAGTATTCACTGTACAGTGATTGGATTGGAATGATAGATTGCTGAACCCATTGGGGATTCCATAGAGCAAATTAAACCAAATGATTTTTAACTTTTCCAGTCCTAAAGTTCCTAGAGCAGATGATGCTAATGCTTTGTCTAAGGGCCCATGTCTTCTTCCTGTTCACAGGGTCCTGATGTATTTTCATTCCCATTATCTGTCTTCTAAGGTTTTTGTTGCAGGGCTGCCCTCACACTGCCAGGGCCTGCTTTGCCAATGTATAAGCTATGGAAGTGTCTGGGAAATTTATTTCCTAAAGAGAGCCCTTAACCAGTGATTAATTGGTTATAACTCAGGTGTGGCTTGCATTGCCTCCAGAACTGCCCTATGGGACTGAGCTAAAATCACCTTCCATGGGATTTTGCATGACCTCCTTCCCTTCCCTGTCCTATTTCCTTGTGTTTTTCCATGGAATAATTTCTCATAAACCTCATCTCATGGTTCCTTTTCTGAAGACCCAGCTTCAGATGGGTTAATGTTTGGGCTTCATTCCCTTTGATAATGTATTGTTTTGCAGTGAGATTAGACTGATTTTTTTTTTTTAATGCTGTCTTTATTTTGGACTGTCTTTGTCAGATATTTATATATCAAACTTTTACATAAAAGAAGAATTGGTTCAGTTCTGCTTAACTTTTGGAATGATTCATGTAGTACAGGCATACCTCAGAGATATTGTGAGTTCAGTTCCAGACCACTGCAATAAAGCAAATACCACAATGAAACAAGTCAGTTGAATTTTTGGTTCTCGGTGCATATAAAAGTTATGTTTACACTATAGTCTGTTAAGGGTGCAGTATCATATGTCTCAAAATGTACATACCTTAATTTACCTTATTGAAATATACTTTATTACTAAGAAAATGTTAATCATCATCTGAGCTTTCAGCGAGTCATAATCTTTTTGCTGGTGGAGGGTGTTGCCTCCCTGTTGATAGCTGCTGACTGATCAGGGTGGTGGTTGCTAAAGATTGGGGTGGCTGTGGCAATTTCTTAAAATAAACGATGAAGTTTGCCACATGCGTTGAATCTTCCTTCATGAACGATTTGTCTGTAGCATAGATACTATTTGATAGCATTTTACCACAGTACAACTTCTTTCAAAGTGGGAGTCAGTCCTCTCAAATCCTGCCAATGCTTTATCAACTAAGTTTATGTAATATTCTGAATCCTTTGTTGCCGTGTCAACAATCTTTACAGGAGTAGATTCCATCTCAAGAAATGGCTTTCTTTGCTCATCCTCAAGAAGCAACTCCTCATCCATTCAAGTTTTTTCATGAGATTGCAGCAATTCAATTGCATCTTCAGGCTTCATTTTTAATTCTATTTATCATGCTGTTTCTAACATATCAGCAGGTACTTACTCCTTATTTTTATTTTGAGAGAGATAGAGAGCACATACAGAAGTGGGAGAGGGACAGAGAGAAAGGGAAAAGAGAGAATCCCAAGCAGGCTCTGCACCGTCAGTGCAGAGCCAGATGCGGGGCTTGAACTCATGAACTACGAGATCATGACCTGAGCTGGAGTCAGACACTTAACCGATTGAACCACCCAGACACCCCTCCTTTGAAATCTTGAACCCTTCAAATTCATTCCCTAGGGCTGGAAACAGCTTCTTCCAAACTCCCATACATGTTGATATTTTGACTTCTTCCCATGAACCATGAATGTTCTTAATGCCCTATAAAATATTGACTCCTTTTCAGAAGGTTTTTCATTTATTATACCCAGCTCTATCAGAGGAATCACTATGTATGGCAGCTATAGCCTTAGAAAATGTATTTCTTAAATAATAAGACTGGAAAGTCGAAAATTACTCTTTGATCTATAGGCCGCAGAATAGATGTTGTATTAGGAGACATGAAAACAACTTTAATCTTGTCCATCTGTACTAGAGCTCAGAGTAACCAAGTATGTTGTCAATGAGCAATAATATTTTGAAAGGAAATCTTTTGTTTTTTTGAGCAGTTGGTCTTAACAGTAGGCTCAAAATGTATTTTTTAATTATTTTTTTAATGTTTATTTTTGAGAGAGAGAGAGTGCAGGTAGGGGAGGTGCAGAGTGAGAGGGAGACACAGAATCGGAAGTAGGCTCCATGCTCTGAGCCATCAGCACAGAGCCCAACACGGGCTCAAACTCACAGAACACAAGATCATGACCTGAGCTGGAGTCGGACGTTTAACGGACTGAGCCATGCAGGCACCCCAGGCTCAAAATTTAAATAAACAATGTTGTAAACCGATACGATGTTACCCAGGCTTTGTTCTATTTCTAGAGCACAGGCAGAATAGATGGAGCATAATTCTTAAGGGGCTCAAGCATTTTCAGAATGTTAAATGAGCGTTGGCTTCAACTTAAAGCTACCAGCTGCATTAGCCGCTAACGAGAGAGTCATCCTGTCCTGTGATGCTTTGAAGCTGAGTCCAGTCTGGTTCTCAAAGTCCTGGATGGCATCTTCTTCCAACAGAAGACCATTTTGTCTTCATTGAAAATCTGTTGTTTGGTGGAGCTATTTTCATTAATTATCTTAAATGGATTTCCCTGGATAACTCAGCTTCTACATCAGCACTTGCTGCTTCACTTTATACTGTTATCTTACAGAGATGGCTTCTTTCCCTTTAACCTCATGAACCAACCTCTGCCACCTTCAAACTTTTCTTGTGCAGTTCCTCATTTCTCTCAGCCTTCATAAAATTGAATGGAGTTAGGGCCTTGCTCTAGGTTAGGCTTTGGCTTAAGGGAATGTTGTGGCTAGTTTGATATTCTATCTAGACCACTGAAGCATTCTCCATATCAGCAATAACTAAGCCAGCTATTTAGCTTGCTAATCACTCATGAGTTCACTAGAGTAACACTTTTTTCTGTGAGAATTTTTCCTTTGCATTCACAACCTAGCTTTTTGGCACAAGAAGCCTAACTTTGGGCCTATCTTGGCTTTCAACACACCTTCCTCACTAAGCTTGATCATTTCTAACTTTTAAAGTGAGAGATATGTGACTCTTCCTTTCACTTGAACATGAAGAGACCATTTTAGGCTTACTACTTGGCCTAATTTCAATATTGTTGTGTTTTAGGGAATAGAGAGGTCTTAGGGGGAGAGAAAGAGGAATGACCAGTTAGTGGAGCAGTCAGAACACACACATTTATCAATTAAGTTCACCGTCTTATATGGGTACAGTTCATGGCACCCCAAAACAATTAGAACAGTAACATCAAAGATCACTGATCAGAAATCACTATAACAAATATAATAATGAAAAAGTTTGAAATATTGTGACAACTGCCAAATTATGATGCAGAGGCATGAAGTGACATGCTGTTGGAAAAATAACACCAATAGACGTGCTGGACAAAGTTACTACAGGTCTTTAATTTGTAAAAAAATGTATCTGCAAGGCACAATAAAGCAAAGTGCAGTAAAATGAGGTATGCCTGTATAAAAATTATGTTTTTTGAAAGATTTAAGTATTTTATCCAAGAAAAGCCTGGACCTCTTTGAAGTCTGGCTCTTTATTTCCTTTGTGGTTATTTGTCCATTTAGTTTTTATACCTTGAGTCAGTTTTGATAATTTACATTCTTAGAGAAATGTGTTTCATTTAAGTTTTCATGTTTAATAGCTATTTATTATATAAAATGTTCTCGTGTGCATGTGTGTGTGTTTGTGTGTGTGTGTGTGTGTTTTAATTTTATCTGTGAATGTGGATATAGTTTAAATCCTGATTGGACCAAACCAAGTGTAAAAAAGACATTTGTGAACTAATTGAGGCAATTTGATTATAGAAGACAGTTGTGGAAATTTGATTACATACTTGAGTTGGATGAGTCCAAAGAATTATTGTTAATTTTTTTAGGTGTTGATAATTTTGTTAGGCATTTGATAATGGCTTTTTGCTTTATTAGTTTTATCTATTTTAAATTTTATTGATTTCTGTTATTATTTCACTCATTTTGCCTGCTTTAGGATTATTTTGTTTGTGATTCTTGAAGTGGGACCTGGCGTTAAATGATTTGAAACTTTTTCTCTTTTCTAATGTAAGCATTTAGTGCTTGCTATAAGTTTTCCTTAGCACTGCTTTAACTGTGTCCCTCTGTTTTTAAACTTTCATTGCTGCTTTTGTGTCCCTGTATAATTAACAATACTGTAAATTCCATGAAGGCAGAGAAAGATACTTTGTTTTAGCTTTTCCCAGTATTTAGCACATTGCCATATAATTGTAAATGATTTTTGAACGTCAAGAGTTGCATATAGTAATTCAGATTGACCGCTCAACTTAACAATCTGGAATTGTAAAGAAACAAAATTAGTAGAAATGTTCTCAAAATGTTACAAGAAAACTGTAAGAGAATATGCAAGTAAAATTTTATTCTCTGTAACAGAAGCTTTAATTTTTTTTAGTGAAAAATGTATTGGAAGCAAGAAAGGGGTTAAGTCTCAGCAATAAGCCTTTTTGTTTAAGAATTCATATAAAGAAATATTTGAAATATTAGCAAGATTACTGTAGGAGAGCAGAAGCATGAAAATTTAGTCTGAAACCAGTTCCGATCTCTCAACTACTCTCTTAATATTTTCAGTCTTTCTTGGAGCCTATGGACTTTTCATTTTTTTGTATCTTTTTTACATCTCAAGATTTATGAATAGAGCAAAAATGGTTTCTTCTAGAATCTGCTGGTAACAATCTTCTTATCTTCCATTTAAAGATAATTTTAGAAAGAAAGGGGGAAGACTATGGAAAGTTGATGGGTGACTATACACGCAAGTGTGGTATAAGTGGGAAAAAAACTATTAACTTTAAGTGAAATGCGAGTTAGAATCCTAACTTACCATGTAGGCTGTGTGGTTTGGGTCAATTTCATTAATTTTTCTGAAACTCATTTTCCTCATTTGTAATATGGAGATACTACTATCAAGTTTTCCAGTTGTTGTGAGGATCAGAGAAAATATATAAAAGTTTTAAACATATTTGCCTCATATAGTATATTTGTAAGCATTTATACAGTGTTGTCATTATATAAGATTCATCTCAATTTTTTAAGGGAAATCTTTTAGGGAAAATATCAAAAATCATTTTAATGTGGTTTGAAGAGACAACTACATGTTGAATATGTAAATATAGCAAATGAATACTATAAACTAGAAAAAATTATAAATAATAGAATGATAACCTTGGCAGAATATAGCATAAAGTACCAAAATTTAAAAACAACAAAAACACAGGGGCGCTTGGGTGGTTCATTCATTTAAACGCCCTACTCTTGGTTTTGGCTCTGGTCATGATCTGGTTTGTGGGATTGAGCACCACATCAGGCTTAGCACTGGCAGCACAGAACCTGCTTGGGACTTTCTCTCTCCCTCTCTCTCTCTGCCCCTTCCCCATTCGTGTCTTTCCCTCTCTCTAAAATAAAAATAAAGAGGGGCGCCTGGGTGGCGCAGTCGGTTAAGCGTCCGACTTCAGCCAGGTCACGATCTCGCGGTCCGTGAGTTCGAGCCCCGCCTCGGGCTCTGGGCTGATGGCTCAGAGCCTGGAGCCTGTTTCCGATTCTGTGTCTCCCTCTCTCTCTGCCCCTCCCCCGTTCATGCTCTGTCTCTCTCTGTCCCAAAAATAAATAAATGTTGAAAAAAAAATTAAAAAAAATAAAAAAAATAAAAATAAAGAATAAAAATAAAAACAAGGGGCGCCTTGGTGGCTTAGTCGGTTGAGCATCCGACTTTGGCTCAGGTCATGATCTCATGGTCTGTGAGTTCAAGCCCCTCATCGGGCTCTGTGCTGACAGCTCGGAGGCTAGGGGCTGCTTCGGATTCTGTCTCCCTCTCTCTCTCTGCCCCTCCCCCGCTCATGCTCGCGCGCGCGCTCTCTCTGTCAAAAATAAATAAACCTTTAAAAGAAAAAATTTAAAAAATAAAAAAAAAAAAACACCGAAAGCCTTGCATTTTAGGGACTTTATTGTGAATTCCCTTGAGTTTTTAAAATCCTGAAAATTAGAGGAAGAAGTGATCTCATATAAAGGGTATTAAAGTCTTACTGAGAGGATATTAGTAACTGGTGGAATGATTACAAACCAAGCATAGGAGAAGAGGAGCATTTATCTACAAGGATTAAAGATTACTCTGCCCTCAGACTTTTCTGGCGTCGGTGTGAGGAGACCATGAACAATATTTACAAAGTTTGTACTTGATCAAGTTGTGCTTCTCTGCCCTCAGACTTTTCTGGCCTCGGTGTGAGGAGACTATGAACAATATTTACAAAGTTTGTACTTGATCAAGTTGTGCTTCATATATAAAGGCAGTAGTAGACAGTCTTAAGCCTGGAAGAATTTAGAATATAGCACCAATGAGCACTATTACCAAAATTACTTGCTGAAACCCAGCCAAAAAACATGACATTAATGAAGAACTCACATATAAAGGAGCTGTAATAAAAGGACTATTAATGAGCATGGAATCCAATTTAATACATACCCAAGATTAAGCAGTCATGGGAATTACTGTATAATTTATAGAATGTAAACTATGCAAAATTTTACAGAATAAAAATAGTTCACAAAAATTGAGTGTTTGGGGGAGTATATATAGGCTGATTTCCACATTTCTCACAGCAAGAAATTACTAGGTACTATCTAAAATTGAAATATGTAGTTTTCAAAAAGGGCCTCCAATTGCTTTATATTTTTCATAGTCTTTTTCTTATCTTTAGAAGAGTCATAAGTTTTAGCTCTTTCAAAGTTCATTTAGAGTCATTTAATTTCCCTTTTTTTCCCCCAGTAAATTCAAGTAAATCTAACTTCATAGGTTAAATTTTTAAAATAGCGTGATTCACAGTTCTAGTTCTGTAAACCTATGGTAAAATGGTTAAGAATCTGAATTATTATTTTTTTTTTAATGTTTGTTTGTTTGAAGAGAAACAGTGCAAGCCAGAGAGGAGAGAGAGAGAATCCCAGGCAGGCTCTATGCTCAGTACAGTGTCTGACACAGGACTTGATCTCACAAGCCTGGGATCATGACTTGAGCCAAAATCAAGAGTCGGACACTTATCCAACTGAGCCACCCAGGTGCCCCAAGAATCTGAATTCTTGATAGACATTGTTAGTGTGAATGTGAAGATTACTAACCTTCTTTCTGAGTTTATCTGTAAAATGGGAATGACAGTCCCTTGTTTATGGTTTACAGTTAACTTGTGTAAATCTCTCGGTACAGGGCTCAACTGTTAGCTGTAGTTCTCTCCTCTTCATTCTCTGTTATTTATAAAGATGTTATACCTATCTGTAGTGATATTACCAGATATTAATGATAGCTGTTTCTGAGTGATGGGATTTGAGGTGATTTCTTTCTTTTTCAATGTAGTTCTATACTTATGTTCTATATTGCTTGACTTATTTTTTACAATGAATAACACAAAGCTGTCCCTTAAAAAATACAGTAAAAATATAAGTTTTACTTGTCCCAGCACTTCTTTTGCATCTGAAATCTCCATTGTTGAGCCTGATAATCTGTATTTTTAAAATGTTCCTCAAGTGATTTTGATGATGTGTCAGGTTTAGAAAGCAGTTGACATTGAGAACTTCCCTGCACTTAATTTTAATTAACATATTATAGGCTCCTATAATGTGCAACTTAGTTGTGTAGTGTCTTCCAATCTGGTCTCCTTCCATACTCTTTGTTAAGAATCTAAAGAGGGAGGGGGAATGGGCTAAATAAGGAGCGTTAAGGAATCTACTGCTGAGGTCATTGTTGCACTATATGCTAACTAACTTGGATGTAAATTTAGAAATTAATTAAATTTAAAAAATGAAATGAAAAAAAACAAAAAAGAAAAGAATCTGAAGAGTTGAGGGTGCAGATTTTTGCCAAAAATCGGAGTAGGGCTTGGGGTACATTGTACCTATATGAGGTGGCTATTTTATCGCAGGAACAGGAAAATAAAATGGGTGTAAACGGAAATTTAGTCATAAGGCAGGAGTCTTTGAAATTGGAAGGGGATGGGATAAGAACAACAGGGGTGAGCCAACACGTTTTGGCTGATAATGCGCTGGAGGAAGATGGGGGAGAGGATGGCAGCCATCCAACGGCATCACAAAATATTTTTTAATTAAAAACAAATTTTTTAACATCCAGAAGTCAGTTTTCCCTCTACTCACCCCAGAACAGGTATGTTGCTAAAAAGTGCCACCTCAGCTGAGAAAACCCTATCCATAAATATGTCACTAGTTTTCTACAAACAGTAAACCATCCCTGCTGCAACAGTAGAGTTGTTCTGAAGCCCAGTGTCATGTGGAAAATGGTGGGGTAGCAGGTTAGTATTCATAGTTACTGGAGCTAGATGAGCACTTAATTAACTTCATATATCTGCTCTGATGATGGAAGAAATGGATTTTCTCTGGTCCTGCAGTCCTTTCCCCTTCTCAGTCACAGTGCTTTCTGTCTAAAGTGGTACTGAACACCACTGTGACTGTTGCTTTCTCCTCTAATACCAGGAGTAGTAAGACTACAGCAGTGCAAAATTCAATTGGACTGTGTCCTTCTGAGACTGTGAAGTGATTATATCTAGTATATAGTGAGGAAAGTCACAACCAGTACAAAAACAAAATCAAAACCAGTGTGCTAGAAGGCAAAGTGTCAGAGAATTAGAAGATGTGGTGTAAATTGCTTACAGTGTGGCTCCTAAATGATTCAGTGTCTGCTAATGTTACCTTAATAGCTTTCCTTCAGGTTTATTGCTTCAGTCTTACTCTGACAATCTTTTTATATTTACCATAAAAAATCTAGAGTTAGGATACCTTTCATTCACTTCTCTTGGCTTCGTGTTTGTAGTTCATGGTACTTTCAAATTACTTTTGTTGGTAAAGTCTTGATAATGTATGCTCTTACTAAAGGGAGATTTCGAGATTCTTGAGTAGTTCTTTTTGGCTTTTTCCCCCCCTTGTATAATGACTCAGCAGTTCTGTACATTAGTGCTCATCACAGTAAATGCACTCTTAATCCCTTTATCAATTTACCCATCCCCTACCCACCTCGCCTCTGCCAACCACCAGTTTTGTGTATTTAAGACTCTGGTTTTTATCTCTTTTTCTCTCTGCTTGTTTTGTTTCTTAAATTATACATATGCGTGAAATGATATGGTATTTGTCTTTCCTGACTTCATTTAGCGTTATACCCTCTAGATCCACCCATGTTATTGCAAATGGAAAGATCTCATTCTTTTCTATGGCTGAGGAATATTCCAGTGTTTTTGTGTGTGTGTGTGTGTGTGTGTGTGTGTGTGTGTGTGTGTGTGTATCACCCATCTTCTTTATCCATTCATCTATGGATGGACGCTTGGATTGTTTTTATATCTTGGGTATTATAAATAATGCTGCAGTAAGCATAGGGGTGCATATATCTTTTTGTATTAGTGTTTTTTTAATTTTCTTTGGATAAATATCCAGTACTGAAATTACTGAATCATATGGTAATTCTATTTTTAAATTCCTTGAGGAATCTCCATACTGTTTTCCACAGTGGCTGTATCAACAGTGTACAAGACTTCCTTTTTCTTCACATCTTTGCCAAAACTTGTGTTTCTGGCCATTCTGACAGGTGTGAGGTGATATTTCATTGTAGTTTTGATTTGCATTTCCCTGATGATTGGTGATATTTAGCATCTTTTCATGTGTCTATTGGCTATTTGTATGTCTTCTTTGGAAAAATATCTGTTCAGGTCCTCTGCCTGTTTTTAATCAGATTACTCGGGATGTTTTGGTGTTGAGTTATAAGTTCTTTCTGTATTTCAGATAGTAACCCTTTATCGGATATATCATTTGCAAATAATCTTGAGGTTTTTAGAATTTCAAAAGAATCATTTAAACCAAGAGGGATATTTTCCCTGGGATTGTGGATTACACCTTTTGGATGTAAGGATTTCACTAAAGACCAATCTAAATGGGGAAAAGAGGACAATAGCAAGAAAGAATTTGAGACTCCCTCTCAGGAAAAATAGCAACAAGATTGGATAAACTTATTTCTGCTTTTCCTCTGGGAAATTGGGTAGGGAAGTTGAGTGGGACATATATACTCTTCATCCAGGAAGGCCTACCTTTCTGAATTTAAGAATGCAGTTAAGGTAGAACAAAGGAAGTAAGTAAACAAGTGCCTGCCAGATGAACATAAGGGAAGGGAAGCACAAATAATATAAAACAGGGAGAGAGACAAAACATAAGAGACACTTAAATATGGAGAACAGAGGGTTGCTGGAGGGGTTGTGGGAGGGGGATGGGCTAAATGGGTAAAGGGCATTAAGGAATCTACTCTTGAAATCATTGTTGCACTATATGCTCACTAATGTGGATGTAAATTAAAATAAAATTAAAAAATAAATACAATAAAATAAACAAACAAGTGCCTGCCAGTTTCATATGGGCAATTTACATCTCAAGGATTAGTGAACAACTTTGCTCACACTGCTTTTCCTTTATCTTCTGCTTTCCCCTTGGAATCATCCTTCTCAAATTTGAATTATTATTCTAGAGAGGACCTGTAATACGAGACATAAGATAAGCATGGTATAGCTCCATGGCTTGACAATTTTACTTATAGATTTGAGTATGAATACTTTTGTGTTGAATATATGTATATTAAGTATGTATTAAAAGGAATAAAGTAAAAGCTTATTTGAGCTATTTTTTATATAAGTTTTTTACTAAAGTAAATGTTAATATAGAAAAATGTGTAAATTTTTTTTTATGTTTTTTATTTATTTTTGAGACAGAGACAGAGCATGAGTAGGGGAGGGGCAGAGAGAGAGGGAGACACAGAATCCCAAGCAGGCTCCAGGCCCTGAGCTGGCAGCACAGAGCCCGATGTGGGGCTCGAACTCACAAACTGCTAGATCATGACCAGAGCCGAAGTCGGACACCTAACCAACTGAGCCACCCAGGCGCCCCAATATAGAAAAATGTGTAAATCAAAAATGTACAGCTTGGTGAATATCTCAAAGATAACTATGTAGCTACTACTTTTATTTTGATATTAGCATACTTTCTTTTTGTAAGTGTTTGAATGATACATCTTTTTCCATCCTTTTGCTCTTTCTGAATATATTTAATGTGTGTCTCTTATAAGCAGCATATAGATGGGTTTATTTTCTTTCTCTAGTCTGGCTGGCTATCTTTATCTTTTAATTAGAGTTTTCAGTCTTTTTACATTAATGTCATTGGTGATATATTTACATTAAAATCAGTCATAATACTATTTTTTTCTTTTTATTTCATCTGTTCTTTATCCACTTCTCTTTTTTCCTTATATTTGATTATTATTTTATATTTCATTTTTTCTGTTTTAGTTATGTATTCTTTTTTTTAATGATTATACTAGTAATTACTTTATACATCTGTAGTCTTTTAAAATCTAACATTAATACTTCTACTACTTCTGGACAACAATAGGATTTTAGAACACAATCTCTGTGTCCTCCCCACAATTTTTATACAAGTTTTACCATTTGTTTCAATGATAGTAATATTTGTGAGATATTATGTTGTGTCATATTATATATATTTTTTATATAATATCTATAATGTATACCACATGATATGAACTACCAAAAGAGAAAAAAAAGATAAATTTAACTATTTCGACAGCAAAAAAGAAGAGTGTGGCAAGCAGGCTTGGGTTCACAAAGGATTCTAGTTGGGAGGAACAGGAAATTCTATGTGCAAATACTGACCTATTTACCCATGTTCCACTCTAACAATGATTCTCTAAGCTACTACTCATCTATTTTATTGAATTGTCCATAATGTGTGTTTTAGCAGCAAATAAAGAGATAAAAGTTAAATATTCTTAGAAATGTTCTCCTATATGGAAGGAATTAACTTTCCCATATGGCTAAAAGTTAATCAAGTTTTTTCCTTATAGTATGTATGCTTTATAATTTATAACATCTTGCTAATTTTTTTCTTACAGAAATAAACTTTCGGGAAATGGCCTCTAAATCTTGGCTGAATTTTTTAACCTTCCTTTGTGGATCTGCAATTGGATTTGTTTTATGTTCTCAGTTATTTAGTATTTTACTGGGAGAACAGGGTGATACCCAGCCTAATATTCTTCATAATGATCCTCATGCTAGGCATTCAGATGATAATGGACAGAATCATCTAGAAGGACAGATGAACTTCAATGCAGATTCTAGCCAACATAAAGGTATGGTTTGCTTTATTAAGGAGTAAACACAAACAGTAGTTTTCAGTCTGTGTAAGTGTTGTGAGACTTGGAAAAGGCAATTTATTTGAATTTTGTTACACACAATATCTTTTGATAAAAGTGAGCTTAATTCCTGATATTTAATGACAATTCTTGGTTTGCCTCAGCAGAAGGAAGTTGCTAAAACCCAGATTTATTTAGGGAGTACGGTATTAATTTTGAATTCATTTTTAAGTAGAGATAGTTCAGAAACTGTAATTTGGGGAAAGGCAGAACTTTCAGATTAGATTTGTTTTTGAAAATATTCATTTAGCCTAATTTTATTATCATGGTTTCTATCTGTGTCTTTCGTTTTTGCCATTATCTGATTTTAGTCTTAGTTTTTACTTAGTCTTGTCTTACAGAAATTAAAGAGGTATATATAAATCTCAATTTATATATATTTTTCAATTTATATTTTTATCAGTAGCTAAAATAACTAATCTTTTCACCTTTTAAGAGGCATAAAAACTTAAGAGGAGGAAAGAACTAAGGATGTGTTATAATGACTTCATTTTCTCCTGGTCACCTGTTTCTAACAGGATGTTTTCAATTGTGTCCTCTGGTGCCCCTTTAAGTGTTGGTTTTCCCCATGTTTCTGTCCTTTGGCTGTTTCTTTTCTTGTGTGATATCATCAATTCCTATAATTTTAGTTCCCATCTATTCTTTACTGTCTTTGTCTTAGCCCAGTTCCTAACACTGAAAAGACATTAACATAATTCAAAGATCTCTGCAAGTGTGATTTATTTGACAAAAAGAATACAGCAGCTTGAAAACAATTGGAATCCTGGGATGCAGAGGGTCCCCCAGTTAAGAATTGTTTCTTGTATCTTTTTGGCAATAAGATATTTCTTTCCTACCTCTCAGGCAGAAGCTGAGGGATGAAATACCACATCCTGGTTGAGTTATTATGAACTAGCAAGCACATGTATACTCTACAAATTATGTCATATTGTGTAAATGTTTATACAACTCTGATTCAGCTCTGAGTAGGTGCTCTGTGTTCTTATCATAGAGCAGTTAATCACCATCATAGAGCAATGAGCATTGCTCCAGATTGTCGAAGGATCAGTTGGAGCCATGCTTTTTCTACTAGTAGGCTGTATCAGGTCACTGCAGGCACATATATTAGGTACCTACTTGTCCTGCTCGATGGTCCACATCTGTCTAAGCTAGAAACTATGAAGTCATGATAGATGTCTTCTTTCACTTACCAATCAATCCCATTTTCCGTAAGTTCTAACATTCTACTTCTTTACCATTTTTCAGATTTCTTCTCTCCATTCATTTCCCCTTGTACAGACCTTCAGTTGTACCCAGGTACCTACATCAACCAAACTTCACTCTACCTCTTGTCTTTTCTTATGGTGAGCTTCTACTCATTTAAAGACCTATTTTCTGCATCATCTGTTTCCTGATTTTGCTTTATCTCCCCTTCTTCTCTGTTCTGGCCAAGTTCCCATTCCACTATTCTATAGGATTTATCAGCCACAGCTGTCTTATTCCTCAGCACATTGAACAGAGCTCTGTTTGTACAGAGCTCTACTATAGCATCGCTGTTAGTGTGTGTCACATACTGGCTTGCATGCCAAGGTCTCCTGCAAGATTGTGAATTTTCTGTAGTAGGCCGTATGTCTTACTCATCTTTTCATCTCCTGTGCGAGCGCATGCCTACAACAAAGTAATTAATAAATGAATAACTAAAAAATGAGAAAGAATATTTCTACCAAATCCCAGCAGTGAGGAGAAGGTTGTCTTGCTCAAAGTGAAACATTAGAAAGTCCTGCATCTACCAGTTTCCCTGTTCATCCAGTATTTTGTTTATCTATAGCCAGGAGTTTGGGACCCTCAAGTCCCAATGAAATATGAATGCTGTCTGAAAATAGGGTGATTTTGTTTGTTTTTGAATTGTGAATTATCGATATTCAGAGGGACAAGAGAATATTTTTAATGCATGCCCGATCTTGCCCAATGTTGTATTCCCTCTCAATTAGTTAAGTAGAAATTTATGCCTCCAGTTGTTAATTTTTCACAGGACTGAGCTTTTGTAACTCACTGGTTGGCCTTACCTTTAAGGACATGCTTCCTCAGGATTCTGCCTGTATTATTACCACAAAAAACTATGGTTTTGCAGGTCGATGCTGGTCCACAACCACATAAGTATTGAAATTGGGATTAAATAGTTGGAAGCTTTCATGGTAATTTAACAGAGTAATTTTTGTCTAAACTATAAGAATTAGTACTTACCCTTTGCAATATCTTTTTTAGTTTTTTTTTTCTACTAATTCATTTTTTAGCATGTTTACAAAAGTATAGGTCTTTAACTATTGAAATAAAAATTGATCCTTCACCAAGCACTGGTATAGAATCTTAAAATTAGAGTCTCACTTTAAACCATTAATACTCAGAATGTGGTCCTGGCCTGACAGTGTGAATTATCTGTTACCAGTCTGCATCCAGATAAGGAGTTTGTATCAGGATGTAACTCAGTTAAGCTCGCTTTTTAGTTAGGTGGACTTTTTGTGGGGTATAGCAGGACTTCCTTGATGAAAGAAGTAATGTGTTGCTTTATATTCTGGCATAAGCTCCCTATCTCTTTACAAAGGAGTACTTTGAAAAACATTGCTCTAGATAGTCTTGGAAATACTACTGATACTCTATTCTGTTTCTGACTGATGGATTTGCATTTTGGAATGAAATATGGTACTATGAGAAGTAATCTCAACTCTCTATTAACCCTGTTTCTTCAAACTGAGATGGCCATGAAAGCCTTTTTTAAGGTCACGTCAGGGTACTTGTATAAATTCCTAACAGTGAACTCTTGTGGACTCCAAAATGAACTGCTACTTCAGTAGCATGTCTTTCCTGTCTTTTAGAAGCTTATTCAGAGCAGTGAGAAATTCCTTCAGTGTTCTGTTGTGAACCAGTAGAAGCTTTCTTTGTAGAATGAAGTGAAAAACAGAGACTAAGACTGTGCTTTATATGTATACAAATCTCTGAGAGAACTTGGAGATTAAAATGCAGATTCAGATTCAGTAGATCTGGGGTGGGGCCTGAGATTCTGCATTTCTAACTCCCAGATGTTGCTAATGCTGTTTGGTCAATAAACCACAGTTCAAATAGTAAGAATCTAAGTCATAGTGGCAGTTCTTATTAACGCCAATGAATCTCCTGGACAAGACTGACATGATACCAATAAATCAGAATGTCAATTCATATTAGGTTGAATTTTGCTTTCTTTCAGCTAAATTACTAATGCTAGAAAGGTAAATAGAAGGGGGCCTTTGAAATTGCGTAAGAAAACGTTTTCTTCAATATAATTTATTTGCATTTTTACACCTATGTAGATATAACTCTAAAAATTTTTTGTTTAATAGATGAGAACACAGACATCGCTGAAAACCTCTATCAGAAGGTTAAAATTCTTTGCTGGGTTATGACAGGGCCTCAAAATCTAGAGAAAAAGGCCAAACACGTCAAAGCTACATGGGCCCAGCGTTGTAATAAAGTATTGTTTATGAGTTCAGAAGAAAATAAAGACTTCCCTGCTGTGGGACTAAAAACCAGAGAAGGCAGAGATCAACTATACTGGAAAACAATTAAAGCTTTTCAGTATGTTCATGATCATTATTTAGAAGATGCTGATTGGTTTATGAAAGCAGATGATGATACATATGTTATACTAGATAATTTGAGATGGCTTCTTTCAAAATACAACCCTGAAGAACCCATTTACTTTGGCAGAAGATTTAAGCCCTATGTAAAGCAGGGCTACATGAGTGGAGGAGCAGGATATGTACTGAGCAAAGAAGCCTTGAAAAGATTTGTTGATGCATTTAAAACAGACAAATGTACACATAGTTCCTCCATTGAAGACTTAGCACTGGGGAGATGCATGGAAATTATAAATGTAGAAGCGGGAGATTCCAGAGATACCACTGGAAAAGAAACTTTTCATCCCTTTGTACCAGAACACCACTTAATCAAGGGGTATCTACCTAGAACCTTTTGGTACTGGAATTACAACTATTATCCTCCTGTAGAGGTAAGTTTAGAAATTTTATTACTGTATAAATACTTAGACTGACTTTTATTTACTTAAAAAAAAAAACCTAGCAAATAATGTGTTTCTTTGGTACCAATAACTAAGAATCTCCTTTACTCTTTTTATATAGAGTGGCGATGTATAATAAAATAGCTGAGAATATGAATGCCAGCAATAGTAATTCAATAAATATTGGTGCTATTATATGTCAGGCACTAAAAATACAGCGGTAAATATGGTCAAGTTCCAGTTCTCGTGAACCTTATAACATAACAGTGTATTATGAATCTTACATTCTGGATGCAGAGACATACAATAAACAGGCAGACTAGTAAAGATAAAATATGATATTAGGTAGTGATAAGTGCCCTGAAGTAAAGTAAAGCCAGGTAAGGGGATAGAGAGTGACCCAGAGTGTCATGGGGTATGCTAGTTTGGGTGATTATGAAAGGTGTCTCTAAGGGGTGACTTTTGAAAAGAAATCTGAGGGAGGTTAGAGAGCAGGCTGTGTGAAGATCTGGATAAAGAGCCTTCAAGGTTTCAGGAATGGTGCATGAAAAGACTTTTGAGGTTCAGAAAGACCTAGGTTGAAATCTTCTCCCACTTAATAGTTGAATGACTTTGGATGGACAGAATTTTCCCAAGTTCTGAGCCTGAGTTGCCTCATTTGGAAAATGGACCTGATCTACCTGTCTCACTCAATTGTAATTACAGTGTATGCCTGTCACACAGTAAGCACTTAATAAGCCTTAGCTCTCATTTGGCATCTTAGAGAATTTTATTTAAAATACATTATTTTAGGGGCGCCTGGGTGGCGCAGTCGGTTAAGCGTCCGACTTCAGCCAGGTCACGATCTCGCGGTCCGTGAGTTCGAGCCCCGCGTCGGGCTCTGGGCTGAT
Organism: Prionailurus bengalensis; assembly: GCF_016509475.1. Classification (NCBI taxonomy): domain Eukaryota; kingdom Metazoa; phylum Chordata; class Mammalia; order Carnivora; family Felidae; genus Prionailurus; species Prionailurus bengalensis. The sequence goes on from NC_057348.1 coordinate 100,333,413, forward strand.
GGCTCAGAGCCTGGAGCCAGTTTCCGATTCTGTGTCTCCCTCTCTCTCTGCCCCTCCCCCGTTCATGCTCTGTCTCTCTCTGTCCCAAAAATAAATAAACGTTGAAAAAAAAAAATAAATAAAAATAAAAAAATAAAATACATTATTTTATTAGATATCTCAGATGTATAGCTAAATATTTGAGAAGAATTAATATTTTGTACCCATTAACTAGCTTTACCAAATATTAATCTTTTGCCACATTTGCTTCCTTTTTTAGAACAAAAAAGGATATAGATACAGTTGAGGCCTGTGTACCCTCCCTAGTCCAGTTTTCTTATCTCCTTCCTCAGTGTTAACCACTATCATGAATTTAATGTTTGTCATTACCATGCATGGTTGTATCTTTTTTCCTACATATTTATGTATCCATAAATAATATATAGTATTGTTTTGTAGGTTTTTAAACAAATGGAATTATTCCATAAAAATCCTTGAACATTTGCTCTTTTCATACAACATTAAAATTTATCAACATTAATACCTGTATGTGCTTCATTAATTTAGGCTGCTGTGTAATCTAAAGTATGAGTATGTGGTAATTAATCCATTCGCCTGCTGGTAAACATTTAGAAATTTGTTTCCACGTTTTCACTGTTAGGAACATTGCAGCAGTGAATGACTGAAGGAGACCAGGAATCACAAACCTAGCCATTTTTTCGGCTCATATCTGTTATTGATTAATAATGCATGTAGGTAAGTCATTAGTACTCTCTGGCCTCTTTTTTCTGGCCCTAAGATACAAATAATACACCTCATGCTAGCATTCTCAGCTTCACAAGCCAGTTTTTTCAAATCATTATCTAGGACAGTGGTTCTCAACTGTGGGCTTTTTTGCCTCCCAGAGGACATTTGGCAAAGTCTGGAGACATTTTTTGTTGTTAGTTGGGAGGCTGCACTGGCATCTAATGGGTAGAAACCCACAAGATTGTAAACCCACTAGATGCTAAACATCTCACAATGCATAGCTCCCCACAATAAAGAATTATCTGGTCTAAAATGTCAGTAACACAGAGGTTAAGAAACCTTGACCTAGAACAACTGATCCAGTCTTTGGGTAATCAGCTTTGAAAACTTAGAAGCAAATCACTACTGCTTCCGATGTCAACCACCAGTCTGTTCTTGGTAGTTAATAGCTATTCCTTACAGTAACAATAGCTTTTCCTTACAGTAACAATAGCTATTCCTTACAGTAATTCTGCATTTAATAGGTGACAAAACTGAGACTCCAGAAAGTCAAGTAATCTGTCTTTCCTGATAGTCTAGGCAATACTGCAAACCACTCTGATTCTAAAACTTGTAATTTCCATCATGAGCTCCCCTCCATGATTAATGGGATATGTGCCCCAAAGGGAAGAGCTGAGGAATGTTAAAATAAACACTCTGTTGTTGGGATGAAATTCCACTTTAATAAACAAACAGTTTAAAGTTTGATTCTGGGGTGCCTGGGTGGCTCAGTCAGTTAAGCTTCTGACTTCGGCTTAGATCATGATCTCACAGTTTGTGGGTTCAAGCCCGACATTGGATTCTCTGCTGTCAGTACAGAGCCCACTTAAGATCGTCTGTCCCCCTCTCTGTCTGCCCCTCCCCCACTTGTTCTCTTTCTCTCTCTCTCAAAATAAACTTAAAAAAATAAATTATTTTTTAAAAAGTTCATTTCTATGTATTGAGGCTGTTTGAAACCTTATGCTAGCACTTTATTGCTATTTTAGATGCAGCAATTTCCTAGACCATAAAACAGATGTATTCCCGGTCTGCTTTTTGATAGTCTATTTTTATTTTGTTCTAGTGAGTGCTTGCGTGCTTTTTTGATGTAAACTTTTCTTAGCATAATCTGACCATTCCAAGATTACTTGATCTCTTCCCTTCTTAATTCTGTCCTCCTTCCCATCCAAACTTAAAGACATTACAAATGCGTATAACAAAAACACCTAAATGCATATAAGATTTTACTAAGAGTGTCTCATATTGGTTACACATACAGTAACAGTAAAGGGACGTCCTAATTGTTATATGTTGTAACCAGTAAAATATCCTTCTTTCCCTTTAAGAGTGCTACCCACAATTCCCACCTACAAATAGGGTGTACCTAACAATATACTTTATATGAACAAAATAAATATTTCTATGATACATCTTTTATTTAAATTGTAGTTGTTTTTAAAATGGATGCAAAATTTATGTTTTCTATAAAAATTTATTCAGTTACATAAAAGACTTGGAAGTACCAAAATTGACCCAACTTCCTAGTCCTGCCTCTTCTCTCCCAGGAAGTTACATACACACAATGTGAAATCAAACTTCTGTTATTACTCATCCATCGTTTAACAGATTTTCTTCTCCCTAAGTGAATTACAATTTTCAAAGTTATCCTAAATCTCATACATACACTTTTTCTTTGTAGTAATCACTAGAAACACATTGTGGAAAATTTTTATTTTAGTAAGTCAGTGTGAGATATTACAGTTGATCAAAGAGTTACGTTCTTAAGTTGGTTGTTTAGAACGTGTTCTTCACGCAATTCCCTTCTCCCACTACCTTCTCACTTCCCTAGAAGTAAGTTTCTCGGACTAAAGTCTGTTTCCTAGAAATCGCCTTCACCAGAGAATGTGTAATCAGTCTTAATATAGTGGATTTAAAAAATGTGTAAACAGACACACACACACACACACGCACACACGTATATATCCCTGTGTGTGAAATTGCCTTTTTTGTAGGTCAGAAATGATCAAATAACAATTTATTCTCTTCTTCAGTTCTATTTGCATTAAGTGTATCATCTGAAACTTACTGATACATGGTTAAGGTAGAGAGCTCCTGATTTTTCCAAGTTGTTAACTGATTGTTCCCATACCATTTTTAAAAAAACATTTTTTAATGTTTATTTATTTTTGAAAGAGAGAGAAAGTGTGAGCGGGGGAGGGGCAGAGAGAGAGAGAGGGAGACACAGAATCTGAACCAGGCTCTAGGCTCTGAGCTATCAGCACAGAACCGGATGCGGGGCTCAAACTCACAGACTGCTAGATCATGACCTGAGCCAAAGTCGGATGCTTAACTGACTGGCCCACCCAGGTGCCCCTTTTCCAGTACCATTTTTTAACTGTCTTATTTTCATTGCTGATTTAAAATATCTCCTGTGTTGTATACTGTAGTGTTACTTACAGTAGAATTGGTGTCTGGTATTTCAGTTCTGTTCCACTGTCCTATTTGCTTTGGCCAAGCACCATATTGTTTTGAACCTTGTAACTTTACAGATTTTGAAGTTATTAATCTAAGATTGTATATTCCTGTGCTTTATATATCTCTCAGATTGTTTTGGTAATACTGTGCCTTTATCCTTATGCATTAATTTATTCATTTAGGGACAATGGATGTCTTTGCCTGGGATTTAAAATTTTATTTTCGGTCCTTTAGTAAAGCTTTATATTTTCTCCAGATTTTATTTCTTCTTAAGTATCTCCCTATGTTTTTAATTTTAAATGTTTATTTCTTTAGAGAGTGAGCAGGGGAGAGGGGCAGAGAGAGAGAGAACTCCAAGCAAACTCCGCACTGTCAGCACAGAGCCCAACTAAGGGCTTGAATTCATGAACCATGAGATCATGACCTGAGCCAGTATCAACAGTTGGACACTTAACCAACTGAGCTGCCCAGGAGCCCTCTCCCTTTGTTTTAATGTTTTTGTTACTACTCTACCTGGGCTCTTCTTAAAAACTTTTTGAATGTTATATATGAAAGCTGTTATTTCTTGAAAGCATCTTTAAAGTCTGGCTTTGTTCTGGATTTTCTATTTCTGGTGATTTTTTACTTGATTCTCTTGAATTTTGGCAGGGACCATAATTATATGCAAAGAACTATTTTGTTTCTAATAGTTATAGCTGTTTTCTTTTTATCACCTTATTGCTTATAAATCTTAATAACAGTATCCTGGCCATCTAGCAAAAAAATAATAATGCAATAGAGTAAAACATAATTAATGCAGTAAATATTATCAAAAATATTATTGCAGTATTTCAGGGTCACATAAAATTGCTGTCAGAAAGCATCAGCAATTTAAAATTAATTGCTATTAATTTAGTCCTTTAATATGCACTGGCCAGTATAGTAGTCACTAGCCAGGTATGACTGTTGAGTATTTGAAATATGGCTAGTCCAAATTGAGATGTGCTGTCAGTATAATAAAATTCCTACCTGATTTCAAGGACTCAGCACAAATAAAAGAATGATTTAATAATTTTAAAATATTGATTGCATATTGAAAAAAGAATAATATGGATTTATTTAGTTAAAATATATTCAAATTAATTTTACTTTTTTACTTTTTTTTAATTAAAAACTTTTCTTTTAATTTTAGAGAGCATGTAAGGGAGAGGTGCGGGGGAGGGGAGTGGGGAGAATCTTAAGCAGGCTTCACATTCTGCGCAGAGCCCGACGTGGGGCTCAATCCCACAACCCTGGGATCATGACCTGAGCCAAAATCAAGAGTTGGATGCTCAACTGACTGAGCCACCCAGGCACCCCTCACTTTTTTACTTTTTAAATATGGCTACCAGATTTTAAACTGCATTATGTGGTTCACATATATCTATTGGGCAGAGATGGTTTGATGATCACAAGTTCACTTACCTACTTACTTTTCAGATTTGTTCCTATCCTTACATTGCCTTCAAGGTGTAAGAAGTAGGCACCAAACAATTTTCCAGTGTCTATGTGATTGTCCAGAAACCTCACATATCCCGTGTTTGTTTCAAAGGAAAGTTCAGAGAGAAGGCCAGAGAAAATACAGTGGACAATTCCTTGATAATTTTTACTGCATTGTAAGCATGCAGTAAGTGAATTCAAACATGAATTATTAAATGTTCAGTATGAATCTTCACTGAGAACTTGCCAGAATATCTTACTTCTTGGTCCTTGCAAAGACATTAGATAGAGTGTGAAGTTTTGTTTGAGTCACCTGGGTGAAACATTCTGTAGATACCAGTTCTAACCCCAAAATAACCTTATGACTGTTTAATTCTGGGGTCAGTTTTGTGTTTTTTTCTGTGTTATGTTCTTGCTTTTTTTTTTTTCCTGTTTCTTTGTTGTATTTTTTTTATTATTGTCATGTTTTTATCTTTTTTAAACCTGTTCTCATACCAACTCTGTTAGGAATCAGTCAGAGTTACATATCTGAGCAAATGTTTATGATCTACTTACTAGGGCCACCTAAATGTGATTATTCTATCAATAATGTCAACATTTATTGAGGATTTACTACAAGCTAAGCTGGTCCCAAGCATTTTACAATCATTATCTCCTTTAAGTAACTATCTTTTGCAGATGAAGAAATTGAAGCTAATAGAGAGATTAATTAACTTGCCCAAGGTCATACACCAATAGGCAGAATTTGACACTAGTAGACAAAATTTGGATTCAAACTTAGATTTGACTCAGCACTTCCTCTTAAATACTGTACTGTTTGGGTTGATGTGCAGATGAAGTATTAGGTTGCAGACACATAATGGGCAAGGCTTTGTAGTCACTGAAATTCTCCAAAGATGTTTTCCTGAGGTTGAGCCAAGCAAAAATTCATAGTGAGAACATAATGAAGAAAAAACAAAACTCAGAAATAGAGCTTTGTTCTTTATAGAGCTGCCTCTTTCATTTGAGGAAGTCTTAAGATTCTTTTCTGCAAAAGCACTATAGATTCTAAGAGAATATTATTTCAGTTAGATATATTTTAGCAGTTTTCATGTTTAGTTTTAAATCATTAAGAACTCAATTCTTGGTTTCTTCTACAGGTCTAATAAATTGGATGTCTGCTTTACCTTGCTAGCTTTAATGCTTGGATTCTGTTAAAATTAATATTTCCTCAATGAATATGTTAATATTGTATATTAACTGTGTACTGTTTAGTAATAATGCCTGTTTCCATTACTTTTTTAGGGTCCTGGTTGCTGTTCTGATCTTGCAGTTTCTTTTCACTATGTTGATCCTACAACTATGTATGAGTTAGAATACCTCGTTTATCATCTTCGTCCGTATGGTTATTTATATAGATATCAACCTGCCTTACCTGAGAATATACTAAAAGAAAGAAGTCGAGCATACAAAAATGAAGATCCAAAAGTAAAATGAGAACTCTTGAAAGAAAAACATAAATGAAGAGGTAAACTGTCTAGCATTGCACTGAAGAACTTCTGCATATCTGATACAGAACACTGGAGTCCCAGTGAGGAATTCTTTTGAAGTGAACATTCCATATTAGAAATCTTTCATACAAATGACTGTAAACTGAAGCTTTAAGTGAGCTGTGAAATCTGTTAAAATGTGTTTTGATACAGTAATATATATATATGAAAAAACTTGTGTTTTTAAAATGGTGGCCAGGCAGAAGGACTAGAAACAAGATTTTTGTTGTCTGTTCTCGACCACATGTATTATTTTCACTGAGAAACTAGAACGTTTAAATTTTCTAAAACTATACTGCACATATTAGTAAAACACACACGATGCTAAAGGTCTGCCTTAAAGAAAAGTTTAGAAGGAAATATTGTTGCTTAATGTTATTTATAAACTCAAGACATGAGTTTATATTTGCAGCATGATATAAATGAACCAACCCCCCCAACACACACACACACACACACACACACACACACACACACGCAGTTTTTGTCTAATGAAAAATTTCCTGTGATTATAATTGGCAGTATTTCTTCCAGACGAGGTAAAGTAAGAATGGCACTTGTCCTAAAGTGCATTAATAAAACCACATTTTGAAATTATATGGGCCTTGACTGTATTATATACTTGGTTCTAATTAGTAGTTTATGTTTTACTGAGTCCCTGTTGTCTCTTTTCTAAATATGTTTATTCTTGAATACAATTTTAATTATTAATATTTATTTACTCAAAGCATTAATAGCATTCTATAAATATGCATTTTAAAATATTTTGTTCCCAAATTTACCCATTGTTAATCATGGGTAACTAATAAATAGTAAATTTAATGCTATTTGAGGATGCTTTTCTTAGATCAGTGCCACTCTCAGGAATTACTAAATGACATTTTTAATTGATTATTTAAAACTCATTCCAGCTACGTAATTATAGTTCCTTTCGTTATCATCCTGTTGAGAGATGAAAATTTGTTTGTGCCTTTCATAACTTGTTTAAAGCAGAGTTTAGACATTCATTTTTAGGCTCTGAGGTGGCTATTGGTTACACTGGCAAAATAATTTGAATGTAATGTTTTGACCAGAGTTAATTAAAAACATTAGAAAAACAGAGTGCTTAAACAAACTGAAATATGTCAGATACTAAAAGACCAAATACTTAATTCATGAATAACAGCCTGAATTTTGATGCAGACTTAATATTTTGGGATATTTTTTTTTTAATTTATTTTTTTTGCCAATGGATAATTCTAACAGCAGAATACACATTTAATACTGTCTTCAAAAATACATTCATAAATATTTCATTCTAACTTAAGTGACTAAGGAATTTCTGGAAGGAAAGAAAAGTATATCATAACAGAATATTTTGCAGACTATAAGATTATCTTAAATGTTGCAAATTTCACATGGCTGTCATGCCATTGACTCTGCTGCTTAGCTAAAGAGTTTATATTTATTGTGCCAAAACATGTCAAAATCATCTCTTTGGATGGTATTTTGAGAGGATGTTCATCGTAGTGGCAATTAGTGGTTATTATGGATTACTCTGTCCACAGAGTGAAAATTCACACCAGTTTTTACTTTAAATTGTTTTTGTGGTTTTCACAGCAATATCATCTGCCAAAATTTCAAGTCATTCATTCTGTTGTCTAAACAACTCTTCACGTTGGTATGGATATGAATTTATTTGCAGTCCATATATGTTACTTTCTAAAAACCTTAACATTTACTCATGGGACATTAACATTGTGATGAATCCTGGGGTCTAGTCAGACCGCCTGGGTTTAAATTCCTGCTCTATCACTTCCTAGTTTTGTAACATTAAACAATTTACTTCATTTCTCTGTGCCTCAATTTCCTCATCCATAAATTAGGGACAGTAATACTACCTACCTCACAGGATTTTTATGAGGATTAAATGAGTGAATATATGTACAACTTTTAGAACGCTTGTCTGGCCCAGACTATGGAGCAATAAGTATAAGGTTTTATTATTCTGTTACCTTAGAGTGTAAATATTTGTTCTAAATGAATGAAAAATCTGCTTTAATCAAATATATTGAAATATTTCATACATTTCTTGTAACAAGTAATAGCTAGTTTTATCTAATGCCTATTGTATGCCATATAGTATGCTTAGATATTCTGTGTATATTAGTGTTAATCTTCACAAATTGATTGTTCTTCCTGTATTATAGATGAGAAAACTGAGGCTCAGAAAATTAAAGTAACTTTTCCACTGTCACTAAGCTAGCAAGTAACAGAGCTAGGACTTATGCTCAAAGCCTGTGTGTTCATCATGCCATATCAGCCTTGAGGTTAGTCATTTAACATTATTTCAATTTTTACTTATTAACATGAGTGATCTGATACATCAGCCAGTAATAGATTAACCAGCCCAGTTGTCAGAGTGGCTTTCAAATCGTGGTCTTACACTCTTCTTGTCTGGGAGCTTGTTAAAATGCAGATTTCCAAACCCCAGTCCCAGAAATTCTGATTCTAGCATGGGGCCCATTAATATGCATTATTGCCATATTCTCTTGGTCACTGGTTCTCAAAGTGTTGGCCCTAGGTAGCAGTATTTGCATCATCTGGGAACTTGGAAATTCAGCCCCTCTGGGCCCACCCCAGACCTAAATCAGAAACTCCAGAGGTGGAGGCTAGCAGCTGTGTAAAGCCCTCCAAATGAGTTTTATTCATGCTAGTTTGGGAACCAAGACCTCGATAATTCTGATGCAAATAATGATTGGAATGCGCTGCAGATTTATTGCCCCAGAAGTAGGGTATCTTTCAAAGATTTAGATAAAGCATGTTTTAAATTGGTGTGGTCCCAGATCACACCATATAAAACGTAAGAGACTTTAAAGATAATTTAAAGGGTCCTTGGATCATTCATTTTGACAAAATTCTTTAGCTTCTTCAGACCGACCAATATCAGGGCCCACAAGAAAATATGTAATTTTCCAAGTTTAGTAATTTCACAATGGGGGCAGGAAGAGTTTAATAAGTACTAGTAAATACATACTAGTTCATTAAATAAGCATATCTAAGTGAGTGTCCTCACTTGTTAGTAAAAATTTTTTTCCAATTGTTAGTAAAAGCTTTTAAATGGAAGTGGCAAAATGCTATTTTATAATATGCAGAATGTTTTTTCTGCTAATTCATACTATCAAAATTTCATCACTTTTAAGAATCCATTTGACTGTCCTATATGACCTAATACAGCAAAAATTCTCCCAAGTATTTGACAGAGCACATAAAACCAGATTTCATAGTGATGACTTACTATCTTTTAAATTAAGATCATTTGGATACATGGTTGTAGTGTGGTCTCAGAACATAAGGCTTTTGCTATCTTTATGTTTTCCAACAACAGTATACTTATATTTTCAAGTGGGAAGTTCATAGATGATACAAAGCAGATTTGTTTTCAAATATTTTAAATTTCAGAAAGAGGAATTTTTGTTACTGTAAGAAAATTCAAAATAAATGGCCAGTTTTTAGTATTTTTTGAAATACAGTAATTGCATTTGAGCATTAAATTTGTTAACTGGTTATTTTCATAATTGTCTCTTGAGATTAATTTTTCACTTCCGGGAACCTATCAAACTATTTATATTACCAGATTGAGGCTTGAAAAACAAAATGCTTCACTTTATTGATTAGATCAAGTCTATCCTTTTATTCTTCCTTTAAATTTTTAGCTCATTATACTATTTGTCTTTGACAATTTCTTCTTTGTATTTGTTGCTCTTTATTTCCTTTATAACTAATTTCCATTTTCTAACTACTCTTAATGCTGCCTTTGCAAGGTTAATTTGGCTGTAATTAGTGATTAGAATTTGTATCACTTATTAATAACTTTATACCTGTTAACTTCAGATTTCCCTATGAGATTGGAAGTTAAAAAAATCCAAGAAAAATGCCTACTGGCTCTCAGGATATTTGCCCTACTTAAAGTCTACAGTTCGACATTCTAGATACACAATTATTAAATAAAGTTATGTGGATTCCATTCCCTCTACTCCCTTTTCTCAAAAACAAACCAAAAAACTCTGATTTATTGTAGGCCTGACAGAAACATTCTTAAGAAATCTGGGGGACAACCTGTGGTTTATTTTATGCTAAATGTAACCTCTCGATTTAAAAATATGACTTATGTTTATACATTGGAGTTGAAATAGCAATTTTAACACAGATTAGAGTAAGAAATTTTACAAATTGTCTCTAGAAAAACCAGTTCTAAAACTAGTTTCAGAGGTAAATAGTGCTCTATTTCACCTCCATTTACCTCTGTAGTTTTTAGTTTTTATCAATTCATTTTAAATAACTTTGCAGGGCCCTACAAATTAATAATCCATATAAAGTATATGTTAGAGGGAAACTAATCTAACTGCTAAGCAGTGTGTTATATTACACAGTGAATATTTGTGTTTTGGAATTTAAAAATTATGTAAGGTGATAGTGTCATGAATGGCTTAAAAACGTGTGGTGACTTGCTTATTTTAAGTGATCCACTAACAAGTCAGAAAAATGTATTTTTAAATATGTTTTTTAAAGTGCCTTTTGAACATTTTTAAACAATGGATTTAAACAACCACATAAAATAAATTACCATGTTTAAAGCTGTTTTATCTGATTATTTTTAACTGATATAAGAGTTGTGGGAGAGACTAAGGGGTAGTTTTGGGGTTATTTTACCAAAAATATGAATTCGTTTATTTTTTTTGAATAATTTATTTTTAATTTACATTCAAGTTAGCATATAGTACAACAATGATTTCAGGAGTAGATTCCTTAATGCCCCTTACCCATTTAGCCCATCCCCCCTCCCACAACCCCTCCAGCAACCCTCTGTTTGTTCTGCATATTTAAGAGTCTCTTATGTTTTGTCCCCCTCCCTGTTTTTATATTATTTTTGCTTCCCTTCCCTTATGTTCATCTGTTTTGTATCCTGAAGTCCTCATAGGACTGAAGTCATGATTTTTATCTTTCTCTGACTAATTTCACTTAGCATAATAACCCTCCAGTTGCATCCACGTACTTGCATATGGCAAGATTTCATTCTTTTTGATTGCCGAGTTATACTCCATTGTATATATATGCTAAATCTTCTTTATCCATTCATCCATCAATGAACATTTGGGCTCTTTCCATACTTTGGCTATTGTAGATAGTGCTGCTATAAACATTGGGGTGCATGTGCCCCTTCGAAACAGCACACCTGTATCCCTTGGATAAATACCTAGTAGTGCAATTGCTGGGTTGTAGGGTAGTTCTATTTTTCATTTTTTGAGGAACTTCCATACTCTTTCCCAGAGTGGCTGCACCAGTTTGCATTCCCACAATTAATTTAAATTATTTTTCCATAAAAATTCTTTAATTTGCATAGGCTTATGTAATTTTTACTGCAGTATATATTTGTCTTTAAAGCTACAAAATACTCCACCTCTGATTTTGAATAATAACCTTAAAAAAAGTAGAGGGGTACCTGGGTGGCTCAGTTGGTTAAGCGTCTGACTTCAGCTCAGTTCATGATCTCGTGTTTGAGCTCCACATCAGGCGCTGTGCTGACAGCTCACAGCCTGGAGCCCGCTTCGGATTCTGTGTCTCCCTCTCTCTCTGCCCTTCCCCAGCTCACACTCTGTCTGTCTGTCTGTCTGTCTGTCTGTCTGTCTCTCTCTCAGAAATAAACATTAAATTTTTTTTTTTTTTAATTAGAAACACTCTATTACCCAGGTAAGTGTGTGTGGGGGACAGGGGAGTACTTTTCTATCTCTTGGTGTATTTTGATCTGTCATGTACACTGAGGAATTCATTTATTCAGGTAATTATTTATTCAAATAATTATGCCTGGCATCTACTGGAAAAACAGTGGTGAGCAATATGAATGGATTCCTAGTCTCATATGTCTATAGGCAAACAAGTTAATAGATGAATGAACAAGATATTTCAGAGAATGGTATTAATCAAAGAAAATAGTAATTTGATAGAGCAATTTTCTGGGTTAGGGTCTCAAGGGTGTCAATAAAGAATTCTGAGGAGGTAATATTTGAGCTGAGATCTGAAAAACATTTTGTATACTTGTTATATTTATTAGGTTCTTTGCCCCTACTATGTAAAAAATTAATAATTTTTTCACCTTTGCTTAATTACGCTTTGGGTATAGGAAAAGGCTTGGTGAAATGCAGTCAATAGACCAAAAACTTTGTGGTTTTAAGCATATTTCATCCAGAGCTCAGGTCTATTTGTTGATATTAAATCAGTCTAGTACTTTTACAATATGAATAAAAATTTACCTACCTCTTCCTTAAACAGATGATTGCAGATGTTCATAAGGCCCTTGAGTCTAGCCTATCTATCTCAATTTTCAGTAACTTGCCACCCAGTATGTTCCTTATTAGTGCACACCGTTATTTGGATTCACCAACTTTAGAAAACCTGAGGAAATAAACATCGCTTCATATTGCTTTAGTAGTGGAGTTGTACAATTTAATATATTCAGTTGCCCCATGTTTTCTAATTAATTGTATTCAGTTGTATTGCTAATTGATAAGTCACTCAAGAAGAAATTTATTTACCTAAATACATACAGATTTACTACTACCTATTTTAAGTTTTCCAAAGGTGTAGTCCTGGAAAAGATACAGAATTATTGCTTAATTTATCTTCTTCTTACTAAAGGGAGGTGAAGATAACTGTGCTTAGAATAATAGGACATAAAAGTTATTTAATGTTTATAAAAAGTAATTTTTACAAACCTATTTGCCTGGTTATAGAAGCAGGAAAAAAGGGAAATAATTGAATCACATATTTTCTTAATCTTAAACAGGTAGCCACCTATTTCTGAGATCTTTAAGTAATCATGGTATTTGGTGGTTTTTCCCATCTGAAAGTCTCATAATCTTTACCAGGTTAGATCTTCTCTCAGTGTCTTACTGTCTTTAACCCTCTTAGACCACTAAATCTTCAAATTTACCCATAGGAAAACTGGTGTTCCAAGGTCGAATGACTCAGAACAGTTGAAGCAGAACTGAGTGGTGAAACTGAACCTGAGTCTGAAGTTCTAAAACACATGAAGATCCAGTCTTCTTTATAATATACTGACTTAGAAAGTAGATGAAAAACTGCTGGGTGCAGTTAAGTAATTTAAGATCAACAAAGACCTCATTTAGGGCTAATTGATTACCTCATAATAATGTAAATTAGTGCTTATTAAAGAATATTAATAGAATTTTTGCTATACATTAAATAGTAGAAATTTATTTATCTTATTAATTCTGTAATCTTTTTTTATTTTTTTAATTTTTAGAGAGAGGGAGCACATGCGTGAGCAGGGGAGAGGAGCAGAGGGGAAAGAGAGAGAATCGTAAGCAGGCTCCAGGCTCAGTACAGAGCCTGATGCAGGGCTCAATCTCCTGACTGTGAGATCATGACCTGAGGCGAAATCAAGAATCAGACACTTGGGGCGCCTGGGTGGCGCAGTCGGTTAAGCGTCCGACTTCAGCCAGGTCACGATCTCGCGGTCCCGGAGTTCGAGCCCCGCGTCGGGCTCTGGGCTGATGGCTCAGAGCCTGGAGCCTGTTTCCGATTCCGTGTCTCCCTCTCTCTCTGCCCCTCCCCCATTCATGCTCTGTCTCTCTCTGTCCCAAAAATAAATAAACGTTGAAAAAAAATAAAAATAAAAAAATAAAAAAAATAAAAAATAAAATAAAAAAAAGAATCAGACACTTAACCGACTGAGCTACTTAGGTGCCACACTAATTCAGTAGTCTTTACAAATGCTAAACTTACAGCATATTTCCTGAATTTATTCTTTGTAGATCACCGCATAGAATTATTTGAAACTCACTTGTCAGGATGTCTTTAAAAGGGGCTTCTTTTTTCTCCTTTGCACCCAAACTTCCTGTCACTACTAAAACTGAAATACATGACAAAAAGTAGAAGCTGTGAAAATGCAAAGCATTTACCGGAAAGCACAGTTATTTACATCAGTGAGATTATTATTTTTTTTTTCAACGTTTATTTATTTTTGGGACAGAGAGAGACAGAGCATGAACGGGGGAGGGGCAGAGAGAGAGAGGGAGACACAGAATCGGAAACAGGCTCCAGGCTTTGAGCCATCAGCCCAGAACCTGACGCGGGGCTCGAACTCACAGACCGCGAGATCGTGACCTGGCTGAAGTCGGACGCTTAACCGACTGCGCCACCCAGGCGCCCCAGTGAGATTATTTTTTTTAAAGAAGTTAAAGTAGGTTGATTTCCTTTGACACCATTTTTCTTCAGACTTCCACCTTATGTGACAGGATGGTAGTGGTTGCCTCCCTAAGTTATTGTACTTTTTACACCTAAGAATTAAAAATTAGCCTCACTCCATGGCATATCATGTTAAACTCAAGAGTTGTTTTGTTTACTTACTCTTTCACCTCTCCCACAGGTGATTCTCCAAGCTTCTGTATACACAGTCAGCAAATATTTGATTTACTTTGTTAGCTTTAATACATGTCACAATCACACCCGGGAGGCCCAGGTGTGGCAATACAGACATCAAGTCTCCTAATAGCCTAATTCTAAACCAGTCAGGGCACACTGTCTTTCATATGAGAAAGAATGACAGAAACAATCTGACAAGTAACAATGGGGCTTCTAGAGCCAAGGGTGGCTGTGGTTAAATTAAATCTTCACTGTTCCTGATACTTCAGAGCTGTCTTTTAGGAATACTTGCCCTCCCCCATTAACAAAACAGGGAACAAAACTCCTCTAGGGACCCCACTCTTCATTTAGCTCAACAGTTTGGATAGAAAAGGGAGATGTGCTTTGAGGCCACACAAGTACAGTGACCCCATTTTCCACCTCATGCATTGCACACAGGAAAAGATATTTTGATTCACCACTTTTTTTCTTCTTTAGTAGTTTAGTCTTGAGTCAAGGTAACTAAAGAATAATTTTACTTATGTATTGTGATCCCTCAGTTTCCTTACCACTGAATAAAATTTAGCTATACATTTGCACTCTCTGCTAAACGTGTAAGATGGGAGAAGGGTTACCATTAGAGAAATGGAAAAGATCAGCCGCCTTCTACATACCACCAGTCAGGTCTTTGGCAGACCTCTCACTTTTTACTACTTTAACAGAATAAGCACAATACCTTCCAGTGACAAGAGGACAATCACGCTCCTATCAATCACTGTGAAGGGAGGACTGGCCAGGCTGAGGGCAGCTTGAGCTAGGCTTTTGCCTTGAGAGGAGAAGCAGCTTCCGGGTGTTGTGTAGGTCAGGCCTTTGCCCTAGGGCTTGTTGTTTTCAGTCTCTCAGTATCCCTGCACTTTCCTTTTACTCTTCAAGTCCAATTCTTACCTTCATATGAATGACTTTTTACGCCCAGATACTTTGCTGGTCCTAGGGTTGCAGAGAGGAAAAGATAAAGTCTTGGCCCTGGGAATTCAGTGTTTAGGGAAGACTCCTTCAACTTAACTATAACAGAGCCAATGGTAGTCTTCAAATATGTCAAACCAAAACAGGCAGTGAAGGCTAAGGGCTTAAAGAGCAAAACTCAAAGACAAGACACGCCTGTTCACTAAGATAAAGCTCTACCTGGTGCACTGTCCAAGGCAAATAAGGCTGCCTTTTGGAAGCTAATAAGCTTTTTATGAGATTAGAATTTGAGGAAAGTCACCCAGTAACTTTTGTAATGAAAAATTTTCTTGGTAGTATTTGCCCACTATTAAGCCCATCTATTGAGTTCTTGGTTTCATTTATCAAATATTTCAATTCTAGAATTTCTATTTGGTTATTTTGTATCATTTCCAGGCCTCTGTAAACATATTAAGTATAGACATTATAGAATCCATGTCTCCTACCCCCATTATCTGGACCACAACCTCCCCACCATGGGTCTATTTCTATTGTCACTTCTTTTGATAATTCAGTTACATTTTCCTGTCTTATTATTTAAAAAAAAAAATTTTTTTTTTATGTTTATTTCTGAGAAAGAGAGAGACCGAGCTTGAGTGGGGCAGGGGCAGAGGGAGGGAGACACAGAATCCAAAGCAGGCTCTAGGCTCTGAGCCGTCAGCACAGAGCCCAACGCGGGGCTCGGAGTTGTGAACTGTGAGATCATGACAGGAGCCGAAGTCTAACACTTAACCGACTGAGCCACCCAGGTGCCCCGTTGTCTTATTACTTTTGATTGAATACTATCTTTGGCTGGAACATTACACTTGGTGGTCTTTTGAATAGGACAAATGAATCTCACCTTATAGAAACTATAAAATCTATGCTATCTAGAGTCCTGCAGTGGCAGTAGTGTATATTTAACTGTCAACCCAAGAACCTCACTGACCTACTAGTCAAGTGGAGAAGTTACGCAGAGAGGTCAGCCAAGCATTGCCCTCAGAGAACCAAATGAGGGAGGAGCCCACTCTGATTCCTGTGATGTGTATAATATCCACATTGCACTGACTAGTATTCAACCTAATAACAATCCCTTTGTTTTAGACAGGATCAAGGGTAAGCAAACCCGCATGGTCTTTAAAGGATAAACTTGTATTTAGTGCCTTAGCAGTCATACTTCAGTGAGGGCTCCATGAACTCAAATTTACAGAACTGAGGGAGTTCTGAGGAGGTATCTTGCATTCCTTCAGCATTACTGAGTCATAGAAGCAAGCCATACACTCCACCATGCTTAGCAGACCTAAATTCATTAAAAGCTCCATTTGGAGAAACTTGCAAGTATTCATCTAGATAGTAGAGGCTAAGGGTTGGACTCTGCACTTGGGAACAGGTACTGCCTCAGCTCTAAAGGAGTTTCTAAAGTTAAACATATCCTTAGAAGTCTGCAGTTTCTCAAATTTTAAAGTCAAGTCTTTATATTTTAAGAAAAGACTCAAGGTCTGGGCTTTTCTTTCTGGAGTTGGAACCTTGATATTATATCCCTAAGAATTCCCTGAATAGTTCAGGGACTCGGACACCCTCACCAACAAATCAATAGTAGTGTGACAATACTGCACTTGGAATAAGCACAGACATTTCAAAGATAATAACTTTGACTTTGTTAGCGCCACATGCCTAATATCATTTCAGTCTGATAGAGTAGGTTGGTATTACTCCTGTTCACCAATTCACCTGTCACCACCTGATCTTGATCGTAAAGTGGGGAGATACATTGAGAGCAAAAAATAAAATCAGTTCAATTTTATGAGCATTCCATTAAATGACTTCCAAGAGACAATCTTACATGAAGAGATGTTAAGAATAAAAACAGAATTAGGGAAAGGTTGAATTACATATTTAGCTGAAAATTAGATGATGTTTTAGATTCACAGAGAGCAAGAATTATGTCTCATTTATCTTTTTATCTTACACAGAGATTTGCAGAGTAGGTCATTCATAAATATTTGTTCAACTAAAAGGATCTCAGACTGTGACTTCATTACTTAAACCTTATATCATAGCATATCTATGTGCCTTGGTCACAATCCAAGTGGTTTGGGCTAGATTTATCTTTGAAGACTCTTCTAGCCCAAAGCTAATCGACCTGTTGTGCCACCTTTCCTTACATTTTAATGTGTCCAGGAATCACCTAGTGTGCTACTTACAGTGCAGAATTCTAGGCCAAGTAGATCAGGAGTTGGGGCCCCAGAAATCTGAATATTTATTTATTTTTCTTTTTTATTTGAGAGAGCACAGTAGAGAAGGTCAGAGAGAGAATCTTAAGCAGGCTCCACATTTAGCACAGAGCTGAAGTGGGGCTTGATCCCATGATGCTAGGATCATGACCTTAGCCGAAATCAAGAGTTGGACACTCAACTAACTGAGCCAACGAGGTGCCCCAATCTGAATTTTTAAAATCAGTCCAGATAATTCCAATGCAAGCAATGTGGAACCTCACTTTAGAAGCATTGAATTGTATACTGACTTGCTTCCAGTGTTTGCTTGACATGTAGCAAATTTGTTAGTTATCACTGTAAAGAATATACAGTGTTTTTTAACCTGGGATGATTACCTCTAAAAATGTACATATTACATTTTTAAAAATCTTTTGAAGCCAAACTTTTACCCAAGATGAATAGCACAGGAAACCAGAATCTTTCACATGTGTCTTACCCACAGATACCCTTCTGATTTCCAACTATACTTAAGAGCACGTTGTGCCCTAACTCTTTAGTGTTGGGTTAAGAAGTACTCTTTTCAAATTATCCCAATTTCCACAAAACCAAGGATATCAGAAGATGTAGAAAATGTCTATAGAATTATCTACTTTGGGGCATAAAATAGATACTTACATACATGAATCTGACATATGTCTTAACATCCAGACTGATTCTACTTTGTCCTATTCTTAGATACTATCCATTATTCTCTCTAGCTTAGCATCAGCATGTCAGTTCCAGCCAAATTAACACTTTACAACATCCAGACTGGAGGTCAGTGAGTCGAGGCTCTTGTTACTCTAAAAAGCCTATCCGTGTTCTAAGGAGTAGTGCTTCCATCAGGACTGCCACTTAAGGCTGTGTTCCCACCTGCCATTGCTGACCACTCTACAGAACAATTAAGAGATGAATTTGGGAGGGAATAATTTCCTGGAGTCATTTTTTGAAAGATGATGGAACATTCTTGTATGTTGTTAATGTTTGAAATGCCTCCATTATTTTGCAAGTGCCGTATCCTGGATAGCTAATTATGGCTAACAATCTACCCCTTGTCTTGACTGCACCCAAATCATTCTAGTGCATCAGGGGAAGGAAATGAATTCAGTACACTTCTTGCCTCTCTGATTTTTTCACTATTCCATCATTAGCTTTTATAACTTTTTAGCAGACTAAATAGAGACTTGAGAGAAGAAATGTTGAAGCTCATGATGAAAAATTTTTAAATCCAATACGTTTTTTTCTTTGTTTTTTCTGGTCATATTTTATTTATTTATTTATTTATTTATTTATTTATTTATTTATTTATTTAGTCTGATTTTTTTTTTTTTTAGAAAACCATCCTGATCTTCTATTTTCTTCAAATACCATCATAGCATAATTTATTTTATTTTATTTTTTTATATATATGAAATTTATTGACCAATTGGTTTCCATACAACACCCAGTGCTCATCCCAAAAGGTGCCCTCCTCAATACCCATCACCCACCCTCCCCCCCCTCCCACCCCCCATCAACCCTCAGTTTGTTCTCAGTTTTTAACAGTCTCTTGTGCTTTGGCTCTCTCCCACTCTAACCTCTTTTTTTTTTTCCTTCCCCTCCCCCATGGGTTCCTGTTAAGTTTCTCAGGATCCACATAAGAGTGAAACCATATGGTATCTGTCTTTGTCTGTATGGCTTATTTCACTTAGCATCACACTCTCCAGTTCCATTCACGTTGCTACAAAAGGCCATATTTCATTTTTTTTCTCATTGCCACGTAATATTCCATTGTGTATATAAACCACAATTTCTTTATCCATTCATCAGTTGATGGACATTTCGGCTCTTTCCATAATTTGGCTATTGTTGAGAGTGCTGCTATGAACATTGGGGTACAAGTGGCCCTATGCATCAGTGCTCCTGTATCACTTGGATAAATTCCTAGCAGTGCTATTGCTGGGTCATAGGGTAGGTCTATTTTTAATTTTCTGAGGAACCTCCACACTGCTTTCCAGAGCGGCTGCACCAATTTGCATTCCCACCAACAGTGCAAGAGGGTTCCCGTTTCTCCACATCCTCTCCAGCATCTATAGTCTCCTGATTTGTTCATTTTGGCCACTCTGACTGGTGTGAGGTGATACCTGCGTGTGGTTTTGATTTGTATTTCCCTGATAAGGAGCGACGCTGAACATCTTTTCATGTGCCTGTTGGCCATCTGGATGTCTTCTTTAGAGAGTGTCTATTCATGTTTTCTGCCCATTTCTTCACTGGGTTATTTGTTTTTCGGGTGTGGAGTTTGGTGAGCTCTTTATAGATTTTAGATACTAGCCCTTTGTCCGATATGTCATTTGCAAATATCTTTTCCCATTCCGTTGGTTGCCTTTTAGTTTTGTTGGTTGTTTCCTTTGCTGTGCAGAAGCTTTTTATCTTCATAAGGTCCCAGTAATTCACTTTTGCTTTAAATTCCCTTGCCTTTGGGGATGTGTCGAGTAAGAGATTGCTACGGCTGAGGTCAGAGAGGTCTTTTCCTGCTTTCTCCTCTAAGGTTTTGATGGTTTCCTGTCTTACATTCAGGTCCTTTATCCATTTTGAGTTTATTTTTGTGAATGGTGTCAGAAAGTGGTCTAGTTTCAACCTGCTGCATGTTGCTGTCCAGTTCTCCCAGCACCATTTGTTAAAGAGGCTGTCTTTTTTCCATTGGATGTTCTTTCTTGCTTTGTCAAAGATGAGTTGGCCATACGTTTGTGGGTCTAGTTCTGGGGTTTCTATTCTATTCCATTGGTCTATGTGTCTGTTTTGGTGCCAATACCATGCTGTCTTGATGATGACAGCTTTGTAGTAGAGGCTAAAGTCTGGGATTGTGATGCCTCCTGCTTTGGTCTTCTTCTTCAAAATTCCTTTGGCTATTCGGGGCCTTTTGTGGTTCCATATGAATTTTAGGATGGCTTGTTCTAGTTTCGAGAAGAATGCTGGTGCAATTTTGATTGGGATTGCATTGAATGTGTAGATAGCTTTGGGTAGTATTGACATTTTGACAATATTTATTTTTCCAATCCATGAGCAGGGAATGTCTTTCCATTTCTTTAAATCTTCTTCAATTACCTTCATAAGCTTTCTATAGTTTTCAGCATACAGATCCTTTACATCTTTGGTTAGATTTATTCCTAGGTATTTTATGCTTCTTGGTGCAGTTGTGAATGGGATCAGTTTCTTTATTTGTCTTTCTGTTGCTTCATTGTTAGTGTATAAGAATGCAACTGATTTCTGTACATTGATTTTGTATCCTGCAACTTTGCTGAATTCATGTATCAGTTCTAGCAGACTTTTGGTGGAGTCTATCGGATTTTCCATGTATAATATCATGTCATCTGCAAAGAGCGAAAGCTTGACTTCATCTTCGCCAATTTTGATGCCTTTGATTTCCTCTTGTTGTCTGATTGCTGATGCTAGAACTTCCAGCACTATGTTAAACAGCAGCGGTGAGAGTGGGCATCCATGTCGTGTTCCTGATCTCAGGGGAAAAGCTCTCAGTTTTTCCCCGTTGAGGATGATGTTAGCTGTGGGCTTTTCATAAATGGCTTTTATGATCTTTAAGTATGTTCCTTCTATCCCGACTTTCTCAAGGGTTTTTATTAAGAAAGGGTGCTGGATTTTGTCAAAGGCCTTTTCTGCATCGATTGACAGGATCCTATGGTTCTTCTCTCTTTTTTTGTTAATGTGATGTATCACGTTGATTGATTTGCGAATGTTGAACCAGCCCTGCATCCCAGGAATGAATCCCACTTGATCATGGTGAATAATTCTTTTTATATGCTGTTGAATTTGATTTGCTAGAGTCTTATTGAGAATTTTTGCCTCCATATTAATCAGGGATATTGGCCTGTAGTTCTCTTTTTTTACTGGGTCTCTGTCTGGTTTAGGAATCAAAGTAATACTGGCTTCATAGAATGAGTCTGGAAGTGTTCCTTCCCTTTCTATTTCTTGGAATAGCTTGAGAAGGATAGGTTTTATCTCTGCTTTAAACGTCTGGTAGAACTCCCCTGGGAAGCCATCTGGTCCTGGACTCTTATTTGTTGGGAGATTTTTGATAACCGATTCAATTTCTTCGCTGGTTATGGGTCTGTTCAAGCTTTCTATTTCCTCCTGATTGAGTTTTGGAAGAGTGTGGGTGTTCAGGAATTTGTCCATTTCTTCCAGGTTGTCCAGTTTGTTGGCATATAATTTTTCATAGTATTCACTGATAATTGTTTGTATCTCTAAGGGATTTGTTGTCATAATTCCATTTTCATTCATGATTTTATCTATTTGGGTCATCTCCCTTTTCTTTTTGAGAAGCCTGGCTAGAGGTTTGTCAATTTTGTTTATTTTTTCAAAAAACCAACTCTTGGTTTCGTTGATCTGCTCTACAGTTTTTTTAGATTCTATATTGTTTATTTCTGCTCTGATCTTTATTATTTCTCTTCTTCTGCTGGGTTTAGGCTGCCTTTGCTGTTCTGCTTCTAGTTCCTTTAGGTGTGCTGTTAGATTTTGTATTTGGGATTTTTCTTGTTTCTTGAGATAGGCCTGGATGGCAGTGTATTTTCCTCTCCAGACTGCCTTCGCTGCGTCCCAAAGCGTTTGGATTGTTGTATTTTCATTTTCGTTTGTTTCCATATATTTTTTAATTTCTTCTCTAATTGCCTGGTTGACCCACTCATTCGTTAGTAGGGTGTTCTTTAACCTCCATGCTTTTGGAGGTTTTCCAGACTTTTTTCTGTGGTTGATTTCAAGCTTCATAGCATTGTGGTCTGAAAGTAAGCATGGTATAATTTCAATTCTTGTAAACTTATGAAGGGCTGTTTTGTGACCCAGTATATGATCTGTCTTGGAGAATGTTCCATGTGCACTCGAGAAGAAAGTATATTCTGTTGCTTTGGGGTGCAGAGTTCTAAATATATCTGTCAAGTCCATCTGATCCAATGTCTCATTCAGGGCCCTTGTTTCTTTATTGACCGTGTGTCTAGATGATCTATCCATTTCTGTAAGTGGGGTGTTAAAGTCCCCTGCAATTACCACATTCTTATCGATAAGGTTGCTTATGTTTATGAGCAATTGTTGTATATATTTGGGGGCTCTGGTATTCGGTGCATAGACATTTATAATTGTTAGCTCTTCCTGATGGATGGACCCTGTAACTATTATATAATGTCCTTCTTCATCTCTTGTTACAGCCTTTAATTTAAAGTCTAGTTTGTCTGATATAAGTATGGCTACTCCAGCTTTCTTTTGGCTTCCAGTCGCATGATAAATAGTTCTCCATCCCCTCACTCTCAATCTAAAGGTGTCCTCAGGTCTAAAATGAGTCTCTTGTAGACAGCAAATAGATGGGTCTTGTTTTTTTATCCATTCTGATACCCTATGTCTTTTGGTTGGCGCATTTAATCCATTTACATTCAGTGTTATTATAGAAAGATACGGGTTTAGAGTCATTGTGATGTCTGTATGTTTGATGCTTGTAGTGATGTCTCTGGGACTTTGTCTCACAGGGTCCCCCTTAGGATCTCTTGTAGGGCTGGTTTAGTGGTGACAAATTCCTTCAGTTTTTGTTTGTTTGGGAAGACCTTGATCTCTCCTTCTATTCTAAATGACAGACTTGCTGGATAAAGGATTCTCGGCTGCATATTTTTTCTGTCTAGCACCCTGAAAATCTCGTGCCAATTCTTTCTGGCCTGCCAAGTTTCAAAAGAGAGATCAGTCACGAGTCTTATAGGTCTCCCTTTATATGTGAGGGCACGTTTACCCCTTGCTGCTTTCAGAATTTTCTCTTTATCTTTGTATTTTGCCAGTTTCACTATGATATGTTGTGCAGAAGATCGATTCAAGTTACGTCTGAAGGGAGTTCTCTGTGCCTCTTGGATTTCAATGCCTTTTTCCTTCCCCAGTTCAGGGAAGTTCTCAGCTATTATTTCTTCAAGTACCCCTTCAGCACCTTTCCCTCTCTCTTCCTCCTCTGGGATACCAATTATGCGTATATTATTTCTTTTTAGTGTATCACTTAGTTCTCTAATTTTCCCCTCATGCTCCTGGATTTTTTTATCTCTCTTTTTCTCAGCTTCCTCTTTTTCCATAACTTTATCTTCTAGTTCACCTATTCTCTCCTCTGCCTCTTCAATCCGAGCCGTGGTGGTTTCCATTTTGTTTTGCATTTCATTTAAAGCGTTTTTCAGCTCCTCGTGACTGTTCCTTAGTCCCTTGATCTCTGTAGCAAGAGATTCTCTGCTGTCCTGTATAGTGTTTTCAAGCCCAGCGATTAATTTTATGACTATTATTCTAAATTCACTTTCTGTTATATTATTTAAATCCTTTTTGATCAGCTCATTAGCTGTTGTTATTTCCTGGAGATTCTTCTGAGGGGAATTCTTCCACTTGGTCATTTTGGACAGTCCCTGGTGTGGTGAGGACCTGCAGGGCACTTCCCCTATGCTGTGGTGTATAACTGGAGTTGGTGGGCGGGGCCGCAGTCAGCCCTGATGTCTGCCTCCAGCCCACCGCTGGGGCCACAGTCAGACTGGTGTGTGCCTTCTCTTCCCCTCTCCTAGGGGCGGGATTCACTGTGGGGTGGCGTGGCCCGTCTGGGCTACTTGCACACTGCCAGGCTTGTGATGCTGGGGATCTGGTGTATTAGCTGGGGTAGGTAGACAAGGTGCACGGGGGCAGGAGGGGCGGGCTTAGCTCGCTTCTCCTTAAGTGATCCACTTCAGGAGGGGCCCTGTGGCAGCAGGAGGGAGTCAGATCCGCTGCCAGAGGTTTGGCTCCGCAGAAGCATAGAGTTGGGTGTTTGCGCGGAGCGAGCAATTTCCCCGGCAGGAACGGGTTCTCTTTGGGATTTTGGCTGGGGGATGGGCGGGGGAGATGGCGCTGGCGAGAGCCTTTGTTCCCCACCAAACTGAGCTCTGTCATCCGGGGGCTCAGCAGCTCTCCCTCCCTTTGTCCTCCAGCCTTCCCGCTTTCTGAGCAGAGCTGTTAACTTATGACCTCCCAGACGCTAAGTCGCGCTTGCTGTCGGAACACAGTCCGTCAGGCCCCTCCGCTTTTGCAAGCCAGACTCGGGGACTCTGCTTGGCCGGCGAGCCGCCCCTCTGCCCCGGCTCCCTCCCGCCAGTCCGTGGAGCGCGCACCGCCTCTCCGCCCTTCCTACCTTCTTCCGTGGGCCTCTCGTCTGCGCTTGGCTCTGGTGACTCCGTTCTGCTAATCCTCTGGCGGTTTTCTGGGTTATTTAGGCAGGTGTAGATGGAATCTAAGTGATCAGCAGGACGCGTGGTGAGCCCAGCGTCCTCCTACCCCGCCATCTTTTTCTGGTCATATTTTAAACTGCTAGATCACTTGCCCATTCTTTCTTTCTCAAGCTAAACAGAGAAACACACACCTGATGCGTGTACACAGGCACAAAGACACAGACACATCCACATCCTCAGGTTGATGGGACTTGTTAGAATCTGTTGCCAGCCTGAGACAAGCTTGCAGGAAAGTGGTTGGGAAGTGGCCTTGGGAATCACGCCTGTGGGGAATTAGAGGGAACATCTTTGTGCAGAGGGGGGTGTTGAAATGCAAGGTAGCCCTTACAGAGGCCTACACCAGTCTCTCAGAGAAACTCTAGCGCTGGAATGGCCCTTCAGTCTTGTCCTGCTTAGGGCAAAGCTGTCTGACCTTCATACACCAATATATACCCATCATTGGATGAGGACTGCCCAGGGAGGGGCATGATCTTGCACAAGGTCATTCTTTTCATCAGGGTCATTCCCTGAGAGAAACACGGCTGAGAGCCGTCAGCTGCCAATGTCCCCAGCAGTTGGGGAATGGATGCAACAGACTTGAAGGAAGGACTGGACCACACCCCATAGTGTCCACTACAGAACCACAGTAAAAATGTGGACATGAAACCTCACCTATGGCTGCTGTCTTTGGGCCTTTAGTTTTTGTTTTGTTTTGGTTTTTCAAGATTATCCAGACTTTCCCAGTGTCTCCACTCTTTATGCTTTGATTTTCAGTACTTTTAAGATTTCTCAAAGTAAACATTAAAAATCAGGCTAAAACAATACTTATGTAAGACTTCTAAAAAATGCTCTGGGTAACTACTAGGTAGTAGGATATGCTCCAAAACAGGAATTTTCTGAACCAATTTGGGCTTCAGAGAAAAGTCGGTTGAGTTTAGGAGGCAGGGAAGTTGGGGTCTGCCTGTGCTGTGTGATTGGAACGGTCATGAAATATCTCAGCAGCTCTGAAATCGTTTCCATTTACAACTACCTGTGAACCTCCATGGTGCCTACCTGTCAGTATCCTTCACTTGGCCCTTGGAATGAATTGTCTCCTCTTGTTATCTCTTTGTGTCTAATTGGAATTCCCAGGCTTGACTGCCCAATGCCTCCAACCCTTTGAGGTCAGGCCAGGCTACTGATTCTCCGTGTCCATGACCAGGGAGGGCATACATGTGAAGGTGACATTCCTATCCTGGTTTTTGCCCATATGCGAAGTAAGTTATGCCTAATATGGGAAATAATTTATATCTAATAAGCCTTCAATTAAAAACGTGGCAGGTACTAACACCTCACCTGGAGATTGCTAAATACTGGCTGATAACAAGATTGAAGGATGGGTAAGAGCCATTGGGATAAAGGGGTGCTTGAAATAGGGAAGTGGATGGGCAGATATGGTAGGCAGTATTTCTAAAGTTCCCCCTCCCCAGAGGTGTCCCATCCTAATTCCCCAGAATGCATGAATATGAGGAAATATCACTTCCATGATTCTGTTATTATAAAGCACAGTTTACATTAAAATAAAGGGATCATCCTGCATTATCCAGATGGGCCCCGTAGAATCACAGAAGCCTTTAAAAATGGAGAGCTCTTTCCAACTGGAGTAGAAAAGGAAGTCAGATTTGAAGCATGGAAGAACTTGATACACACTTGTTGCTTTGAAGATAAAGGGGACCATGTGAGAAAAAAATGAGAGTTGCTTCTAAAAGCAGAGAGAGAACCCCAGCTGACATCCAGCAAGAAAATGGGGCCTCAGTCCTACAATTGCAAGGGACTGAATTGTGCCATCAACCTCACTGAGCTTGGAAGAATATTCATTACCCAAGCCTCCAGGTAGGAACCCAGCCCAGGCAACTCTCTAATCTCATCCTGAGACCCTAAGCATGGGACCCAGCCTAGTGTGCCCAGACTTCTTAACGTACAGAACTGTGAGATAAATTAAGTTGGTGTTTTAAGCTGCTAAGTTTGTGGTATTTGGCTTTTGCAACAGTAGAGAACTAGTGCAGTAGCCAAGACTAACAAGTCTACTCACTATTTTGAAAAGCACTGTTGCTATGGGGAAAACTAGAGGTTTTTTTTGTTTTTTTGTTTTTGTTTTTTTTTAAGATTCTACATATAAGTGATACCATACAGCATATTTCTTTGTCTGGTTTGTTTCACTTAGCATAATGCCCTCCAGGTTTGTCCATGTTGTTGTAAGTGGCAAGGTGTTCTTTTTTTTAATGACTAAATAATATTCCCATATATAATTATATATATTTACCCCTCTATATATTCCTATATATATGGATTTCAATATATATATTCCTATATTGTGTATATATGTACATAATATTGTATATGTATGTATATAATATGTGTATGACATTTTCTTTATCCATTCATCTGTCGACAGACACTGTGGTTGTTTCCATGTCTTGGCTATTGTGAATAGTGCTGCAATGAACATGAGTGTTTAGGTATCTCTTCAAGATGGTGATTTCAGTTCCTTTGCATACATACACGGATGGGAATGCTAGATCAAATGATAGTTTAATTTTTAATTTTTTGACGAGATGCCACATTATTTCCTTAATATCTGTACTATTTTACACTCTCCCTCAGGGGAGAGAGAGAGAGGGAGAGAGAGAACTATGCTAAATATGATGATGATGATGTGGGTGAGGTGATGGATGTGTTAATTATCTTGACCTTGGTAATCATTCTACAAGGCATATGTGTATCAAATCATCACATTGTACCCTTTAAATATGATTATATTTATCAAGTATTCCTCAATAAAGTTATAAATAAAAAAAAATTGTAGAAAAAGAAAGAAAAAGGAAACCAGAATCTTCCTCCAGGACCAGTCTAGCAGAAGAGGAGGAGGGTAGACTAAGATCCAAAACTTAATGTGCTGGCTTGAGCTTCGACTTTATATATACCAACCCATTTATTTCTAATACTTATCCTATGTGGCAGATACTGTTATATCCTAATATTATCACCATGGGCTGCCAACTGCTGTTCAGAGAAATTTACTGATAAGTCCACTGAATTCTTAATCCAAGCTGCACACCGGAATCACCTAATGAGCTTTAGAAAAAAAAAAAAATCCAGATGTTCAGGCCTTACCCCTGACCCACTCAATCAGTTAAGTCCAGGTCTCTGACACTTTTTAAAGCCTCCTTGGATGCTTCTGATATAACCCATTGGTTTAAAGTGTGGTCTGTGGAATCTCCTCAGGGCCAGGGCAGACACTAGTGGTTGTCTCCTGACAGCTATTCCCTACTTCTCCGTTTACAACAGAACCCCAATTATGTTCAGGGAGCAATGTGCCTAGCCTGAGGTTGTTGTCTCAATTTGACACTCTGTGTTTCACTTTCCCAAATACCTTCCCATCTCTTTGTAGCTAGAGGCAACCTGTAACAGTCTGACCAAAAACATCTCAGGAGACTGCCAGGAATGGAGAATTTCTATGAAAGGTTTTGCTTCTAAAAAAAAAAGATGAAGGTGCACAAGGGGAGCTGTCTGGTACCATTCCTTGGGCATGGTAGTGAGAGGATGTGCTCCTGGGAGCAGCAGTCATCTGTGCATCTAAGCCTTAGATCTGAGACCTCTAAGGTAAAAAGCTAACATGCTGAGAAGTAAGGACAGAAAGAAAGCCTGAGGCTCTGATGACATCACTGAGCTGCACCAACCCTGGAGCAGTTATTAGGAGACTTGTTACTATGTGAGATAGTTAGATTATTGAGTATTTTGTTACTTTCAGTTAAAAGCATTTCTAACCACACACAGGACTGATTTAGAATGCAAATCAGAATTTCTGGTAATAGGGTCTAGAGTACTTGCATTTTGAACAACCACCCAATTCTTTGTGCACTGACATCTAAATACACTGATCTAGGATCACCTATCCAGAAAACGATGAAGTTAGAAGTAGCCCATGTTTTTTTCCACTTTACTGTGCTGCAAAGGAATGGAAAGACATCTATATTCCTTGCGTGTTACTACAGTCCTCATGGGAAAGTTGGTATTCTGTATATCAGAAAATAATAAGTAAGGAAATAACTGGAGAAAACATGCCCACAAGTTTTTATTTAAAAAAAAAAAAAAGGTCTCGGGGCACCTGGGAGGTTCAGTCGATTCCTACTTCAGCTCAGGTCATGATCTCACAGTAAGTCCGAGCCTCCCGTTGAACTCTGTGCTAACAGCATGGAGTCTGGAGCCTGCTTCGGATTCTACATTTCCCTTTCTCTCTCTGCCCTTCCTCTGCTCACACTCTGTCTCTCTTTCTCTCAAAAATGAACAAACTTCAAAAAAATCTTTAAAAAGTCTGTAAAACCCATATTTGCATATAAACCAGGAAATACTGGGTATGGGGAGGGATGTAGAAGAGTGGGGAGAACCAAGACAAGGCTCACTTTCACATTCATTATAAAGGACCTGCTGAAGGGTAGTAGCTGCCAGGTCTCAGAAAATGTTCCCCATAATCAGGTTACATAACTTTTCGTAAATACGTTAACTCCACATATCAGGGTGCACCCTAATAATCTAGATATCTAGAGACAATCTCCTTGTCTAAAAAAGCTTCAGATCTCTCATTTTGAGTATCTTTGTATCTTCATCATGACCCTTAGAGTTGTCTCTAATATTTCCCATTTGGAAATGATTTCCTGCATAGGGAGTTCCATGTGAGCTCCTGAAGAGAGTAGCCATCTCCCTTTTGTTTGCTGTCGTATCCATAGTTTAAAGCACAATGCTTTGAACATAGTAGGAGGTATTCATCCAGCATCACCTGCAAGATCCCGAAAGACCTGGCAGGCAGATGACTTCTTAGGAACTGGTATTTTGTGAGGCACCTGGAACATGTCATTCGATCACTCTCTCAGATGGGGCCCAACACTCAGAAAATCTTAGCACTGTTCTAAAGGTCACAGAGCTAAGCAGCCGCAGAGCCAGCTATCTGAGTTTATTCCTGTGTCCTTTCTTCAGGTTCATTCCTCACAAAGCCCAAATCACTCTCCTTTAAAATCAATCTCAAATATATGTCTCCTGTGGAGATTACATAGAAGAGCAAGGTAACTATTCATCCTCAACAAATAGCATTCTGCCACTTAAAAGAACTGTACATTGTGGGTTTCTCTCAAATAATTACTCTCAAATAAATTTAATGTCCTTGATATAGACACACATAACTCTTATACTGTACATTATATAAAGCATAATGACTGGTATATGGAAATTTAGTATCCATTCACCATGTTAGTACATCAAAGCACAAGTCTTTAGCTTTTTTTTTTTTTTTAAGTTTATTTACTTATTCTGAGGGAGTG
The DNA here is from genome assembly GCF_016509475.1 of Prionailurus bengalensis. Lineage (NCBI taxonomy): Eukaryota > Metazoa > Chordata > Mammalia > Carnivora > Felidae > Prionailurus > Prionailurus bengalensis. Next base: position 100,363,847 of record NC_057348.1, read on the forward strand.
GGTAGAGAGAGAGGGAGACAGAGAATCCCAAGCAGGCTCTGCCCTGTCAGCACAGAGCCCTTCACAGGGCTCGAATTTATGAACCATGAGATCATGACCAGAGCCGAGACCACGAGTCAACGCTTAACCGACTGAGCCACCCAGGCACCCCTGAACTTTCAATTTTATTTGCAGTGAGTGAGACCCTAACTACCTAAAGCCATGAGATTAAACCATTTGTTTAATGTGTGAGCTTATTACTAAGTAGTGATCATGGGCAACAAGGCATGAAGATTGAGCCATCAGGAAGTTTACGGAGAATTAAGGGAATAAAAACAGAAGGATGACATGAGACCTGTTTCTATACCAGATTAAAAGCATCTTTGTGTGTGTGTGTGCTCTTTAAATCCTAACTCTCAACAAGCCTGGATCTACACTGTTGGCTCAGCCAGGAAGAACACCTTGAGGCACAGAACAGGCTTACTTGGATGGCTGGAGACCTTAGAAATGCTGAGAAAAACCTGAGAAATGCTGAGAACATAGAAAGAGACACTGGATGTATTCCAAATAAGAGTTCCTCAAACGGCATTAGCTTTTGTTGGACAAGTGTGAAAGTTTTGTTAAACATAAATCAACTGTTTTGATTCAGGAAAGAAGTTTATCTCTATGCCAGCAAGTCTTCTCAGGTCTGCATGTCTGTTATTTGGGCTTTTGGGTGTGCCTGTTGGCGTTTCCAGAGATATTTGTGTTGGTAATACTCTATTGCATGAATACTTTCTAGGTAAAAATATAACTCCTTAAGTACTAGGTATGCTAAAACATAAGCCTAATTGCTAAGGAACTTACCAACCCTAAAATACCTACATTTTACTTCAAGGATAGCATTTTGGTTAGAAATGTGACCCAAAGTCACTTAATTCCTGAGGTCTGAGAGGCATGTATGTTCCAACATGCCTTTATTAAGTGATTTTTAAAATATTTTCCCCTTTTGAAGAGTTAATACACATAAATGGTGCAAAAATCTAAAGGAAAAGAAAATACAGGAAAAATGGCACATCTCCCTTATCTTGCCTTGCTTTTAAAAATGATACGATGGGAAGAAGTACAGGGCAGTGGAAAGAACACACTCTTAAAAGGAGAATAAAACCGAATGGAGAGAGAATATTGAGTTAAAAAAATTTTTTTTAATGTTTATTTATTTTTGAGAGATAGAGTGTGAGCAGGGGAGGGGCAGGGAGAGAAAGGGAGACACAGAATCTGAAGCAGCTTCAGTCTCTGAGCTGTCAGCACAAAACCCAATGTGGGGCTCGAACCCACAAGATCATGACCTGAGCTGAAGTCGGTCACTTAACCGACTGAGCCACCCAGGCGCCCTGAGAATATTAAGTGAGTTTTAATCCATAGTTTGGAAAAGAAATGGACAAAAGCGTAACTCAGTCTGCAGAGAAGACATTGCAGGCAAAAGTGAAAATAGATTCTATGTGTGACTTAATACCTAGTACTCGACACCAGGTGCCTGACATATTTCTTTGCTTACTCCACAATCACTTGCAAGTTAGGTTTAATTGTCCCAATTTATTATTCTTATGAATCCCAGCTCTGCCTCTTTCCACTGGGGAATATTAAGTTTATGAAAAGTTTTGAACCTCACTTTCTTCATCTATAAAATAAGAATAAGCAATGTCATGAGCATGCGTGGAAGTTCCTTAGCACAGTGTCCTGGACATGTGAAAACTTAATAATTCTTTTACCATTATGATTAAGATGTGTGCTTGAACCAATCAGATCTATGCTGGAAAACAACAAATTATAGGGAATCCCACTCTAGTTTCTTATATTTTCATTCTGAAGATCTAACTCTAAGCTAAGCCATCTCAGCCCTCATCCTATGTGACTGGAGTTTTATTTCTCAGGAGGGAAAATGGGGTCCAAGAATCTTACTTGCCACTATAAATGATTATATTATGATATTTTCTCAGTCAGTCTCCCTGAATCATGATCAAGTTACAAAGACGTCTACCTATATTATCAAAAAAAAACCCAAAACAACAACAACAAAAAAAAAAAAAAACAAGGAAGGAAGGAAATGAAAAAGAAAACCAAGGCTGGAGACATTGCAGTCCTAGACTTCAAGCTCTATTACAAAGCTGTGATCATCAAGATAGTATGGTACTGGCACAAAAACAGACCCATAGATCAATGCAACAGAATAGAGAACCCAGAAATTAACCCACAAGTGTACGGTCAACTGATTTTTGACAAAGCAGGAATGAATATCCAATGGAATAAAGACAGTCTTTTCAGAAAATGATGTTGGGAAAACTGGACAGTGACATGCAGAAGAATGAACCTGGACCACTTTCTCACACCATACACAAAAATAAACTCAAAATGGATGAAAGACCTAAACATAAGACATGAAGCCATCAAAATCCTAGAGGAGAAAGCAGGCAAAACCTCCTTGACCTCAGCTACAGCAACTTCTTACTCAACATGTCTCTGGAGGCAAGGGAAATAAAGAAATGAGCAAAAGACATAAACAGACACTTTTCCAAAGAAGACATCCAGATGGCTAACAGGCACATGAGAAGATGCTCAACATCACTCATCATCAGGAAAATACAAATCAAAACCACAATGAGATACCACCTCACACCTGTCAGAATGATTAAAATTAACAACTCAAACAATAGCAGATGCTGGTGGAAATGCAAACTGGTGCAGCCACTCTGGAACAGTATGGAGGTTACTCAAAAAATGAAAAATAGAACTACCATACAACCCAGCAACCTTACTACTAGGTATTTACCCAAAGGATACAGGTATGCTGTTTCAAAGGGACACATGCACCCCAGTGTTTATAACAACACTATCAACAATAGCCAAAGTATGGAAAGAGCCCAAATGTCCATCAACCGATGAGTGGATAAAGAAGATGTGGTGTGTATATATATATATATATATATATATATATATATATATATACACACACACACACACATATATATGGTATATAAAATGGTATTATATATATATGTGTGTGTATATATGTATATATGTGTGTATATATATGTATATATGTGTGTATATATATATATAAAATGGAATATTACTGGTGATCAAAAAGAATGAAATCTTGCCATTTGCAACAATGTGGTTGTTGTTGATTGTATTATGCTAAGCAAAATTAGAGAAAAGACAAATACCATACGACTTCATTTATATGTGGAATTTAAGATACAAAACAGATGGACATAAGGGAAGGGAAGCAAAAATAATATAAAAACAGGGTGGGGGACAAAATATAAGAGAATCTTAAATACAGAGACCAAACAGGGTTTCTGGAGGGGTGTTGGGTGGGGGGATGGGCTAAATGGGCAAGGGGCAGTAGGAGGACACTTTTTGGGATGAACACTGGGTGTTACATGTAGGGGATGAATCACTGGATTCCTTTCCTAAAATCATAATTGCACTATATGCTACTAATTGGATGTAAATTTTAATTAATTAATTTTTTTTAAAGTGGGGGAAAAAAGACCAAAAGGAAAGAAAGAAGGAAGGAAGGAAGGAAGGAAGGAAGGAAGGAAGGAAGGAAGGAAGATAAAATAGGCCCTCTGTCTCCACTTCTTATCTATGATCCCCTGATTTTATGATGGTATGAGCCTCATAGCTCCCCATGCTCTCCATTTTCTCAGGTAATATCAGTGATAAGGGTTTCTAGCTTTCTGTAAGGTGATTCACTATTTTTTTTCTCAATAAACTGTTAACACATGACCACCCAGAGAGAGGAGAAAACTTTCCTAGGCTCTAGCTGTCTTCAAAGCCAGATGAAGGAGAAGCCAACTGGACACCTGACAGGGGCACCAGTCTATAAGGGGCACTGAAACATTTCTGAACATAATAAGATTAATAAAACCGTGTACACCAGAACTCACCTCAGGGGGAGTATGTATATAGGGAATACTTTGATAGACTGCTGAAAACAAGAGCTAAGGCCTCCAGGGGCATTGTGGAATAAACACCAGATGTTCACTGGATACCAAGTGTTGGTTAATTTAACTGAATGCTTACTGTTTTGCTCTTGGGGTATAAAGGACTGAGACTTGAGCTGGGTACTGCTCACCACCATCCCACCTCCTCTACCCTTTCTCCAAAAAACTCAGCCTCACCTATAAAGCAGTGTTTAAAAATACTTGGAGATAAAATTTAATAGGGTAACCAGGTACTCATAGATCTTGATTTTTAAAATACTTCCAAATACCACTCAGGACGTCATATACAGAACCTATACTATGTCTTGTTGTTGGATGTTGCATTTCAATCCTCTACACTAGTGGTCATTTATTGGAGCTCTTCCCTTTCTGGAAGAGGGAGATGTGCCTGATTTCACCATCAAGAACACAGATTTAGCCATCCCAGTGGGATTTGTCAACCCCTCATCTTGCTAATGTCCAATTCACCAATGCACATAACTAAATCAAGCACAGCTCTCTGCTATTAATTAAAATATAAAAGCAAGATTGCCAGTAATAATGTGTGTGTGTTGGTGAGTTGACTCTATTATATAAAGCTGTTCTGTTGTGGCTTCATCTGTCTTGCCACGTTGAGGGGTATTTCTTGATGCACGTGTAGATAATGACGTGTCAGCAATATAGAAAAGTTTGCTTGAGTAGTTGGCCATTAACTCTTACTATGTTGATTGTGGTTTATTCCATAACAAAATTCCATATCTTTGTTAGTTTTTTGCACCATGTTATAGAGACACAAAAAGAACCAGAACCACAAATCTCATTCAACTTTACTTGTTCACTGGAGAGGGATGGAACGCGACAACTGCAATGTGTATTGTGTACCTTGCTATTTCAGACATTGAAATTGAACCTTTTTTGAACCCTTTTTTTTAAATGTGGGAAGATACACTTCATCATTGTGCATGTATAAGGGAGTGATTTGATCATAGCAAAACCTTGAGGACCTGTGAGTCTGTGTGACTTGAGAAGCTTTGGATACAGGCATCCTATTAAGTATCAAATTCATATGCCGAGGAAAATGAGCTCCTGTAATGGATAAATTTCTGTGCATTGGAAATGTTTTTAGAAAGAAGTATTAAAAGGAGATGTACCAAAGAAACTTCAGCATGTTCCCTTGTTCAGTGATAAGATTTGTTTTAAAATTTATATGGATATCTGGAAGTAAGTTATAGAAAATGGAAAATCTATCCTCCCTCTTAAAGTGGATATTAGTTTGACAAGCCATGTGATAATAATGGCTGTAGTCGGCTGTTGGTATTTTTTGCGGTGTGTAAGAGAGTTTAAATGAATTCTTCTTTTGTGTACCTCATCAGTTAACTATGAAAGGAATCAATGTGTTCAGTCTCATCTAAGATTTCTTTTTGAATTATAAACCAACCCGTCATGTGTGTGGATCATTTTGCACTGATAGTACCCCCTGCTATGCTTGGTAAAATGTCAAGCTTTTCTGCCTATATACAGAAAGAAATAGCCATTTGTATAGTACACTGTCATCTAGTTGCTGCAAGATATTTGTTTACAAAAACAAAAAATGCCCAATCTTATTATAGTGACAAAGTCTCCACTGGGAGATAAAAATGAAATCTTTGCTTCTTCCATGATTTTTGCTAAGAAATTGGTAGCTGGCACATCATCTCTCTCTATGTAGAAGGAGGTGACTTCCAATGGCAGCATGTTTATTTTGGAATAGGGTAAAATTTTGGAAATCAGCAATGTATTTCTTTCTCTTGTCTCACTGAGAGGGCGACCTTCACCTAGTTGTGCTGAATGCCCATCTAATTGAAGGGGGGGGGGTACAGTGGTGGAGATTGGGATTTATAGTAAGAAAGAATGCAAAAAACATTATTTTATATTATTCAGATTCTGGCGTAAGAAATAAGATGATGCAGAAAAATTTAAAAAGTACTTCCAAGTCAGGCTATTGCCTTGTGAGAAGATTTTTGCAAATACTCTTATTTCTCCTCTTTAACATCTCACAGTTCCAGCCTGGGTGATCCAGCTCATGTGGGCTAGAGAAGAAACTTTTGCTACCTGACAGCAAAGTTCCAAGAACTGCTGCTACATGGAAGAAGATACATCAGAAAATTAAAGACAACCCACACATTTTTCTTCCCAGGGTGGAAAGAGGGAAGTAGGATGAAGAAGGAAGACTAAGAAAACAAAGTACAGGAATGATGTATGTCCCCTCCCACCACAGCTAGATGAGTGAGGCAAACTGAGAGGTAGAGGGGGCAGAGGGATTCTTGCCCCATCTCGTCACTTGGAACTCTGAGAGGGATTGCCTTGCAGGCTGTTCTCTGTTCAAACTGGAGAGAACCCACATCATTTGGCTTTGCAGAAGGTCAAGAGGAGGCTATGGTTTCCCCAAGTGGCCTTGCCTCTCATGTGGTGTGTATATAGGATCCTGCAATTGCTGAGCCTGGGGTGGAGAGAGACCCAGTGGTTGTTGCTGTAATGGGGGTGGAGTGTTCTGTAGAGAGGGTTACAGAGTAAATCACCAGACCAGGGACTCAGAAGTGTCTGTAGCCCCTGAGAGACCAAAGTGGGGCTGAGTCTGTCAAGAGAAGATCGGATGACAGAGTGGCCATAGATCCCTCAGATAAGCTCTAACCATGTGAAGACCTTGGGGACTGCTCTAAAGGTTCCTAACCATTGGCATTGAAGAAGAGGTCCAGAAGTATATGAAAAATTGAAAACTTGTGTGGGGAATGGAGAGGAGCATGCTGATGATGCCAAACCAGCACCCATAGGGACTTTGGGGCACTCTAGCTGTTCAGTAGCCACAGAACTGAGCCACAAGTATCAGCTGAGCAAGAACCAACCAGGAGAAGTAGGTCCATCACCCCAAAGACTACTGTCCCAGGAGTCATGAAAACCACACCCATATATGCAGAAGTCATTTTGGAGAGAAATTGGTGGGGGACATGTGATAAAAGAGATCACAGAGGCTCTTCATTTTTTTGCCTTTTTCCCCTAAGCATTATTTGAAGGGATTGTTTCCTCTACAGATGTTGGTGAGGATGTTAAGAAATGGGAACCCTCTTGCACTGTTGGTGGGAATGCAAAATGGTGCAGCTACTCTGGAAAACAGTGTGGAGTTTCCTCAAAAAGTTAAAAGTAAAACTAGCCTATGACCCAGCAATAGCACTACTAGGAATTTACCCAAGGGATACAGGAGTGCTAATGCACACGGGCACATGTACCCCAATGTTTATAGCAGCGCTTTCAACAATAGCCAAATTATGGAAAGAGCCTAAATGTCCATCAACTGATGAATGGATAAAGAAGATGTGTATATATAAACAATGGAATACTACTTGGCAATGAGAAAGAATGGAATCATGTCATTTGCAGCAACATGGATGGAACTGGAAGGTAATATGCTGAGTGAAATAAGTCAATCAGAGTAGGACCGATATCATATGTTTTCACTCATATGTGGATCTTAAGAAACTTAACAGAAGGCCATGGGGGAAGGGAAGGGGAAAAAATACTTACAGAGAGGGAGGGAGACAAACCACAAGAGACTTTTAAATACAGAGAACAAACTGAGGGTTGATGGGTGTTGGGGAAGAGGGGAAAATGGGTGATGGGCATTTGAGGAGGGCACTTGTTGGGATGAGCACTGGGTGTTGTATGTAAGCCAATTTGACAAAATTACATTCATAAAAATTTAAAAGAAATAAAGTGATTGTTTGAAAGATTTTAGCATAAAAAAAAATGAAGGGATTGTTTCCTTTATTCATTTGAACTAAGATTTCACCCAGATAGGGCCAAAAGTTAATGATTTTTCTCCCCACTACCAGAAGTCAGGGGGGAAGCCCACAGTATTTATGGATAAAAATAAAGGAACAAATCTCTATTGTAACATAAGTTAAATCTGCAACTCTGTTATATTTGTTTTTGAAAGCCATGAGAAATATGTTTATTTACACCAAATTAATACTTTATTTGACAATTTATCTTTTTGAAGTTTATTTATTTATTTTGAGAGAGAGCTGGGGAGGGGTGGAGGGAGAAGGAGAGAGAGAGAGAATACCAAGCAGGCTTCCTGATGTCAGCACAGAGCCTGACATGAGATCATCACCTGAGCCAAAACCAAGAGTTGGACATTTAACCAACTGAGCCACCCACATGCCTCTTGACTATTTAAAAAATAGAAAGTTTATCCTTCACATAGCATATACATCAACTGTACTCAAGCATGAAAATGAGCATAGTTAATCCCTCTAAATAGTGATCTAATAAGAACACGGTGTAGACAAGAAGAAATTATAGTAAAACCTTGGATTGCAAGTAAATTGTTCCGTGACTGTTCTGCAAGACAAACAAACATTTCTTATAAATTTGAACTTGATAAACAAGTGATGTCTTCCAATATGAGTAGTACATGACACCGAATGTCACATGATCACAGCTGAGCCAATGGTTCTTCTCTCTCTCCAATCTCTCACGGGATTGTGGGTGATCATCTCCCATGCTCAGATGCTCCACCACAGGCCACAGTGTTTGGCAGAAATCAGTGATTTTTCAGAACATTGGAAGGTGCCCACAACTGGCACTAATGTATTTTTTGTCACTTCAAAGCACCTATGGACAGTCCTTTGCTTTTTCATACAAGAGTAAGCTTAGGAATGCTTTTCTTCATTCTAGGTCAGGCTGCCTGCAGATATAGACCCTTTCATCTGCTGCCTTATTGCCAGTTACATTAAGTACAATATATGACAAGAGTGTATTAATACTGTACTGTCGTCAACATCCATGAAAGCATATACAATGGCTTCCATGCAGAAAAAGATTCCATTGAGCCAACAGATAGCAGTGATTCTGTTATGATAGTGAAAGTCATCCTACACAATAACCCTACTCTTGTCTCCCTCACACCAGCCATGGAGGTTTTCAAAGATAAGTGCAGGTTAATTTGTTTATTTTTCTTTACATTTTATATTGTCTTTATTATTTTGTATTATTACAGTAATCATTTTTATATGAATGTTTTTGGGTTATGGAACGAATCATCTGAGTTTTCATTATTTCTTATGGGGAAATTCGCTTTGATATACAAGTGCTTTGGATTACAAGCATGTTTCCGGAATGAATTATGCTCACAAACCAAGGTTTTACTCTATTTTCTTTTATAAGGAAATTTCTAATTGAGACAAAGAATGTTGAAATGACTTTCCTTTTCTTGAACAAACAGTTTTAGAAAATGAAGAAATGACTATCACAACTAATGTGACAACATATTTGCAACAATTGAGTAACTTTTTTTCATGGTTTTTTTCCATTGAATATTTTGTGTAGAAAAAAGGAAACCAAAAAAAACCAAGGATATTTGGGGCCATTTAAGAAAAAAAGACCTCAATTCCATCAATGATAATCCTCTATATAAAAGATAAAAGATAATCTTATTGAATTATCACCCAATAAATATATTTTAGCAAAAAAAGGGGGGGATGCTTGGGTGGCACATTCGGTTGAACATCCAACTCTTGATTTCAACTCAAGTCATGATCCCAAGGTCGAGGGACTGAGCCCCACATTGGGCTCCACACTGAGTGCGTAGCCTCTTAAGATTCTCTCTCTCTTCCTCTTCTGCCCTTCCCTACTCACGCACATGCACATGCTTTCTCTAAATAAACAAATAAATAAATAAATAAATAAGGCTTGAGAATTTCTGGTGAATTTGATTAGCACATCCTACAACTGTCAAGAACAGCAGTAGAGATTATGTGACTTTTCTATTTGTATATATCAAAAAAAGGTCTTGTGTGAATCCAATTAATGCTATCTTGAACAAAGATAGTACACGTCTATCTAACAAAGATAGTACATGTCTATCATGTCACAGTGTGACATGAAGCCTTCTTGAGCACATCCTTCTTAAGTACATCCTCAGGGCATAGCATTCTTGATCTGGCCTGGAGATATAGATATATGACTATGAGGCACACCTATTCTCAAACAATCTCCTCCTGGATGGTCTCCTAGCATGTACTCCTCGGTCTGTAGGACTATAAAAGCAGGTCTTACCCAAGGTGGAGTTGTGGAAATCTACTTGTTTTGTGGCCACCCAAGACATGCTTCTGTATGTAAGTCACCTTAATTAGCCATTTCTTATCAAGCTGGACTTGTTGCCTTTTTTTCAGTCTTATGACTCCTTCAGCCTTTGGAGGTCATTTTGCATATGCCTTCCTTTCATAGAAGTCTAGAACTGATAATGACACAAATATAGATATTTTTAAAAATTTGGTTATTTTTAAGTAAAATATCTTTGGTTTTTAAATATCTTTGAACAAAAGTTGTCAGAGAATATATTGTTTTTATAGGGCCATAGTTTTAATGTATTCTTATTAAATTAGGACTATAATGAACACTAATTATATTTTATTCTATAGTTCTAATGATCTAAAATGCATTAGCCTCTTTCAGAGGTTTGTAATACATGGTATAAGAACATGATTTGAGAACAAAAGGATGCCACTTGCCATCAAGTTAAGGACCAGGGTTCAATCTCCAAACTGTCAGTGCAGGTTTCCAAAGATCTGGTACGCTTATATTCCAACCACAGCAACTCATGGCAAAGCCAATGCCCTGATCTAAATGTAACTGAAACCTAATGAAGGCATCCACTTGCTTTTCATTGTAAACCATGTCTTACATGATTTGATACAATATAATGCTTGTTAAGGAGCAACTTGAAAAACTGAGCATTACATAATCACTCTTATTGATATACAACAAATGCAATAACTGTCTAAATTGTGAGAGTACACATTGAATATAAAATCATTTTAAGTAGTCATTCTTATCACAAGCTATTAGATCTTGAAAGCTCAACACATCTGAGCTTTTACTAAGTATTATGTATCTAATGTATTAGCCCCGTGTCTTTTCACCCTCAGGCCATTGTTTTCCCAGTTGGCACTCCCTGTACATCCACCTGCCTAGGGCAGCTCCTCCCCCTTCCTCAGTGGCAGTGGAACCTGCACCTGACGTCCTGCCTATCTCTTTCCTTTCTCGTCCAGCTATTGTATCTTCTCATGTTCCAATGGAGCACCAGATCCATTTTCAAGGTCTCTACCGTGAGAAGATGCAGAGAGTGTGGAAAATCCTTACAGGGATAGTATTTTTGTAAAGCATACGCCCGTTAAAGTTGTGCAATTAGGACTATCTGGATTCAAACTCGGTTTTGCTGCCAGAAAGTTTGCAGACAACTACAGCCTGCCAAGTTTTCCTATTTTTTCTGTATAAGGTTTTAAGTTCTTCCCCATCAAGCTACTTTCTGGAGGAACGTCAGTCTGCATGGTGAAGATCTATTGTGTGATAATCCTCTAGGACTTTGAGCTCAGGGATAAACACACCCCAGTGGTCATTCTCCAAGCTCAGGTTCTATTCTCCTTGCAGCTTTTGGAATTTGGGTGTAACCTCTCAGAAAGGAAGCTGTTAGCTGAATAAGAAACAAACACCTCCAACAATGCTATTCACCCTGAGGGTTCCTTAAACTCTTTGTTGCCCAGACAGATTCTAATGACATATACCCAAGGTGAGTTATAGAGAATTAATTATAGACTCCTGAGAATTTAGAAGTGGGATGGCAGCACAGTTGTTCTGATCTCTGAATCATGCTGTTGCATAGATTCAACCTATTTTAGGTAAACTTAGTGTTTACTTTTGATAATGCAGCAAGTATGAACATAGGACACATTTCTAAGTGACTTTAGGAAATTTGAGTATGTATTTGTTAACACTAATATGTAGTAAAAAGATTATGCCTTCTAAAATTTGGGCAACAAATTGAAAAAGTGGTATTTCTGTTCTTTGAATAAAAAGTGAATGCATTTAATATATATAGAGAGAGAGAGAAAGAGAGAGAGACAGAGAGAGAACATGCAGGTAGATAAAATAAATTTATCAGAAGTAAAAAATAATCAATTCTATTTAAACTACCTGTTTCAGAATTATATTAGCTTCTTATTTAGAAATGTATTAAGTCAACTTATGTACTATTTATTACATCAGAACTACCAACACCCTTGTGTTACCTAGTTTGAAAGAAACAAAATGGATCAGACGTCAGTTCCACCTCAAATAAAGTCGTTTCCTTCCATTTTAATAGTTGAAATATTAAGAAAAAATGGACCTGATGGTGATGTGATCCCATAAGCAGGAGATAAATGTGTTCCAAATGGCAGTGTAGTTCCAAGGAGACCTTCAGGTTTTTATTCCAAGGGTTGGCTCAATACTTCATTACACAGAAAGTGTGTTTGATCAGGCAAGACCTTCAAATCTGAACTCCTCTGTGGTCAAGGGAATGCTAATGACTATCTGACAGCTTGTCACAGACATTGGATTTTTTCCCCCTATCATCCCCAGCCAGTTTTCCTTCTGTCTGGCAGCTAATGTGGTGCAGACTGCCAGCAGGCACCATACCCACTATCTTGGGAGGAGTCTGTTTCCAGCAGCCTTCTTTTACTGTCATCTCTATATTGTATCTTTATTCCAGGTCATTCTAGAATTTATAGGCATGCTGGTATGATTTTAATTTTCATTTGTTTGTTATATTACTTTACGTGACTCCTTTTTCTACTTTACGAATCTATGTCTGATCTCTCCATAACATCAAAGTGCCTGGAAGGTCTGATTCTCTTTGACACAGAGAAGCTCACCAGAGGCCATACCTCTGGTTTAGTTTATGACCCTTTAGGACATGGTTTCCTCTACAGACCAGCAAATGGCCAAATTATGGAGTGGAGAAGAGAAGGAAGAGAGTGGGAAGAAGTGAGTCCTGAGACAAGTCACAATACCTGCCCCTAATGCGAAACCTTTGCCTCTCAGAAGTTATCATTTGCTAGACAGTCCCACACAGAGCTAGCCATCAACCAACATCAACCACTTGCATTTACCTGGAGTAAAATTACCTTGTATGCAAATAGTAATGATCCTTATAATGACATACAATGCCTAAACAGCATCATCATATGGTAATAGCAAATTAGAGGTGTGATAGGGAAGTGATTTACAAATACCCCAACTCAGGGTGCACCCTCAAGCTTATCCAGTTGCTCCAAGGCATGAACAGGGGGGCTGGAGGCTTTCATTTCCACTGCACCCTCCTTGTGGTGTCTAGGCCCAAGTCTCAGAGAGCTGGTTATCCTGTTTTTTAAAAAGGGGATTTGTCCACAAGAATAGTTCCAATAGAGCTGAGTGACGTCTTAGGGCATCACCCCTATTGGGGCCTGCAGCTGTAGCATGGGAGGGAGGAGGGAGATTCTTGTCTCTCAGCACAGGCACCTGTGGTGGGCACCAGAGTGGTGAGTGAGCTGGGTGTCATCTATTGGTCCCTTGTGACAGCTGGCAGAGAAATGTACACACAAGTAAACACTGAGAGGTATGCATACAAAAGGTGAGGGCTTGTAGCAAAACAAGGGCTCAACAGGAGGCATGGTTGAGCCAGGAATTCCATCAAACTAGAAAGCAGGGAAGGAAACCTCAGGCCTCAGTTCTTGGTTAAATCCTAAAAACAACTCATTGTGCGTCTGTTGCAGTCAATGCATAAGAATGAATGGGGCAGAAAGTGAGACCATGAGTAAGAATGAGAATAGTGTGGCTGAGACTGAGTGTACAGGGAGTCAAAAATGAGTGGCTTGTTACACCACTCGTTCCATGTTGGCAGAATATGTGGATGGGAAGCCAAGGACATGCAAACATGTAAAATGGTGATTACTTGTGTCAAGGGCACTGGAATGATCAGTGCTACCAGGATACTGGCTTTTTACTCTTTGAAGTAACCCACAATATGAATTTCTTGACTTGTTCGCTGCTGTCTCCCCAGCTCCAGGAACAGCCTGGCACATAGCAGGTGTGCAATAAATATTTGTTGAGTGCATGATTAATTAAACTGGCTGGTATTCCTTCTCAGTCTCATTAGTGGAGAGATGAGGAGCCAGCCAGTCTGCAAAACCTTTCTGGATTTAGAAGCAATGAGAAGCCATGCATTCCAGGAAAAGCAGAGAGTCACTCTTGTGTTTCTTCTATTCTCTGTCCCCAACACTACTTTCTTCCCCCCTCACCTGCAAAGGATCTTTTCTGTCCATGTTGAGTCCCAACACCATCCCTCAACATGATTTCTCCCACCCCACCCAACACTGTTGTACCACATGATTGGGCGTCACCCTGAGCAGGAGCTTTTCTCAGCACCATTAAGTTTGCTGGTAACTGGAGGCAAGTCTTCCCATTACAGAAAAAGCCTAGATATAAAGCAGAGACATGGGCTAGAAGTAGATGAAGCCTTTCTGGAAGACACTTTATGTCTCCCTGAATTTCATCCATTATTAAACCATGAATCAGTCCTACAGATTTAATGTCTTGGCTTGCTGCACAACTATATTTAGCAACACTTCAGGATAGCACAGAGTGACTTCCTGCAGGAATACTCAGCTTTTTCCCTGGATAGATGTAGCCTTGACACATCATCTGGTGATGTAGGTTCTTAACTGTACTTGTACAGGTCTCCTTTATTCCCCCTTACTGGGGACCCTTAGCTGCTAGCTGCTACCTACTAGCTATTTTCAACCTCTTTGAAAATAGGCAGTGATAAATAAGATAATTTGCTAAAGATAACTTTATCAAAAAGAAGTATTAACAAATACAGAGAATCTCCAGTATATATTCCTTTGGCTTCCTGAGGTCCCTTAATCAATATGGAATTCTTTAAAAATATGGAGACATTTTGATAACATCACAATCAGGATTCTATTAATTCACTAAGATCCACCAGACTGTAAATTATTTTAGCTATTCCCCTCTCCCCAAGTCCCAGACCTCACCCAGAGCCTAACATGGTGACTAGTTCTGGTACTGGCCAGATTAATGAAAGCACTCATTAATCAATATGACAGGAAGAATTTGAATAATTCCTATTTCCCTCAGTCTAATAAGAAGGATACAGCCCAAGGATACAGTGCATGTGTGACTTTGATAGAATTTGTGAATTCTCTCAAACATTTGGAAATCTGTGATTTTGTTTCCCAGACACAGAGTATATTAAGGTTTAGCATAGAAT
The DNA here is from genome assembly GCF_016509475.1 of Prionailurus bengalensis. Taxonomy (NCBI): domain Eukaryota; kingdom Metazoa; phylum Chordata; class Mammalia; order Carnivora; family Felidae; genus Prionailurus; species Prionailurus bengalensis. Next base: position 100,378,922 of record NC_057348.1, read on the forward strand.
TTTTTGCATAGTTAGGTACTTCGGGGCATTTTGTTTAGTAACCAATTTGATGTCTTTTTTTCTCTGCTTTCATTATAGTATCCATGAATCCTATTAATTAAAAAAATAATCTTTTAAAAGAAAGCAAAGGAGGGGTGCCTGGGTGGCTCAGTTGGTTAAGCCTCTGACTTCGGTTCAGGTCATGATTTCATGGTTCGTGAGTTCAAGCCCTGTGTCAGGCTCTGTGCTGACAGCTAAGAGCCTGGAGCCTGCTTCAGATTCTGTGTCTGCCTCTATCTTTCTCTCAAAAAAAAAAAAAAATTAAAAAATATATGCATATTAAAAGAAAGCAAAGGAAATAAGTCACCCCTGTGGTGAGGCAGGATGGTGATACAAATGGAGGGGATGAGGGATTACCAGATACCACTAGATATGTTTTGATTTGCAGAAGGGCTCTCTCACATATGAGTATCCTCCACTGCTGTCACTTCAGTGTGGGCAGAAGATAGAGCAATATGCAGATGGAAAATTCAGAGTTGAATGTGCCAGAGGAAGAAAAGATACATTTGGATGTTGCTGTTTTCATTTTTGAGTGATGATCCTTTGGTGCTTTACATGGTCCCATCCCACTTTGGCAGGAGCTGTGGTTGAGGACTTGCCCTAATTACAAGATTCTGTGCTATTGAAGCTGTGTTTATGCCTTGAACAACTGCTCAGAATATCGCTGTAATTGCATGTCTGCCTTTCAGACTTTTTCAAAAATGGGAGCATGACTTATACATTTGGAAAAGGTTAAAATAAGTGCTTAGGTCTAAAGGAAAAAATAAAAAGGGCTAAAAACTTGCTAGTATTTCACTATAGTTCTGTTTTAAGGTTGTCTTTATTGCAGTAGCAATACTTTGAATTTATAAAATTCTGTAATGTTTTAACCCTTGTTGTGCATACTCTCATCCCTGGAAATATGACGTGGGCTTGATGTTAATCTTTACAACAATTTGCAGTGAAGAAAATAGAAGTGACTTGTCTGGATCTCTGTCTCCTCTCTATGTCCCTGGTCACTCTCGGAACTTTTCTGTCACTGGGGTTCCATCACCTCTTACATTTGGGTGGAAGATGGACAAATCATTTTCTGCAACCCAGACATCTCTGTAGAGCTCTTGCCCCACACATCCTCCTGGCCATTGTCCACAGACATCCTCCAGGTACCCTAAAAAGAGTATTTGAAAACTGAACTCATCCTCTTAACTCTGATCTTGTCCTGCATTTCCATATGAATCGACAATTGCCTCAAAACAAAAAGTCTAATGAAACAATAGCTGAAACAAACATTATAACAAACATATGTTGGTTTGACTAAATATTTCCAGGACTATTCAAGACCATATCTCAGTACCACTATTTATCAGCAATAGCCCCACTATTTATTAAGTACCCATGAGCTATGTAGCCTTAACTTTTCCAAGCCTCAGTTTCCTTCCAATGTATAGTGGAGGACAACACTTTACAGCAAAATTTCCAGCTGATGTTCTGAGACACTATGATATCCCAAATGTAGAAATAATAAAATGTAGGGATAAATAATTTTCCCTTTACTCTTCAAGGTTCTTGGCTGATACCTCCCAGTGATAAAAGACAGATTAACAGAAGGAAAAACACAATTTTAATTAAGTGCATAATTTTAATTAAAATGAATTATCCAGTTAATTACATTAATTTTAAATAATTTAAATTTTAAGTTAATTAATTAATTAATTAATTAATTATGGAGCCCCACAAAAATATGAAACTCAAAAGGCTTTGAGGTTAGGAACAAGGTTGGTGTTCTGGGGCTTCAAAGCCAGGAAAAGCAATTCAAAGAAGGCAAGAAGAAATACAGATAAACAAATGTTGCCCTGCCATGCGGATAAGTCTCCCAGGTGAAAAAATGATCTCTGGCAATAGCCCTCTTCCTGTTATGGACACCCTTTCTAACATAAATTTCCCTTATAAGAGGGTAACTTCTGCTGCTAGAGTTTCTCCTGTGTCTGCAATTTCTCAAAATTATAAGGTCAAAATAATCCTTATGCCAAAAAGGCATCTTTTGGGGTAGCACCTTCTGCTTCCCTTCACAAATGCATTACAAGGATGCCAAGACATTGGCTGGAGCCCCTGGGCTGCTCACCTTTGGCTTTGGTCAGCCTTACCGTTCACCCTAGTGTATTGCAACAATTACCATTTTGTATATGGGTCATGACCTGAGAAAGATCATATGTAAAAAGCCAACGTAAGATCTGCAGTATAGGAGGCATTAAAATGCATGTTACTTACTATTTTATAAATGGGTGACTTTGTCTCAAAGGAAAATAATAATATCTCATATTTAGGAAGCATTTGCTATGCTTCAGGTACTTTATGTACCATATGTTATCTCCTCTAAACTTCACAATGATTTTATGAACTAAATAGTATTATCCATAAAGAAGCAAAGCTCAGAGAAGTTTATTAACTTGCTTAATATCTTACAGTCAGTGAATGGTTAACCCAGGGGTTGTCATGTCAAAGTCCAATTTCTTAACATGGAATAATTACCCTCTTACTGGGGGGGCGGGGGGGGTGGGAGGGGGAACATTCTGCAAAGTCCAATACTAATGGTGAATGAGAAACTGGTCTTTATACATATAGGAAAGTCTAAAAAGTGTGACTCATGGTATGCCAGAGACCCACAGGGCTTTATTTCTATTGTCAAATAAATACAGTGCAAATACCTATCAGAAGTAACACTTTAGATACTAGTGGTAAATAGTCTTTGGTATGAGGTAATTTTTCATATTTGGGCGGGAAGAAAGGTAAGTAACTTCAGCTCTGGGACCCCTATGAGGAAAGCAGGTTGGTGTTCTTATGAGAAATGAGCAGAGTGGGGGAAGACGGAAAGAGGAAATGTAGTACTCTAGTGCTGTTTCACTATTTTTCCAAGCACAGAGAGAATTCTCATTTTAGATAGAATGGGACCAGGGAGATGTGAGCACTTTATAAATGTGTAGTCAGAGTAGTTACCATTTCATTCCATCCCTTTCAGCATCCTCACTGCCTGATACAGACTAACTGGCAGTTTTCTAAGAAACGACAGAGAACATTCTAGCTAAAAGACAATATACTAAAAAAGGATGGGGAGCCCTGCACAGCCTCAAAGTGCTAAGAGCAAAATAAAATATAATCATCAACTTAATGATGAGGACTTTTCTTGAATTACCACACAGTGTGAGCAATTCCATCCAATTAACAGTTGCTTTGGATATAGAGTGACTAAGTCAGCCAACTTCTGGTTTTCCAGTAGGTAGAAAACATATTACCATGGCAGATGTTTCACAAGCTATCAGTGGCTTGATTTTCAATAGACAGATTCCTTTCCTTTGCAGTTAATTCAGTGTAATCCATTCTAGTGCAACAAATACTTACTGAATACCTACCATGTATAAGGCAATTGATAAGTCTAAGAAGAAGAACAATATGTGTACATATATTATAATAATCTATGGTAGAATAAGTGAGTGAAGACATCTGGTCCAGCTGGAAAAGCTTTGTTTTGCCTTTGAGGTGACACTGGAAGATAAGCATGATTCCAAAGACTGAGACAGGGAAAGGGATTTCTAAGAATAGGAAATACTGCCTATTAAAATACAAGGCACTGGAAAAAACAAACAAACACAGAAACAAAACACAACAAAATACAAGGCATTGGATTATAATGGAGAAAAACATTTTTCTTTTTCCTCTACCCACCTCAGGTTCATTACCTGGGGCTCTACAAACTGAACTGATAAAAGACAGATTAACAAGACAAAAGCAAACAATTGTATTAATTTGTGCATCACACATACACACAGCGGTACTCAGTGATGAATAACTCAAAGCGGTGGTTAGAACTTAAGCTTATATAGCATCTTAACAAAGAACAACTAGTTTGGGGAGAAGTAACAAGACGAAGGAAAGGAACTTTGAGCTTCTAGAGGTGGCAAATTATGGGAAGGCAAATATATGAAGAAACTAATGGAATTTAAGAATTGTTTTACAGAGTTTGTTTGTATTGTATTGATTGATTCCTCTGGTGCCATTTCTAGGCTATTAAGAGTCTAGTCTTGTCTCCAATGATTAAGAATCATCCTTACTTTTCTAAGAGAAAGGGGAAGGGCAAAGAGTTAGTTCTTATGTTTGCTTTTTTCCAGCTGCCTTCAGCAAAAATAATCTTATGTCAGAATGGCATATTTTGGGGTGACACACTCTGAATCCCATCAGGGAAGATAGAACTAATTAAAATATGATATCAAAATTGACTCCATATATTTTTTTTACAAGTGACCACTAGAAAATTTCAACTGACACATGTGGCTTATATTATTTTTCTATAAGATAGTGCAGAACCAAATTCTGGCACACTTGAACATCAGAAAAAGTGTTTGAAAGGTGTTTCTCCCTCAGCACGAGGTTTCAGCAATGTGAGGTGACTATGACATCATTGACAAGGTAGGGCAAATGCTGCTATCTTGATGATATCATGCAGAAAATAAGAGTTGGAGGAGGGCTGGAAAACAGTGGTTTGAAGTTTTATTCATAATAGAAAATGACAAAGGTGCTAATATTGCTGCTGTAGTACTAAAAGGAGAGGCAGTAATTCTCAAGAGAAACCGGAGGTAATTCAGTACTGGATGTACTCTGTTTCTATTATATAGAAAATACTTTATCAGGTAAATTTCTGTAGGAAAAACATCTGTTACTACTAGTCTAAATCTCTCTAGACTGTAACTTCCATTTCCCCCTTGAAACGATAGTTTTTAATGGAATTGTTAAAAACTGAAGGTTGCTTAGGAACCCAGTTACTGAGTTTTTACACCGTGTGAAATTTACCTTAAGTCCTTCAGCATAGGTAGTGTGATGTGTAGGTGTCTGTTTAAATTAGTTTTAATCTATACACAAGGAGATGTTTGTTAACACCTGAACTACTCTAATCACAAATCCATACTTGAAAAGTGGATAGCACTTGAAAGATGCTGTACTCTGGAGGACATTTCTGCAAGACCTTCAAAAACTGCTGTCTGAATCTGCACGTAAGAGGATTTAAAGTCTAGCATAATAGTGAAATGAAAGATGTGGCACCTGAGGAACCTGGCTGTCCAGCACCTTGGGGGAAAACTTCTAGATTTAGGATTCTGTTCTGCATTCCTTCTCTTAACAGAAGATTCTCTTATCTGACCTAATCAGAAAGTTAGCTGATCTTCAGTCAGAATGTGTTCTCATTTTTCCTAGGAATCAGCCTTTCAGGCAAAGCGTTCGCTGGAGTTCTTAGATGATCAGGGAGCTAGAATCTCACCACGCTTCCAGAGCAAGAAGTTTGAGTGTTTGTGAGTCAATTTGTAATACATATTTGCACATGTGTCTCGGTCTGAGATTTATCTTCACGAGAGGTTATGGGAAGACCAGTAGCTAAGTGACCATACATCCTGGTTTGCCCAGGAGAATCCCAGTTTACACTTTCTATCCAGCCTTGATTATTAATAACACCATCTTTCACTCTTAAAAATGCCTGAGTTTGAATGATAAATTATATAGTTACTCTTCTGTGGTGGCTTAAAAATATGTCCACAGATTCTTTGCTATCTCCCCCCAAGACGTGGAACCTAATTTCCCACCTCTTGACTATGGACTGGATTGGTGACTGGCTTCTAAGAAATGGCAAAAGGCAGAAGCCATGGTGTGTTGACTGCAGTGTAGATCTAAAGGCACTTACTCCTTGCTCTCTTTTGGATCACTCACTCTGGGGAAAGCTAGCTTCCATGTTGTGAGCATTTTGTAAACAATGAACCTGAGATTCTGGTAAAGCAGGTGGCTAAATTCCCACAGCTACATAGGTGGTGGTGGAGCCAACTTTCAAACTGTGTTTGTCTGACTCCAAACCCACACTCTTGGAAAAAACAGAAGTATACTCTACTGCTTTGCAAAAAAAGAATCCAGAAAAATGATATAACAGAAATTTTGGTAAAAGGCAATGAGTAAATGCAGAAAGACTGTCTGAAAGAGATAGTAAACCCAAGGTTTTACATGCTGCTCTTGCCACATTTTTATTTTTCAGAGCACATAATACGTTCACATGGTTCAAAAGACATGAATTGTATTTCAGTGAAATACCTCTCTCACCTCTGTTCCCAGCCACCTAGTGCCTCTTCCTAAAGACAACCAACATAACTAGTTTCCTGCATATCTTTCCAGAAATACTATATGCTTGTACAAGGCCATGTATACATATACATTTACCACCACCATTCTTTTACACAAATGATAGCATAGTATAGATACTATTTGGCATTTTATTTTATTTTATTTTATTTTATTTTATTTTATTTTATTCTATTCTATTCTATTTTATTTTATTTTTTCTTTTTTTACCTAACAATGAATTGGGGATGTCATTAAGTATTGGCATATTGAAAAATACTATCTCTATAGCTGCACTATATTCTAGTGAATTGTGTAACAGGATTTATTGTAATGAATATTCTTTTGGTAATCATTTTTGTTATTTTCAATCCTTTCTTTTATATATATATATATATATATATATATATATATATATATAATGCCTCAATTAATCAATTAATACCTGTGTCCTCCGGTCATTTCTAGATGGAGGTTCCTAGCACCATAACCCACCTCATTGCCCTGACTTGCAGAAGGGTCAGATGCTCTAACTTACTCACCAGTTCAAAGTTAAAACTGTGATGGGTACTGGGGTGCCTGGTGGCTCACCTGGTTGAGCACCTGACTCTTGATTTTGGCTCAGGTCATGACCTCCCAGTTGTGGGATCAAGCCCCTCATTGGTGCTGAGCATGGAGCCTGTTTAAGATTCTCTCTCTCTCTCTCTCTCTCTCTCTCTCTCTCTCTCTCTCTCAAATAAAATAAATAAAAATGTGATGGGTAGTGAAAATTTTGTTTCCTTTTCTATTACTCTGGGTGTGAGATAGGAGTAAAAGACCAGAATTTGTTTTTATTCTCTTAAATAAATATCTGTGGAGATATTTGTCCTCTAACCCACCATAGCAGAAAAAAGCTAAGGAAAGGATTTAAACTTGGTAGGCTTACTAGTTTGGGTATTCAACATATATTCTTTTGTCTGTGCACCAAGGATATAGTGGATGCTTTTTTATATAAATACCTTTAAGTCTTTTCCTCAAACGTCCCTCTTCCTCCCTGTCTTCTTTCTGCCCACCCGCTTCCTCCTCCTCCTTTAGATGTCCAATTGTCCAGGCCAGAAAGCCAGGATTCACCCCTGCTTCTGCCTTCTTTCTCACCCCTGCACTGTGGTGCAATGGTCAGAAGAGCTGGAAATGATTACATGCTCATTCTTGGTTGCCAAGACAGTGTGCCAACCGGGCCATCTCCTTCTCGGTAGAAGAGGCTGCCCTCACACGGCCTGCTCAAGGGGGCAGGCCCCTTCTCCTATCTCCTGACCACTCCCTGCAGCTTCCCATGGGCCCAAGGTTTCCCATGAGGGACAGCTGATATTCCCAGACAAGTTCTGCAAACAATAGCCTCCAGCAATGAATTTCCCCATCACCCTGTAGCAGGCTGTTTCCTCACATCGGCCCAATACAAAGGATAGGCATTGATGGGGTTCAGGACTCACTACCCCAAAATATGACACCTTGACATATTGTGTATTTTAAACCAAAGGAGTTTGAGAAAATGGCAGAAGCAGGAAGGTCATTCTGACCTCCCCTATCCTCCCTTTACCCCAGAAGCAGCATCAAACCCTCTTGTGGGAGGTGCCCACCCAATACCTGGAGGAAAGGAACATCCTTATCTCTGAAGAACAAGGGACTTTGAGAAGTATCCTAACAAACAGGCCATACTAAGTTTCTCCATGTTAACTACACTTACCTCACTCATCCGTCTACCATATTTCTTCACGACTGCCTACTCTTCATCAAACCTAGAATAAAAATCCTCAGGTCTAGTTGTTTCTTTGGGTCTTCGGTTTCTTTTTTTTTTTTTAATTTTTTAAAATGTTTATTTATTTTTGAGAGAGAGAGAGAGGCAGAGCATGAGTGGGGGAGGGGCAGAGAGAGAGGGAGACACAGAATGTGAAGCAGGCTTCAGGCTCTGAGCTGTCAGCACAGAGCCTGACACAGGGCTTGAACTCATGAACCATGAGATCATGACCTGAGACAAGTCAGATATTTAACCGACTGAGCCACCCAAGAACCCCAGGTCTTCAGTTTCTTATGAAGGCTTCTGTGTTAATAAAACTTAGATAAATTTGTGTGCTTTTTTCCCATTAATCTGTCTTTGTCAGTTTAACTATCAGATCCAACCAGAGACCCAGCATCATTGAGGAAAACATCTCCACCCCCTGCTGCAACCAGGGGCAATTCTCTCCATCACATGCAGAATAGAGCACTCTGCCTACAACTTCTCCCTGTGGGGTGATAACAGAATGGAAGCTTCCTCCCCTTACCTTGATGATGCATGATAGTAATTCTCCCCCCACCTCCCAGTAACACCTCTCGCCTAACCCATGCCATGTGGCATTGTGGAATTTATCCTGAACCCTGACATGAGATAAGAGGTAACCACAGAGAGACCCATCTTGTATGACAGGTGACCAATCAGTCCCCAGATCCTCTTAATCCCATAGTAGCTGGTTTATTGAATGAGCTGGACTTGGTAGGTATAAGCAGAGTGCAACATTTTTCCTTCTCACCTGTCCCCCCCCCAACCTACCCTGTGAATCCATTCTAGGCCAGCTCTGGATGAAATTTCAGGCAAGTTCTGTCATCTTTCTGGTGACTATCACATAACAAACGTCCAGCCTGACTGACCCAGCTGCAGGGCTAGGGAGACACAATGGACGTTGCTGTCTCCACTCACCCTCCCACCCCTCCCCCCACCCCCACAGTGGGAAAAGACTTTCAAGCAACCCCATACCTTCCAAAAGAGAATAGAAGGTGATAAACTGATCCAAGAGCAGCATCCTACCAAAGTCCCAGGGGTACTAAGAATAATACAAGGATGAGAAGCAGCTTCCTAGACTGGATAAAACCAAGCACCACAGACTAGATCATGTCAACATGAGTGATTAATCAGAATAAGTCAAAGGGCATACAGCTGAATGTTAATCAAACCACTTCCTTCTGGTAATAGATATTAAGTGGGAAGCATTTCCACTTGGGTTCTGAAGCATACCAAAGTGAGAAGGATAAAGAAGCCTTCCTATATGTAGTATACGCCTCTCAGGAAACATTCAGAATGAAAAGGCTCATGTAAGACTAGCAAAATGCATCTATTCTAGAATGTTTTAAACCCTTGCCAAGGATAACAGGGAGGCTACCAACTGTGACTGATCAATTCACCTAATCACAGGTTATCAAAGTGTGGTGTTCCCACCTAAGAGTTTTAGGAAGTTGCTTTGGTATTTCAAGCCAAAAAATTGAGTTCCAAATAGCAACATTCAGCTTTGGATAAACTACATTATTTAGCCTAGGCTCTCTTGTTTTTAAGTTTTAAAAGTTTAGGGGAACCTGGGTGGCTCAGTCTGTTAAGTGGCTGGCTCTTGATATCGGCTCAGGTCATAATCTCACAGTTTGTGGGATTGAGCCCTGCATCAGGCTCTGCACTGTCAGGCTTGAACTTTGTTGCCTGACTGTCCCAACTCTGCCTTGCCTGGCAGCAGCACAGGAAAAGGGGAAGTTGCCTGTGAATGGCCAGCACTCTCAATGTGGCAGTGTTGGGGATTCTCTCTTTCAGTCTCTGTACCCTTCCCCCACTTGTGAGCACTCTCTCTCTCTCAAAATAGATATTTAAAAAATATTTTTTAAGTTTAAAAATAAAATACTTCGCATATTAAGTGGCCAATAAAATTGAAGTTGGAGTTACTTTAATGCTCTTTTTTTCCCCAATAGGAATATGCACTGCAAGCAGTAGCTTAAAGGCATTCACAGGGACATTGTCTTTAGGCTCACAGAACATGCTGACTTCGTAGAAGGGCCTCTATTCAACCAGAGAAATCTCCACAAGAGGATTTTTAAAAATTTAACTAGTCAAGCATAACCCCCCAAACTTCTTTGCCATGGTAGTTGGCACAAAGAAAGATACGTAGAGATGTATAATAATAATAATTAAAAAAAATCCTGACTTTGAATGGCCATACAAGGTTCCTGATTCTTTATAGGTAGTTAACCAAAAGTTAACTTTCTTGCAGTGTTAGCAAGTTCTTATCTTGTTTGTTCTCTGAATGATTACACACAGAAAACAAGCAACAACAACAATAACACTGCTTAATAGAAATCTTGAAAAATTTGTAATTTTGGTCTAGCTTCTAAAAAGTCCCAGAGGAAAAGGGAGTAGCATTTCTTCTGCTTTTGGATTTTTCTAGAAACTCAGACTAGTGCCTAATTTGGTAAGTAAACAAGCGGTTTGGTCAGTTTTGTTAGTGGTAGAAACTATAGATTACCAAAACCAAAAAAAGTATTACAGTTCAGATGCACTCCTATCTACTTTTTGGGTTAAAGCTCTACACGATTCATGTTATATGTTAAGTGACTGAGTAAAATATGTTATTAAAATTGTCACATTTTTCAGAGCACCTCAGTTATCACCATTAGATGAAATGACCACCAGAATCCCCCATTCTAACTGCATGTCAATTGCGAAGTAAACATTGCAAAAAGAGACATATGCTCTTTACTCTAGGTTAACGTCAAGAGACAAACAACCTTTAGGTTCAACGTAAATAAACAACTTGATGCTTCCTGCTCTTTGCTTGGGATTCACTGGACTCTTCATGGGAATCTCACAGAAAATTCACAATATTGTCCCATTAGACTGTATCCGTAGCAGGTCAAAACTCATGCTTGTGTGTTTAGGTGTATGTAGAGTACTCACATCTCTTAGTGACAGTTATTTACTGTAATGGAGGGAAAGGGCAATATCCCTGTGTATGAGCCCTTGACAGATCCTATAGGGACCCCCAACCTCCTGTCACATATTCTTCCTACCCCATGTATCTGTCCACATGGCTAACATTTAGTATGTGTATTTTTTACTTTAGGTACATTCTTAATCAGCTTGTCTTATTTAGATTGTATACATCCTTATATCTGGCCTTCTTATAACTACTGTATGAGCAATAAGAATCCAGTAAGAAATATTGCCTTAAGAAAAATACCATGCTGAGAAGGGTGACCTACATCCTGCATTAGTGGATAGTCACTCTATTTATAGGATCTTTAAAACAACTACATTTTTAATGAACTCAGGTGAATAAAGACACAACTAAAAACTGTCTAAGAAGAAAGAAAAAGAAAGTCCAATCCAGGGTAATAGTGAAACTCAAAGTCCCTACCAGTTTAAACCTTTCCCCTTGCCTGCGTCAGGTCTCAGGTCTCTACTCGATGCTGTGAAATGTGCTGCAGAGGTTAATTTCACTTTAAGATTCTTCTTGAGTGTTTGTTCTACCTCCTTCCCACCACTTGCACCGTTTTGGGTACCTCTGGGGATAAAGCACCCGAAGATTGGCAATTGGAGGAAATAGGCACAAAACGTTTAACTTGAGAGGTGCAGCTGCAATCTCTGGAGGTGTCCCCGGGGCATGATAAAAAACTGGAGCCAACCCTATCTCACTGGCACTCCCTCAGGGTTTCCAAAATCCCCTATCGCAGGTAATACCTTTTCTGGGTGTCTGTTTGGGTGAGTCCCCACTCAGCTCCAGCCAGGTTCCCAGAGAAAGGTTCATTCAGTTATTGGAATCACTCCTCAGGCCTCAGTCTCCCACCAGGTGGCCCCTTTGGACAGGGGTTCTTCTCAAAGTGACTCCATCTGGCTGCCTCCCCGTGTGCCTGGCCACTGGACACCCTGAGTCATTCTCACCCTGCCACATTGAGAGTGCTGGCCGTTCACAGGCAACTTCCCCTTTTCCTGTGCTGCTGCCAGGCAAGGCAGAGTTGGGACAGTCAGGCAACAAAGTTCAAGCTCTCCAAACATGGTTTTCTCTAACCTCTTCTCATTAGCTTCGAGTTGGAAATACCCTCTCCACCCACCACCACACCCTGTTCTAAGGAACACGATACTTTTCAGCAAGAAAATCCTCCCAGGAGGCTCTCCAACCTCCCAGTGACCCTCACCTTCTCTTTTATAGTCTGGAGGTGGCAATGCTGGTTAAACCATTTCGCAATGTCTTCACCGGCTGTGTGTGGGCAATCCATTACCTTTCTTTGGAACGAGGAGGTACTTGGCACTTCCTGTTTTGTCCTCCACAATCAGAGCCTCTGCCAGGTTTCAAGGTGAAAAGAAGAGTCCATTTTAACACACTGTTGCAGTTTACATTCTCCATTTTCAGATGCCATTGTTAGTAATTCCGTCTATGTAGTGAGCGTTTTAAGTGACTGGGGAGAGAAAAGCAGCACTGTGCTCTGAGTGTGACTGACAAGGAGCTGTATCTCAGAGTCTAAGCGGGAAGAGTCTGTCTTTAAATACAGAAAATGCATTTTTCTTACATCTCTCTACTTTGCCTCCATTCTCACTGCCCACCTTAGCTTTAGACCCCATTGTCTCTTGCCTGTGTGGGGGCTGATCTCTCCAAGCAGTAATCTGAGCGACAATGTGTATCCCTTCCTCTGCTCTCACCAAACTGTTTCTCACATGTCACTATATTTGTGTCCTAGGCCTACAGAAACAAATGACCACAGAGTTGGTGGCTGTAAACAACAGAACTTCATTGTCTCACAGTCTTGGAGGCCAGAGGCCACAATCAAGATGTCCTCAGGTTTGGCTCCTTCTCGAGGCTCTGAGGAGAGCACCCCATGCCTCTCCCCTAGCTGCTATTGGCTCTGACAGTTTTTGGCCTTCCGTGGCTGGTAGATGCATCATTCCAACCTCTGTTTCCATCTTCCCATGGCCTTCTCTGTGTGTCTCTGTCTCAAATCTCCTTCTTCTTGCTCTTATAAAGGCACCAGTCGTTGGATTTGGACCCACTCTCGAAATCCAAAACTATCTCATTCTGAGATCCTTCCCTTAATTATGTCTGCAAAGGCCCTATTTCCAAATCAGATCACATTCACAGGTACTAGGGTTGGGACTTCGATGTGTCTTTCGGGCGGGGCCCCACTCAGCTGCCACCATCACAAAGGGCTTCCCCCACACGGCTTCCTCCTCTTTACTCAGCATTCACCGTCTGACCTCCAATGCTTCTGAAAGACTGAGGCACACACTGACCGACTGTTTTTCTTACACAGACTAGATGAATGAGAATGGGGACTGGAGAACGCGGAGTAGAGAAACCTCAACCCTGGAAGGTGGAGCCGGAGACAGGGTGCAGAGGCAGACTCAGCACGAGCCAATGGCCACTGCAGAGTAAGCGGCCTCTATAGGCTGAGCCTCATCCGTGCCCGGAAACCCTGCCTGGTACACACACAGACGCGCACACCACATGTAACACACACACCTCCCACGCTAATCCCCGCCGCCCCCCAACACACACCACACACACACACATGATGGAGTATGGGGCAAGCTGAGGGCAAAGGGCAGGCTAATAGCAGCCCCTCACCAGGTGGGACATATATGATATTCCTTGGACACTCCCGGCTACCCAAAAACAAGAAAGAACAAACAAAAAAAAATGCTTAAACTGGTAAGAGTCTGAATCAGTTTACCAGAAAAAGTCAAATCAATGGCCCGTAACTCCCTACAGTCTTAATGTTAATGCTTTTGCTACAGGGAAAAACAACCTTAGCTTGACAATAGCTAGGCCTCCAGTTCAGTCTTTAGCATGCGAAAGTCTCTTTGGAAACTCCCTCTTGATTTTCTCCCCCCCCCCCCACCTCCATAAAATTGTCACCCCCCTCACAACCCCAGTGCAGCTCTTTCTGCCCACAGGTCCTGTCCCTGTGCCTTAATAAAATCACCTTTTTGCACCAAAGAATTTGCTTGGCTGTCATCTCCGAACTCCACGAACCCCCATCATCCCAAAACTTCATCATGCACATATCACAAAACCCACTGCTCATCAACCATGGATTGGAGGTAGAGTTCTGGGACACTTATGGTGTAATGGTGACAAGAAGACAAAGCCTGGCTCCTTGGCCAAGGTGAAATTCACACTCTGTGTGCCTTAATAATTACCACAAGCCTTATCTTCCCTGATCTCCTGGCTCCCATTCATTCCACACATTGTCCTTATAGCGATCTTCCTAAAGAGTCAAATCTGACCTTAATGTCACTCTGGTTTGAACCCATCAGAGGCTTCTTAGAGCCTTCTGAATGCAATCCTGTCAAGTTCTAACCACACAGACTACTCTCAGTTTCCTTAAATAGACTCCACGGGCCCACACCCCTGCACACGTGGTTCCTTCAGCCTGGGGTTTGCTGCCGTTTCCTTCACCCTTCAGCCACGCCAAAGCCCTTATCTACTCATTGTGACCAGCTTTGCCCTTCAGGTGTTGAGGGAGCTGGGCAATTTGGATGAGCAGCACTGTGTGCCCAGATCGACCATCATCTTGCAAGTTGTTCCAAGGTGTCAGTCAGAGTCACGGTGTGCACACAGCCATGCCAGATCGCCCCTGTTCTGGGAAGCCCTCTCCACACCAAAGTGTGGTTTCCTGGCAGTTGCCATGTGCACACATGTGTGTGACATCCTGTGCACATTGCCACCGGCTCTTATCACGCCACTCTGAAGCTGTGTCCTTCGTGAGATTGTGGCCCCTTGAGAGCAGTGATCTGGACCTATTTGTCATTGTGCTCACAGTGCCTGTGACAAAGCCAGTATTTCTTTTGGTTTGATGCCTGGAAAGGGAGCAACAACCTCCCATCCACTTCTTTGTTCTCCACCAAGTAAGTAACAGTGGTGCCTCCATTTTCTGGGGGCTAGCAATGAGGAGGACTGGAGATGGTCCCTGCACCCTCAGCCCCTTGGACTTTAGCAGTGGAGGATGAGTCAGCATATTGACCTCTGGTGGCCTTGATCCAGCCCAAGACACCATAGTCTAAAACCACAACTCTGGGTGATTGGTCCCTTAAGATAATTACAATGTGCTTTTTTTTTTCCATTATAGAAATAGATACTAATTGTTTATCATAGAAAAATAGGAAAACATAGAAAAGCCAGAAAGATTGCACATATCCCTGTTTAAACTTTTGGTGTACTTATCTCCACATTTAGAAAGGCAATTCTATTTTTGTTTGCTTAGGTTTGCTACTTTAGGAAGGGTTATGAGAGATGATGTTATATTTGTCATTTCACATCTGGCTTTTTTGATGTAATGTCTTCACATAAACATTCCGACTTGAATATAAACTGTTGGTAAATATTTTGTGACTGACACCTAACTTTTTGTATCTCAAGGTTGCACTACCTCCTTTAATTTGCTGGCCCCTTCCCAAGGAAAAAGGCTGATACAAACAAAAGGTTCAGAGAATAATTTATCTCCCAGTATTTCCTGCTCAACCAGAAATTCAAGTACCAGAAATTGCAGTAATCTCTCTGATTCTCTAGTTCCTCGGTTGGTAAGTCTATTTCTTGATGTGGTTCTGAAGATTAAATGAGATCATCTGCAGCAGATTCCTTTACATTCCTGAAGATGGTCCGCCCTGAAATCCGGTAAGTTTCCCTTGCTCCCCTATAACCTCTGGGTATAAGAGTCACAGCCAGGTCAGTCCTGGGGGAGGCAGATCAGTAAATGAATGAGAGGCCGCCAAGATCTCCTACATCACATTCTCACTTGCCAGCTCAAAGCCTTGCTCAGAACTCCCTGGCTCATCAGAGCAACAGAACTGGAGCCACCTGACTTCCAAATTGGATTTCTCTCACCTGGTATGTAAATTTAAATGAAAATGAATTTATCAGTCATTCTGATATTCAGTTGAAAGCTTTATAAGGAAATTCTTAATAAGTATCTATTCTATTCTTTCTGGAATGACAAGTTATTTTGCACTTACACAGAATTTTTTGTTGGGGGTAGCAGAAAGCTGGGAACAAGTGGGTAGAGCATAGTATAATCCCAGAATAAACTGCTTCTTCTCTTTTCTCTCTCTCTCTCTCTCTCTCTCTCTCTCTCTCTCTCTCAGGCTCTGATCATTGTATTTCCACTAGTGATAGGAAATTATTCAATGGTCTGTTCTGCGCCAGCCGCAGGAGAGACTGGGTCTGGGGAATCCCAGGTTGAAAGTGAAAAGGGCAATTGACCAAGTCATTTCTGGCTTATTCCAGGCCCTGTGCCAGCTTCTCCGTTTGGGAGATTGATGGTCAAGGCAAACAGCAGGCAGCACATCCTAGCCTATTGCCCTGGGATTGGCCAGGAATCTAGGAATCCAGGATAGAAATAGAAAGGCAGCCATTGTGCCACTATTGTGCCTCCTGGGCAGGCCTGGGTTATCTTAGAAGACAAATAACTTGTTTCTGGTAGCCTGTGGGTAACTATTACTCTTCCAGAGAAGTGCTCAAGGAAAGCCTTCCTTTGCCTGGCCGCCAGCCCTCCCCCAACCCGCAGGAATCTGAAGCATCTGGAGGAACTGACCTTAGAAGGCCTTACCACATCTCTCTGGGCTTGTTTTCTTACCACTAAAAAGAAGATTAGCCTTGGACTCTTTTACCTTAACTCTTATAGTTTCATGGAGCAAATTGTTAAAATGGCTACCTTAAGAACAGGGGGTGGTTAATATGCAGCCAGAGAGGTTCTGGAGTTAAAAGTCAAGAATGCAGGGCAACTTCAGGGCTACCTTGACGACCCTGGGAGTGCCACTTCCATCGCTGTGGCGGCTCCAGGCTCCTCTCTCTCCTTCCAGCTTCCTTGGCTTTCACCCAGCTTTTCTGCTCCCAGATAACTCCTGCTTGCACATGGCTTTCAGTTATCTTGGCCCTGATTCCAGCTCACCACATCGTTTTGCTGTGAACTCCACTACCTGCTGGTTAGTTCCATGTGTCTCTTCATTCATAGTCCCAAGGCAAGGACTTTGATTGACTCAGTGTTTGGGGATTGAACTGTGTCCCCCAAAAGGATATACTCAGGTCCTAACCCCAGTACTTGTGAATGTCACCTTATTTGGAAATAGGATCTTTGCAGATATAATCAAGTTAAGAGGTCATACTGATTATGGTGGGCCCTAAATTCAGTATGACTGGGGTCCTTACAAGAACAGGTCATATTTGGACACAGGAAAAAAAGGCAGACAGGGGGAACACCATGTGACAACAGAGGCAGGGACCAGAGTGATGCATCTAGAAGCCAAAGGAGCAAGGGTTGTTGGCAACCATCAGAAATTACAAGAGGCAAGGGAGGAATCTTCCCTATAGCCTTTGGAGTTTGATTTCAGACATCCAGCATCAGAACAGCAAGAGAATAACCACCTATTATTTTAAGAAACTCAGTTTATGGTAAGTTGTTAAAGAAGCCGTAGGATATGAATACATTCAGCCTATCTTTTGGTGCCAGGCCAACCTCCGAATGTGGCCACCTCAGATGGGATGGGATGCTCAGTCTTTGCCCAATCAACCATGGCCAAGAGAGTCAGGGTGATGTCACCCAATTGTGGCTATGTAGGCACCAAGGCTGTGGACTGAGCAGCATCCTGTAGAAGGAGGCCTGAGCCTGGATAGGTGTTTGCTGGTGTGACCTCTCCAACACCAACCAGGTGGCTTTTAAATTAACTCTGCTAGAAAGGACTTTAGAAAAAGTCACACACTGCCCAGGTTAGTCCCACCCAAGGAATATTTTTGTTATTGTCTTTGTTTATCAGAGCAGTATTTTTTATATAAATTATTTTCCCACTTACATTTCCCAAGGGATAGTTTCTTCAAACAGAAGATATATTGATTCCTGTTGAGACCTGCTCTTATTCCTAGGTGAGCCCAGTGGCAGTGCTGCTCACACTGGCCAGCATCGAGGCAGAACTGTTCTAGGCTGACCTTGAAGGCATGTTTAGCTGGCATAGCCAGAGGTAGTTACTGTCTTAAGGAGAACTAATGGTCTTGCCCAGATAATTGAATAGCGCCAACAGTCATGTCAAGTGAGGTAGAGGAAAGAAAGAAGAAATGTCCATGGCCTAAGGGCTTGAAAGTTTGATGGATCCAGGTGACAAGAATGAGGAAGAAAGCAATTTAAAACCAAGACCATGAATGAGTGTGTGCAGGATTTTCTCTTTCCTGCCCAAACAGCATGTACTTCTAAGGTGGATGTGCTCTTAGCACAGAGTAGACAGACTAAGACTCTCCATTCCTAACAAGTGCTTTGTTGTGTGTGAAATTAATGTTTGCCTTAATGAATAAATCATTTTGACATGACTCTATATTTATGATGATAGCCCTGAATATTTGTTCAAAAAATTTGATTCTTAATTTAGGAACATTATCAGATACTAAAATACTGACAGAGTTGACTAGAGCTTAGCTTTGCCACTTACCTAGATATGATCTGCTTTCTTGTGTGCTGTATATAACTTGTTTTCATGAATGTGAAAGTTATACCTATGCACTGCAGAGATTTAAGATGGAAACTTATTTTTAAATATTTTTTTTAATGTTTTTTTAATTTATTTTTGAGAGAGACAGAGACAGAATGCGAGTGGGTTAGGGGCAGAGAGAGAGGGAGACACAGAATCTGAAGCAGGCTCCAGGCTCCAAGCTATCAGCACAGAGCCCGATGCAGGGCTCAAACCCATGAGCTGTGAGATCATGACCTGAGCTGAAGTTGGAAGCTCAACCGACTGAGCCACCCAGGCACCCCTGGAAACTTATTTTTAAAAATGTTTAAAGTCTGATGCTGGACGTGGTTTAGAAATGGTTCTTCCAATCAGATCTCTGCTTATGGTCAATCCCTGTTAATGCTTTTCTCTCTTTCCACTCCCTGAAACTCTAGTTTTGCTCAAACCTTAGTATGTCACCCCTCCAGGGAAGCACTATTTTTACTCATCCTACTTCCTCTGTTAAAACAACTCTTAGCAAAATCTGCCAACTTGTAGGAATATCTTACATTGTCTTTGCATACCTTTTATGAGGAGCCTTGGGAAAGATTCCCATTTACAGTTGAAAACCCCTTGACCCTATTTTCAGCCATGCTTCCTTTTCTCTGGGAGATAGGTGGCATTAGCAGACTTTGATTATTGTCTCTGGTTCTTAAGGTAGAAGATCAGTGTAGCACCTGTTAGACATAATTGCATTTCTGCAAAAGACAGGAGATGTCAAGCTGCAAATTTCCTATCAAAACTCCCTCTTTGTTTAGAAATAGTCCTTGCTTGTTTTTAATGTTTTCATTAAAAAAAAAAAGAATAAATGCTCTCTATATAATGCCTCATATAAGGCAAGGGATTTATATTATGGTGCTGGGGAAAATAATGAGAGGGTTGTAGCATCTTTTACTCCAACCTTTATTTCCAGTCACTTGCCTTGACAGAGGCATGGTGGACAACTGGAGCACATGGGGTTATGAAATTCCGTTGGCCTTGAGCCCCTTGTATGAGCCCACATGTAGGCTCCTGCCCATCAGTGTTCTGACTGTGATTTTGCCTCCAGGCTATAAACCTGAAGGTGGTGGTGATGGTAGATGTTCTTTTCCTATGTGTTTCTACCACTGCACCCACGGTAGTCACCCTGTCCCCTCCACAGGCTTGGCACCCTATGCTAGTCAGCTCTTGGGATGGCTACAACTGTCTCCTCTGAGAGCTCCTGAGGTTATTGCCCCACCTGACCAATGAGTCCTTTCGATCAAGGTCCTTTCTTGTCTTCCATCAATGTGGTAACACCATACTCTCCTGGGTTGATCAGGTAAGTGAAGGACATTTTTGTATGAATGGGACTGCCCTTCCAGCTTTGCCCACAGGTCCTTCTCCTCTTCTCCTTGTTGGTGGTAGTGTATGGAAGGAAATGGTGAAGTGAACACTGAAAGAGATCATGTTCTAGAAATACAGTGAGCACAGCCTAATAAGTTCAAGAGAAGACATGGTTGGAGGACCTGTTGTTCTACATTTATGTTGTAAAATTACAAATGATAAACTTAACATGGCCAGAAAGTGAGTTATCATTCACATTTTCCCTCATACTCTGGGTGAGACTTGCATTTGTGGTTATCATCAACAAAGTATGATAACAACCTTTGAGAGAGCCATTTAAAAACAGTATTCATGGACAGCATGATGGATGATGCTACATTATGAATAATGATGCAAGCATCATTAAATCAGTGGTATCAGGGAAGTACAAAGGCAAGAATAGCTATATTGTTTCAATACCAAGAGGTTCTGAAGAGCCATAGCATTGTAAGAAATTGGCCAGGAATGGTGCATTTGACAGTAAAAAGCACAAAGAGATGGTTCCTGGATCTGAGCAGGGAGAGATATTACAAAGAATCTTCATGTGCACTGATTGGATAACAAATGGATAAATACTTCTCTACCATTATTCTAAATCTTCACTGATAGATTAATAATGATATGTTACATGGATGCATTAATTTTGTGAGACATTTTTCAATCCAATTGCTTATGTAGACAGACCTTGCAGAAAATGTCCCACACTCTACCTTTACCCTATCTTCACTCATCTTTCTTGGAAGAAAGAGGTGAAAAAGCTTCTTTGTAAGAATAAGTCTTTGGTCTATGCCCTTGATTTTATAACATCCTTTTAGTCTTCTTTATCTTTTTTGTATGTTCAGTCTCTCCCTCTTCATTGCTTCTTCTCCTCTACTATTTATACAATTGAGTTCTCCTTTTTCTTTTTTTTTTAAATGTTTGTTTGTTTGTTTTGAGAGAGAGAGAGGGAGAGAGAGAATCCCAAGTCAGCTCCACACTGTCAGCCTAGAGCCCGATGCAGTGCTTGAACCCATGAACTGTGAGATCATGACCTGAATGGAAACCCAGAGTCTGACGCTTTACCGACTGAACCACTCAGGCACCCCTAAGTTCTCCTTTTTCTAGTGTAATGCTCTTTGACTTTTCTATACTAGTGAGCTTTATAGCAATGCACTTTCTTTTCCTCAGCATGCTTACTGAAAGGATAATTCACAGCCTCTTCACTCACCTGCAGTTATTTCTTGCCGTCTGTGTTCTGATCCTTTTATTGTTATTGTCCCTTTTCCCCTTTTCCCTCATTAGGCTCTGTTCATGTGTTTATGTGTTTTTGATTTATCCACAAGTGAGTCAGCATATACCCTTCTTATGACTCAGATTTTCATTTCAGTTGCCCATAAGACAGCTCTTCCCTAAAGTCCTCATGGTCATTCAAACTGCACAAACTTAAAACGAAATCTGCCATTAAGCCCGTATCTTACTACTCCCATCTTCTTCCCTCACCCAAAATGCTACGTGCTGACTTTCTTGTTTTGATGGTGGTTATTGCTATTTTTTCCTCTTCCCTATTCCTGAGTTCCTGAATCCTCCCCCTCTGAGAGGTTGCTAATGTTTGTTTTAACATTCATTCCCTCCGGCTTGGGAGAATGCAGTTGTTGTTTAACAAGTATTTTCACTCCTAGTCTTTTTTCTTCTTTTGTTCCATTCTTCACCAAGATAATTAGTCAATACATTGATCATACGTTAATAATTGTTCCTCTTGCTGCATTAGAAATAATTGAGATACAGAAGAAGTTTCCATTGAATGCTGATATATGTCTCAAGGAGGATTCAATGAAAAGGAAAAAGAAA
Organism: Prionailurus bengalensis; assembly: GCF_016509475.1. NCBI lineage: Eukaryota > Metazoa > Chordata > Mammalia > Carnivora > Felidae > Prionailurus > Prionailurus bengalensis. The sequence goes on from NC_057348.1 coordinate 100,400,553, forward strand.
AAACCTTCTATATATTCCCCTCTGTAGTTCAAAATATCAAGGAGGTTGGAAGTTGAAAGGATTCAGGAAATCCTCAGGATACAAGGAGAAACAGACAAAGGAATGAAAATAGAAGGGAAAAGTGGGTAAAATAAGAGATTAATCCTAGAGTTCACAAGATATGTCTAAGAAGCGAAAAGAATCGAGGAAACAGAGGGAGTGACACTTAACTGAGGAGGTGCAGATGCCCCCTGGAGGCGACCTGGATTTGGGACCATTGCTAGCAGCTCTCTGGAGTGGTGTCAGGCTTCACATGCTCCCTATGTGGAACATCTCTACACCAATCTAGTCACTTGGCAGATGTCCGTTTCTTTTTAATGTATGTCCATGGAAACATACAATCAGGTAGAGGCATTAGTCAACCATTAAGTCAGGAACCTCACTATCAGATAGTGAAAGATACTGAAGACAAATCTCAGACTAAACTGCTGGTAAAACCATCTCTGACCAAACAGACCCAAATTGTCCCACAACAGCTTGTTGGAATCTGAGAGAAGCCTCCCTTTCTTTGCCTTGAAGGGCACTGGCCAGCAATGTTAATGAAAGTATGAGCAATGTGACATTATGACACTGCAGAGTAAGAGGCTTTATAGGTGACCCAGATGGGGTGGGAGGTGGGGAGCAGCTGGGTAGAATCTTCTTTTAAGGCCAAAGAGTTCAGTGCCACAAACTATGCCCCACTAGCACAAATGCCATAAAATCCCTAAGTATTAGTAAACGTATATAGTGATGCTACCATCACAACTGAGTGTTAGAATATTTCCATCACCCTAAAAATTTCCCTCATGCTCATGTGCAGTCAGTCCCATTCTCACTCCCATCTGTTTTCCATCGCTATCATTTTGCCTTCTCTAGAAATTTCAAGTAAATGGAATCATTCACAATATGCAACGTTTGTGTCTGGCTTCTTTTACTTATTGTATTGTTTTTGATTTTCATCCATGTTGCCACAAGTCTGAGCAGTCTGTTCCTTTTTACTGCTGAGTGGTATTCCATGTCCATGCATGGATATACCACCATTTGATTATTTATTCACCAGATGCCCGGACATTTGATTGCTTCCAGTTTGGGGCTAATATGAATAATGTCATTATCAACATTCATGTACAAGTCTTTGTGTAGACATATGTTTTCATTTCCCTTGAGTCAATACCTAGGAATGAAATTGCAGAGTCAAATAGTATGTCTATGTTTAACTTTTTAAGAAACTATCAGACTATTTTCCAAAGTGGCTCTTCAATTTTATATTCTAAACAGTTCCAATTTCTCCACGTCCTCACAATATTGAAAATTCTTTTTACTCTAGCAAATCTAAAAAGTGTGAAGTGATATCTCCTGATTTTAATTTGCATTTCCTAATGACTATTATCCATATGTCTACTTTTCTTGGTGAAATATCTTTTTTAATATTTGGTTAGTTTTTAAAGTTAGATCATCTTATTATACAACTATAAAATTCTTTATACTAGAAGCAAGTCTTCAATCAGACAAATGGTTTATAAATAGCTCTTCCAGGCTTGGCTGTCATTTCATTCTCTTAATGGTATCCTTTAAAAAACAAGTTTTCCCTTTTAATGGAATTTAATTAATCAGGTTTTTTTTCTTTTATGGATCATGTTTTTAGTATCTAAGAAATCTAAGAAATCTTTGCCTATCCCAAGATCATGAAGGTTTTGCTCTCTTTTGTTCCAGGTTTGGCTAGATCTGGCTCTTACATTTAGGTCTATAATTCATAGTGAGTTAATTTTTATGCATAGTGTGTGGTAAAGGTCTTGGGTTTGGCTCTTTTTTGTTTTTGCATATGTATGTCCAACCATGCAGCACAGAGAGCTAAAAATATTATCTTTTCAACCTTGGCACCTTTATCAATTATTAAGTTATCATAAATGTGTGGGCTTATTTCTGAACTATTATATTTATTTAATCTATATGCCCATACTTATGCCAATACCACATTGCCTTGATTACTGTAGCTTTACATTAAGTTTGAAATTTATTCTTTTTAAAAAATATATTTTGGCTATTCTAGGTCCTTTTCATTTGCACATATAATTTAGAATTGGCCTTTCAACTTATAAAAGAACAAACAAACAGGGGTACCTGGGTGTCTCAGTCAGTTAAGTGTCTGGCTTCAGCTTAAGTCATGATCTTGTGGGTTCGAGTTCAAGCTCCACATCAGTCTCAGCTGTCAGCGAAGAGCCCACTTTGGATCTGCTGTCCCTCCCTCTCTTCCTCTCCCCTGCTTGCACTCTCTCTCTCTCTCTCTCTCTCTCTCTCTCTCTCTCAAAAGTAAATGAACATTAAAAATATCTTTAAAAAACAAACAAGCAAACAAACAAACTTTGTTGGGATTATGACTGGGATTGTTTTGAATGTATAGATCAATTTGAGGAGAAATGCAATCCTCACAATATGGAGTCTTCTATTCCATAAGCATGGTATATCTTTCCATTTATATAGATCTTTTAAAGTTTTTTCATCAATGTTATGTTTTCATTAGATAAGTCTTGCATTTCTTTTGTTAAATATTCCTAGGGATTTTATTCCTTTTGATATCATTATGAATATGTTTGTTTTCTTCATTTCATTTTCAGACTGTTGGTTGCTAGTAAATAGAAATACAATTGATTTTTGCACACTCATCTTGTAATCCTATGACAGTGCTAAGCTCACTTAATAGTTGTAACAGATTTTGTAGGTTCCTTGTGGTTTTCTACACAAAAGAGTGCATCATCTGCAAATATTTACAATTTATCTCTACTTTTCCAATCTGTATGCTTTAACATGCCCCTTACATGATTTTTCTTGCCTTGTTGCACTGGCTAGAACCTCTAGTACAATAATAAATAGAAGTGGGGGGATGGACTAAATGGGTAAGGGGCATTAAAGAATCTATTCCTAAAATCATTGCTGTACCATATGCTAACTAACTTGGATGTAAATTAGAAAATAAATTATTAATAAAACTGTTAAAAAAATAAATAGAAGTGATGTGCGAGCCAAGGTTCTCTAGAGAAGCAGAATCTATAGGATGTACATATGGGTACATATAGAAAGAAGATATATAGATAGCTGATATACAGATAAGAGAGATAGATGATAAATGATGGAGATATAGAAAGATGATTTATTATGAAAAATTGCTTCACATGACTATGGAGGCTGAGAAGTCCCACAATCTGCCACCTGCAAGGTGGAAACCCAGGAAAACCAGAAATGTAATTCCTGAGTCCAAAGGCCTGAGGACTAGAGGAGCTGATGGTGTCAATCCCAACTCCAGGGCAGGAGACTAAGGTCCCAGCTCAAGCAGGTAGGCAGGAAGTAAATGAATTCTCACATCCTCCACTTTTTGTTCTATTCAGGTCCCTAACAGATGAGATGATGCCCACCCACTTTGTTGGGGGGGATGCAATATACTTCACTGAGTCCACCAATTCAAATGCTAATTTCTTCTGGAAAGACCCTCGCAGACACACCCCAAAATAATGTTTAATCTTGGCACCCTGTGACCCAGCCAAGTTGACATATAAAACCAACTATCACATATAGTTGAAGTGGACCTTTGTCTTCCTAATCTTAGGAAAAAGCATTCGAACTTTCACATTAAGAATATCTTAGCTGTAGGTTTTTATAGAAGCCCTTTCTATAAGGTTTCTATATAGGTTTCTTTCTATTACTGGTATGTTAAAAGTTTTAAATCATGAATGAGTATTGGAATTTATCAAGTGATTTTTCTGCTTCATTGGGATGGTCTTTTTTCCCCCTCTTTTCTTCTATTTATATAAGGTATTACATTAATTATTTTTTTGTGTCAAACCAACCTTACATTCTGGGATACATCTCATTTGTTTATGGTGCATAATTCTTTTTATAGTTTCCTGCATTTGTTTTGTTAATAATTTATCAAAGATTTTTGCATCTGTATTTGTGAGCCTAGTTTTCTTCTCTTGTGATGCTTTTAACCTGGTTTTGGTATCAGGCTAATACTGGCCTGAAAAAATGAATTGGGGAGTGTTCTGTCCTCCTCTACTTTCTAAGAATTTGTTGGTATTGGTATTATTTCTTCCTTAAATAGTTAATAGAATTCACCAGTATAGCCACATGAGCCTAGAGGCTTTTCTTTGTGGAAAAAATTTTTATTGCTAATTTAACTTTTTTTTTTTTTTTGCTTGTTGTAGGTCTATTCAGATTTTCTGTTTCTTCTTGTGTCAGAGTGGATAATTTGTGTCTTTCTACAAATTGGTCCATGTCATCTAAGAGATGAGTTGCTGAACAGCTATGTTTAATAATTTGACAGATTCTCTTAAAGAAGGGAGAGTTGAACTTCTGGAGATGATTTTATGTTGATAATGGGGTCCAGGAGTGTATTGGACATGGTGAATGGTCCTTTTCTCGGTGGGAAATAAAATTGTGACTTTAACAGTGGAGGAAGCTGAGGAGAGAGACAGTCATTAGGAGGATATCCCTTGTGAAAGGCTGTATGTTCTCACACCCTAAGAGCAATACCCTGCATACAGTTTTAACTTTTCTTTTTTTGGACACTACATCCTTACTGTTGTCCTCAGTCTTCAGTAAATATTTTGAAGTCTTCATCTTTCTTTTAGCTGTATCTTGGAGAGCTACGAAAGGGGCATGAAGGAAAGTGGTGAAGAAGAAGAAAAAGAAGAAGAGGGAGAAGCAGAAGAAGCATGCCACAGAAGCAGAAGCAGAACAGCAGAACCTGCAAGATATCAAGAGGTGACTCCCGAGTCCTGGTGCAGTGCCGTTTAGAGCACAGCAGAGGTGGCAAGCAACAGCCAGAATCTGTGGACAATGTAAGCAATCCTCAGTGACTTCCAAAAATTCCTTTGGGAAGGAAACTCAGGAGGAAAAAAAAAAAAGAGAATAAATTAGAATATGTCCCAGTGACAAACAAATCAAAAATTTCAGTGGCTTAGGACCATAGAGTATTTTTACTCACACTACATTTTTTTAAGTTTATTTATTTATTTTTCAGAGAGAGAGAGAGAGAGAGAGAGAACACTAGCATGGGAGGGGAACAGAGAGAGGAAGACACAGAATCCGAAGCAGGCTCCAGGCCTTGAGCTGTCAGCACAGAGCCCAACTCGGGTCTCAAACCCACCAACTGTGAGATCCATGACCTGAGCCAAAGTTGGACACTTAACTGACTGAGCCACCCAGTCACCCCAGTCACCCTACATTTTCACTGTGAGTCAGCTGGAGGGCTCTAATTTAAGTCATCTTCCTCTAGGATCAAGGCTGGAAAAAAAAAAAGTAATTTCTAGAATCTAAGGGATGAAGATTCTAAGTCTCCAAGTTATGGGTACTTTAGAAAAAAAAGTGGCCCTATTTGTTAACCTCAGGCATGCCAAGACGGGGGCCATATTAGTTACACACCATTTTGCCAGTAATCACTGTCTACATTTCCCAGGACACCAGTGGAGTCAGGGTATTAGCTGCTCCTTCTAAATTAAAAGCAATCAGATAAAATCACATCACATAAAAGTGTTCTCTTTCCCAAGGTTAATAACTGCATTTTAAAGGACACATTAGCTATCCCAGAGACATTGCTTATTACAAAGAAATAAATGGTTAACTAGCAGAATTTCAAATAGCAATGATGGTAGATAGAGAATTTGTTTCTTTGGGGTGAAACTTTTGAACCCTTAGATCACACAAACAGATGATGCTATCACTTGCCTATTCATAAATAAGTCCCAGCCTGAGCTAATAATGTCAGCTAGTCAAGCAAGCTGAAGAGAGAATGTGAAAGAAGCATTTAAACTCCATTAACTGTGCACCTAGACAATCTACTCATGTCTAATTATTTTACTATTAAATGCCTGTGCATCCAACCAAAGAGAAAATTTCAAAGTAGATGAATTAGTGGAGTAATTCACAGACCTCAGAAGTAAAGAGGGATTATTTAAAATGGGTCTTCTTTACTTCTTACCATCCTGCTTGGAGCTTTATTTATAGTGAGATTGGCATCTAATTCCACCTTATATAAAATCCCATGCCAGTACACTATACTTCCTAGGGGATGTGCTTGATGTCACATTGTGAGGGGCACCTTACAGGTCAGAGTGATTTGAACACTGAGTGAACAGAGCACAAGACCAAGAATTGGTTGGAAATATTTTGGTGAATCGACTGTTATTTTCTCCATACTTTTCTTCTTCTTTTTTTTTTTTTAATCTTCTCCACCTCCATCTCTGCTCATAAGGTGTTATCATTTTCTCCAAGGAAGAAGGGTGGAGAAAGTCTGTGGAAGCTTAGAGACTTTTTGGGTTTGTTTTCTCTGAAGTTTTTTTTTCTTTTTCTTTTTTTTAAATTAATTAATTAATTTATCTTGAGGTGGGAGAGGGTGGGGCAGAGAGAGCATCCCAAGCAGGCTCTGTGCTGTCAACTCAGAGCGTGATATGGAGCTTGAACCCACAAATTGTGAGATCATGACCTGAGCTGATATCAAGAGTCTGATGCTTAACCAACAGAGCCACCCTGGCTCCCCTTCCTAGAAGCATTTTACCAGTTGAGGAGATTAGGGCTTGAGGGGAGGGGGTAAGGCCATGATGGGGAGAGAGACAGAAGCTCCAAAAAGACTACTGTGACCTAAGAGCAGAATGGAAGAAAAGGGCCAGGCTTGAATTTATTGTCAGGTTAGCTTCGTGGGGACTCAATAAAAACTAAATGAATATAGTTTTAAAACAGAGATGAGATTTCTCATATACTTAACTTTGTAAACTGAGGTTTATGTCAGCATACAGGTATATTCTTCTCTAAATACAAACACAGGGCTTGAGGCTTTGGGAGTATAGTGGGTTTCTTACTAGAAAGATTTTTGATAGAGGTAGCAGAGAAAGCAGGTTACAATCAGAGAATTGCTTTCAAGGCTACTGACCAGTCAATGAAAAGAGCGGTTTCATTTTAGGGTTTTTCTGCCTCTGGAGTAGGGAGCGGCCCAGCTGCTGGCATGGGAAGGATGTGGGGGGAGGGGGTGGCTTCCCCCTCCCCAGAACGTACCTACCCCACTTCCTGACTGCAAATAAATAGTTAATACATTTTATTCTTGATTTCAAGCTTTTAAGAACTAGGTTTCAAAATAAAAATTATTAAAAATATCTTCACCGCAGTGGGTAGGATTTCCCAATGTTCCATCTCCGAAGTTGCCTTGGGATGGGAGGAGGAGGATGCAGAGTGGGAGGCCTTCTCAGGCTTCCCTGACCTTCGCAGACCTCCTGTCTGTCCCTGAGGCTGGAGCCAGGGGCCAGGTGCAAGAGCACCTGGGGTTCCAAACAGACCAGGTTTGGCTGCTGGCTGCTGACAAAATCCAGAGGCAGAGAGACAAGTGGTGTTGAAATGAGAAAGGAATTTATTTCAGTGAGGCCAGCACTAGAAAGACAGGACTAACATCCCAAAGACTGTCTCCAAAGTGACAAAAGTACTTCCACGTGTATATAAGGAAAATGTGGGGCAAAGGTGGGTGCGTCCGTCCGTGCAGGTAGGCAGTGAAGGTCAAATCCATCGTTGTCTTGGAGTCAGTCACGGGTGGGGTCTTGCTGGTTTAAGGTAGTCCTTATTGCTTGAAGGGCTAGTTCCTGATCAGGGGATCTTACGCCTATTGGGTATTCCACCTGAGCCTAGAGACAAGCTAGAAAGAAGAACACAACCAGAAAGTTTGAGGCTAAAATAGAGGCAGCTAAAGTCCTCTTTCAAGGCTGATGTAAAGGTGAGTGCGTGAGAAAGAAGTCCGGCCTTACCTAGACCTCCCCGAGCTCTCACTTTGTAGAGGAAGGCTCTGAGAGGGGTCTCCTTAGAAGAATCAAATTATAGTTGCTGGAGAGCTGGCTCCAGCCCTCTTCCCCATTTATGGAAGTCAAGGCCAATTAGTAGTAGAGAATAAGGTGGCAACTTTCTAGAGAAAGGGACAACCTTGCCCCAGGCAGAAGCATTCCTCCTTTCAGCCTAAAAGCAGAAGCCCTCTCCCCGACAGTCCTGGCGTGTGAGACAGCAGAGCCCCCCCTTCCTCATTACCAGCCTCCCCTCAGCCTGTGCTGGAGGGGGAGGGGCAGGTCGAACTGGCCCTTGGACATTGAAGTTTTATAAATTAAGATTTTCATCACATAGGAGACGGAAATTTTATAAATGAACACGACCAAAATGTAAGAACTAGAATGAGATTATTTTAATGACTGAGAACTTGTGGAATTAGGTTGAGATATTGCCAAGTTAGCCTAACTATGAACATGTAGGAGTGGGTAACAAGGAAAGGGGAAGGTGATCAAGATGGTACAGTTCACAGCAGCTTTTGGAAAAATAAAAATTGTATTTTATTTATACACCAGTGAGTTGAGCTTGCTCATTAAAAAATAATTGTGTTTATTAGCAGTTTAATTACTTTTTTGTCCTTGGTCTATTTTTCTCTTGGGCTGTTCTCTTTAGTTATTAAGTGTTCCTTATATGCTAAGGAAATTCACATTTGGTTGTAGGTTGGACAAATATTTTTTTTCCCAGTTTGTGTTACACCTTTTAACAAAGTTTTTTCCTATTATATTTTTTACATAATTGTCATTATTTTCCTTTGTAGATTCTGGGGTTTGTTTCTTTCTAAGAACATTCCTCACCCTAAAATAATAGTAAAAAACAAGTCATTCATGATTTCTTCTAGTACTATCTTTTCACGTTCATAAATGCCACCTTGGAATTGTGAACTAACCTTTAAGAGAGAGCACTTGTTATTGCTTTAACAACAATGAATCTTTTGTGACTTTTTCTTCTGGCACTTTTCCACTCATGCTGGGGTATGAGAGGATTTTGGAGTGGTGGGGGTCCAGAGCCAACAGTCAAAAAAAGAATTCTCTCGAGACATCTTTGGTGCAAAAAGGTGATTTTATTAAAGCATGGGGACGGAAAGAGCTGTGGGCAGAAAGAACTGTGTTATAAGTGTGAAGGGTGACCATTTCTAGAGTTGAGGGAGATAAGTCAAGAGGAAGTTTCTAAAGGGATTTCATATGCTAAAGAAGATTCACAGAGGGCTCTGGGTGGCTCATGATTTCACAGTCTATGAGTCCCACATCTGGTGAGCTAGTGCCCCACTTTTGGTGGGTTCGAGCCCTGCATTGGGTGAGCCCTGCTTCTCCCTCCCACTCTCCCACTCTCCCACTCTTTCTCTCTCTACCCCTTGTGGGATTCTCCCTCTCTGCCCCTTGCTCACTTGTGCCCCCCACCAAGAGAAAAAGAAGACTCACAGATTATTGGAGGGCTAGCTATTGTCAAGCTAAGGTTGTTTTTCCCTCTAGCAAAGTATTAATATTATGATAGTATGGAGTTCTGGAGAAATGTTTTACTCTGTGATGAGGGACCATAAGGCAAGCTGAGGGCCAAGCACAAACTAGCACCACCCTCTTCACCTCCCCAGGTAGGATATGTGTGATATTCCTCAGGCACTTCTGGTTGCCCAAGAACAAAGGACAGAAAACAAATGGTTAAACTGATAAGAGTCTCAGTTTATAAATCTTTTAGTAATATTACAAGAAAAGGGCAATTTTATCAAATAGCCTAATCTCCAGGAACTCCCTACTGTCTTAATGATAATGCTTTGGTAGAGATTAAAACAACTTCAGTTTGACAATAGCTAGACCTCCAGTAATTGTGAGTCTTTAGCATATGAAAACCCCTTTAAGAAACTTCCTCTTGACTTTATCTCCCCCAACTCCATGTGTATAACCCAGTCACTCTTCACAACTCCAGTGCAGCTCTTTCTGCCCACAGGTCTTGTCCCCATGCTTTAATAAAATCACCTTTTTTGCACCAAAGACATCTTCAAGAATTCTTTCTTGGCCGTTGGCTCCAAACCCCACCATCCCTCCAAAGCTCCATCACTTTGTATTTGCCTCAAGTATTTGTCAGTGGGCTGCAGTTTATAAGGAGATTTAATTTTATCTGCCATTTCCTTCTTACCTTTGTTCCCCATATCACTGTGGAGAGGAGGGTAATGTTGGGGCTCCAGGAAACTGGGTCCATAGGTTTCTGGAGATTAGGCTGTATGGGGAGACACAGAGAGTCATGACACAAAGGCTTTTCTTTCCAGGAAGCAGCTTTATTTGTGCCTGCACGGGCTCAGTGGGTTAAGACCCAAAAGGCTGAGCCCCCAGTGCAGGTTGCCTTTTATACAATTTTTTGCTCCTTTGTCTCCCATATATGGTAACACACAGTCTGAACGGGTGGTCTATGTTACAGAGTCGTGAGAATGTGAGAACGTTAAACACTCGCACTGAGCCAGGTTGCCTTCCCTTGTCTTGAGGTTTTCAGCACATTCCTTAGGGAGGAGCTGTACTATAAGGCTATTGATAAGATTGCCTTTTTCTTATAATTTACTAAGACATTTGTAAACTGATGGAGACTCACATCCTGCATGACTGTGATCTATCAGTTAAACATTTGTTTTCTTTCCTTTCCTTTGTTCTTGGGCAGCCAGGAGTGCTGAGGAATATGGCACATATCCTACCTGGGGCAGGGGGTGGTGGGGAGTGGTTGTGCTAGCTTGTGCTTGGCCCTCAGCCTGCCTTATGCTTCCTGATCAGGTATATTTTTCACTGTCATATAGGACCTGGCTCACTGTGGTTCATTGACCTTTCTAGAACCTTAACCATCAGGCTAATTGCTCTTATTTCTCAGTTTGCCACACTAGTACTCTGATTCCTACTCTATGTATGTACCCTTCTTACAATTACCCTAAATCTTTGTTCAAGAAGAAGCTTGGTCAGAAAGCCCATGGTGTCCTTATCCCTTCTGCTAGAGAGAGTTTGATGTTAGGAACCCAGTCAGTTCCTAAAATTCAAGAGTAGCAACAGCCTCTGTGGATTAAAACATAATCCTTTCTCATGTTTCTTGGGCTTAGACTTGCATTATATTTTCAATGCCATTTGAAAGATAAAGCAGCACTTTTACATTCTACTTTCCAGAATTTCCAGCACCTGCAGGATAGGGATTATATTGTTGAAAGCCAGCAGTGCCCTTTATAAGATGGAAGAAATTAGTATTAATGTAAATAGGGCACGTTATGTCTTTCACCAGAGGATTCCTATTATGTTATTTCCCACATGATCCACCTGTCTCTTTGGATTTCTGTGTAAGTTAAAGAATAATGCTCTAGGGGCACTTGGGTATTTCAGTTGGTTCAAGTGTCTGACTCTTGATATCATCTATCACAGTTGTAGGATCGAGCCCTACATCAGGCTCTGTGCTGACAGTGCAGAGCCTGCTTAAGATTCTCTCTCACTCTCCCTCTGCCCCTCCTCCCTCTCAAAATAAATAAACTTAAAAAAATAGAATAGTGTTCTAAAACCCTATATAAGTCTCCCTAATAAAGACTCAAAAGCCATATTATGGTTAATGTCTCCTAAACAATTTTTTTCTGTTATGAATTCAATCATTCATTCAAGGAATCTTCATTAAATGCCTATGTCTTAGTTCAGGCTGTTATAACAAATTACCATAGCCTGGGTCACTCAAACAATAAGCATTCATTTCTCATAGGTCTGGAGGCTAGGAGTCTAAGATCAGAGTGCTAACATGGTTGGGTCCTGGTGAGATCCTGCTTCCTGTTTCTTGTATCCTTGCATGGCAGCAAAAGTGTGAGAGACATCTCTGGATACCTTTTATAAGGGCACTAATCCCATTCATGAGAGCTCCACCCTTATAGTACCAAAGACACCACCTTCTAATACCATTACATTAAGCATTTGGGCTTCACCATATGACCCTAGAGGGGTGAAGGACATAAATGTTCAGTTCATTACAACTTATTACATAACAAGGCATTAAGGATAGAGTAGTGTTGAACAAAACCAAGTCCTTGCTTTTATAGAGCATACATTCTCATGGAAAAGACAAGTAAGCAAGCAGGAAAGAAAGAAAGAAAGAAAGAAAGAAAGAAAGAAAGAAAGAAAGAGAGAAAGAAAGAGAAAGAAAGAGAAAGAAAAAGAAAGAAAAGAAAGAAAAAAAGGAAAGAAAGAAAAGAAAAGAAAGAAAGAGAAAGAGAGAAAGAAAGAAAGCAAAAGAAGGAAAGAAAAGAAAGAGGAAGGAAGAAAAAAAAAGACCAAGTAAGTAAATCAATGTGTACAAAATATACATAATATTAGGTAGTGATAGATGCCTTGGAAATAAAATGAGGAAGAGTAAGAGGATGAAGAATGACAAGAATCAGGCCAGCAGGGAAGATCTGTCTGAAGGGACATATTGGCACAGAGGGCTGAATCAACTTTGGGAATGAACAATGTGGAGATCTGAGGGCAAAGCATTCTAGGAATAGGGAACAGCAGGTGCAAAGACTTTTCAGCAGGAATATGCTTGGTGTGTATAAGAAACAACAGTCAGGACAAGTGTGGCTTGAGAAGTATTAGTGAGGGAAAAAATAGAGCTGCGGTTAGAAAGGATAATGAAGATCCTATAAGCCATTGGCTAGTATTGAGCAAAAGTACATAACCTGATTTACATTTTACTAGGGCTGTTAAAAAGAAAACCACAGGTCCAAATTGGGTCACTTAGGTTAGGCCACAAGTCAGTAAACCAAGACTTAATACCAAATCTAACTTCAGTTTCAACTTCCCAGGAATGTAACATTTAACCAGTCAACCTGGGAATTTCCTAGTCAGCACTAGGAAATTTCCTGCTAGACCCCTTCTGTCCCCCTTAGGAGGGCAACCTCACCTAGAACGATGGATTCGTTGCTCATAATTTCCTTATTTCCACTCCCCTTCTACCTTTAAAAACCTTTCCTGTTCCTGCATCTTGATGGAACTCCCCTCTACTTGCTAGGTGGGATGCTGCTCCAATCATGAATTGACTAATAAATCCAGTTAGGTCTTTAAAATGGACTTGGTTGAATTTATTATTTAACAAGACTCACTCTAGCTTCAGTGGAAAGAACTGACTATAGAAGATGAGGGGTATTATTCTGGGTTCTTCAAAGAAACAGAACCAACAGAATTTATTTAAGCTTATTTATTCATTTATGTGTTTATTTATTATAAGGAATTGGCTCACACAGTTATGGAGGCTAAGAATCCTCCAGTCACAGGATGGAGAACCCCAAGTCAAAGTCCACAGTCCAGAGAAGACCAATGACCTGCTCAGTGGCAGTCAGAGAGAGCGAATTCTCCCTTGTTCAGCCTTTTTTGTTCTATTTGGGCCTCTAGTGGATTGGATGAGGCCCACCTCCACTGGGGAGAGAAATGTGCTGTATTCAGTCTATGATTTGAATATAAATCTCATCCAAAGACACCCTCACAGACATACCTAGAAGAATATTTAACCAATATCTGGGCCCCATGGCCCGGTCAAGAGGACACATCAAATTAACCATTACACAAGGAGGCCAGTTAAGAGACAACTGCATAGACCTGGCAGTGTCTTGGACCAGGAATGTAGTGCTGCACTTGGTGAGAAGTAGTCAGATTCCAGATGCACTTTGAAGGTCTGTCGTTGGGCAAGAGGGTGACCCTGAAGCTTCGGCATGTGTGTGTAAATGGTGTTGGTATTATACAGAAGGAGAACACAGGAAGAAATCCATTTTGGGGGCTGAATACAAAATTTTGTTTTGTGTCTATTAGTATTGAGAGGACTACTAACTTCAAAGTGGAGATTTTAGGCCACCAGAGAGATAAAACTAGAAGGTCGAGGACAGGAATAGAGATTTAAAAAATGGGGGGTCTTTGGCATATAAAAAGTATATATAATCAGGGGCTGGATGAGACCTTCAGGGAGAAAACTAGATTGAGAAGCCATCTAAGGCCTGAGCCCTGTTTTTTTCAGTAGCAGAGGTCAGGGAGAGAAAAGGACCCAGCCAAGGACGCTAAGAAGAAAAAGCCAGTGTCAGAGGAGGAAACCAGGACGCGATTTCCTGGAAACCAGAGGGAAAATAGGGGCTTCACAAGAAGGGAGCAATCAAGTATTTGAAAGACTACCAAGAGATTAAGTCAAATGTGGCCTGAACATTTCCCACTGGATTTGATTCTTTCCTCCACATTTCTTCCCATGTGATGGAAACGGATTGATCCCTAGTGGCACCTAAAGCCAACCCTCCCCATTCAGGGAGACTGCTAGTTGCCTCCTAAAGATGTTTTCCTCGTCCTTACTCACAGAACCCCAGTTTTATCCAAGATGATAATGTGTCTACCTTCTCTGAAGGTGGAAATAATCATATGGCACAGGACTGTCAATTAAGGGCAAACAGGAAGCATGGAATGGGACTTTTGGAAAGTCCTTGAAAGTGAACTAACTCCACTAGCTTGAGTGTCTGTTTCCCTTTGTTCCTCCCTTTCTTCCTGCCTGAAGCATGGCTATGATGGCTGGAAATCTGGTAGCTGTCCTGACAGCAAAAGGACAGTGATCACCCACTAAAGAAGGTGGATAGAGAAGCTGGACAGAACCCAGATTGCCCAATGACATAATGGAGCTTCCACGCTCATCTTGGACTAGTTACCTTTTGATTTTCTTTTTGTAGAAATATATATGTGTATACACACACACATGTATATATACATATACGTGTATACATATATATGTATATATATATTTACCGTCTTGCACGTATTTCCTGTTGTTTGACAACTGAACTTAATCCTAAGTGATACACTAGTTGTGTAGTCTTCCTCACCTTGGCTGTCCCTGCCCAAGCAGCCCTGTCATCCTACACAGTGGAAATGATGTGGGGCCAGAGGCACAGGCCACAGTTCTAGGACCATCTCTGCTAGTCTTACATAGTGGTGTGCCTTTGGTCAAATCACTTGAGTGATCTTCAAACCTCACTGTCCTCATCTGTAAAATGGGTGTGTTAGAAGAGCCAGTCCCTGCCCTTCCTTTATGACTTTATGTTTTTTTCTTCAGAATGAACTCTTTCTTAGTTATTAGTAAGCTGCTCTGGTTATGCTGCCTAAAGTAAGTATGAATGCAGTCCATCTCTGGGACTAGATGGATTAGATCTTGAATTAGATCAAGGCTGTGGAAAAGAATCCATGGGCTACAAAAAATAAAATAAAACAAACACTTCCAGAGCTTTAGCTACTAAAATAGAAAGCTTCATGTATTTTACTGGCTTGAAAACCAAACCCAATAAAGCAAGAAAATCAAGAGCAAAAAACTTCAGGCATAAATGAAAACTAGGCGTGATGCATTTAAAGGGCTAGTGTGTATTACAAAGTGAAAACACCTGCGTGAAAAGGCTGGCTGGTTTGCGTGAGCACAGGCTTGCGGAGGACTGCAGTAAAGCCTCCTACAGGCGCTGGCAGAACCCCAGTGCCCCAGGAAGTAGGCAGGTTCCTGTAGGTCGACCTGGATGAGAGCTGGCTTCCTGCTCAAGACTGATGCTTCTTCAGGTCAGTGGGGCCGACTTTGGAAGCTACACAGAGAAAGAGAGTGGGGAGTGGGGGTGGGGCGAAGGAAAAGTGAGAAGCCCAAGAACAGGAGGGGTAAAGTGTTACCTCTTAAAAAGAGTGATTTTCAAAGTTGGTGAACAAACACTGACAGTTACACCTGAAGTGCCAGCCTACATTGTGCTGGTTCCAAGAGTTGTGTCCATCTGGGCTGAGTTGTTTGTTTGTTTCTTGGAAACTCTTCAAAGTAATTTGAGAGACAGAGGAAGGAAGAGCCCCGGGCAAAACTGCTTAAGTCACTGTCAATGCTTATGTTTGTGTAATTCAGGACAGATTACAGTCTTTATCATATTCCATCTTCATAATGACCTTGTGAGGCAGGTTGGGCAGGTTAAGGGCTGTCATCTGGCCCAGTCCTGTCATTCTTACCCTTGTGGAGGAGACCTCCTGGAGAAGTTAGATGAAGCTAAACTCTTACAGCTAGCCCACCAACTGCGAGGGGGTGTCGCAAGGAGGGCTCGGCAATCTGATCTGTAGCTGAATTGGCGCTGGGCTGTGTTGGGCTTCGGTTGGACTCCATTCACCAGTTGCTTCAAATGTTTTGTTTGTGAAAGATGATTTTGTAGCATATTATATTGGGCTTGTCATTAGGGTGGAGGTGGAGGTCTCTTGGGACTTTTTTTTATCAGGTGCTCCACCTGGCTCTGCTTTAGTCCCAGGCAGGATCAGGCGGCTCCCGGGATGGGGCAGCTCCAACCAGTGCTCTGTGCAGTTAATTGTAAGGAGCTGGTGACAACTTGTTGTGTTTCCCTTTTTCACATTTGGAAAAAGGAGGACTTGGGAGGCAACGTCTTAGTCGAAAGTCTTAGCCAAAGTAAAAAGCGTGACTGTGATGCTAATGGAAGGATTTCAGACAACGTGATGTCAATTAGATCTCAATTTAAAAAAAGAAAAAGACAATGTGGCAAGCAGATGGAATAGATATTTTGGGTCAGAGAGCACTTGCCAATCCCTTTATGTCACAGCACCTTGGAGCTTGTTCCATGTATGCTCAAAGGCTGTGTGTGACTGCCATGACCTCTTCTGGTACCTCAACCAGCTCAAGATAATAGGAACAAGGGTGTCAAGTCAATGGTTGGGGGTGGGGTGGAGTGGGGTGGGGGGAGAGAGGAATGGCCACAGGGGATGAAGAATGAAGTGATGGTTCAGAATTCCTTGAACAGAGAATCTACCTGCTGGTCCAACCCCTCCCATCCTATCCCCCACCTCCTGAGAATTCTCCCATTCATCCATTCACTTATATAGATTTATCTGAGCACCTATCATGCACAAGACACTGTGTTACATTCTGGTGATACAGTGAGCGAGACTTGCAAGGCACGTGCCCTCAGAAGAGATCAGAGAAAGTAAACAGGGCTATCTGAGTGGCTCGGCTGGTTGAGTTTAGGGCTGTTGATTTCAGCTCAAGTCATGATCCCAGGGTCATCGTGGGATCAAACCCTGCATCAGGCTCCGTGCTGAGTGTGGGAGTTTGGTTGAGATTCTCTCTCCCTCCCCCGATCCACACCCTCTCAAAAACAAAAAACAAACAAACAAACAAACAAAAAACAGAAAAAGAAAAAAAAGGAAAAGAAAAGAAAGTAAACAAACATTGTGAGGAGGTAACAATGAGTCAGTGGGGGAGGGTGACAATACAGGTCAGGGGAGACCACTGAGCCAGACCTGGGAGATGGAGACAAAACCAGCCACACGAGTATTTGGAGGGAGGACCTTCCCCTCAGGGGAACAACAGGAACAGAGGTTCTGAGATGGGAAAGAATCTTGTTTGTGGAGGGACAGAAGGTGTGCTAGTGTGGGTGGAGTACAGAGGAAGTGACCAGAAAGAGGTGTAGAAGACTCAGGTAGGCATGCAGGAGTCAGACTCTGCTGAGCCCTGTTGCGTAACTTGTGAGAACAGGGGCGGCCATGGGAGCATGCACCCTGGGCGACACGGGTTTGAACTGTACCGGTCCACTTACATGCAGATTTCTTTGCCAAACACAGTACAGTACTATAAATGTATTTTCTCTTCCTTATCATTTTCTTAATACTTTCTTTTCTCCAGCTTACTTCATTGTAAGAGATAGAGTATATAATACATGTAACATATAAAATATGTGTTAATCGACTGTTTATGTTATCAGTAAGGCTTCTGGTCAGCAGTAAGCTATTAGTAGTTAAGTTTTGGGGGAACCAAAAGTCATACATGGATTTTTGCCTGTGCGGGGGGTCAGTACCCCAACCCCCACACTGTTCAAGAGTCAACTATATTGTGCCTTGGAGCTGGGGGTTGGGGGAAGAGTGTCAAAGGATTGTGGGAGTCTGAGAAATTCCTCCCAGCCTTCACATGGCTGCAACAGCTGAGAGCTTGAGTGCTCAGGCAGGTGTGCACTGTTTTCATCCCCACCCAGAAATGGGTCCCCACTTCCTGTCAGTGCTGTTTGGTTTTCTTAGGAGCCATTGTGTCTCTTGGGCTAGGGGTACATGGCCACATTTTTATCATTGTTTACTAATCACCTAGCAACATCTGCAGCCATCTGTACACTCATATTTTCCCTCCTCCTGTCGTTGCCACTTGCTGTCCAGCTGCTGCAGAAACTATTCATGGACATAGAGTGCTGGAAATTTTGCCTCAGGATTAGAGAAATTTCACTTGGCAGGAATGTCCAAGAATCAGGCCAGAGGGCATTTGAAGGTCATTACCAGCTGCCACGTAGCACATACCTTTCAGGGTTCTGCTGTTGGGTAGTCCGGTAGTCCTGCATCTGGTTCTTTGAGTGGCTCCAACCAAGCCACCTTCTACTTTCTTGCTAACAACCAACACTCTGCAGTTAACTCGGCAGGTATCATGTTCTCCTCACTTATTCCCATCCTGTTCTCAGTCTGATCTAGTATAATTCTAACTAATCCTAGACTCTGTGGACCTGTTATCCTTAATAAGGACCATTTGTGAATGGTCTTTCCAGCTTTTGACACTCAGCTTTTCCTGATGACCTCTGACCTGGTTTGTCCTTTCACATCTCCACCGTTACGGAAATGACAGGTGGCCCCTGCTGCTTCCCTGAGCCCCAGTTCTCCATGAGAAAGCCCTGGGAGCTGCCTGCATGTATCCTCTGCGCCCGTGAGTGACTCTAACCCCAGGAATCAGATTGGAAGTTGCTTTTGCCTTTTCTCACAGAAGTCTGAGTATGTCCGCTTGCAAACTAGACTCACAGCTGCCTCTGATATTCTAGAATTCCCAAGGCAGGCATGAAAATTAGATCTAAGCTGTGACCTTCATTTCACACATGTAAAAAAGAATGCGTGAGGACCCGTGGCTTGTGAAAGCAGACTCGTATCTTCACAATCGTTTTTCAAGTACCACTAATTGCCTTATACAATCAACTTCAACACAAAGCATTACTCAAACAGCTATTGAAATAGATGAGCAGATGGCACCACATCTGCATCACCAGCACAACTTCTGTATCTTGAATGGTGAGGTTGCTGTTCTCCCTCTGGCTTTCTGGATATCCACGTCTCAGAAGCGCTGGGATCCGAGCACACAATGGGCTTCATGAATATCTGCCCTCCCTGGAGACCATCATCTAAACTACACCAGCCAGCCCCTCTGCTATATCTGAAAGAGTCTAAGTCCCATGATTAAAAAGAAACATCAAATGGTGCCTGGGTGGCTCAGTCAGTTAAGTATCTGACTCTTGATTTTGGCTCAGGTCATGATATCAAGCCTGGTTCATGAAATCAAGTCCCTTGTCTGGCTCTGCCCTGGCAGCATGGAACCTGCTTGGGATTCTCTCTCTCCCTCTTTCTGCCCCACTCCCACTCTCATGCATGCATGTATGTGTGCATGTGTGTGTGTGTGTGTGTGCGTGCTTTCTCTCTCAAAATAAATATGAAAAATAACTCAAAAAAAAAAAAAGAAACATCAAGCAGAAGCAAGCATGACTCTGTTGCTCTTTACAAGGCTAGGAACCAAGTCGCCACATGCTAGATGGGGACAGAAGGGAAATTAAGACTCAGAGAGGCTAGTTCTTTCATATGGGATATAAGAGGAATCAGAGATTCCAAGGATGTAGTCTTTGGTTTGGTTTTGGTTTTTGGGTTTTGTTTGTTTTTTTGTTTTCCTCAGAAGGATTGAGGAATACTTGGGTTCACACTCTTATGATTAGAGGGGACATGAAGGAATTAGGACTAGAAAGGCATGTGAAATAAATAAAATGAAATTTTTAAGAATCCAGATCCATCAAAGAAACACAGATGTCCTTTGCCATGAGAAAGTGGGTAAAATACGTGTCAGTGTTCTGCCTGTGTGTGATGTTGTTGAACTAATGCTTTCGTGTGTTGGGAGTCTTTGCATTCCCTTCTCGTTTGGGTCACTGAGGTAACTGTGAGTGTCAGCATGGTGCACTGAGATAGTATGGAAAGGAAACTGGACTGCGGGCAAGGAAACCAGGATTCCATCATGTGAGGACAAAAGGCAGTGCAGACCTCTGTACAAGGGGCTGCCCTGGTGGAAGGCTAAGACCCAGGGGCTGGGTCAGTGATTTAATCAACACATTTAGTGCTGGAGTCACTTGAAGATTAGCCCTACTCGGAGATAAACACCAGTCATGAGTGTTAAACAGGGGACAAAACCTGGTCTGTTCCACGGTGACCCCTTGTTTCTTATAGAACATGCCTTCTCAGGGAATGTCCAGCCCATGTCCCCATAAAGCAGGTTTTGGGCCCCTCATTTTATAGCCTGGTGGGAAATGTGAAATACTTATGGGGTCACCTTTGCCTGCCCTCACCAAATATGTTAATGCCTACTAAGGCCTCTGGGTTCCCTTCTGAGATATATCATTTTCCCTCTCTCACATTGGACCATTAGGCAAATTCCTAAGGGGTCTGGAGTTACTGCTGAATTAGGAGAGATTGTGTTGTGAAAATTACAGATGAGATTTAGTCCTGATGTAAAGAGGAATTGGTGTTTTACAAATAACAGCAGCAATTGCTAAACAGTATTTATAGCATCATGCATGGAAATGGGTATAAATCCTAACAAAACTTGCTCCAGACCCCTCTTAAGTTATAGTCCGTTTCTGGAGCACAGAGGACTGGGAAGGGCCTCTGTGGATCTCAACTGAAGTCGTGGGGAAAACAGGTAAAAGTTTGATTGTGGATTTAAACTTTGAAGATACTTGGGTAGAGAGCTCCTCCAACAGCTCAACTTAAAGTAACACTTAAAGTGACACTTAAGTGACACTATTTCTAGTGTATTTTCTATGTACCTGGTGCAGAATAAAAGTTGAGTTTCTATTACGGTAATTGGGCTGCCCAGAGTCAACTAAACCCATGGGTCTGTCTTGTAGCTGATCCACCCTTCTGGACATGTGTAATGTAAGAAAGAGAGGCCAGAGAGGCCGGAAATCACAGTTTCTTCAGTATCAGGCTCTGAGGCCTTATAAAACCACACATTGGACAGCACCCTGAGGCTGGACCAGCCTTTGGGAATGGGCTGTGTGCCAAAGACTCCTGGCAGGTCACGTAGGCCACTTCTAGACACCCTGAGCAACAACCTAGAGCAGTCCAACCAATAGAACACATTTCTTGGAGTTAGAAGAATTTGCTTTGAGTAGTAACTTTACTGTATAACTAGCTGAAGTAATTAGATAAGTGACTGAGAGCAAATCATTTCACCTCCAGGAACTGAGTTCTGGCATTTGTAAACTGAAGGCTGTGTCCTCAGTAATAGCTGCTACATGATAAACATCTATTAAGATTTATGATAAGGGGCACCTGACTCTTGATCTCACCTCAGGTCTTGATCTCAGGGTCCTGAGTTCAGGCCCCACATTGGGCTCCATGCTGGGTGTGGAGCCTCCTTAAAAAAAAAAAAAGATTGATGATAAGAAACATGAACTTTATGTAAGTTAGGATGTAAGTCTTAAGAAGAAAAGTCTAGGCCTGGTTCCTTTAGAACTCCCTGAGTTCAAGTTTCTCAAGTGACTCAATTAAGTCAGTCTTAGAGTTATAAACAAAATGTTTCACTGATACAGAAACCTTTTTGAATTTCCTTAATGACAAGCATTATACACACTTAACAGAAACCTCCAATTTTTTTAAGTTGGAACAAAATTTGGTATTGGATGAAAAAGTTTACATTATATGAAAAGTTCTTAGGATAGCACCTGACATTCCCTAACAATGATAGTTTTATGGAATATTATTGTAATTGACTTACTGTCTACATGTGGGCTTAAACTCACTCCTTTGGTATGCAGGCTCAGTGGGAATATGATGTCTTTTCTTCTTTTTCAATCCCAACAACACCTAATTCAGTACTCTAAATATAGTCCGCATTCAATAAAAATTTAATTATTCGCTGAATCTAGGCTGTCAGAGGAAAAAAGGACATTGCTACTTGTTTGGACATGCCCCTCTGATTAAATGCCACTTTTGCCTTTCTAGCTAATCAGTCAGTTAACTAAGTGTGGTGCACATTTGACCTTCTCCCTAAGAGAGGGTCGTTGGCTGAAAATCAGATCCGGCATGATCATATTGGATGTAGTTTCATGTGTACTCCATGAAGGAGATTAAACGTCCAGATGCCTCCCACATTTCCCCTTAGAGCTTGTTCTTACAGTCTCAACATCTCAAGAGTCACACCAACACATCCGTCGTCAGTTCCCAATCATGTTTGCAAAAGGTCACTGTTCATACTGTATTAGGGTCCTTCAGAAAAACAGAACCAATAGGATGTGTATACATAGACTTATTTTCAGGGATTGGCTCACTGATTGTGGGGGCTAGTAAACCCAAAACCTGCATGGCGGGCCAGGTGACTCGGAGAAGAGTTGTAGCTCAAGTCTGGAGGCAAATTCCTTCTTCCTTAGGGGACCTCAGTCTTTTCTTTTTAAGGTCTTCAACTAATTGGATGAGGCCCACCAACATTATAATGGAAAAGAATCTGCTTTCCTCAAAGTCTACTGATTTAATTCATTAAATATTAATCACATCTAAAACAATAGTTTCAGAGGAATCTTTGGTTAAGCATCCTACTCCTGACTTCGGCTCTGGTCATGATCTTATGGTTTATGAGTTTGAGCCCCACATCGGGCTCTGTGCTGACAGGGCTGAGCCTGCTTGGGATTCTCTGTCTCCTATCTCTCTGCCCCCCAACCCCCACCTCGTTGCTTGCTTCCGCTCGCGTTCTCTCTCTCTCTCTCTCTCAAAAATAAATAAACTTTTAAAATAAAATAAATAAAACAATACTTTCACAACAACATTTAGGTTGGTGTCTGACCCAGTACCTGGACAGCAAAGCCAAGCTACACTGACACATAAATTAACCATCACACATATTAAAGCAAACAAAAGGATTTGGGCCCTTTGCTGTTACCTTTGGAAAGTTCACTAATTTCTTTCATTATTTAAAATTGTCCACAAATAACAAATAGTTCTTACATTGATGATTTTTTTTTTTAATTTTAGAAGGGAAAATTTTTTTCCAGGTCTTTCATTGCTTCCTCTCACCAAATCCTACTTAAAATTGTGTTTATAGCCTCCGTAATTTTTACACATGGGTGCTCGGGATGCACAGAAGAAAAAGCATGGTTTCCAACCCTCTTGCACTGTAGTCTGAGAAGGGAAGAGTGTGCAAACTATTGCCAGGCTATATGCTTGCTGTTCTGAGTTGCACAGGGACAACAGAGGAAATAGGTGTTTAATAAGTAAAATTTGCATGTTGACAGTGCCTGTATATACAAGTCTTACTAGGTTTCTCTATGTGGCACCGGGAACTTGCTTCCTCCCTGCATAATGGTTAGAGATTTGATGTCCTCTGCAGCTGAATACGAGGGCATGTGCCCCAAACAGGGGTCGAAATGCATCGTTCATTCTCTGCTCCCTACACACACTCAGCTAAATAAATTTATTCTCCCAGTAAAACTTGTTGTCTAAGGAGATGACATTACCTCTGTGGCAGTTTCTCTTCACTTCTGCTTGCAACTTGTCTTCTCATTCCCAACTTCATGCTTATGAAGCCCCAGGTTTTTTTTTTTTTTTTCCATTGTGTTAAAAAACACATAACATAAAATTTGCATCTTAACCTTTTCTAAGTGTACAGTCAGTGGTATTTCACATCCATGCCCATAACTCTTTTCGTCTTGTAAATCTGAAACTCTGTACCAATAAACTCCCCAGTCTCCCCTCCCCCAAACCCATTATACTTTCTGTCTTTATGGTTTCGACCGCTAAGTGGAATAAAATAGTATTTGTCTTTTTGTGACTATAATTAAGCTCCACATTTTTAAATGGCCTGGAGAGCTACGTGCGTAGTCGATGGAGCCATGTCTGGTGCTGAAGGAGACGATGTGTGGGAGTATGTCACCGAGACCAAGGCAAAATTTCCTTCCCCACAGTGCCACTGGGAGTTGATCATGCAGCTCTTGCACTGGAAGCTCAGAGCCAGCAGAGTGTTAAATAAGCCCAGAATTTAAGTGAGGCTTTATCCTGCAGCCACTGCTGAGAAGCCACTGCCAACGGGAAGTGGATTCTAGAAACTAGCATGCTAGCAAACATACTAATGTAATCCTGGAATTACAAGCACCTGATGGGTTCTGTCTGGCAGGCCTCCCTCGACCTCATTGACATCAGTGGGAGGGAAAGGCAGAGAGGCTAAAGGGGCAGATGGGCTCATGGACAGAGA
Source organism: Prionailurus bengalensis (assembly GCF_016509475.1). NCBI lineage: Eukaryota > Metazoa > Chordata > Mammalia > Carnivora > Felidae > Prionailurus > Prionailurus bengalensis. Next base: position 100,424,694 of record NC_057348.1, read on the forward strand.
CCAGAAATTTTCAGAGATCTCCAGTTCTAGACCACAGATAGCACCTTTGGTTTTCTAGTCCTGTATTCTAGATCCCTTCAAAAGAGTGAAGAAAGCTATCATGACTTCCATCTCTGTTTTCATATTTTTCTTCGCTCTGAGACACAAGCTCCATTCATTGTCTGGGGCCAGGACACAAAGGTTAAGAAATCCTGCATCCTGCTCAAAGTGTGGGGGGTTCTGGGTATTAGATGGTGCCAGACATGTCTGTAATTGCTTTCTAAGCATTGGGGGAAGCGAACAGAACCCAAATTTCTCAGTCATTCTCGTCACATGCTTAAAATTCCAGTGTACTATTAGATCCTAAATGGTTCAGAATGAGAATTCCAGGGAAAATGGAATTATTAAACAGAAGAGCCTGAGGCATATACCATTTAATAAAGCTGCAAAACAGTCTCAGACTTTACAAGTAGGGGCGAAAATGGTTAGTATAAGGCTTATGCTCTGGCTTTTTCATATGCTCTTCATATATTCTTTATACATTCTGCAATTAAATGTTTATTATTCTATTTAGATGACTTCTGCCCATTAACCATCGGTTTGAAATGTGACTCCAGGGCAAATCCTTTGTGCTTCTATTCCTCTGTTTTGTTCTCCCCGCTTTTCAGAGGAATTGCATTACCTCGAGTCTTTAAAAAATTACTGAAATTAAGAAATGTCAGTCCCTCCTATTCTATACTAGGCAAATAAATGCATGATCAGTTCCATTTTCTCCCCATGGGCACATCTCCTGGGAATCCTAATTAGGGAGATGCTTCAGGAGCATTGAATCAGAGCAAGAAGACTTAGTGGGATGATGCAGATGTCTGCTAGCATTTGTCTGTGGCAGCCTGGATGCACCTGTTCACAGCAGGGGTGAGTCTGGGCACCAGACAGAACTGTGGGCTCTTATGCCCCCACCCCTTCTACTGGGGCAGGCTGGGCGCCACCACATGCAGTTTTAAGGTGAATTTAGAATATTTTTATTCTGCAAATATCTTAAGCATTGTGAACAATGTCTTTAATTGAGATACTTCTGCAGACACGGCCAGTAGGATTAAAGGTTGCTGTATAAATACTTCTCAGAGGTCTGGAATCAATTTTTCCTAAGTGCTTTTGATGCTGTTGCAAGAGGCAGCATTTCATCAGGCTGGAGGGAAATGCCACAGGGTTATCACATCAGGTAGGTCGAAACCATGGGAAGAAGACAAAGAAGTGGGAAATACTGAGATGGGAAACAGTTGAATGAGAAGACGTAAGAAGGTGAGAGGCAGGAAAGGGAAGAACAAATATTTTGTAAGAGGACCTGTTTTTGTCGGAGGTATAAATTGCCTTTAAAAAACTGCTTCAGTGGGGCGTCTGAGTGGCTCATTTGCTTAAGTGTCTGACTCTTGATTTCAGCTCAGGTCATGATCTCAGCATCCTGGGATCAAACTCTGCATTGGGCTTCACGCTGACAGCACAGAGCCTGCTTGGGATTCTATCTCCCCCTCTCTCTCTCAAAATAAATAAATCAACATTAAAAAAAATTGCTTCAGGGATCATGGTTCCTCATAGCAACTTAGGCTATATGAGAATCTGAGCTGAAGGACAAACCATGCATTCTAATCCTAGGTTGATCTAACAATAATGCCTTGGGCAAGTTGCTACCTTTCTCTGTATTTTTCATCCATAATCTCAAGATAACTTAGTACTTGCAAAGTGAAATGAAAATAGAGACATGACTAGCCATGGTGGTGTTCAGCCACACTCCTGGTTATTTTTTCTCAGCTGTGTCCTTCCTTCTCTGTTTATCTTTGCCATGAAGTATTGGCACCCACCTATTTAGTTTTCCTAGTGAGGCCCAGACTAGAGACAACCTCCAAAGCAAAGAAACAATAACCAACTAAACATCCAGAAAATGCTCAGAACATATAATGCCAGAAAACTCATCTATAAATTTCTTCAGGCTTAGGCATTATTGTCAAGGGACTAGGAAACAAATATCATTCAGCACTACGTGCTAGGTTATAATATATACAGGATCTCATTTGTGTTTTGTCCAAACTTGCTAGATAGGCATCACTGTCTCATTTTACAGATATAGAAACATTTCTGAGAGCTCAATTGTAATGAATGTTGGAATGGTTTTTCAAACCCACTTCTCAGACTTGAACCTTCCATTAATTCCTAATACCAGTTACTAGTGTGGGGGAGTATTCTTTGAAGCACTAATTCAGGGATGTTTAATACACGTATTATATGATTGACAGGGTGGACTTAGTAATATGACCTAGGGCCTAAGGTTACTTCACCTTCCTATGCATATATTTCCTCATCTGTAAAATTAGGTTCTACTCACAATACCAAATAAAGCAACGGAACAAAGTAAAAAATCTAGAAACACATCACACATGTCTGCTCACCTGATAACAAAGGGGTAGTGCAGTGCAGTGGGGAAAAGAATCACTTCATTAAATGGGACTCAGTTAAGTGGGTAGAAATATGAAAAGAAAAAGTCTGGGTCTCTACTTCACACTATATCTCAAAGTCAATTTCAAGTGGATTAAAATTTTAGAGTACTAATGGGAGAACATCTTTATTACCTTAAAATAAGCAAAGATTTCTAAACAGAACAGGAAAAGTATTACAAATAGAAGGAAAAAAAGATAATACATAAGACTATAAGATTAAAACAATGTGGAAAGATCTATTAAGAGAGAGAACAGGTGACCCACAGTATAGAAGAAAAACATTTTTGCAAAACATACCACTTGCTCAAATCCAAAATATAGGGGCGCCTGGGTGGCTCAGTCGGTTAAGCAACTACCACTCTCAGTCAGGTCATGATCTCAGGATTCATGAGATCAAACCCTGTGTTGGGCTCTGCACTGACACCTTGGAGCCTGCTTAGGATTCTCTCTCTCCCTCTCTCCCTGCCCCTCCCCACTTGCAAGCTCTCTCTCTCTCTCTCTCTCTCTCTCTCAAATAAATAAAAATTTAAAAAATAGAGTATCTAAAAGTCAACTTGAAAAATCAGATTGTTATGATGATTAAATAAATAAACAGGTTTAGAGAACAATCTGGCACATAATATGCATTCACTTCATATATGCTATTATTTTTACTATGAATCTGAATTTCTGCCTATTGCCAGCCTAAAGGTCTCCGGTTTTGGTTTGGAAAACATGGTAACCACAGTAATAAGGCACCAGAAAGGCAAATCTATAGAATAGGATTAAAAATATGTGCTTTAGCAACATGGAGAGTAGCATTTATTTTTCCAATATTTCAGTTTTTACTTGTTGCTTTTTATTGCTGTGTGCTGACGGGAAAGGTATAAAGTGAGGAATAGTATTATAATCTAAATTCGGCTCAAGGAACAAAGCATGTTCCTGCTCTACGATCCCTTCCCTGGGCATCACAAACATCTCACAGACCTCTCATTCCTAGAGTACCTCCAAGCTCCAGAGAGTCTCCCATCTAAGAATCTTGAGACACTCAGAGTGTCTCCCCTGAGTCCTCATGCTTAAGCCAGTCTGAAGGTCCGGAGGGACCAGACTCTCCCCATTTACTTAGTATCTGATCTCTCCTGAGGCCCTGTGGAAGAATAGCCTGTTACCACATCTACCAAAGGGCTTTGAGGACTGATTCTCTCACAGTCTTCAAGTCCCAATAACCCATCCTCCTGTTATCAGTACCCTCCATCCCAAGTTGACCTAAGTGACGTCTCTTTTAATGTGGAAAATCCCTTCAGAATCCTGGCCTCTTGAGTTCATGACCACTCTTTCTTCTTCAGCTACTCACTCTCCTTGCTTTGTCTTATACTTTGTCATAACCTGAAGTTATAAAATTCAGGCATGCTACTCATTAACCATAAAACCGTGTTCTTCCAATTCTTTCTCATCCATTCCCATGAAGTCTTTGACTTCAACAAAGCCAACAGTCTTTGAATCTCTTCACTTACCAACTGTCACCACAGTTTCCAGGTGAATTTTGTCTCTCCCAAATTCGTATGTTGAAGTCCTACCCCCAGCACCTCAATGTGGCTGTATTTGGAGATAGGGCTTTCAAAGAGGTAGAATGAGGTAAAATGAGGTCACAGCCCATATGGGATATGGTTGTGTCATATCCCATATGACTAGTGTCCTTCTCAGAAGAGGAGATTGGGACACAGACATGTGTCTGCACAGAGGAAAGACCATCTGAGGACACAGTGAGGAGGTGACCATGTGCAAGCCAAAGAGAGAGGCCTCAGAAGAAACCAAATCCGCTGACACCTTGATCCTGGACTTCTAGCCTCCAATGCTGTGAGAAAATAAATTTCTCCGTTTAAGATTCCCAGGTAATAGTATTGTTATGGCAGCCCTAGCACACTAATACAGCTACCTTCCATTTTTTCTTCTCTCTCAGTCTGATTTGTATTTCATGAGCCATCTACTACTCTCTTACTACATCCTTACTCCATTGTATTTCCAGTTCATTGGCCTAACAAAATCTCGACACTGGATGAATTTAATAGTCTGTCTCATACCAGCCTGCACCTAGGCACCTTAATGTGGTTGGAGAAAATCACAACACCATGCTAATTGCTGAAACTTCAAAGCCATGGTCTTGATCTCAACCAGACCTACTATTTCTCTAGTTTCCCTTTTAGATCCATAGACATGCAGGCTTTCCACCTCTCCTCTCACTCCCGACAAATTATTTTGCCTTCTTCTCATTTGAAAGGATCCATTAGACAAAATTCACTCAACCTTCTACCACCAAATCAATACATTTCTCTGTTGGCACCCCTCTTTTCCTCGTTCCTTCACGTTGCAATGGAACTGGTATCTCTGGCTAATCCTTCCACTTGTGCTGTAGATCATATGCTCCCCATGTAACTCAGAAACTTCCTTCTTGGAATTATCTCTTCCCTTCATATATTTGACTTCTCCCTCTATATAGCTTTCCCAACATCATTTAAATATAATTAAGTGTGTTCCATTAAAAACAAACAAATATAAAAACAAGCCTTCATCCCATGTGAGAGATTGATTGCCAAAAAATGGCTTCAATTCTTTACCCCTACCAGTGGGTTTTGCAATGGGATTTTGCAGCTCCTCCTGTTAAGAGTTAAATCTCTTTCCCCATATCTTGAATCTTGGCTGACTTTGTGACTCACTTTGGATAGTGAGATGTGGCAGAATGGAATGCCAATTCATGACTAGGCCCCAAGAGATCTTGTAGGTTTGTGCTCTAACTTAGAACCCTCCCATCACCATGTAAGCTAGCATGCTGGATGATGAAACATGGTTCAGGTACCTCCCCCATCCCAGCCAACAGAAAACCAACTTTCTAAACTATAATTAAGACCATTCTAGATCAGCTAGCCCTCAACCAACCCCAGATGCATGAGTGGGTCCAGGCAGGCCCAGATCAGAAAAACCACTCAACTTACCCAAAGACATAAAAGTTGTAATAAATCCTTGTTTTAAGATACTCAGTTGTAGGGTTGTTTGTTACAGAGCAATAACTGATATAGCCTCTATCCCCTTTCAACTACCATCTAGGCTTTTTCCTCTGAATTCCCACCTAATTACTTGAAAGACTACACTACATTTCCTGTTTTTACTTCCTTCCCATTCTCTTGTTTAGGTACCTCAGTCTTGCTTCAGCCCAAACATTCACTCTTCTAAGGGTGTTCTTGCCAAGATCTCCATGACCATCCTGTCATTAAATGTAGTGGACACTTGATGTAAATCTTACCAGACTTCCTAATGGCATTTATCACCAGTAACTCTCCTTCTTTGGCTTTTCTGCTTAGACACCTCAGTTGTGACTCTCGAGCCTCTCCCTCTGGGGATCCTCACCAGGCTTCTCTTTAATTTCCAACCCTCTAACATTGCTGTTACTTGGGAAGTGTGTCCTGGGCCTCTACTCTTTCCACTTTATAATCCTTCCTAGAGATGCCATGCATTCATTTTCTTTTGTACAACTATTACTTCTTTTATAATTTTATTTTTTTTAATTTTTAATGTTTATTTTTGGGACAGAGAGAGAGAGCACTTGAGCAAGGGAGGGGCAGAGAGAGAGGGAGACACAGAATCAGAAGTAGGCTCCAGCCTCTGAGCTGTCAACACACAGCCTAATATGGGGCTCAGACTCACAAACCGTGAGATCATGACCTGAGCTGAAGTTGGGTCCTTAACCAACTGAGTAACCCAGATGCCCCTATAATTTTACTTCTATTAAAAAATTGAAGAGGTACATTATTTAATGACCACATGACAATCACCACACTGTTTTGTTCATCAAATTTAACTACATTATAGGTGGTTAAGAAATGGCACATATTAAATAAGAAAATACAAAAAAATTAAGTTTTTCTTGGCCTGTTGAAATTAGGTATATTTTTAATCTTGTAGATGGTTTCTATCACCTATATGTTTTCTTTCAGAATGTATGAAATAAGTGTTGTGTGGCAAAACCAGCTCCAATGTTCTACTAACATCTCTAATATCCTGTTTCCACTTAGATTTTAGCCTTGTTATTGCTCAATATCTCATTAGCAGTCTGATGCTTTAAAGAAATTTCTTCTACTCTTTTCAACAATTTCATTGTTCCCAGAAAGAGGATTGGTCTAACTAAAGTCGCCCTATCACCAGGAACAAAATTCTCTAGTTTTAAATAGGTACAAAAATATTTTTTTGATTTTTTTTTTAAAAAGAATATATATTTACTAAAGAACTCTTCTAGGAAGATATAGATTCTTTCTAAAATGATGAGAATCTAGAGAATAAAAAAGCCCTCCCTGTTAAAGGCTATACAATGTTGTTTGAATTGACCAAAAAAACCCCCAAAAACCCACAGATTTCCCATTGTAGAAGTGGAAACTAAAGAAAGCATATAGAAAATACTCGAAACCTACTCAAGGCTTTTAATGCATTCATGACTATTTTATATTTTATGGTTCAGAAAACCAAAGTATATCATTCAATATCCTGTAGTAATTAATTTGGGAAGCTTTTCTCAAAATAAAATAATGGAAAACTCCTTCATTTTGGAAACTCATTTAAGCTTTATGTAAAACAGAATGACCAGTGGAAGGGTAGGATTTGTACTGGAAAACAGGTTTAAGAGAGATATTCATTAATTTGGAACTAACAGTTCTAGGAAAGTGCAGGTAACAAATATATCACAGAAAAACTTTCCACTTCTTTGTGCCAAAACTCTACTTACAAATCATTCGCCAGAGCATTTGCTATTGGAAATATAAATTTACTGTAGAGTTGAGTTTCAAAACTTCATTGTCTTGACATAGTTTTTCTTTATGAAACAAACCAGATAAATCAGTTGAAAAAATTTTTTTTTAATTTTTTTAACGTTTATTTATTTTTGAGACAGAGAGAGACAGAGCATGAACGGGGGAGGGTCAGAGAGAGGGAGACACAGAATCCGAAACAGGCTCCAGGCTCTGAGCTGTCAGCACAGAGCCCGAAGCGGGGCTCGAACTCACAGACTGCGAGATCATGACCTGAGCCGAAGTTGGCCGCCCAACCGACTGAGCCACCCAGGCGCCCCAGTTGAAAAATCTTTTAACAGAGTTGAACTAACTTGTCTCCCGACTTCTACTTCTTATTCCATGTGGCTTTTCCCATAATGATGGATACTCACTAAAATGAATTGTACTAGTCACACCAACAAACAAAAATGTACATGGGCTTTCAATTAGCATTTGGCTACACTGGCCAGTGGAAGGTAGTGACCACTCTCCTTCTTGTCCCTGGTGCATGAGCCCCATTTAGAAATGCTTGTTTAGAAACCCATGGGGGAGGGGAAGGAAAAAAAAAAAGGAGGTTAGAGTGGGAGAGAGCCAAAGCATAAGAGACTCTTAAAAACTGAGAACAAACTGAGGGTCGATGGGGGGTGGGAGGGAGGGAAGGGTGGGTGATGGGTATTGAGGAGGGCACCTTTTGGGATGAGCACTGGGTGTTGTATGGAAACCAATTTGACAATAAACTTCATATATTGAAAAAAAAAATAAAATAAATAAAAAAACTAAAGAATTCTCAAAATAAATAAATAAATAAATAAATAAATAAATAAATAAATAAATAAATAAATAAAAATGCCTGTTTAGGGACACCTGGGTGGCTTGGTTGGTTAAGTGTCCAACTCCTGATTTCAGCTCAGGTCATGATCTCACAGTTCGTGAGTTCAAGCCCCACGTTGGGCCCTGTGCTGACTGTGCAGAGCCTGCTTGGATTCTCTATCTCCCTTTCTCTCTGCCTCTCTCTCTCTTTCTCTCAAAATAAATAAATATATTTTTTAAATGCCTGTTTATAGTCTCCATTGGAACGATACATGTCCCTCTCTCAGTAAGTAAATTATTTCTTTGTCAGGTGGGTGGGATTAATAAGTACAAGCATCTAAATGCCCAGAACATAGATCATGCTTCTAATTCTAAGAGAATGGCTACTCTTTATTTTTTATTGCTATATTTCTACAAATAGTCTTTGTCTCTAAGTGGTTCCAAGAAAGGTAGTACTACAAACTCTGACCTACTTAGTCCCTCTTTCTCCTGTTACTCCCTTTGTTATGCTAGCATTTCTGTGACAGCCTAGCCCAAACCACTGTAGAAATCCAAGTCGGCGGTCCCAGGTTACAGTTAGTTATTTCACTTGTGCCATTAGTAGATGCCACTAGGGCAATATTATTTGGGGGTCAAACAAAAGGGGACCATTTTTTTCTGAGCTGAGGAAGGCTTCATCAGAGATATAATATTGAAACTAAGTCTTACAGAATCTGTAGGAGTCTGCCATGCAGAGAAGAGATAGAGGAAACAGAAAGTATGAAGACACAAAGGCAAAAATACCAAAAACAAACCTTACTTGTACATATGGGATTATTAAGCAGAATGCTTAGAGCATAAGGTAGGGAGGGATTGATGGAGCAGCATGAAGCTGCATTGTGAAGGGGATTTAAAACCCTGCTGAGAAGGATGGACCTCATCATGAAGGTAATGGGAAGTAGTGCTTTGAAAATAATCTGATTTATATCTTAGAATACTTCTGATGATTCTATGAAGTGTTAATTGACATGACAACTAAAACAAGTAAAGAGAGCACTCAAAGATGATAGAAGCTAGCATGTAGAGAAAGGGGGTAGATTTGAGAGAAATTTCTGAGGTCTGATTGGGAGGACTCAATGGTTTATGAAATATGAAAGGAAGGTAAGGAATTGAAAATAAATGGGCAAGATTGGCAACATGGCAATGCCATTAACAGAGATGGGGGCAACAGGAGTAAAGCTGGGGTTCAGAAGGACTTGGAGTTGTCACAGGAAATAAGCCAGCTCATTTATGGGTTAAGTAATATAAAAGGAACCTCTGCATACCCTCCTCTGAACCCCCCAGTTTCTCTCCTTAAGAATAAAGGATATTAACTTGTTTGATCACACATCACCAAAGTAGCTACATTTACTTCTAGACAGGGACAATGTACATTAAAATGCCAAACACATAGGAATTTCTAGTCTCTGGAGAGTTCTCTCTCTCACTCAGGCTGTACTCATGTGCTCTCTCCACTCCAGACACTTTCACTCATGTACTCTCTCTCTCTCTCTCTTCAGACAAGACATTTTAAAAATATTTAGCAACTTTATTGAGATATAATTGACATGCAATGAACTGCATCTATTTAAATTAAACAATTTGATAACTTTATACTCACTTATTTTCTGCTCTCTAATTCATTAGTTTCCATTCTTGTCTTTACTATTTCCTTTCTTCTACTTATTTTAGGTTTAATTTGCTCTTCCTTACTAATTTCTTAGGATGGATGTTTAAGTCATTGATTTGAGATTCTTTTCTTCTTTTCTGGTAGTCATTTAGTGCTATAAATTTCCCCGTAAGTACCGCTTTAGTAGCAGCCCACACATTTTGATACATTGTATATTTATTTTCATTCAATTTGAAATACTTTGTAATTACTTTTTGGTTTCTTTTTTGGCCCTTGGATATAGGCGGGTTTTATAGAGTTTGGAAATATTCTGAGATTTCTCAAAATACACTTTTGTTGTTGGTTTATTATTTAATTTCATTGCGATAAGAGAACATACTTTGTATTATCTGAGTTCTTTTAAATTTAATGGCACTTATTTTATGGCCCAGAATATGGACTCTGCCTACTATTCTGGGAATCTTGAGGTTTTCCAGTCTGGCTGGTGTGATGGGCACTGTTTTCTGGCCCACTGTTAGTACCAGGCACGTGCTGCCTCACGTCCTCCAGGCGGTTCAGTTTCCAGCTTTGGGTAGTTTCCTCATATGCGTTCATGCATCAGTTCTTAGCTGAATACTTAAGAGGAACCCTCCACAGATCTCCCAAGTTCCCACTCTGTGAACTTGACTCTTTTTCAGCATTCTGTCTTCCTCCTCAGAATTCTAGTCCCCTTGGTCTTCCTGGACTCTCAGTTCATTCACTCAGCTCCAGGGAGTCTGTCAGTTTCTGCTTTCATTCTCCCTCTTTGCACTGTGGCTTGGAAATGCTCTCAAATCAGTAAAGTGGGGCAATTGCAGGGCTTACTCCATTTTCTTTCCTGCTTATCCAGAATGATTGCTTTCCCTTGACTGATTTACAGTGTTCTGCAAACTATCATTTCCTATATTTTGTCTGGTTTTGGTTGTTTCAGGAATGAGGGTAAATCTGGTCCCTGTTACTTCATCTTAGTTGGAAGCAAAATTCTCCCTCTCCCTCCCTCCCTCCCTCCCTCCCTCCCTCCCTCTCTCTCTCTCTCTCTCTCTCTTCTTTCAAGAAGCTGCAACAGTAGGCATGTCAGAGCCTTTTCCTACAAGGGAAGAGACCCAGCCATCTCCTACAGACTTACTCATGTCAGCTGGGCCAGCAGCTACAGCTGTCCATACACCCAAGGCAAGCCTGGGAGGAGGGATTTGTATTTGTCAACTTTTACAGTGGTAACAAACAATCCAAAATCTAAGTAGCAGATGACCACAAACATCTATTTCTTGTTTACATGACATGAGGACTGCAGCCATCTCTAGCTCAGCTGGGCTCAGCTAGCTTTGCCTGGTCCAACTGGGCTTGCCTGGGCTCATTTCAGCTCTCTACATCTTCTTTTTCCAGAAATAAAGGTGAAGGCATGCTATTTTCTTGGTAAGGGTCCAGAGCAAGAGGCACAGGCCAAAGCACGTAGTACAGTCCTGGCATCCCTCACATCTGGGCACATTCCATAGGCCAAAGCAAGTCAGTAGCTAAGCCCAAAGTCAAGTGTGTGGGAAAGTACACCCTACCCACAGGGAGCATGGCAAAGACAGAGAAAGAATGAATAATTATGAACAATTACAATCTTCTATAGCATTGGAGGCTTACTCTCTCTTGCTGTATTTACTATGTGTTCTAGCACAATGGACCTCTTTACCTCTTTCATGGTACCAAACACATCACAGTATTTTACAGATTAATCTCAATTTGACATTTATGTGACTCTTCTCTCTCCTCCACTGGAAAATAAGCTTCATAAATGCAGAGATGTTTCCTGGTGCATGTAGGCAGTAAGTAACTGTTGAATGAATGAATGAATGTCTTTCTCTGCTTACTTCCCCAAGGCACTAAAAAATGTGCTAGGTGGCATTTGGTTAGAACCTGTGTAGGATTAACTAGGACCAAATGATGCTACATGGTCTAGCCATGCTTGCCAGACACCTCAGCTCCGGCACTCAACTCCACTATAGAAAATGATGTAGACTTTTGCTTTCCTTTGCTGTTGTTCTCCATACATACTCCTGTGGACATGCAGAGCTGTAGTTGGAGCAACACTTCCCTCCAAAAGAAAGAGAAATACATATTAAAACAAAAGTGATGGGAATGCAAGCTGGTGCAGCCACTCTGGAAAACAGTATAGAGGTTCCTCAAAAAACTAAAAATAGAACTACCGTATGGCCCAGCAATTGCACTATTAGGCATTTATCCACGGGATACAGGTGTGCTGTTTTGAAGGGACACATGCACCCCCATGTTAATAGCAGCACTATCAACAATAGCCAAAGTATGGAAAGAGCCCAAATGTCCATTGATGGATGAATGGATAAAGAAGATGTGGTATATATATACAATGGAGTATTACTCAGCAATCAAAAAGAATGAAATCTTGCCATTTACAACTATGTGGATGGAACTGGAGGGTATTATGCTAAGTGAAATTAGTCAGAGAAAGACAAAAATCATATGACTTCATTCATATGAGAACTTTAAGAGACAAAACAGATGAACATAAGGGAAGGGAAACAAAAACAATATAAAAACAGGGAGGGGGACAAAACAGAAGAGCCTCATAAATATGGAGAACAAACTGAGGGTTACGGGAGGGGGTGTGGGAGGGGGGATGGGCTAAATGGGTAAGGGGCACCAAGGAATGTACTCCTGAAATCATTGTTTCACTATATGCTAACAAATTTGGATGTAAATTTTTAAAAATAAGAAATAAAACAAGTTAAAATAAATAAATAAAATAAAATAATAAAAACATCCTTTGAAAAAAACTGAAAAAAATAAAAGTGAGATTCCATTTTTAACCATAAAATGAGAAAAAATAAAATAATTAATAACACTGCATGATGGTGAGAAGGTGAAAAAACAGGCACACTCCTATGCTGGAGGGATGTAAATTGGCACAGTCTTTAAGGAGGGCACTTTGACACGTCTATTGAAAGTACATTCTCTGTTGAATCACTACACTGCACACCTGAAACTAATATAACACTGTATGTTAACTATACTGGAATTAAAAGAAAAAACTTAAAGTGATTTTAAGAAGTACATTCTCTGTGTCTTTTCAGTTTTCCATATAATTTTGCCCTATGAATATATTCGATAGATTCTATATGTCCTATTTTGCCTTATGAATATACTTACACAAAGACAAAGGTATACAAGAATATTCAATGAAATTTTGGTCGTCATAGCAAAAGATTGGGAACATTTAAAGGCCCAGCAAAGATGAATTGATTAAATAAAACAAGCAGCTGTGAAGCACTTAAACCTAGGGTAGCTCTTTATCTACTGATACGAAATGCATTCCGTAATGGTAAGTGAAGAAGGGAGAGAGGGAGGCCATCAGGGAGGCAGTGAGGAAGGGAATACTCCAAAGGGAAATAAATGGTGCGCTCATAAAGGAGCAAATGTTTGCCTATAGCTGAATTGAAGAACACGTGTAAGAACCCAGAGGGAAGTAAACTAGTAATGTAACTAGCAGAAATGTCCTGAAGGCCCTCAAATACTACACTGGAAGGTTTACTCTCTGTGTCTCAAAGATGGAGAAACCCTAAAGCATTTTAAGGAGGAGAATGTTTCAATGTTTTAAACAGTTGAAAACAAGCCCAAGCAGTGATTTATTGATAATAGAATCACTTTGAGAAAAACCCCAACCAAGTTGCAGATGCTGGCAAAACCATAGCATCCTTCCTTAAAATGTAGGAGAGGGAAAACTCTGAAATGATAAATTTAAGATGGCACCAACTAATATGCTAAGGAGAGAATAACTGGAAAATTCCATCAATTCTTAAAAATAATGTCAAGAAGTCATGAGTATGGAGTTTAAGGGCAAATTTGAAGGATGGTAAAAATAAAATTGAGAAATAGGAAAAGAAGTCTTTAATTTTGCTATCTTTACAATCCATAGTCCTACTTACTACTTAGAATTCCTGCTGCATAATTCCTATTTCTTTTTGCTTCCAAGACAGAAGGAAATTTTCCCATGTTTTCTATTGACATGGAAGCCATCTTAGATTTTTTTTATATTTTACAGCAACATCATATTTAGAATGAGGATGTGCTAGTTCACCCTTCGCTCATACACCATTCACCAAGAACATTGTCCCAAGCTCGAAGACATGCTCAGCTTCTCAAAATGACAAAAGAGCCGTGGAAATAGGGGAAGCTACCAAAGCACCCAGAATGAAGGAGCACATATCAACTCTTTTAAAACAAGAACACAACCATCTGAAAGGCTCCACAAGGTCAGAGCAGGAGCTGTTGGAATGAAAGGAGACATCCAGGTCAAGTTGCATCCGTGAGAGTCAATGTTATCTAAAGAATGGGCTACCTCAGAAGGAGATAATTGTCCTACCAGAAATGTTCACTCCGTGACGACCCAGTCACTTAGAGTATTTGTCTGAAGGATATAAGCAACAGAGGAGACATAGGACTAGAAGACTCTAAGGATTGTTAGCAATTCTAAGAGCCTGATTAAAGCTGGGTTTAAAATTTCCCAGCGCTCAGAGTCTGATGTGACTTTAAATGAATTTGTTTAAATGAAGAATTTTTTCTAAAATATTAATTTATGTGAAATGATAATGAATGCTTTTAGAAAGATATGAGGACACAAATAATAAACAAAGAATTCAATATCAGAATCTATAAGGAACTCCAGGAATTAAATAAGGAAGGAAAAGACAAACCATCCAATAGAAAAATCTTCTCCAAATATCAACAGACATTTCACAGAAGCCTCAGCCCAGATGGTAAACAAACAAGGTTAGATGCCACCAGAGAAAGTCAAATTAAAACAAGATATCATTTTACACCCACTTTTAGCAAAACAGAGAAGTCTGACAATACTAAGTGTTGACAAGATTATCAAACAATGGAAACTTTTATACACAACTGGTGGGAATTTATAATGAATTGGTTCAAAACACTTTGGGGGAAAAATTGGTATAATATACTATTTTTGAATATTTATATGTCCTGGAACCCAATAACTCCATCATTATACCCAGTATATACCCTAGAAAAACACTGGTACCCATACACCCAAAACTACATAAGAGCATTTGTAGCAATGGAACAATGTAGCAATGGAGCACTGATGGAACAGGGGGAAAAATTAAATGGAAACAGTTTAATCATAGACAAAGCAATGGTTAAACATATTTTGTGATATATGCCCACAGATATGATGCAACTTTGAACGTAAATGGACATCTATGAATTATAATATATTGACACACCAAGTTGCAAAGAATTACATATTATGAAACAAATGTTCCAAAGCTCAAAAAACCTAAATAATAAGTTACTTAGGAATACATTTAGATATGGTAAAACATATAGATTAATGATAATATTGAATGAAAACAGCAAGTTGCAGAAGACTAGAACATGACCCCACTTTTATAAAGCTCTAAAATAAGCAAGACTATGTATTGTGCAGAGCTACAAAAAAAAATGATTTTACATGTAAAATTACCTATAAAAACCTGATAGAAAAGTGAAGTGGTAAACACAAAATTCAAGATGAGTTATCCCTGGCAGGGAACAAGGAGCTGGGATTGCAGAAGGGAACACAGAAAGCTTCAACAGAATTGATTATGTCTGGTTCATTGTCTGTATGATATGTTCACTGATGTTCATCTTGTTATGGTGTTTGGTAACTTACAAGTATATCGTATGTATTCTTTTGTGGTCTCAAATATTACATAATAAAAATGTAATTAAACCACACAAAATTGTTTTTGTTAAGATGGCTATTCTTCCAGCTTCGTCTTCCTGGACTGCCCTTTTTTGTATCTCCAAACTTGAATGAGGGTCACAGGCCTGAAAGAAGAAAAAAGTGTGTTGTAAGATGATATATAAAAATGCTGTCTAAGCACAGCTCAGAACTAATGATCTTCCCAGGCTGGATGTCGCAAAATTATTACAAAAGTGACAGAGCCAATTCTCTGTTACTCTGTTGGGTCGTATTTCAGTTTAGTGGCTCAGTTTTCAGAATAAGTCTTGCCTTTAAAATACCCTGTTCCGGAGCCGTTATGGTCTTCAGCGAGTCCCTGGCTATCAAGTGCTTTCTCATTCTGCCCCTGAAAACTGAGTGACTCATTTACATATTTTAAAGGAAGGGTGAAAAGAGTTTCTTTGTTTAAATTACAACTTTTGTCTTAAATATAGTTTTGTTTTTTTACCTTTGTTACCAAACATGTTAGAGGAGTGAGAAGTGACAATTGTTAATAAATTTGAGTTAAGTAGTTTTCTTTTTTTTTTTAATTTTTTAACGTTTATTCACTTTTGAGAGACAGAGACAGAGCACAAGTGGGGGAGGGGAAGAGAGAGAGGGAGACACAGGATCTAAAGCAGACTCCATGTTCTGAGCTGTTGGCACAGAGCCCGATGCGGGGCTCGAACTCATGAATCACAAGATCATGCCTGAGCCAAAATCAGATGTTTAACCAACTGAGCCACCCAGGCACCCCTGAATTTTCATTCAGATTGGTTTCTCAATCACTTTCAGGGCTAGGGAGGCAAAAATCTAACTACCCTCAGCACCTCACTCCTATCCCAGTACCTCTCATCTCCCATAATCACCATCTTGCTGGGTTTCCCCCAAGCAGGATGTCTTTCTGATCTCGCCACATGCTATGCACCGACACACTCCCAACCCTTCTGATTCCCAGACTCAAATCTTTTCTACCACTTCCCTTTTGCTATAGACAGGGCTGTAAGGGGGTTGGGCACTGAGACCAGTGAGATGTACTGGGTGGGGGCTGGGGACGTTGGGAGGTTGGGCCAGGTGTTTAATCTGACATAATTCGTATCAGAACTACATTGCTGGCTGTGATGTAGTGATAGCCTGTGTCTTGAGGTTACACATCCCTGACTCAAATCCCCAGCTCTGCCACTTTTTAGCTGGGTAACCGTCCAGGGGTCCCTGAACTTTTCAGAGCCTCAGTTTCTTTGCCTATAAAAGTAGTTAATACCTACATCCTAGGGGTGGTTGTAAGGACTCACCTATGCTTGTGAATTTTAAGTACTCAGTAGGTACTCAGGTGTGGTGTTTTATTTGTATTGGGTGAATGTGTTGAAATTATAGATGCTCTTTCTAGGTGTGCAGACTACACTCGTTAGAGGTTGATTCACTTACTCATCCTTGAATGCAGATTTCTTGACACTCGTTTTCACTGTTGAATCTATTTCCTGAGCCATTACAGCCACTGAACCAAAAGCGGGCACAGGAGTTGACCTGTTTGTCATAATACCATCGAACTACATATTCGCCACAGTCTCCCGGCTTTAGGGGTTCCAAGCATCTAGGATCTAGAGTCAGAAAAGGATACCATGTTATTATAGGTTTTTATCCCCCTGAAAAGATGAAAAGAGAAAGCTTTGTAAAGTTTATTCTCCATGCACAGAAACACATCAAGGAAGAAAATATGGTTCCAAGTTAAAGACGTGTTCCCTGATACCTAAAATATTTCCTCCAGCACCTGAAACTCCACTATTGGATACTCCTTTGATCTTCATGTAACCTCATTAAAAATGCATATTTCCCTGAAAACATAACCCCGTGAGCCTTCATTGGCTAACACTCTTGCAGGGATTAGTTGGCAAGAGAAAAACAGGAGTTCTTCGTTTACTTTGGACTTGACCTAAAATCAGATTAACATTTGGAATAAAGAGGATCTCAGCCTTCTGTACACATTCCCTCTAGAAAGCGCCACTGTGATCCCATGTAATTGTGCCCACTAGAAAAGGAAAATCCTTGGGGTGTCTGGGTGGTTTGGTCAGTTAAGTGCCCGCCTCTTGGTTCAGGCTCGGGTTGTGATCTCATGGATTGTGGGATAGAGCGTCAGCACAGAGCCTGCTTGGGATTCTCTCTCTCCCTTTTTTTCTGCCCCTCCCCTGCTCTTGCACACACAGGCACCCTTTCTCCCTCTCTCTCAAGATAAATAAATGAAATGTAAAATGAAAATAATAAATAAAATAATAAAAATAATAAATGAAATAATAAATGAAAATAAAATAAGTTACCACAAAAAAAATAAATAAAATGAAGGACTCTCTTTATATCACAGGTTTCTCTTAAGAAGAGTAGTTCTTGGGGCGCCAGGGTGGCTCAGGGGGTTAAGCATTCGACTTCAGCTCAGGTCATGATCTTACAGTGCATGAGTTTGAGCTCTGCATTGCGCTGTCTGCTGTCAACACAGAGCCTGCTTCCAGATCCTCTGTCTCCCTCTCTCTCTGCCCTTCCCCTTCTCTCTCTCTCTCTCTCTCTCTCTCAAAAAATAAATAAATATTTTAAAAGTTTTTAAAATAAATAAAAAGAATAGTTCTTGACAATAAAATCATGACCTTTTAATGTCTATTTGCAAATAAGTCTCAGAAACACTTCCATTGTAAAGAGGAAAAAAAGACAAAGGAGAAGTACAATAGGAAAGCCATTCATTAAATCTCTCTTTATTTCATGGTACTCCTTAGTGTCTTGATTAGTATTCCTTACTGAGGAAGTGATTCCAAGGTGAGAAAAACCACAAAAACCAAGTAGGTACTTACTGCCTGAGACTTGTGTTCTGTGAGACAGTTTATATGCCATAAGCTTCATTTCTCAATTGTAAAACAAGTCCTTTCTCCATCTCCCGTAATCATTTCCCCAGATATAGAGCATGTCTGTATTCCTTTATTTTCTAAAACTAACTTCCAAATCTCCTTCTCCTATGAAGACTCCTTAGACCGAATGGAAAGGAGTAGACTTTCACTATCTCCACTGTTAAAAACAATAACTAAGTAATGTATACCGTGTAACTTGTCAAACCAATCTAAAGTTCTTTTGGGCAAAGATGTTGTCTCTCTTGGATGTTCTTCAGAAACGATGTATATAATGATTAATTTCTATAGATACTAACTCCACAGAAAATATGTTGATGAGTTGGAATCTAGGTTCTAGCTTTTTTCTCTTCTATAATCTAGGAGTCAAAAATTCAAATGTCTACATGAGTCAAGGCCACATATAAGACAATAGGGAGTGGTAGGGGCCATGGCAAAATGAGAACACAATCATCTGTAAAGGCATTTAAATTTATTTATTTTTTATGTGTATTTATTTTTTTAGAGAGAGAGTAAGCAAGCCAGGAAGGGGCAGAGAGAGAGAGAAAGAGAGAGAGAGAGAAATCCTAAGCAGGCTCCGCACTGTCAGCACAGAGCCTGACATGGGGCTCCAACCCACGAACTGGGAGATCATGACCTGACCTGAAACCAAGAGTCAGATGCCCAGGTACCCTTGTAAAAGCATTTAAATAAAACAAGCAGACAAACAAACAAAAAACAATAAACATGGGGCACCTGAGTGGTTCACTTGGTTAAGTGTCTGACTTTGGCTCAGTTTCATGATCTCACAGCTCGTGAGTTCAAGCCCTGCTCTGCAGTGACAGCTTGGAGCCTGGAGCCTGCTTTGGAATCTCTGTCTCCCTCTCTCTGCCCCTCCCCTGCTTGTGCGCGCGCGCTCTCTCTCTCTCAAAAATAAGTAAACATTAAAAAAACTCCTAAATCTCTAAAAAACTAAACATAAGAGCTTTAAAATTTTCTTATTGCACAAATTTGTCCTATGACCATTCTGTTTTCTTATTCTACCTATAATAAAATGAAAAGTGTCTTTTGTCCTCCCTGAGTCAACACATGTTATTTCTGAATGAGATTTCAGAGACACACCCTTTCTGTGCCTTGACATTGTAGATGCAGCAGCTGATTGGCAGGTATCTCTTACCTTGGTGCGCCAACTTTTCTGGCTTTAAGTTCAAAATGGGACTTGGAATTCTTGTTTCCAGACCCTCTGCCCCCTCCTCAGGGAGGCTGAGCAATGGCTCCTGGGTGGTAGCAGCCTCAGGTGAAGGAGTGGTAGTCAGGCCATCAGCCCAGTTAGGCTCTTTCTCTTTGTCCTGGGCTCCAGAGACAGTGACCTACACACAAAAAAATTCACGTTTCTAGTTTGGGGAAATATTTCAGGAAAACCTCAGCATTGCTTCTTCTCCCCAACTCTCCAATATTATTTCAATAAAAGCTCAGGGAATGATGCCCCTCTTCTGTGTCATGCATCCCAGAGTACCTAAGTTATGGACTTCCCTTCTGCCAGGCACAGATGTCCCTGTGCTTGGCCTTCCGGAGAGATCCACATTCAGAGTATGAAAGGTATGGGCTTGGGAGAAGTTTATCTCCATTCTTTTCATACTCACTGTCATGAGGAGGGGAAATAACCACTAGTTTCTTTGATCTTGCCTTTTTAACGGACTTTTCCATTTCTTAACACTAGAGAAATTAACAATATATTCCAAAATATCTACAACAAACCCTCAAATGATTTTGGGATTGGGAATTGGGTGGCAGAGGACAATCATGCAGGTGAAATAAAAATAGTAGCAATTGCTTTTCGTCTCATCCTATTATCTGGACCCCAGCAAATGCCCAATGCTGCAGGATGCTCAGCTTCTAAGAAGTTCTAAAAATGTTTGTTAGTGAAGGAACAAAGGAACATAATGTCAAAAGCAAGTTTTCTGGACTCAAGTTTCCAAGTTCTGTCTGAATTTATGATATGTAATGAGACAAGGCAAAAAAGGTATTTTGTTTCGAAAAAAAAGTCATGTCAGTTATTGTTGACAAGGTCAGTCTTTTATGGGACCAATTAAGTTCTTTTACTTCTTTTCCCTTGGACCCCAGCTACAGGGAATTGAGTCAATCATTTATCTTGGTCTTAGCACGGTATGGTCACTTATCCTTGCAAGGCACTCTTTTTGTTTTCTTTTTGTTTATTTATTTAAATAGGCAAATCGAACTAAGTAAAGTCATTTTTTGATGTTTTCTTACCTGTGTTTCCTATCATCCTGGGACCAGAGCCAGCTGTTATCATTAGCTGCTCTCTGCTGTCTAAACTTTAGACACACACAAACATACACACACACACACACACACACACACACACACACGGAAGGACTAATCAGTTCTATTACTCATTGTGTACATTTTTACAATGATTAAAGTACTACTAGGTAAATCAAAGCAAACATTTCCATTGGGACTGATGTAGTCATCAGCCCAATATAAAGAGCACTCAATTCAAATACAATTATGGTATGTCACTAGCCCCAAAACACAACTTTTGGGACAAATGGAGATAAAACGATGGGTCACTTGGCCTTCCTCCTTCTTTGAGAATGGTCTTATGTGTACAATATATCGATTTGAATGTGAAATTTTGTTGTCATCATTGAACTACAGAATTTTAAGGCTAAAGGAAAATTCTGTGAATAGTTCATTTTCTATAGGGGAACCTAAAGCTCCAAACGAATAAAGAGCCTCCCCCAAATCATTGGTAAGCTGGTGATAAAATCTGAGAAACGCCTGTTTCAAGAAAGAAATCCTATGTTTTGGTTTTGTTTTGTTTGCACATATTTTGTTAAGGAAAAAAATAACTTAAAAGCTTGACTAAGGAGTAGTTTATCAAACGTAAAAAAGCCAATAGGCAGTAGGCTACACTTCAGATCTACTATCTGTCAGGTGAGAAGTTTCGTTTGAAGAAGTGCACTGGGCAGCAGTTTTCTTAAAGGAACTAACTCAGCCTTTAAATCATTCCCTTGTTCAAGCCTTAGGGCCTCA
Organism: Prionailurus bengalensis; assembly: GCF_016509475.1. NCBI lineage: Eukaryota > Metazoa > Chordata > Mammalia > Carnivora > Felidae > Prionailurus > Prionailurus bengalensis. The sequence continues at coordinate 100,446,104 of NC_057348.1, forward strand.
TAAGTTACTCTTTACCTCTTGTAAGTGTAGGAGTGTGTGTTTTCTTTCTCAGTCACAGCATCATTTGGGAATTTTGACTGCTAGAGCATTATACCTCAGGTTCTAGAGCAAATGGAATTAATATTTTTTCATCAGTGAGAATTATTTTCCCTTTTGGTTCCATGAGATTTCAGATTATTTAAACAAATGCATCATTATTATGGTTTGTCATTTTTATAATTTTCTAATTATAAAAACAAACACAGTCCTTGAAGGGAATTTAGAGAATCTGGACAAGCAACAAGAAGAAAATAAAAATCACAAGGGATTCCACCTCCCAGAAATAATCATAGATGATATTCAGGTGTATTTTTACCTCAATCTTTTTCCTCTGTGCATTTATTTTAACAAAAAAAAAATATTGGAGTGTTAACAGGTTTTCTATGTTCCTTTTTTGAACTTATTATATTACTGTGGCCCTAAAATACCATTTAATTATATTACTACCTTTAATATACAATGAAAATACCTTTTTAAACAATTAATTTATTTGCTTTTTTTTTCTGTTGGAAACCACATGCTGATTGCTGGATCTAAGAACACACATATTTGAAGCTTATGAGACAGTCTTCTCCAGAAAAGTCTTATAATTTGCATTCTCACTAGTGTTTTTTCTTAAATGATCACCATTTCCTAGCTATTATGACTGAAAAAAGATGTAATTACTAGTTTGATAGGTGAAAAATTCTTCAACTGTTCTCCACAGCCCTGCCACACTGTGTCTCCTACACACACACACACACACACACACACACACACACACACGCTACCTCACCAGCCACTCCTCTCAGCCCACCTTGCTATGACCTTTCATTTCTTCCCTTTCATTCTGCCTCAGGCTCTCAAAGTCTGCCTTCTTAAGGGGCCCAGGAAAAGTTGGTCCCCAGCACCAAAACCTTTCCCAATAACCTAGTCAGTGCTAATGCTCCCCTTCCAGTACGTGCATAGTGCCTTCAAATGCTCCCTGCCTTGGCCCTGATATCTAGGAGTTAACCTTTAATCCTACATTATTTCCTATCCTTTCCTGTTTCACATGTGTAACTATCACTTCCCTGATAAGAGAAATTAAACCATGCCACATTTTCTTTCTTTCCTTCTTTCCTTCCTGTTTGTCTTCTTTTTAAAAATCTTTATTGCATAGAACAGCAAACAGCAAATAGTAGTCACTGGATAAATTCAGAGTGCGTTGGAGGGAGAGAGAAGGAGAGAGGGGACTTTGGGTTAATTCTATTCCTTTAGGTTTTAATGTCATTGTTTTAAAATAAGAAAAGATTAGACCCTGACATCTCTCTCTCTAAAAGTGGTATTTAAGCAGTCCCAAACTTTACTGGCAGAATGCACACCCGATTCAGGGTAGTCATTGCCTTTGGAGGGAGGGGAAGGAGGAGGAGGAGGAGGATCAGACTGACCACAAACAAGCAAGGACTTTAACTTTATCTGAAGCAAGAGTGAGTGAACAAATGGAAACCTGAGTCATGTCCTGGTGGCGGGCACTCAACTGCTTGTTTTATGCATTCTCTGATCTTTTATAAATCTTAAACCTAAAACTAAAGCCTATCAACTCAGCAGCCTTCCTTGGAGGAGACCAGTGGTCTTAGCTCCGAGCAGGGACTCCCCACAGAAAACAACACAGAAGAGGAGCTAGGGGCACATGAGGGGGCAACACCTAGAGTCCAGGGCTACTTTGTGACGCTGGACAAGCACATGTGACAGTGTCAGTCTCTTTCAGCCTTAGAGCAGATCTTTAAGAGGAGAAAACAGATTTCATGCAACATCCTAGAAAGCAAACGTGAGAGCTAAAAGGAGAATTACTAGCCAGGGTGCCACACGATTCCAAAAGGTCATTTGGTTTGTGATTTCCAAACATTTGTCTTGTCATTCATTACCCCGAATCTTGCATATATTACAGACAGGCTCTTCAAATCTGAGCTCATGTCTTCTCTGGATGAATGTTAGTCATCATCTGCATTAGCCCATGTGTTTGGACTTTGCTTTTTCCAAAAGTGAGGATCCAAGTTTCTCCTGGTTGGTTGTGGGGACTCTACTCCTGCCAGCTGGCTCCACAGCCAGCGCCTTCAAGGTGCCTGATTTCTTAGGCTTCTAACCTTAATTGACTCTTCCCAGGTGACCACACTTCTTTGCCAGGTCTCTCAGCACATATCTAAACTGATGCTCTTTATTTGCAGTAAAGGCTGCTGAGGACTGTTAGGAACACCTTAAGTTTGGGCTGTGTGCCTCCCCTGATGGCCTGCAGCTTTCCTAGAGGGTGGACTGCAGGATTTTATTCTGTGTAAAACCTCCTCTACATGAGTATAATGCCCTCCATTCTGCCGTTGCCCAGTAAATGTTTCAGACTCTTCTTTCTAATCATATTTTTTTTTTAAAGGAAGAAGAGTCTAGCAATAATCCTTTACTTTGCAAATGAGGGAACAGAAACCTTAAGTAATAGGTGATTCACGCAGTGTCAGGCAGCTATCAGATTTTATTTCTAAGAGGTCATTCACTGTCAGATACACTGTAAATTTTTAAAGTCTTTTTAAAAAGACCACAACACACTAAATAGATGCATCCAGATCTCTGAAATAATAACATAGAAAAAAAAAAACCAACTACAGAGCCAAGGAAATAAATATTTAGCTTCAACATTGACAATACAAGCCAAGTTTCCTAACTTTTAGGTCCAGAATATTTCTTCTAGATCAGTCTGCAGTGTTTTTTTTTTTTTACCCCTTCATAAGATAGAAGCATCTTAATAAGTCTATTATTAGCAACATATGGCACTTATACAGCAACTTCACTAAACAATACTAATATTGGTTGTTTCATAGGGTTTTATCAAGAATTTGAGTTTTTTGACCACCACAATGAGAGAATATTAATTTTATTTTATAAACAAATTATAATATTGATCAATATAACCATGTCTGTATATGTGGCTTAGTCAAGGACACTCACAAATAATTAGGTCTGATTTCAGGAAATCAACTTAATTTTCCTGTTGGTGGAGAAGCTAAACTAACACTAGTCTCGGTCTCAAGTTGTTTCTGAAAGTTTGAAAAGTCCACATGTTTTAAGAGCATTGATTATGAATAGACTATTTCATTTAATAATGTGTATAATATGATCAAGCAACTTGCAGAATTTTGCTTGAATTCTGTTAGGAGGAATTCAATACCCTATTAGGAGGATCCTATAGGAGAAGATATAGATATACCCAAGTGTTTATATTATTTTTCCTAATGTACTGTCATGGGGACTTTATACCAAGTTAAAATAGATGTCACTGTATTATGGACAGGTTTTTAAAGGAAATTCAGTCAAAATGGGATTATATCTAGGAGAAAGAATTGATGATGTTATTTTTAAGAGTAAAAAAATAAATGAAATGACACTATCAGCAAGTAATGAGTAAACTGGAGAGGATGTGGAAAAGAGAGATAGGACAAGGGTTTTGAGACCATATTATTAACATAGAAAAGAAATGATGAGACCTCAATCTGAATGGATGAGGAGAAAAGAGTTGACAGCATGGATTGCGAGATGATAAGAACAGACCAAAGAAGACAATACCAGCAAGTATGGAGATAAAGTAAGATTACAGCTACCAGTGCATCCAGGTTTCCCATCAGGTGCCTGGCTGGTTGGTGGGACTATATCCCTAAGGAAGGCAATCTGGAGGAGTAGCATTGTGAATGTATTCCATGTTGGCTGACTGTGGAACACGCAGAGTAAGATCTGCACAGATAACAAAAAATGTAAACCTGGGGCCCAGGAGAAAGATCTGGACTGGGGAGGCAGATTTTGAGAGTTGTTAACAGGTGGCTTTGGAACTCAGAAAGAGAAGGCTAAGAACAGATGTTAGACAAGTTAAGAGTTTAACATTTAAGGAATAAACAGAGAACCCCCCAAAACAATTGAGAAATGAAGTTCAGAAGGCTGGGGGGAGAACAAGGAGAAAGAAGACTCTCAAAATCAAAGAAAGGAGTGGCATGGTGTTTATGCAAATGAGAGAGTAAGTAAGAGGATGGCAGTAAGGATGTGGCAATTAGGAGATTGTTTCAGTGCCATATTGGAGGCAGTAGCCTGCCTTCAGAAATTTTTCCCAAGTGAACAGAACTAAGGAAGTGGAGACGGAGAGGAAGGGAAGGAGAGTAAAGGGATATGTGTGTGTTTGACAGAGAGGCAGAGACAGCAGAGACTGGCCTGTGGAATAATTTTATTATAAAAAGATAGAGATAGGATATTAGCAAGAGGAACATGAACTAAGAGAGGGTTAGAGAATGTTTTAGATGTGAGAGTCTAAAACCTATTTACTAGCTGTAGGGAGGGGGTCAGAAATATTGGCAAGAAAGGAAATATTGACACAACAGTGAAGCAAGGTCCTAGTCTTGGAAGACGCAGAAGGGAATGGGCCTCAGAGCACAGGTAGGAGACTAAAAGGTATCACATTAGAATTGAGGATAGAGCCTAGGGTCATATTTTAGGACAAAGGGACACATCCAATTCCAGTATCAAGTCAAAACCTGCCAGAGCTCTAGTTCTTAAAGAAATTGCCAGTGGAGCCCATCTCAGGATGGAGTAAGAATGAATACACATTGCAGGGAAAGGAGGGTAAGAGATGGGAGAGCCAGCAAGAGCGAAAATGAGATGGACATGAGGGGAGTGATGAGGCAAGTGGGATGGGGACCGGGGACAGGGTCTCACTGAGAGGGTGGACAGTGAGAGAGCGGGACGGCCAGCCATCAGCCTGCTATGTTAGTTTGCCATTTACATCATTTACATCAATAGGTGTACATTTCCTCCATGGAAATGAGGGGCCTGCATCCTGGCATTGGACTGCATCTCCTGATGAGAACAAAGGCGAGAAGACTCCCAACTTCCCACTTCCTCCTGGTACAGAGCTACCCAGAGGCACCCTTCCCACACTAGCTTGACTCCCCCTTCACTGGCTTGCTGTGGAAGCACCCTGCATAGGAATCCCACAGCCTCCTTTCCACCAAGAGGAATATATCTCTGCTGCCTGTCATCCAAGTTATTGGCAATCAGGGAACAAATTTTCATGGTACAGAAAGAAGCTTTAAGGAAAGGGTACACAGGGCTTCTTTCATTTCTACTCTTTCAACTGGAAAAAAAAAAGCTAGAATATTGTTATAAGAAACCAGCTCCAGTGAGTAAACAACCTGTGTGTTGACATTAGTTTATTAATGCATTTAGAATGACAAAAAGTGACTTCATGCAGGAAATTAATATGCTTATTTGCTTAATGAACCATTACTGGGTATAATCAGTTGGTCTGACTAAATAATGTGTCCTTGATTTTATTGCCCCACTCACATTTTTATCTTGGAAATCTTAACCTAACTGAATATGCCCAGAAAGAATAAAGGAACATGAGTGTCAACATTATTAGTCCCATGAAAGATAAGGATTTTTTTAAAAACAGTATAATTGATGCCTTTCATTGAAGAAAAATTTGAGATTTTTTTTTTAGCCTAACATTTGGCATAGCATTCATTTGGTCAACAAGTATTTATTGGGTATCTATTGTATGAAAGATGAAGCACAGTTTTGAGTCATAAGTGGGACACAACATTTATTTAGACACAGATCATGTTCTCAAGGAAGTTCAATCTGTTAGAAGAGTTAAGGTATATGCATAAATAATTATTAGCAATGTAAAATGTAATCAGCTCCAAAGAAAGAATCCATTATCCTGAGATCTCAGGAGAGGAACAGACTAGAATGGATGCCCATGTTTAGCTTCCCAAGACTGGCCTAAGAGAGCAACAGAGCAGGGGTTGCCGAAGTGTTATGAATTTAGTAGAACCTGGGAAATGCACCTGCTTTCTACATTTCCCAACCCACCTGTTCACAGATGTGTAGTGTGCCTCACGTTCACTCCACAAAAAGATGCAATGCTTAAAATGTAAGTCCTTCTTGGAGGTGGAAACCCATTGACTTAGAGTTGACACAAATGTATAAATAACTAGACTTTTCTCTAAGAACAGATTTTGATAGAAAGAAGAGAAGAAGGAAGGCCAGAAGTAAATGCTGTAAGGGGTAATGAGGCAACAGAGAAAAGAAATACAGACACAGTAACAGAAATAAGACTTCTGGGATCATTTGTTTTACAGGATTGCCTAGGGGTAGGCTTGGGAACAATCTGAGAATCGAAAGGTTTGGGCAGATTCACATTACATGTTTGGATTCTTGTAATTATACATTTATTTATTTATTTATTTATTTTTGTAATTATGCTTTAAGATAAAGGTGGGTGTGCATGCACAAGTATATAAGTATGTTTTTGTATTTATGTGTGTGTGTACATTATATATGCACATGACAGAGCTATGAATATAAATGCAGATATTTTTGTTCAGTCTAAAATCTATTAGGAACATTTATTGTTTAAAACTTCAATCTTGCCTTGGTGCTTCTGCAAAGAGAGCCAGGGTGAGAAGGTCTAGAGATAAGGGCTAGAAGCTCAAGACCTTTGCAAGCTTCACTATCTTGCTCAGAGGTACCCTAGGAGAGCCTAGCTGAGCCTCAGTTTCCCTTTATGTGGTGCTTGGTGTTATAAATCCAAACCATTTTGGATGCACTTTTCTTATGCCCTCCCCTCCACAACTACTAGACTGCTTCATCTGTCATAATCTGTTAACATCATTTGTTTCTCAGGTCCCTCTAACTTCCTGGGTAGTGATAGCAGAGGCAGAGGGGCTTGCTGTCCCTCATTCTGTGTTGTAAGTGCCTTGGAGGTCCCTCAGGCACCTCCACTTTACCTGGAGCAAACTTAGCTCATTATTTTCCTCAAAATACCCCACCATGGGGCACCTGGGTAAGTCAGTCGGTTAAGCGTCCACCTCTTAATTATTGGCTCAGGTCATGATCTCACAATTTGTGAGATTTGCCTCCTATAGCCTCCATCTCAGCAGATGGTGTTTCAGTTGACTCCAAATCCAAATTAGAAATCCAGCTGGTTAAGTTCCAATCCATCCATTCACTAAATTCTACCCCAGAAATGACTTCTACTCTATGCCTGGTTTCATTCCGACCACCCTGCGTTAGTTCAGGGCCTCATTACCTCTCTTGTGGACCATCACAGGATCTCACAGCTCCACTCCAATCTCCTGTCCTCCTCCTCCTTCTACTTCTCCTTTGTGCTGCAACAGGGTTATTCCCCATGCAAACCAAACATGACCATATGACCCTCACTTTAGAAACTCCTCTGCTTTCTCCTGGCTGCCTGGCCTACAGATGAAGTTCAAGCTCCTTCACTTGCCACATGACGTGTGTAACGTCCAGCTGTAACACTCACCATTCTTCCACACACGTCTTAGGCTCCAGTTAGACTGAACCTGTCTTAATGCCTTAAAATGCCATGCCTTTTGGAATCCCCTTTGCCCACATGTTCCCTCTGCTGGAAATACCCTTCCCCCTACCCTTTTCTTGAGAAACTCCTACTTATCCTTAAAACTCAGCTCAATGCCACTTCCTCTGTAAATTCTTCCTTTACTCTGAAATTAACTGCAACATCTTTTGTGCCTCACCCACAGCTCTGCTAAAGTTCTTAATAATTCTTGCATGTTCCATATTCCTGATAGGCCATGGACTTCTCTTGGGCAGAAACTGTGTCTTAAGAGCCACCACCTCATACAGTGGTAAATGATCAATATGTACCATGGAATTCATTGATTACAAGGAGAGTTCAGGGTTTAAGTGCCACTTGCTGAATCAACCCTGAGTTTGCTCTCATATAGGAAATCTTCAGAAGATTGAGTAGGGAAGGGACAAAGTGGTAAGTCACACAAGCAGGCAAGGCCCCAGGAGCATTCTATGCTCAGGAAGAGATAAACTGTGTACTTTCTTGTCTGTAATTTACTTTTAAATGCTCAGTGAAGACCAGAATCGGCAAACCCCATGGGCCAAATCCAAGTTTTCATCTGTTTTTAGAAACAACTTTTATCTGAATGTAGCCACGTTGGTTCACTTAAGTATTGGCTATGGCTGCTTGTGCACTTCAAAGGCAGGGCTGAGTAATTGCAAAAGAGATCAAATGACATGCAGAACCAAAAATAAAAAAGTAAATAATTTTACTACGTGGCCCTTTACAGAATTTGCTGACCCCTGATATAGACCATATGGTATAAATGTGTATGTGAATTTCAATCTGCAATCCAGGGGCACTCTATTGCTCTCACTGGAATTACTCATCTTGGAGTCAGTATTTAATCAAATAAAAATATATTAGAGACTTTTATACCCTTTTTTGAACAGAGTATAAAAATCCAGTGAGTCCTATAGTCTGTCCCCTTAGGAATGGCAACCTAGGCCATCTGAATGGTTCTGGGTCCAGCTAGTAATCTGGAGGTTTCTCAGAGCCTTAGTCCAACTAGATAGTTAATTGAATCCTGATGCTAGAATATTACTGCATTTTCTAATAATGAATATTTCATGCCCTTTCATTAAAGCACAGCACAGGGACTTCACTGAGCTCACAGGATAGGGGTATGACACCTGTGTGCCTCTTGCTAGGAGATGTCCATATGTGTGGTAGGGATCAGTCAGCCCTGCTTCAATTGTAACTTGGTGGGGAAGAGACCACAGCACTCCTTTACCAGTAATTATGGCAGGCTCTCTAATTTTCACCTAAAAGAACCTAACAGCTATTGCTCCTGACCTGATTGGCTGAGGTCAGTGCCCAGAAGCTTGCTATGGGGATTGTCATATTTGTCTCAGCACATTCAGGGGGCAGTTCTTTCTCGCACATGTGATTGAGGAACTCTGAAACAGAGCATTCACCTTGTACCATAGAGATGCTTAGCCTCCCACCCCATCCCCACTCTGAGCACAGGAGGTGGAAGCTAAATGAGCAAGAGCAGGGCTTGGATCATGGAAAATGGCAGGTTGAGCATGTGCACACGTAGAAGAAACTTGCGAGGATGCAGAGTGGGGAGCATATACACAGAAGGATGAGGGGGACTTGTGACCTGTACGAAAGGATCCACAGAGCAAGGCAACTGGGTGATTAAAATAGTGTAGTGTTAATCTGTCCTAGTAGTGTGCACGATTTCTTTGGTGGTAGCTGGGGTACACTACAAAAAGATTACTTGTAGCACTCAATAAATAATTACTTATAAAACATGGAAACATTTTTAAAAATCATATTCATGTTCACAAGCCCCAGAGCTAATTCAGAACTAGATATATGAAGACAAAAGTACTACTATTTATAGTCAAGGACTTGAAAATACATATCCCTCCCTCAGTTGATTCTTGCCACTGCAGGGCAAGATGGTCTTTGATGTAAAGCAGAATACACAATTTTAAGCTAGGCACAAATTAGGCATGACAGTTACTCACGGACTCTGAAATTTCTTCCTGAGGCTCTGGAGTGGATCCACCAAGTTTTTCCTCTGATATCCCCAACCCAGGTTGAAGTAGTGGAGAACCCAAAACTTGAATGAGGTAGGAATCAAAATCCTCACACTTCTTTTTAAACACTTTTTGCTTCAGGGTGTCTTTTAAAAGAGAAGTATAAAAGGGGGGGAGAGTGGGAACAAAATATGTTTAAAGAGATCTTCCACACTTTGCTTAAAATAAAAAGACATTTTCACATCACTTGAAGTCAACTGCTCAGTGAACTAAGATTTAAAGCATTTGGGCCTCACCTATAAGAGGCCATCTAAAATAATTCACTTTGGGGTGCCTGGGTGGCTCAGTCTGTTAAGCCCAACTCTTCGTATTGGCTCAGGTTATGATCTCATGATTCGTGGGTTTGAGCCTCACATGGAGCTCTGTGCTGGCAGTGTGGAGCCTGCTTAGGATTCTCTCCCTCTCTCTCTAAATTTTTTTTCATGTTTATTTATTTTTGAGACAGGGAGAGACAGAGCACAAGTGGGGGAGAGGCAGAGAGAGAGGGAGACACAGAATCCCAAGCAGGCTCCAGGCTCTGAGCTGTCAGCACAGAGCCCCATGCAGGGCTTGAACTTGCAAACCACGAGATCATGACCTGAGCTGAAGTTGAATGCTTAACTGACTGAGCCACTCAGGCGCCCCTCTCTCCCTCTCTCTTGCTACCCCTCCCCCATTTGCACTGTTTCTCTCAAAACAAATAAACTTTCAAAAATAATATGATAAAATAATTCAATTTAATTTAATAACATACAACAACCTAAAGTACGCAAAAGAATGACTTAAATCCTTGCTATCCAAAGCATCAGTTAGCTGAACTATTCTGTGGAAGGGGCAAGTTCTACCCATAAGAAGTATAATAGCCAGTCATCTCTGGTTTTAGGGATAGCAAAAGGCCAGCCAGTCCAAAAATATATCCCTCATTGGCTGGAATGAAGTCTAACTCCTTTGGTTAAGATGATAAAGTTCTTAATTATCAAAACATAATATGTCTGAAATGTGTCATATTTATGGACATTCTAACACATTAATAGCCCAGTGAGATTGACTATGTGAGATAAACCCACCAGTCACCCTGCAGTGTGTGTTAAGGAAATGAAACCCCAGGTTCGAAAGGCCTGGAGAAAGGGAGAAAGTGAAAGTAAGAAGGTTCTGAGTGAGGCATGCTATTCTTCTGGTGAGCTATGCTAGGACCCAGAGTAGGCCAGGAGCAGCATGAGGCAAAGAAAGTCTATGTTAGGCCACGTCAGACCCCGCTCCAACATGGGTGGAGAAGGAAAGAGGGAGCCAAACCTAAGACTGCAAACAGATTAAGCATATGTTTTACTTACTTCCTAAGCTGGAATGAGTTACCAGTTTCCAAAGAATTGGAATATTGCTTGTGAAACAATACTGACCCTACTGCAATTGTAGATGAGTTAGTGTCTTAGAATGACTCACTGGAAAATATCAGTTCATGTGAAAGAGTAAAGTAATAGAGGGAAACCCATCAGAGTAGCATGATGAATATTCACAATGTTGTACTTTGAGATACACTCCTGGGGCACATGGGTGGCTCAGTTGGTTAAGCATCCAACTCTTGATATTGGTTCAGTTCATGATCTCATGGTTTTTGAGATCGAGCCCCACATCAGGCTCTGCACTGACAGCATGGAGCCTGCTAGGGATTCTCTCTCTCTCTCTCTCTCTCTCTCTCTCTCTCTCTCTCTCTCCCTCTCCCTCTCCCTCCCTCCCTCCCTCCCCATCTCTCAAATAAATAAACTTAAAAAAAGATAAACTCCTGATATCCACCTGTTTATTCTTATCTTCATATTTTGTTAAGAGCAGAGAATAGGAAATAGAACAGAGACTAGAATAGAATAATCCCAGTTATTGTATTTCTCATCTCTTTAGATTACCATAAGTTTTTTTCATTCCCTGTGTTCTTCTTAATTCACTTTGCTTCCATGGTTATTTTCTGCCTTGCTATTGGCTTACTGAATCTCTTATGCAATTAAGTAACTTTTTGAACATTACCTTAGAATATCCCCAGTCCTACTCTTTCTTTTTAACCATATCCTCAACCATGATAGCTCAGTTAACAAACTCCAAGGCCAACTCAGCACTTATTCCAAATGAATAAAGACAAGAGATTATACTCTCTAAACTGGATTGATGCTAAATGTGTTTTACCTTCCGGAGTTTATGTGTTCAATTAAATGTTGGTGTAGGCCTCATTAGCCTCCAACTGATTTCCATTTTTGGTCAGAATAATCCAGTGATGTGGTACTTGGAGCAATAACATCAACTCCTTTCACCTGATACTGAGTCTTACCTTGCAGGGTAATGAAGTCATCAAACTGATAAACGTGCTCACTATCTGGGTCAGTAGCAATCAGATTCATTTCTTTGTGGAACATTTCAAAGTTGGGGTCATTTTTCTTCACTACCCCAATCACAAATATTTCCACATTCATGTCACTGGCTTTCTTCACCACCTCTGTCAGATTCTTTTCATCTCGGATATCTGTCTGCCCATCAGTGATGACCAAGGCCACCTTCTTTACACCTGGCCTTGCAGCTTCAAACATGTGGTTGGCTTCATGGAGTGCTGTGGCCGTGTAGGTGCCTTCCCCCAGATACTGCATGTTGTCCACAGCCAGCTTGAAGTCATCCTTGTTGGAGAACTGTGTCAAGTGGGCCACCTTCTCCACCTTATGGCTATAGTTAATTATGCCGATGCGGGCCGTAGCTAGGTCCAGAGCAACCTGGTCAGACAGAGTCTTCACAAGATTTTTGATGATCTGGAAGTTCTCCAGCCCCACGCTTTCAGAGCTGTCGATCACAAATAGCAGTTCTAGAGGAGTCTCTCTGCATTTGGGCCCACAACCTAAAAGATGCATGTTGAGGTAGAAACATTGCATGAATGAAAATAAAAACTTACTGATTGGTATGAGAGAGGGGCAGGGATGAACTAGAGACCTGGATTATTACTTTCCTTCTCTGTGAGTGTTAACATAGCTAACAACTGTCCCCCTCTGGTTTCTATATCTGACTTTAAAAAAAAATAGTATACTGCAAAAACAACCCCACAAACCCCCCCACCACCAAAACACCGTAGAAGATAAAATAACGAACAGCTATGTGCCAATTTCTCCGATTAAAAAAATACATTTTTAAAAGAGACGGCATCCCTGTGTATGCCTTCCTGATGACATTCTTCTCCCTCTTCCTAAGAGATCACCCTATCCTCAGTTTGCTCTTTATCCTTCCAGCATTTGTATTGAAACTGAATCTGAAAGCTACTATTTTAGTCTTCAATCATATCCTTCTGTGAGATTTGCTATTTGCTCATTAGCATGAGCAGTGGGTAAAGTGATGGATTGAAAATGTTTAATCGTGGGGGAGGGATTAGGACCTGTAACTGTTCACAAGAAAAGCTGTCCCCAGCTACTCAAGTTTATGTCTTGAGTCACTCACAGTGACCGCTAAGCTGACTCAGTGAGGCCAACAGTGCATCCATACTATGAAACCTTTTAAGGAGAATGATCTCAGAATGCTGGTCAATAAACACCTTCTATTTAGGGTTTACCATTCAAGGCAATCGTTAGAGTCACCAGGAAATAAGAACTATCAGGGCTCCATTGGTTTATTCATATCCTCAGGTTGCCCAACAACCCTACCACAAAAAATCATGAGGAAACTTGGTGTTATATTTACAGGGCTTCTAAAACTCAGAAGCCACGTCTAAATTGGCCTGTCACCATACAGAGTCCCAAGTGGGTTCTTAAAGCCCAGAGGTCTTTTGGGGGACAAGCCAGTTCCGGGGTTCTCTGTAAGGAAAAACAAAGACGTTTCTGCCTCTGTCTGTTTGAAACACACAAGTTTCTCTTATCTTCATTAGTCTATTAATCTCTTGCCTTTTGGCTAATCTCTTTTCTTCCTCTTTCTGCTAATTCTATTTTAAGTCAATCATATTTAGCCATAGAAGCATTTAGATGGAGCTCTGAAGCAAGATGACCTCCTGACTCTGTCGGCCTGCCTCTGAAATGAAATGCGCTCTAGAAATAGTGCTTAAAACTCCACTCAGAGAGACTTCTTGCTTCAGGAAAAACACAGACAATATAATCACCAGCCAGGCTGGATTCAAATACCAGTTAGGCCCCTGTGGTTATATTTCTTTTGTTGTTTTTTCCTTCCCAAGCTCAGGTAAATGTCACTGATTACAAATGAGCTCTGTGCTCACAAAAGGCCTGGCTGCCCACAGACTCCAGGGCCAGTATCTTCACTCTTCTGAACCACCCTGGGAAGATGATTTCTTTTTTAAAATCAGGATTCCTATAGCCTCTCTCACTGCTTCTTGCCATTTCTCATTGACTTTTCAAAAGAGCTTCAAACGTTCCCATGAGCTGTATCATCCACATCTCCAGGTGACCACATTTATCTTGACCAACACAGAACATAGTAGGGTTGGTACTTTAAAGTGATGATTCTCTTCTTGACAGTCAAATCTTACCACATATCTCAAAAATAATTTTGATAATTTCTTCTTTCTGGAGGACAAAAGGAAAATGTATTAATTATATGACCATAATATTTCTTCCTATAGTCCTAAAAGCTATGTCTTACTACAGTCAGCATTGGTCTGTTTCCTTTTATTCTTTCACCAAAGGAAATAAATAGCACAGGGGTTAAAAGTTGGCCACAATATATCACAACTGAAATGCGTTTGCATTGTGAAATGTCATAGCTCAGATTTTCGCAGTTCAGATTGTGGCTTAGCATTTATCAGCTGTGTGACCTTGGACATAGACGATCTAACAGTATCTGTGTCTCAGGGCCGTGATGGAGATTGAATGAGGCTATGCACACAGAACTCCTAGGATAGGGTCTAGCGCCATAAGGTACTGCTTACAAGGTGCGGGCAATGCATGCAATCAGTTACACAATTTAACCCACATGTGCTGAGCAACCAAGACAAGTACTGGGGCCAAAAGAGAATTCATTCTACACTGTATTCCCTCTTTCTTTTCTCTACCGCTGTCCAGTTTTGCAAGTCTCCTTCCCAGCTTCCCAATACTTTGACTTTGGCACTTCCATGAAGTGTTGCCATGTTCCTGAATGCCCCTGGTCCTGCAGCCATCAGCCCCAGCAGAAGAGCCTGGGATGAGGTGGGTAGTAGAAATAAAGCTGCCAATGCTCTGCCCTGAGCAGCACGTTTACGAATAACTGGGATGACGCGACAGAAGGCAGAATTCTATATTTGCCGAAGACAGGAAGGTGACAGGAATGATTAACTTAATAGAAGCCCAGAAAATCTCAACAGGAAGGAGGCATGAACCTGATCTAAGAAGATAAAAATTTAACAGTTGCAAAAGTAAAGTTTTGAAGAAAAAAATCTATACTGACAGAATTGGGGTAAAGATGACATCGTTGGTGATGTGACTTAACAGAAACACGTATGGAAAATATTCAGGGCACTTTAATTTAATTGTATTTTTAATTTAAATTGAGTAAAAGCCAATAATTCCAGTGGCTATTTAAAAAGAACTCCCAGATACAATATTATAAAATTATATAAAATGAGGAAGTCATCAACATCACTGATATCTCTTTCGAGGGGGGTGGGGGCTTGTCATATTTTAGCACATTTAGAGAGGCATTTAATAAATGTGAAACCAGGACATGTCTAGAAAAGGCAAATGTCTATATTTATATATTTATATTATGTATTTGGAAAGGGGAAATATATGTATTTATGTTCAATTTTTTACAAGTGGAGAAAATACTTGACACCAAGTTTATGATTATAGTTTTTCACTTAACATTATTGCATAATTAATTTCCCATCTTATTAAGTATTCTGAAAAACTTGAGGGGCACCTGGGTGGCTCAGTCAGTTAAGCATCCGACTTCGGCTTAGGCCATGATCTCACAGTCTGTGAGTTTGAGCCCCGCGTCAGGCTCTGTGCTGACAGCTCAGAGCCTGAAGCCTGCTTCGGATTCTGTGTCTCCCTCTCTCTCTGCCCCTTCCCTGCTCCCACTCTGTCTGTCTCTCAAAAATGAATAAACATTTAAAAAATTTTAAAAAAATTGATTACTGAAGTCAGATGCACGACCATTTAAGGTTCTTGATTCATCCTGCCAAAGTGACATTCAGAAAAGTTGTAACAGACACCGCTAACAGCAGTCTATAAGAAAAACTGTTTTATTTTAGACACAAAATACTGGTTATTACTATTACATAATCTTTGCCATTTGATAGAACAAGAATGTGCAGTATTTTAAACTATACTTATGCAATTCTCAGTGAGGCTAAATTTTATTTCATAAGCATGTTTCCAAGTTGTATCCTCGTGTGCAAATTCTTTGTATGTTTTTTGTCCATTATTTTCTATTAAAATGTTTCTCTTTCACTGATTTATAAGAATAATTTATATATCAAAGTTGCATTCTAATGCTTTTCATTGTGCTTTTATGTCATAACTGGGTCTAAAATGCTTTAAGTACTCACATATATCAATCTTTTCCTCCTATTCTTTGCTTTTACATGACTAAAATTGTTTTATTTTTTTCTACTCAAATTGCCCAATGACTACTTTGGCTATTTTTGCCAATGATGAAGCCATCAAATTTATATCCATCAAAAGATTCACAGTACTTCTTATTAGAAGTAGACAAATAAGTACTTTTGTAAGTGCTATGCAATTGGGTTGGAGCCAAAGAACCACGTTGGTCTGCTGGGATTTCCAGGGGTGGGAGCATGAGGGTGGGGTTGTGGCCCAGGGAGGTAGATTGTGAGCAGGTTGGGGTAGGAAATGGTGGCAGGGTAGAGGGGTTGGGGGAGGAGGAGGTGGGGGAGGAACATTCCAGGCAGGGGGCAAAGTACACAAAGCACAGTGCATTACAGTACTTGAGTAAACTCAGGACTCAGGGTACATGGCAGAAAGGATGACAGGAAATGTGGAAGACAGATGAACTCTAGAAGGTCTGTGTGTCATGTTGAAGGGTGTGAATTTTATCCTGGGCAGCTAGAAGACACATGGTCCCTAGGCAGAGAAGAGATCTGATCACATTTTACTTTAAAAAGGTGATCATGGCAGCCAGTGGAGGGGGTTGAGGTTCCTAAATAGTTCAGGGGAAAAAGTGACACCAGAAAGCAGCAGTGGCAGTGGATGGGTAGGAGGGGCTGGCCTGGAGGGACCTTTCAGAGGGAAAATGAAGGGGGTTGGTGAGTAATTGGAAGAAAGGGTGAGGAAAAGGAGTCTCAAAGGAAACAAATGGTGATGGCACACTCTCAGAGGTAGGGAAGAATGGACTAGGCAGGCTGGGAGCTAATGAAGATCACCGGGCTCAGCTTGGGCCTGGATGGGTCTGATGCATCGAGGGGACATGTGGCTGGAGATGTCCAGTAGGCAGTGAGATGTAAGGTCTGGTGTTCAAGAGAGCAGTTCAAACTGGAGGCGGATTTAAGAAAAGCCAGTGTACAGCTGACTGTTGATGGCAGATGAGATTTCATGGAGCAAAGCCTTTCAGTCTTGTTTAAACTAGTGTATCCCCATACCCCCATTTGTTAAACATATTCTTTTCCATGTTTATAATCTAAAGACAATATTTTTTCACCCTCCATCCAACTTTACTATGATATTACATTAGCCTTTTCAAACTACAACCCCCCCCCCCATTCCCCTCCTTCCTTTCATGGCTATCCCTTCCTGAGAGTTTAAAGACCAGGAGAGAGAAGACTGAGGGCAGACACTGAGGAACACGAACATGTAAGGAACAGGTAGAGAAATAGTCTTTCTGAAGCAATTTTTGGCATGAAGTATTAAAACATCGAACTCTGCCATTGGTATTTGCCTCTTAAAAGAGTAGTTTGCTAATCTGGATGAATCTACAACTGACAGCTGTTTGGGGATATATTTGGTCAGGGAGAGAGCGTGGGTGGGAAGAAGAAAGAGGCCTTCTAAGAGCAGCATTTGTGGGGGAGCAGACTAGATTTGGTACCAGAAAGCCATCTCTGGCTACAAGGGTTCTGCTACTTGTTAGCAAGGTGATTTCAGGCATATGGCTCAAACTTTCTATCTGACTTAGCATGTCTTTCATTGAAGTATAGATAACAGTACCTCACAGGGCTATCGTATGGATTAACATGGAGTCTTGGGCAAGAGAGGGTTGTGGCCTACAGTCTGTCCCCTTCTCATTGCACCCTCTCCCCAGCAGTTCTGCACTGCATGGGGCCTGGGCCAGCATTCATGTAGTGAACACAGTCCTCAATTCTGAGCTCTGTCCAAATTCCCTGAAAACACTTTCCCCTTGCCCACCTTTTGGGTGGACCCATGCATACAGGTCAGTGCTGTCAGCTTTCCAAATGGGCCATTTAGGCAGGAAATTCTGGGATCCTGTGTGTCCAGAGTGTAATATGGGGGGGGGGCGGGCATGAGCTCAGGGTGTTCACTCTTGTTGGCCCTGAGGACTCCTCACCCAGGAAAGGGTACAGCTGAAGAAGTACTAAAGGTCCAGAGTGGGCCCTCTAAGGAGCCCCCAGGCATCTTACCCAGTAAGGGTGGTACTGATGTGAAGGAGCCTACACAGTACCAGTCACATACTAGATTCGCACTTAATGAAAATTCTCTCTTCCTTCATTCATCCTTCCCTGCTAGGCCCTTTTCTAGAATCTAGAAAGCCAAATCAGCAGAATGACACCCCCATTTCTAAGATCTCTGCCTCTTGGTTAAAAATCTTCTGCTCAATGGGAATGTAAGCTGGTGCAGCCACTCTGGAGAACAGTATGAAGGTTCCTCAAAAAATTAATTTTAGAACTACCCGATGACCCAGCAATTGCACTACTAGGCACTCATCCATGGGATATAGGTGTGCTGTTTCGAAGGGACACATGCACCCCCATGTTTACGGCAGCACTATCAACAACAGCCAAAGTATGGAAAGAGCCCAAATGTCCATCGATGGATGAATGGATAAAGAAGATGTGGCATATATATACAATGGAGTAATACTCGGCAATGAAAAAGAATGAAATCTCCAGTTCCATCCATTTGCAGCTATGTGGATGGAACTGGAGGGTATTATGCTAAGTGAAATTAGTCAGAGAAAGACAAGTATCCTATGACTTCACTCATATGAGGACTTTAAAAGACAAAACAGATGAACATAAGGGAAGGGAAACAAAAATAATATAAAAACAGGGAGGGGGACAAAACAGAAGAGACTCATAAATATGGAGAACAAACTGAGGGTTATGGGAGGGGTTGTGGGAGGGGGGGATGGGCTAAATGGGTAAGGGGCACTAAGGAATGTCCTCCTGAAATCATTGTTTCACTATATGCTAACTAATTTGGATGTAAATTTTAAAAAATTAAAAATAAAATTAAAAAAAATTCTGCTCAGGAGATAAAAGCCTAACTTGGCCCCAAGCATCACCATACATCATTTCGTCTGCTCAGGATCCACATATCTACTCCTATCATAGCATTTATCAAACTGCAGGTGAGCATCGTTTGCTTGTCTTTCTTTCTAATAGGCTGTGAGCTCCTTGAGTTCAGAGACAGAATCTTTTACTCTAGACAATTCCCCTGGCACCTACGTCAGAGCCTGACTCAGAATACATGCCCAATAAATGTCGGTGAAATGAGAGAACAAATGAATGGATGAAGGAAGCCAGGCCCTCTCCCCATGTTGGGATAGGAGGGAGGGTATAAACCAATGGGGAATGTTCCTCTGGGGATTTGACAAACATTCTCCCTGCTACTCTGGGGGAGGCATTGATGTGCACACAGCTGTTTCATGCCCATAGGCATCTGGGGGTGTCTGACTTGTGGTGAGGAAGAGCAAAGAGGAAAAGGCAAACAGGCCATAAATAAAGTATGTGTTCTGTTTGTCATATGCCCAGCTCTCATGTCTTACCATCACCACCTAAACTCCCACCCCCCTACACCTGGATTCACTTAGCACAGCAAATAGGGTCACTCTCCTCAGACCATGACCCACTGAACAATCAAAAAGAGGAAAAAAAAAAAAGAGAGAGAAGGTTCTTGTTGTTTCTCCACTCTAGGAGATGTAGTGCCTTCCAATGAGAAAGGAAGAAAAAGACTTTGCCACAGAATTTCTAAAACTTTCCCACCCTGTGGGACGTTAATGAGTCAGCTTTTTATTTGCAATGATGCGGGGAGAATAAGGAAAAGTTTGTCGTTGCCTCACAAGTTCTCTGGAATAAGTCAATCCGTACCTTAAAGTAGTCCCCATTTTGTGATGGCTGTTCTCGGAGTACTTCCTAAAGGAACCAGTCAAGGAAACAGAACTCCCATTCCGGAACGTGAAGGATCACATAGATTAAAAGTTACCTGGTCGGGTGGCTTCTTTGAAACAGCTCACCTCCTTGTTACCATGTCTAGCAGGGGTCAGAGGGAAGTAGCAGCATATCCCCACGAGGCTGGGTAAGGGTTGCCTGGTGTTATTTCTCCCTCATGCTCAGATCAGTTACCTCATGCCCAGTCAACACTGGGCTTGTAGCAGTGATATCATTTAAAAAGCAACTGGAGCTCTGCGTCCAAAGAATTCAGGCTTCTGAAGCTAAAACATGAATGTAATAATTTTGCAAATGTAAACCCTCAATTACCCTCTAGGATGGATACTCACAGTAAGTCCTGCGTCTCCCTTTGGTCCTTGTAACCCCTACTTAGTGGAAGAAGAGTAACAGTCAGTGTAGGTTGGAACAAGCTAACGTATAAAATTACACTAAGACTTTAAAAATCATTTCTTGCCTGTTTCCCTGGAGATCCGGGCTCCCCAATTTCACCTTTATCGCCTTTCTTTCCCATAGCGCCCCGTTCTCCATGCTCTCCCTTTGTAATATAGTGAAAAAATAAGTATAGAACGTAAATATTAAAGCCAAACTCTAAAATTTGGTTCGTTTGCAAGCGGCATCTCTTAAAGACCTGTGGGGCTTGTTGATACAAATATACTACCGGAAAAAAATGGCAAGCATTATATTTAGATCCCACCCCCACCCCCCAGGTACCATAATCTAATTCATGATGAGCCGGGGGTCTCAAGGTGAGGAGATCTTGAGTTACTATCAGATCGGCTGGCTACCTTCGGGAAGTTCCAACTATTGTAACATTCTAACCAGGGTTATCCAGTGTTTTCTATGTGGTATGTTGTAAGGATTTGTTCCTTTATCAGCTGGCTTTTAAGGATGAAAAAATGAGATTTTATGAAGTAAGCATGTTTATAGTTAGGAAAGGAAATGCATAAGGAACTGCTTTCAAATGGATTGTTTCCTCTGAGAGCTGTCAGGATAAATGACCAGTAGAAGTGTTCTTCTAAAGTTTATGCCAAGCTATTGAGATCCTAAACCTAAGCATTTCTCTAAGGCCCTGAAATGCTTACCTTCTGGCCAGGGAGGCCATGGCCTGTCATGCCTTTTGGCCCTGGAAAACCTTGAGGTCCTTGCTCCCCCTACACACAATATAAAGAAGGGATCATCCCATTAATTTCCCAAGACAACTCAGAAAATTCCTTGGGTCATATATACACTTGCAGTTTCAGAACAGCCTTATAACATTATCCAAATTGCAGGGGAGGGGTGCCTGGGTGGCTCAGTCAGTTAAGTGTCTGGCTCTTGATTTTGGCTCAAGTCGTGATCTCCTTAGTGAGTTTGAGCCCAGTGCATTGGGTTCTGCACTGACAGTGCAGAGCCTGCTTGGGATTCTCTGTCTTCTTTGCTCTGCTCTCTGTCCCTTCCTCTACCCTCTCAAAAATAAATAAATAAACATTAAAAAAAAACAAAACAAGTTTGGAGGGGACTATGTATGTCAGATGGGCTCGATTCTTTGCTAGGAAAAATTTAACTTCTGAATCTGGGGTAGAAGTCAAGGAGCTGATTTATAGCATTTGCCTATTTCTTTTGTTGTAATTACTCCCACCTTGGCCAATTTCAAACTGTGAACATTATATCAATCAGTTCACACATAACAAGCAGCTGTTATTTCAGTTGTGATATTAATGATGATTTTTATAAACTTCTCTACATTTTTCTATATTTTTTGATAGGCAAAAAGCATTTATTATCTTAATAATGGAGGAAATGAGGATATAACAGCATCTCTACCCAATGAATGTCAAACAGCTGTTTATATAATTACCATATACTGTTAGTTCCAGCCCTGATAATTTTTTACCATGAATCTATTTATCTAAATTTAGTACCTCCTTAATTCAGAAAATAAAAATGTATTCATTTCAAGGACTTTAACTGCCCCCTCCTGTACCTTAACATTATCTCCTGTCCCCTGCCCCTTGCTCCCTAAAGCACACAGATTTAAAGGGCTTTCATGATGTCGAGCATGAAACAGAATAACCCCTGTTCAGTATACAGTCATAGTTCTGATGCTGCTTAACTCTAAATCATTATTAGCAATGAGTCTGTGGCAAAGCTTTGTGGATTCTCCTGGTCAGGAGCTCCGGGGATTTCACTTGCTTACCTTGAATATCTTTCTCAAAGGTATACTCACCACACCTACTAGAACTGCTGAGATTCTTAATGAAAACCTCAGACTATGAAATGAGAATCAAGGATAGGGGTAGGAGTAAAATATGCATTTTGCCATGGCCTTCTAGGACTTGAGAGCCACTGCTCCAGAAGGCCAGATAGCTTGCTTGGAGACCATTGTAACTTTGAGTATTGGCATTCCTCAGCCCCCCTTCCTAGCTCATTGGCTTTCAAGCTTTTTAAAATCAACAGAACCCTTTCTTTCAAAAAGTATTAATAATATTTCAGACATAAAATTTATACTGAAGAAGGCAAACACTCACCTATATACCACCATATTAAAAGATGAAATGGTGCAGATACCACTGATATACCCTGATGTACCCAATCCCATGCTCTTGACAAGAGGGGAAATCTTTTCTGAAACTGACATGCATCACTCATATCCATGTTTTTATGCTTTAACTACATATATATATATTCTAAGACAATGGATAATATTTAACATTTTAAACTTCAAATAAGTGATATATTTATGCATTCAATTGTATTCTAAAACTTTTTAAAGCTTGGTTATTTATATTGAGAGAGAGATTGCTTGGGGAAGGAGCAGAGAGACAGAATCCCAAGTAGGCTCCACGCTGTCAGTGCAGAGCCCAACATGGGGCTCACATACTCAAACCATGAGATCATGACCTGAGCCAGAACCAAGAATAGGATGCTTAACCAGCCACTCAGGCACCCCACATCCAGTTTTTCTTAAAAAATTTTTTTAACGTTTATTTATTTTTTGAGAGAGAGAGAGACACACACACAGTGTGAGCGGGGGAGGGGCAGAGACAGTGGGAGTCACAGAATCTGAAGAAGGCTCCAGGCTCTGAGCTGTCAGCACAGAGCCCGATGTGGGGCTTGAACTCATGAACCACTAGGTCATGACTTGAGCTGAAGTTGGATGCTCAACTGAGCCACCCAGGAGCCCCTCCAATTTTTATTTTAAATATCAGCATTATCTGTTGGAAATTTGTCTGTGTACCTATACATAGTTCTAGTTTGTTAATTTTCTCTGCTGTACAGTACGCCATTAAATAACTCGACTATAATTTATTCATTATCCTAGTGATGGATATGGTTGTTTCCAATATTTCCCAGTTACAAATAACACTTCAATAAATATGCTCTTATATATCTTTGCATACTTGTACATATCCCTAAAAGGGAACCTTTTCATTAAAACAAATCTTATATAGAGGGTACAAAATAAGATGAATATAATTGGAGACTCCTTTTGAAATTGGCACAACTTTTGTTGGACCCAAGACTTGGCTAAACTTCTAGGTCCTTCTCATCTCTGCCATGTATTTCTTTTTTTTTTTTTTTTTTTAATTTTTTTTTTCAACGTTTATTTATTTTTGGGACAGAGAGAGACAGAGCATGAACGGGGGAGGGGCAGAGAGAGAGGGAAACACAGAATCAGAAACAGGCTCCAGGCTCTGAGCCATCAGCCCAGAGCCCGACGCGGGGCTCGAACTCACGGACCACGAGATCGTGACCTGGCTGAAGTCGGACACTTAACCGACTGCGCCACCCAGGCGCCCCATCTGCCATGTATTTCTAAATGCAAGGCAGGTATGGGGTTACAGTTTTGCCTCCTCAATTCATCTCCAGAGGACTTAGACCAAGTTCCTTACAAAGGTCAGATTGCAGAGAACTCATTTGCTGAAGGTCTTTTTCATCTTGGTAACTGTTGAGCCAAGCACAGTGCTATGGTAGAGTGGGCCCAAAGTAAAGGCTTGTGCAGTATTGTGCATGGATGTCTCAGGCCTGAGGACACCCACCCCAGAAGAAGGAGTGGTGCCTCTGTTCGTTCTGTTGGTTGCTTCAGTGGTGATAGGAGACAGGCAGAGATCGCTGGTCTTCTATACTCCGTTCACATTCAAGAGAGAATAGTCTTTTCTCACCCAGGAAATATGGTGGTATTGAGAGCCCCAGAACCTTGGATAGGGATTGGTGCCACTTAAATAAGCCTGAGACAGTAAATCCGCATTCAGATTCCAAGCTGGATATTCAAGCAGGAGAAAGGAGAGGAGAAAAATCTGTTCTGTTTCCGAAGATTGCACAGCTAACACAGGTATGAAGAGGAATAGACAGGAATATGTGGAACACAGACCAACCTCATTACACTTGCTGAAAAACGTGCTCTAAGAGTGGATGTGCAGCCTCATCTTGAATATGAAGGGTAGAAGGGTCTGTCTACATACAGACTGGGTGGCCAGCTCACAGAGTCATAGGCAGGGTGGTGGGAAGATGCCTGCCTGAGATCCTGCCATTCTCTGTTCTAATTAAAAAGAAAGTAAGAACCAAAAGTTATATGAAGTGTATCATCTTAAGACAGGTGTGTCGGTAAGGGATACTTTGGCATAGATTAGTTTTCTCATATTTTTTTGTGGGCGTGAAGGAAGACATCTTTATTCGACCAGGTAACTGGTTGAAAGGTAGCTTGAAGGTGTCAGGAAGATGCTTGAGACCGCTGCGACCTGATTTGGGGGGGAGGGGCTGGTCAGGAGGTTTCCTAGCCAGGTGGAAGGGGATTGAAGGCTCATGAGAGAACACTAGAAGATCTACAGTAGGCTTTGTCCCAGCCCTGAAGGACAGAAGAGCGCGGGAAACACAGCAGCTAGGACTGGGATATGATAGCAAATTATCACTGGGAATTACAGTAGATGAAGCGGGTCCAGAAAGAACTTGACACCTTTCTGACAATTATTCAGAATAATTATGTCTTTTACAACTTTTTGGATCCTATGACAGCTAATATAGATGTCCAATAGATGTTTATGACTAACTAGCTTCCTTTAAGAAATTACACAATTTCCTAGCAAACTTAAAAGCTACTGTGGCCTCACTGCCAAGCCCTGAGGGAAAAACCTCAAAGTAGCCTCTAATCACGTCAGGATCAGTTCCGTGGTCAGGAATTTATTTTGCATTACTTCACATTATAGATATTTTAATGTAATTGTTAACACTGTAGCTATTCCAGGCAGCTGGGTTTCCCTATAAAGAGGCCCTTTTTTATCCCCCTTTTAATTATCAGTTTACCTTCAAAATACTTGAAATCTTACTATAACTTTCAGACTGTACTATCTGGCTAACAGCAAGAAGACCTCTTAATTTGGCAGAGGTGAATGCTCTCCAGTCATCTGTGTTTTTCCTTACAAGTCTCAGGAAAATGATACACAATTATATCAGCCTGGATCAGTTGCAACTACAGGAAAGAACCTGTCTATCTGAAGGTGTCATTAAATCCAAATTTCAAACCCAGTTTCTCAACCACCATATCTCAGCCTTAGATTTTCATTGTTCAGATATTTAAGGTGCAGTAAGAAAAAAAAATCAAACTCACAGATGATCAAAAACTATAAAATGAACTTCTGGCTTCCTTTTAGGGAAATTTCTAGAAACTAGAAAAGGCTGCTTTCATTTTTAAATCCACAGTAAAAAAAAAAAGCTAACTAATCTATGAAAGCACAATTTTTTCTCAGAGCATCATAGACCTGTGGTTGCAGCACAACCACCTAGCTCAAAATCTAAGGAAACAAAGGATCCTCTAAGGAGAGACAGGGCACAGGTAGTTACTTAGCTGCTGGGGACACCAGATGTCATACAAGCTGGTAAGAACTTAGTGAAAATTCTTAACCAATGGCTGAGTGTGGGCTAGTGTAAGAAGACAGGACCTCTGGGAGCTCCAGACACAGGGGAATTTATACCCACTCTCTCATGAGCTCTTTGGGGGCCTCACCAGTGCTCATGAGAGAGACTGGGGACAGGGCGAGTCCCAAAGCTTCCCTAGTGGTGCAGGCCCAGGGGAAGGAAGCAGGTAACCCCTGTGAAAAGCACAAAGCCTCTTGTGGGACAAAAGTCTTAAGCTTCTGGGGGAAGTACAGCAAATGCTGTCACCTTTAGGGCATAGATGACCCATGGGAGCTGGAGGTAGGAAATAGAATAAAACTTGCAGGCATGGGTCCCAGATTTTTGGAGATGTCCTAACTACTTGGAAAGGGTCAGGAAACCCTCCTCATTAGAGGCCTCTTATGCATTTGCTGGAACTTGTAAAACTGTACACTTAAAAGGTAAGTAATAAGATTATAAATACTCTTTTACTAAACAATAAGAAGAGTCTTTTAAAATGTAAAAAGAATTAATAGAACACTTGGCGAAATGAATAGGGTCTATAGAGGAAATAGTGTAGCAATGATAATTTTTTGATGTTTATAATTTTACTGTGTTATGTAGGGGAATGTAGTAAATATTGATAAATTTTGAAGGTAGGGAGTACAAGATCAGTCAAGCAGGCCTTTGAATGAAAAGCAGCTTGAAGAAAGAAAGCAGTATTAGATTAAGATGTTGACTTAGTGGGTAAATGGCAGAGTTAGCAAGACATGGTAACCTGCCTGAATAGTCATCTAAGTATTTGGCCTCAAATCCAGGAACCATTCTGTATTGAAAGGGATTATTTTCTTAGGCTTTAAGGAAATGGCTAGTTCACTTTAGATGGAAAATAGTATTTCTCTGGTGGCCTACAGAGTACATATAATTGTACATGTAGACAGAGGAGCTTATCTAGGGGCACCTGGGTGGCTCAGTCGGTTAAACATCTGACTTTGGCTCAGGTCATGAGCTAACAGTTCATGGGTTTGAGCCCCATGTCAGGCTCTGTGCTGACAACTCAGAGCCTGGAGCCTGCTTCGGATTCTGCGTCCCTCTCTCACCCTGCCCCTCTCCCAGTCGTGCTCTGTCTCTCTCAAGAATAAATAGACGTTAAAAATTAAAAAAAAAAGAAGAAGAAGAAGGAGCTTATCCAGGGACCCTCTAGAACAATCTAATGGTCTGGCATTTTGGCACCTCTCTCCTTCCACCTAAATTCCAAGCATAACATTCTTCTGTTACAACTAGCAACTGCCAATGATTTGTGTGTCTACATGTGAAGGACTGAGCCAGGTAATCAGAGAGCTGGACATATTCTTATTTAATCGCTATAATAACCTGGGGACAAGTATATAAGTGCTAAAACTTAGGCTTTGCAATTCTTCCCCATCACCTTGGATTGTATTTGATTTCACAGCAATGCTTTCTTTGAACAGTAAATCTCTCCAAAGGTGGTTCTCCCAGAGGCTCTGATTTTCTTCGCTCAGTTCTGTCTCAGCACAGACTAGAACCTAAGCAGTTTCTCCATCTGCAGCCTGAAAATCAAGAGCCTCTAGCTTCTTCAAATCCTTATCTTTGTGGAATTGAACTCCTTTAACTTAGTATCCCATCTTGATATGTTAACATTCCCTAACACAGGCTAAGACAGCCTAATGCTTGTCCCGCAAAGCAGCCCACTTGGTTGGGAATACAATCAGTGGTTACATTATTTGTGATCAGGCGAGCCTTCTGCTGGAGCATAGCCTAGGCTCACCTGGTACCTGGCCAGAATATCGTCCTAATGGGCCTAAATGGAACAACATGGCTTCATTATACTTGATTTTCATTCAAATGGTGATTGAGTCCCATTGTGTCCCATGAGAGGCAGAGAAATGGTTTACTTTTTATAGATTCAGGGACTGATTGTGAATCTGTTCCTAAAAATGGTTTAAAACCTGCACCATCTGTTCCTCCCCTCCTCTCCATGGCCCGCAATTCAGGGTCTTTTTTTTAATAATCTAAGAAGTGTCAGCCATGTACAGCAAGGGTTTTCAAAACAGCTCCAGTGGAAACTTCCATGAGTTGGACCAAAATGTTGCTGACGTTAATATTGATGGCTATATTCATTTCCTATTATTGCTGTAATGAATCACCACAAATTTGGTGGCTGAAAACAACATAAATTTGTTCTCTTACTGTTCTGGAAATCAGAAGCACAAAGTCAGTTTCACTGGAATGAAGTCAAGGTATCGGCAGGATTGGTTTCCCCTGGAGGCTCTGAGGAGAGCATCTGTTTCCTTGACCAAAAAGTTCTAGTGGTCACCTGTATTCTTTGGCTTGTGGTCTCTTCCTTCATCTTCCTCCACTCCATCCCTGTGTCCACCGTCACATCACCTCTTCTGTAGTCTCTTCTGCTTCTGCCCCCCTCTTATAAGGACACTCATGATCAGACTGAGGGCCCACCCAGACAATCCAGGATCACGTCCCCACCTCAAAATGCTCAACTTAATCATGTGTGCAAAGTTTCTTCTGCCATAGAAGGTAATATTCACAGACCCTCAGGATTAGGACATGAACGTCTTTAGGGGCCATTATCCAGCCTACCCCATTGGTTTTTTCCCTATTCATGCAAATACGTGTATATGCAATTTAGTTTATACTCTAGGGGTGCTAAGGTAACATTTGAAATACCATAATCAGTGGGCCATACTTTAAAGACAGGTGCTTTAACACTCACTCTCTGAATTTGCTCCAGAGGGAAAACAGAAACAATTTATCCTTGGGGAAATAAGAGGTATTCAAGACCTGTCATAGCTAGGAATTTTGTGCAGATACCTTACTCCTTGCACGAATGGGGTAAAAGAGTCAGCCAAATGCTTTGGTAGGGCACCCTAATTCTAGAACTCATTCAAAACAGGTGCCTTCAACCCTCATCCCATAATGAAGAGTCCCTTCACTGATTTAAAAGGTTAAGTGGTCCAATCATGAGAATATGGTTGTATTTATCTTAGAGAAATCATTTTATGCAAAGTGCTTGTCAAAGTGCTTTAAAGAAAACCAGAAAATTGGAAATTGGACCAGGCTTTGGTGCATGTTTTTGTGCCTCCTTATTAATAAGTAGCAGAACATTGGGTAGAATTCTATCTGAAACTTGCTTTCATTAAAACACACAATCCGATAGCAAGGTTGTCTAGGAGGAAGCAAGTAACTCCTACCAACCTCTAATCTTCAGGGGCTACTGAGAGTCATCAAAAAGATTCTGACAAATTTAAATGTCCAAATTGGCCTTGCTCAGCTCACAACACTCATAGCCAAATGTGCTCAATTTGGGCATATTTCCCTCCAATCCTTTCTCTTAAACTTTTAGTCCCTGCTTGCATTTTTCTGTTTATATCTGCCAGCAGATGTTAATAGAGTTGAACAATCAGCACATGAATATTCACAAATGATCTCAACAGTCAAGCCACCAAGCTGGACTGTTTGATTGCTTTGTGGACATATGTGCTCCCGGTTATGATTTTCTATCTGACTGTAGAATTTGGTCCTATTTTCCAATAATAAAATTGTTCTTAGCATAAATGTCAGAATTGAATACATTGATAAGTCATAGTGCAAAGACCTTCATGGCTTTAAGGGGCTTTGCTGGATCAACTCAATTGTACACATTAACTTTGTCTGCCTAAGTAGCCTTCTGTAAAACCTGCCAAATTTCATGAAAATCTTGCATGGCATTTGGCTACACTTACTGCATAAATGATACATACAAGGAGACAAGGTCAGCCTCTGCTAGAGACAGGAGACTCTGGAATGCTCCCCTTGCTGGCTACCTGCATAGTCCAGGCTCCTGGTTTCCCTCCTGCCGTTGACAATTTGCATTTTACTTCTCCAGTATCTCTTTTGGTGCTCTCTGTGCCCTCAAGGTAGATGTCTGCCATGGTCCTTACTTTTGTTTTGCAATATTATCCACGTGCCTGGCATTAGTAGTGACCCTACGAGGATAATCTCCACTTTGCTAATCCCCAGTCTCACCCCAGTCTCTCTGCTCTGGGCCTAACTTTATATCTGCTTTCCAGAACTTTCCACCTGCTAGCCATATCAGAACCAAATCCATCAAATACAGAAATTCTACTCGGCCAAGCCTGCTTTGTTTTCCGCCTTTCCCTCTTTGACTCCAGGCTTGGGGTTCTCTTCGTGTCCTGAGCTTCTGTGTCCTCTCTAAATACCCTCATTCCATCTGTGGGCCAGTCCTGGCCCACCAAACACATCCAAGGAGTTTTCCCTGACCCACTCTCGCCCCAGCCATGAGTAATACCCCACAGCATGCCACACCTCTCCTGTGGCACATGTCTAATGGGTTTGGGCATGCACATCTTTCTGTCCTACTTAAATTCCCAAAGTAGATTCTTCATCTTCTTTGTCTTTCTACCTTCCGAAGTACCCATTTCAGGGCCCTGCATATCCAACTGAGCTAGATGGAATGGATGTGGAGGCCTGCCACCTTGTTGGTAGAAGTTGTCTAGACACCATACACCCTAAATTCTGTTTTTATGTTCACAAATCCTCCACTCCCAACACACACACACACACACACACACACACACACACACACACAGGTAACGAGGTGCCTCTCTGGTTAATATAAGGCAAATTCCATGATAAGCTTTTGGGATCAATAGGGAAAAGAGATAACAAAAAAGATGTGTGGAAGTGCTGGCAGAGACTTCACGACGTGGGTGCTGAAGGGGGCACTTACAAGCACGTCATCTGGCCTGGAGTGTGTAGCTGTGTCCTGACCACTTTAGCAGTGCGGCCAGGGTGTGGGGACGGCAGGAGGTGCTGATCTGTATGGCCACAGCTGCTGCCACAGCAGCGGGACAGGGGGCCTCCTGCTGCGGGGCCTCCTAGCACAATGGTATAAGGGTCTAAGTCTGCTGAGCATAGAGATGCCATGAAATGTTGTATGCTTTTCAATTCTACTTCTCTTTTCCATGGCTCAGTTGTTTAGCAGACAAGA